>NW_027362771.1:451936027-452602277 GCF_046119375.1 Phyllobates terribilis | reverse complement strand
GATGAGAGCAGGTGCTCCGTCACTAGGATGTATAAGAGAGGGGACAGATGACATCCCTGCCTTTTCCCATTGGTGATTATGAAAGGTGATGAAAATGTTCTGACGCGCCCCCTGGGCCTTGGGACACCCGGAGCCGGACCCTTTTTGGTGGATGCTGGTGGTTGTAGTCTCCGTGGCGGCGACCTGGTTCCGTGGCTCAGGGCGGTCAAACCAGTGGCGGAACTATTTATGTGGTTTTGATATTTAAATGTCCGACTACGCCACCCGTGGATTGCGGTCAGAGTGAACCGCCTCTGCAGGGCAGACGGCTGAGGCTGGTCTTGTGGGTGCAGCAGAGCGTAGCATAACTCCCCATGGGAGGAGTATAGCCTCAGGGCAGTGTATGCGGAGGATGGGGGTGATGGTGCAGGGCAGCAACAGTAACGACACGGAGTCAGTGATGCAGTCCAGGGCCTTTACTCACAGTTCTTATTATCCAGACCACGTCTGCAGGTAACGGCTGCCCGCGTCGTACTGTGCTCACCAGGTGAGGGGTTCAGACAACTCCCAGATAACTTTGGAGCGCTTCACAGGACCCCCTTTGTGTGTCCTTTGTCTGGCCTTTCTTACCAACCCTTCTGTCTGGCTGCCTCGGGCCTCCTCTTGGTAAACTTGGCGCCAGTTTCCCTGACCCTATGTGGTGCCTTCCTAGCGGGTGTAGCGAGTGGCTGCGCCACATAAAATGTCACAGCCTCCAGTTTCTAGCTGAGGGTCGTTTCCCGCCTCCACTGGTTTCGGGGACCGGTCTCCCCCTTTGGCCTGACCCCTCCACGCAGGTGGATTCGGGCGTGCGGTGGCGACTCGCCCGTCCGCACCCCTGGGATCCCTTCGTTCCTCGTTCCTGGAGCCTTCTCCGCTCCTCTTCCTTCCTTCTCCCTCTTCCAGGCCTGGGCCTCTGTTACTAGGCCCGCCTCCGGAGCAGAGCTCATGCAGAGCCCCTGCTCCCTGCCACTTCTGCTCAGACTTCTCTGCACTGAACTAAGATGGTGCCCACCTTTTATACTCCCTTCTCAATGCACCCAGGAACTGCTTCCTCCCTGCTCCTGCACTACAGGGTTCCCCTTCCTCAGTGTTCCCTCCCCCCACTCCAGCCAGGGACAGGGACTGCCGTGCCCATCTCAGGGGCATATTGGTCGCCCTGCCCCACGGCAATGTGGTGTAATGCATGCAGGTGACGGGTCCTGATCCACACTCCATCCTTACCTGAGAGTGAAATATCACACCTCTGGGTGAGGTGCAATACCTCTGTAGCAACCGAGCCCTCAGGGTGCTACAGTTCCATTTATCTTCAGCCTAGGTGACGCATTGCGATACAGGGCCGTGATTTTGGCTATAAAAGGGTCCCCTAGACCCCTACCCCAAACTTTTTAAGAGAATAATATATGGCGTGCCAGGAGACTCTATGGAATGCTTTCTCAGCATCCAACGAGAGTATCTAATTACAAATTTTTAACTGCATCTAGCCCAGAAAATACTTTGTGCCTAGTAGCAGTGTCTGCTAGTCAGCGGATTATCCCGGCTGTTAAGCAAGCTACACCACCTGTAGTTTGGACACTTAATTTTTTCAAAGGAAATTCTTCGGGACCACGGGATACTCAGTGAAGAGCATCAGGAGGCACCCCAAGGCATAGGGGCTGGGACTGGCAGTAGGATGCCTTGCGGTGGACAGCCGAGCTCGATCCTTATAAAAGCTTTTTAACTGCAGCAGCTTTAGTGGACGCTACTGGAGCTGGAATTAAGCGGCTGCTTGCATGAGACTTGCCCTCCAATAGATCCTTGTAAATGGATTTAAAGTGTATTCATTCAAATTAGAGAGACAATTTAAATTAAAAAGCTTAGAGCTGCCTCCACCACAGGGGGGCTCGCTCGACCCACCAGCGGACAGGCACCAGTATTGGGAGAGGGGGGCTGGCCGTCAGGGTTCACCACGGCTCTGGCACAAACCCGGCGACACAGAGGTGGCACGGGCAGGAGCGGACTGGCCGTGTCGGCTTCTCACTTTTTGGAGGGCATGACATGCCTATATCTGTGTCTCCCCCTCCTTTTACTCCTCCACCTCTTTTCTTTTCGCATGACTATATGTACTTGTCACTTTTCCATGTGTTAGTTATGTCTTCTGAGCAGTTTGTCAGCTTTTGGACACCTTTGAAGGTGTTTTCTATGTGTTTCTATGTGTTTTTGTTTGCCTGTCATTGGTTTTAACGGTGTTCGAAGGTGTTCGACGAACAGTTCGGCGAACACACGGGTGTTCGATGAACCGAACCGAACTCGAACACTACGGGGGTGGCTCAACACTACTGGTCACCACTGTCCTACATTGTCTCAGGTACTTTTTATCATTGTGCTCATCTCATATCCCTATGCCCTCTTATGGTATTCCTGTCACACCTACATCTAGCATTTCTTTATCAACTAGATACTCATATTTCTTGTCAGCCTTTGTGCACATGAACCTTTAATCAGTACCAGTCACACACAGTGGTTTCAGTAGCCCCCCGTCTTTTTGCTGCTAGTCTTTTAGATTTTGGGTCATTTAGACTAAGTATATGCTATGAATTAGCTCTTTCTGTCACACTTGCGCTATATTTGAGCATTATATTCTTTAATACATATACTTGTCATTGCATGTTTGAGCACCATCCTAAGGTATATGATCCTGTTAGCACTACCAACTATATACTGTATACGCAGCGGACCTATGGTGTGTCCATTCCCTATCTTTGGAGGTTTTTTCTTTTCCCTTGCCTAATTTTAAAGCTTCTTGTTTTTATATTTAGCATCAATAAAAAATTGTCATTTTATTTATTCAATTTTGTCAGAATCTCTTCCTGTCTAGCGGTTACTGGCCGCAATAGACCCGTTTATGTTATATCAATTTCTGAAGTTGTCTGACCTCATGTCTCTTGGACCCCCTTTTGGATTATTTATATATGTAGCTTGAGTAGTATTGCCATTAATAATAAAATCAGATATGCAGACTGTATGTGTGTATTAACACACACACACATATATATATTTATGGCACATGATTCATCTCAGTCACAGCAGAATGATGTGTTACCTATAAGAGCAAGATCATCAGTTCTTTACAGATGGGTATGTCTGATCACAAATGACTAAGATGGATAATTTTTGGATTGTGTTTATTATTTTAAAAACATGAAAAGTCTGTCGGCATTTTGTGTTATTAAATGGGCTGTTGGTTAATACCATGTTATCATCCATTTCTATGGTGAAATCACTTGGACAGTAATAAGGCTGTGTTTCAGTAAAAGAGATTGAAAGAGGTTGGTATAGTCCTAGGAGCCCTCAGTGTTATACACATATTTTCAGGACAATTGGAGAACCTAAGTTTAGTGGTGAATTTATTTTTCACAAATAACATTTTTTTTAAAAATTCACCAAACCTTTTAAATTTGAATTTCAAAAGATTCTATCATCTCTATCCAAGAACTTTAGTCATATTATAAACATAAAGCAAGAGATACAAAAAAAATCTATAAAACTGGAAAGGGTCAAAACAGAATAGGAATAAAACTCGCCTGAAATTTTCCTCAAATTTAGTAAGCAGATAACAAAATGTTTTTAAATTTAGTAAGAAAAACCACATCACTTTGTAATGCTTTAACTAGTGATGAGTGAGCACTAAAATGCTCGGGTACTCGTTGCTCGGGTCGAGCAAATTGGAATACTCGGGTGCTCGACCCGAGCAACAAGCCCAATGTAAGTCTATGGGAAACTCGAGCATTTTTCAGGCGGCTCCCCCCGGCGCTCTGCAGAGGGCCTAAAAATTGCACAAATCAATGGGATCAGTGCCCAAATGACATGGGAACAGCATGGGGAAGACCCCTGGAAGCATTTCTGACTCTCAGGTCACTGCTGTTCACACGTACCGTTTTTGATGCGTTTTTGCACTTTTGCATTGTTTTCGACCAAGACAAATGCATTCACTGGGAAATGTAATTTTAACATTTTACAACCTTATCTGGCCATGTGGTGTGCGAGACATCATCAGACACATGCATATCGTGCTGAAAAGACATGGGAAAAGCATGGGGAAGACCCCTGGAAGAATCTCTGACTCCCAGGTCACTGCCTAAAAGTGTGCTCATCATAAGTGATCCTTGGTGCATGTGAAGATGCCTCCCGCCATGCACCTGTCAGTGCAGACTTGCAACAATCACCGTCCACGTCCTTGTCCCAGTGCAGCGTTCATTTGTCCCTACCCCATTTCTTGGAATGCAAGCGCAAATATGCAGCCAGCCACCCACCCACAGGCTGCAATACTATACTGCCAAATTTTTGACAGCTACTTGCACTTGAAATGTGGCCTTTTAGGCTCATGGAGGTGGAAGCTGTCCACAATCTTATGGTGGCGGCGACCGGGTATCCATACTTGGTTCCCAGCCGCCACTATTTGTCCCAGAGTTGTCTCCGCCTTCCACAAGCACGGGGCCCACAACATCACCTGTGCCCTCCCCAGTGCACTTACTGGGAAGGACCACCTAACCACAAACATGTGGACAGGTGAATGCAGCCAGGGACGGTACGGAGCCAGTCTACAGCTTTTTTTGCTGAATTGTATTTCACTACAGCCATATTCTTTAGATCGGAGAAAGGACTGGCACAGAGGGAAACCGTATCTACTCTGGGTGTCATTTCTCCCAGGAAGTCCTCTAATGCAGCTTGTTGCAGAAGCAATGGCAGCCCGTGCAACATCAACTCGCACTTGTCGGTGGTGCTTTGACACACAAACATCTTTCTTTGCGCATTTAATTTCATGACTACAGAGTTGGGCAATGGCTTGATCTGCAATGTGGTTTGAGAAATAACATGCATAAGCACGTCCGATCCACATTAGAAAAACAGCCATAGCGTGTCCGGGAACCTTCCCCCACACTTTTCTTAGCCAGGGCTGCTTCTCGGCAGGGTTGGACGGACCCACCAGAAAACCGGAGACTCCTCCGGTGGGCCCTGGCTTCTCCTTTAGGAGAGTTCATAGTGCCGAGGTGAGGCCATGATGATGATATAGGCCACCATCTGCTTAGTTTTCTGTTACTTGGAATGCAAGCGCAAGTATGCAGCCAGTCACCCGCCCACCCACAGGTCGCAATACTAAACTGCCAGATTTCTGGGCAGCTGCTTGCACTTGAAATGTGTCCATTTAGGCTCGTGGAGGTGGAAGCTTTTCACAACCTCATGCCCCGTGTCCATACTCGGTCCCCAGCCGTCACTATTTCTCCCAGTGCTTTCAGCTTGTGACTGATGTGGTCATTTAGGAGATGGAGGATGAGGTGCAGGAACTGAACAATGTGATTACATTGAGGTTACATTGGCGACTCTGTTTTTTATACTAAAGAAAGATCCTACTGTTTTTTTTACGTTATTTTTTAAGACAAATGCATTCACCGGGAAATGTCATTTTAACATTTTAAAACCTTATCTGGCAATGTGGTGTGTGACACATCATCAGACACATCCTGTTTCATTCATGATGGAGGGACTCTGAAAGTCACAAAGCCTATTATTATGGGGCCATCAGGCGGCCTTTACTATTCTTAAAAGGCCAGCAGCCGGCCCTCGCTATTGTTAGAGAGCCATCAGCAGGCTAAGCTTTGTTGTTACCATTATTAATGAGTGGGTCTCCTATACTGTTATTGCGTATGCAGTGACTGCAAGGGCTGCCAAAAATTCGGACGCAGCCCAATACCCCTTTGAAGAGACATAGAGGAGGGTCTCAGTAAAACAAATTGTTCTCATTATAAAGGAGCGGGTCTCCTATAGTGGTAATGCCCATGCTGTGACTGCAAGGGCTGCCAAAATTTGGGAAAAACCCCACTAACAATTTAAAGACACATAGAGCAGGGCCACAGTAACGAGTACGACATGTTCCTATTAGAAAGGAGAGGGTCTGCTATACAGTAATAGGGCATGCAGTGAGTCCAACGGCTCACCAAATTAAGGAAAAACCCCACTAAGAATTTAAAGATGCATAGAGCAGGGCCACAGTAACAAGTACGACAAGTTCCCATTAGAAAGGAGAGGGTCTGCTATACAGTTATAGGGTATGCAGTGAGTCCAACGGCTGACCAATTTTAGGAAAAACCCCACTAAGAATTTAAAGACACATAGAGCAGGGCCACAGTAACGACAAATTCCCATTAGAAAGGAGAGGGTCCCCCATAGTGTTGGCCTATGCAGTGAATGCAAGGGCTGCCAAAAATTGAGAGGCACTCCAATGCCCCTTGGAAGAGACTTAGAGGGCCTCATAAAAAAATGTTCCCATTAGAAAGGAGCGGGTCTCCTATACTTGTAATGCCCATGCACTAAGTGTATGGGCTGACAAACATTTACCCCTGGGGGTATACATGAACATACTGTATAATTTTTTTTTTTTTTACAGGCATCATAAACACTCTTTAAAAAATTTTTGTGGGTGTTGCATCACGGACCACGGTCACCAAGGTGATATGGTGGTGGAGGATGTGGATGAGGAGAAGGAGGAGGACAAGAGCAAAGAGCCAAAATCAGGAAGCGTATACCCATGTGTGGGTGTGAAGAGGTGCATGGGAATACACCTCCCAAAAAAAGACACTGGCTTTGAGTTTATGTTACGCTGCTATCATTCGGTGGTGTTGAGAAGTCTGGCCCAATCCAGCCCTTGTTCATTTTTATAAGAGTCAGCCTGTCAGCATTTTCAGTTGACAGGCGGATGCGCTTATCAGTTATAATTCCACCAGCGGCACTAAAAACCCGTTCTGATAAAACGCTAGCGGCAGGGCAGCCCAGGACCTCCAAGGCATAGAGAGCCACGTATCCAGTTTGGATACCCAATAATTAAAAGGAACAGAGGAATCACGGAGGACGTTGGTACGGTCGGCAAGGTACTCTCTCAGCATCTTCCCAAACTTTGCACTCCTTGTGAGAGCACCCAGTACCTCAGGGCTTGTGCGATGGGAGGGTCTGAGAAAACTGTCTCAGAACTTCGACAGTGTTCCCCTGCCTCTACTGGATTGCATTTGTGTCTATCTCGCCTGTACTCCTTGTTTGTCCAACGAACTGTGACCTTTGCCGCCAGCGTTTTCAGATGGGAATTTTTTTAATAGTTCTGCAACAAGGGCCTTCTGGTACTGCCCCATTTTTGTAGACCTGTCCGCTTCAGGAATTGGAGATATAAAGTTCTCCTTGTAGCGTGGGTCTAGAAGTGTCACCAACCAGTAATGACTGTCACCCAAAATTTTGAGAACGTGAGGGTCATGGGAAAGGCAGCGTAACATAAACTCAGCCATGCGTGCCAGACTACTAACAGGAAAGACTTCCGTGTCCTCACCAAGAGGATGACTGACCATGCTCTCCTTCTCCTCTCTATCCTCTGGCCATCCACGCTGAACAGACGGTATGACAGTTGTGCAGGTAGTACCGTCTAAAGCGCATGAAACTAGCTCCTGTTATTCCTCCTCCTCATCCTCTTCCTAATTGTCACCCAATCCACGTTGGGATGAGATGAGGCTGGGCTGTGTGTAATCACCCTTTATGGTTCCTTGCTCCATCTCATTGTGCTCTCCCTGCAATGCATCTTCTTTGATTGTGAGTAGAGAGCGTTTCAGAAGACAGAGAAATGGGATGGTGACTCTAATTATGGCGTCATCGCCGCTCACCATCTTGGTGGAGTCCTCAAAGTTTTGGAGGATGGTACATATGTCTGACATCCATGTCCACTCCTGAGGACTTATTTGTGGAGTATGAACTGAATACCGACGGCCGTGTTGATGCTGGGACTCAACAACTTCCCTCTTCTGCTCACAAATCCTTCCCAACATCTGCAGTGTAAAGTTCCAACGTGGGGGGACATCACATACCAGTCTGTGAGCCGGAATCTGCAAATGCAACTTTATAGGGAAAGAGTGTAATCCCGATAAATTTCCCTTAGAGGTCTTGACAGTAGAGTTTGAAGAAACCCGATCTATCCCGGAGCTGGAAAAGTCCCAGGGTTCTTTTGGGACAGCTCAGCTCCAGGATCCCACACTGGCCCAGGATCCCACACTGGCCCAGGCACGGGAACGGGTGATAGTGATCAATGGGGTGGCCCCGCTACCTGGGGCAGAGGCAGTTTTCCCTCATATGGCGGACAACCAGGAGTTGCTATACCGGGTTGACAAAATCCAGGACGAAGTAATAGAACAGCTGGTAGTGCCCGATCTTACCGCCAGGCGGTGCTTGAGATGGCTCACATACATGTGCTGGGTGGCCACTTAAGGGTTAAAAAGACGCAAGAGCGTATTCTGCCGCAATTTTTTTGCCCTGGGATTTATGCCAAGGTTCAGAAGTTTTATGAGTTTTGCCCAGAGTGTCAGCTGACCACACCCATTGCAAATTTCCGTAGTCCATTGGGTCCTCTGCCTATTATAGAGGTACCTTTTGAGTAGATTGCCATGGATCTGGTAGGTCCAATAGTAAAGTCAGCTCGTGGCAAGCAACACATATTAGTGGTAGTAGATTACGCTACTCGATACTCGGAGGCAATTCTGCTTCGTCATACCTCGGCAAAACGTATTACTCGGGAGCTGTTTGCCATGTTTTGCTGTCTTGGGCTACCTAAGGAGATCCTTATGGATCAGGGGACTCCTTTTATGTCTAAGGTGACAACGGAATTGTGAAAACTGCTCTGGATCAAACAATTGTGCATGTCGGTGTACCACCCCCGTACAGATGGTCTAGTGAAGAGATTTAACAGAACACTCAAATCTATGTTTAAAAAAGTAGTCTCCAAAGATGGGAAGGCTTGGGATATGTTACTACCCTATTTAATGTTTGCCATTCAGGAGTGAATGTGCTAGTTCCATTGTACTGATTTAAAAGCCGGACGGATCGTTGCGGTATTGTAACAATTTTTGGAAACTGAATAAAGTGTCAAAATTTGACCTTTATCCAATAGCCCGGGTGGATGAGCTGATTGAGAGAATGGGATAGGCCCAGCATTTCAAGCACTTCACAATGCTCGATCTGACCAAGGGTTGACAGAGTCAACAAAAGAAAAGACTGCCATCGTTGCTCCGGAGAGTCTCTATCACTATGTTGTCTTGCCTTTTGGGTTACATGGGGCCCCAGCCACATTTCAGAGGCTGATGGACATAGTTTTAGAGCCCCATCAGAAGCATGTGTCGGCGTACCTGGATGATATTATATGTAGTAGCGACTGGCATATCCACTTAACCCAGATACAAGCGGTAATGGATTCTCTCAGAGCCGCGGGCTTGACGACGAACCAAAAAAATGTCTCTAAGATGCCTTTACTTGGGGTACGTAACAGGCCGTGGGATTATCAAACCTGAAATAAACAAAATTGAGGCCATTCAAAACTGGCGCTGGCCTCTTACTACAAAGCAGGAAAGAGCATTCCTTGGCATCAATAGGTATTACAGACGATTTATACCTTATTTTGCTGCAAGATCTTCACTTTTGACCGATCTCTTAAAGGGAAGAAAATCAGTTATGGTTCGATGGAACCCTCAGGCCGAGGAAGCATTCCAGTCCATGAAGTTGGCGTTGTTCGGACAGCCAGTCCTCTTCAGCCCCAACTTTAGGAACAGTTTTATTATTCAATTGGATGCCTCTGAAGAAGGTCTAGAAGCGTTTCTGTTGCCAGAGGTGCATGGAGAAGAACATCCAGTAACCTACTTGAGTAGGAAACTCACCACGGCAGAGAGAAATTATAGCGTAGTGGAAAAGGAGTGCTTGGCCATTAAGTGGGCCTTGGAGTCCCTATGCTATTACTTGCTGGGGCAACAGTTCCACCTGCTGAAGGACCATTCACCTCTGGTCTGGATGAGAAATGCCAAGGAGAGGAATGCTTGGTTCACCAGATGTTTTTTGTCATTACAGAATTTTAGTTTCATGGTGGAACATAGAGCTGGGAGATTTCAAGGAAATGTGGATGCCTTGTCACATGCACCCTGAATGGTAACAGGTGTTTAAACCCTTAAGTTTGAAAAGAGGGGGGGTATGTGAGTCAGCAATGGGAGTCATATACGAGGGTGGTTACATGTCCCCCAGGATGTGTCTGGAAACATACTAAACCTGCTGGAGAGTGTTGTAATTACAGCCACAGCTGTGGCTACAAATCAATATAAAAGTAAGTGTGGGCTGGGTCAAATTATTTGACCAAGTCAGATTTAGTAAACCTGATATGGGCTTTTATTTTTGGAAAGATCTGTAGGAAGGTGATGGTATTGGGATGGATTTTTCCATCCGGTCCGATTCTTGCAAGTGGACCATGGCCATGATTCACATCTAAACCTGCAGCTACGAGTTAAGTGTGTCAGTTTGGTTCCATGTGCAGCAGAGCTGCAAGTTCTGTGTATGCCTGACTGTGTGAGATTGAACACAGACCAGAGCCAGACCAGAGCCAGAGACTTGAGCAAAGCCATTACCGCATCCACAGCAACAGGCTGGATACGGACGTTCCAGCTGCGAATTTATTTTGTAAGTTGGAAAATAAAGACATTTAAGTTGAACTTGGGTCACTGCCTTGTTACCATGCTGGTTTGAAAGCCACTTTATACCTGCACACAAACATATATACTATATATGTATATACATATTTACTTTAGGAGAAAGTGCACTTCATGTGATTGTTTGAGCTAAGCAGAGAGAACTTTTTAAGGAACCTATTAAAATGACAACTAAAAGATAGGGTATCGAATGTGCTCAGAGCAGTCATCACTTCTAAAGCTGGAATCTCTTAAGACAGAAGCAATGCACATCTAGAATGCTCAAGGATACTAAATATACTGTCATACAATTATATCTCCTATATGTTGGCACAGTTGTTGCTAGGCTTTTCTTTACACTGGTTAAAGATTCAGTTCGCTGCCCTATTCTTGCATATCAATAATTTCACTTGTTGGAAGCCTAATTTATTTTACTTGTTTTACTTAATTATATAGAGCCATTAATTCCACAGTGCCATTAAGTCCACAATCTAGATTTCCTATCAGTACGTCTTTGGAGTGTGGAGGAAACTGGATTACCCGGAGGAAACCCATGCAAGCACAGGGGGAACATACAAACTCCTTGCAGATGTTGTCCTTGGTAGGATTTGAACCCAGGACCAGGCTGCAGCACTAACCACTGAGCCACCCTGCTGCCCAATAATACAACTTAAAATTAAATGTACATCCCCACCCTCTTAGTTAAACTAATAATAATGACTCCAGTAAGATGAGTTATAGAAACAACAATATGATTTATTCAAGATGTTTTCTATGACTATACAGGGTGTGCCATTTATAAGGATACACCTAAATTAAATGGGAATGGTTGGTGATATCAGCTTCCTGTTTGTGGCACATTAGTATATGGGAGGGGGAAAACTTTTCCAGTTGGGTGGTGACCATGGTGGCCATTTTGAAGTCGGCCATTTTGGATCCAACTTAATTTTTTTCAATGGGAAGAGGGTCATGTGACACATCAAACTTATTGAGAATTTCATAAGAAAAACAATGGTGTGCTTGGAATTAACGTAACTTTATTCTCTCATGAGTTTTTTTCAAGTTTATGACCACTTATAAAATGTGTTCAAAGTGCTGCCCATTGTGTTGGATTGTCAATACAACCCTCTTCTCCCACTCTTGACACACTGATAGCAACACCGCAGAAGAAATGTAAGCACAGGCTTCCAGTATCCGTTATTTCAGATGCTGAACATCTCGTATCTTCACAGCATAGACAATTGCCTTCAGATGACCCCAAAGATAAAAGTCTAATTGGGTCAGATCGGGAGACCTTGGTGGCCATTCAACTGGCCCACGACGACCAATCCACTTTCCAGGAAACTGTTCATGTAGGAATGCTCAGACCTGACACCCATAATGTGGTGGTGCACCATCTTGTTGGAAAAACTCAGGGAACGTGCCATCTTCAGTGCATAAAGAGGGCAACACATCATCATGTAGCAATTTCAGATATCCAGTGGCATTGAAGTTTCCATTGATGAACAATGGCCCTACTATCTTTGTATCCCATATACCACACCATACCATCAAGATACGAGATGTGCAGCATCTGAAACAACGGATACTGGAAGCCTGTGCTTGCATTTCTTCTGCGGTGTTGCTATCAGTGTGTCAAGAGTGGGAGAAGAGGGTTGCATTTTCAATCCAACACAATGGGCAGCACTTTGAACACATTTTATAAGTGGTCATAAACTTGTAAAAAACTCATGAGAGAATAAAGTTACATTAAAACCAAGCACACCATTGTTTTTCTTATGAAATTCTCAATAAGTTTGATGTGTCACATGACCCTCTTCCAATTGTAAAAAAATAAAGTTGGATCCAAAATGGCCGACTTCAAAATGGCCGCCATGGTCACCACCCATCTGGAAAAGTTTTCCCCCTCCCATATACTAATGTGCCACAAACAGGAAGTTGATATCACCAACCATTCCCATTTCATTTAGGTGTATCCATATAAATGGCCCACCCTGTATATTGATAACCTATCCTCCAATATCAAATCAGTTGGGTCCAACACCCAGCATCCCAATCGATTAGCTGTTTACAGCTCCTGAGGCAGACAAATGTATACAGTCTGCAGACTCTGAACATCACATCTCCATACACTGTCTAGTGGCCATTTTCAATTACTGCAGATCATCTCCTATTCACTTCATGACCACTACACAGTGTAAGCAGCTGTGCTCTTCCTGCTCTGTACACTGTGTATATCTAGCAGGAGCTGCAAATAGTTGATCAATGGGGGTGCCGGGTGTTGGACCACAAACAGTCTGATATTGATGTCACAACTTAAAAGGGTGGTCCAACATACAAAGTAAATTTCATCCTAAATCCTTATCTATTTAATACCATAATCTAAACTATTTTTAAATATACTTGAATTAAAAATTCTCTATCCTTCCTTAACTACAATACCTAGCTGCTTTTTTTTTATTATTTCCTTTTTTGATGATGCTTCCTTTGAGAATACCAGTGCATTCTGGGATTCTCAAACAAAGCTTCATCAGGGGGCAGAGGCTGCGGTCACTACCACTGCCCCCTCCCTAAAACGAGTTATCCGTGATGTTCATTTCAGGTGCTGGGCTAGTCCCTGTGCGATGTGCACAATTACAGCACTCACTCTGCTGCTGGCTCAGATCAGTAGTAACAAGCTGACACCATAGCGCACTGTTAATGTGTGTTCTAATACTACCAAGTGTGCGGAGACCAGCGATGTACCCACATGTGACATCACTTTCAAGGGCGATGACGATCTCTGCACAACGGGTATTCTGCCAGTATGCACTAACAGTGTGCTATGGTAACGTCTCATTACTACTGACCTGAGCCAGCAACAGAGAGTGCACTGTAATTGTGCACATAGCGCACGGACTAGCCTAGCCCCTGAAATGAGCGTTACTGATGATTAGTGTTGAGCATTCCGATACTGCGAATATCGGCCGATACCCGATATTTCAGTATCGGAATTCCGATACTTAATTCCGATACTTTTGCAATATCGTATACCGGAATCGGAAGTTCCCATAATGCAATGAGCCATTTTCATTTTATTCAGCCAATGAGGATCCTAAGAAGTGTGGGCACATCCTGTTAGGCATGTAGGCATCTTAACTAAACGCATGGCTGTGATTGGCTGCTGAAATGATGTCATGATGCACTATAAAAGCCGCCGCCGCCATTTTGAGCTCACTCTGCTGTGAATTCAGTTAGGGATAGGACGCTGTTGTTCTGAGGGACAGTTTTAGCTACCTATTTGGTCTATTCTGCTTTACCCAAGCTACTTTATAAATCGCTGTGCCTTGCAGTGCTAGTGCACAGTTCTCTGTACTGTTCACCGCTTTCTGCAAGGTCTCTGTGTGTGAGTGCAGCTCACCCTGTAGTGTGTGCTTCAACCACGTCTGGTTGTAGTGCACTCAGTGTGTGTCACTGCCTCATACATTGTCCTTTTTTGGCAATTCATAATTTTTCCTGATATCTCCTATTAGTGTGGTGGTTCCATCCGTATTCAGCTAAATTGGTTCCAAACACACTATATAGGAGTAGATAGAGAAATTTTCTGGGTCTTGCAGCGCTAGTTCACAGTGCTCTGCATCTGTACTGTTCACCGCTGTCTGCAAGGTCTGGTGTGTGAGTGCAGCTCACCCTGTAGTGTGTGCTTCAACCCCGTCTGGTTGTAGTGCACTCAGTGTGTGTCACTGCCTCATACATTGTCCTTTATTGCCAATTCATAATTTTTCCTGATATCTCCTATTAGTGTGGTGGTTCCATCCGTATTCAGCTAAATTGGTTCCAAACACACTATATAGGAGTAGATAGAGAAATTTTTTTGGTCTTGCAGCGCTAGTGCACAGTGCTCTGCATCTGTACTGTTCACCGCTGTCTGCAAGGTCTGGTGTGTGAGTGCAGCTCACCCTGTAGTGTGTGCTTCAACCCCGTCTGGTTGTAGTGCACTCAGTGTGTGTCACTGCCTCATACATTGTCCTTTATTGCCAATTCATAATTTTTCCTGATATCTCCTATTAGTGTGGTGGTTCCATCCGTATTCAGCTAAATTGGTTCCAAACACACTATATAGGAGTAGTTAGAGGAGCCTTTCTGCAGCATTGGGCCCTGCAGCCCCAGCCAGATTAGTATTAGCCTATTTTTTGCAGCCTCATCTACTGCATTGTAGGTTACCTTCCTACATTGTAATAGCTACAAAAAGTTTGTGATACTATCGTTATTACATCTTTAGGCACATCCAGTGTCTTTTTGTGACCAAAAAAACCTAAATAAAGTTCACCAAACACTCCACTTTACAGTTGTGTAGGCCACATTAGCTCATATTAAAGTCTAGTCCACACTTTATAAAATTAGTGTTTCTTATACCTGTTAGCAGCTGTTCAGGAATAAGCACACTAAGCCCTTAGTACTTTTCTGCCTATCTTTATCAGTCTACCAAGATGAAGAAGGCAGGGAGTAAGGCATGTGGTCGTGGGTGTGGGCGTGGGCGTGGAGTTTCTGCAGGGAGAGGATGTGAGGATTCTGTGCCTGCAGGGAGAGGACGTGGGGATTCTGTGCCTGCTGCGGGCACCAGTGACTCAGCATCCCCCAGTTTTACCAGGGAACAGTCCTTTATGCGCAGCTTTGTAGGAGCTAGCCGTACCCCACTGCTGCGCGAGGACCAAATTGAAGCCGTTGTCGGATGGATGGCAGCTAACGCATCGACTTCAATTAGTTCCAGATCCTCTCAGGTCCTGAGCACTGAAGTGCACCCATCTGTCTCTTCACCACCTGCCAAATTGCCCAGGCAGTCAGAGAGCCCTGGACAGGAGCCATGTCTACTTCTGTTCTCTAAATCTCTTGGCTTGGAAAGAGGGGGCCAGCCAAGCAGAATTCTAGAATTTGAAGAAGAGGTAGTATGCAGTGATGCGCAACCGTTTTGTCTCTCTGAATCTGAAGAGGCGGGTGGGCCAGTGCCTATGGTCAGCAGCACACCTCAGTATGCATCTGATGATGAGACTCACGTGCCACTTTTTGGTGCGTACTGTGCTGTCGAGACTACCCAGGAGAAGCAGTTGTTTGAAGAGGGTGGTGTAGATGATGAGGTCCTTGACCCATCATGGCGTGAGGGACAGGAAGGTGGTGGGAGCAGCTCTGAGGAAGAGATTCCCCGAACGGCCCAAAAAGGAGGGAGAGGGAGGGGGCAGACTTGGTTGCCTGTAGCCTCCACTTCGGCACCCATTAGGAGCATGGCTCTTCCAAAATCCAAAGCGGTCGCTCCCAAGACTTGCAGGGCCTGGTCCTTTTTTGACACAGTTGCAGATGACATTTGCTTTGTCAAATGCAAGCTGTGTAATCAGAAGGTGAAAAGAGGGAAAAGTGTCAGCAACCTCAATACCACAAATATGTGGAAACATGTGCGGACCAAGCACGTGGTGGAGTTACAAAAGCACACTGAAGACCTAGGCCAACCTACAGCACCACCTACCACCTCTTCAGCTCGTGTTGTAGCCTCTTCCTCCAGCTCACACACAGCTGGTTCGGCTTCCTCACAGGATCGCCATGGAAGAATCTCTGGCACTGTTGTACAGAGACACAGTGTAATTCCACCCACAGCACCACTTTCCCAGTCATCCTCACACTCCCAGGCCAGTCTACAGCCTTCGTTAGCACAGGCATGGGAGAAAAGGCGCCCATACTCGGCAAACCACCCCCGAGCACAGGCTCTGAATGCTGGCATTGCTAAACTACTGGCCCTTGAAATGCTATCATTCAGGCTGGTGGAGACTGACACCTTCCGTAACTTTATGGCATTGGCAGTCCCACAATACAACGTGCCCAGCCGCTTTTATTTCAGCAGGCAAGCCGTCCCTGCCCTGCAACATCATGTGGAGGGAAAAATTAAACATGCGCTACAAAACGCCGTCAGTAGCAAGGTCCACCTGACCACCGATGCGTGGACCAGTAAGCATGGACAGGGACGATACCTTTCCCTCACTGCCCATTGGGTAAATGTTGTGGAGCCGGGTACAAATCTTGAGAGTGGCGCTGTACGCGTTCTGCCAACTCCAAGGATTGCAGGAATCCAGTCTGTACACATTGACTCCTCCTCATACTCCAGTTCCTCTGAATCAGCGCTGCAGGAGCCGTCACGGTCTACCTCCACATCGACCCGTGAACGGTTACCTGTTATGATGACCGATATGAGCACAGCCGTGGCCAAACGTCAACAGGCCGTATTAAAATTAATTTCTTTGGGGAATCGAAGCCACACAGCGCAGGAGCTCTGGAATGCCATCAAGCAGCAGAGCGACGTGTGGTTTGTGCCAGCGAATCTCCAGCCAGGCATGGTAGTGTGTGACAATGGCCGAAATCTGGTGGCAGCTCTGGGCCTAGGCAACCTCACTCACATCCCATGTCTGGCACATGTGCTCAACTTGGTCGTGCAGAGTTTTTTGAGGGACTATCCGGATCTTGATGCACTGCTTCACAAGGTCCGCATAGAGTGCGCTCACTTGCGGCATTCCAGCAATGCAAGATCACGCATTGCAGCTCTGCAGCACCGATTACGTCTTCCGGAACATCGCATCATATGTGACCTACCCACCAGGTGGAATTCAACGTTACATATGTTGGAGAGGTTGTGTGAGCAGCAGGCAGCAGTAATGGAGTACCAGCTGCAGCAGGCGCAAACAAGTCGCAGTGCGCGCCGTTCACACTTCACCACCACTGAGTGGGCCTCTATGAAGGACATTTGCCACGTTTTGCGTGCCTTTGATTATTCCACGCGGATGGCGAGTGCAGATGATGCACTAGTCAGCATGACTATCCCTCTTATCTGCCTGCTTGAAAAAACAATGCAAGCACTAAGGGATGAGGTTTTGGAAGAGGTGGAGGATGAGGAGTCACAAATGCCATCTGCTTCTCTACAGTCTGCGCAACGTGGTTCCTCACAAAGGCCTAGGCAGGGGACACTTTGTGAGGAGGATGAGGAGGAGTCAATGGATGAGGAAGACATCTGTCCAGAGGAGGGAGGTACACAATGCTCTAGTAGTCAGTATCTAGAGCGAGGGTGGGGTGATGCAGAGCAGGCAGAGATCACGCCTCAAGCAGGGGACAGCGTTTCTTGGCCAGTTGGCAGTCTGCAGCACATGGTTGATTTCATGCTGCAGTGCCTGAGAAACGACCGCCGCATCGCCCACATTCTCAACACGGCTGAATATTGGGTGTCCACCCTCCTAGATCCTCGCTACCGGGACAACTTACAAAGCTTCATAACACCGTTGAACCGGGAGCGTAAAATGCGGGAGTACCAAGACGCACTGGTGCATTCCATCATGTTCTCCATTCCAACCGAGAGCAGTGCTGCTAGTGCTTTACAAAGCAGCTCAGTGCGTCGAGGCAGTGGAGGAAGCTCTGCACAAAGAGGGAGCAGAAGCAGCGCCTCAGCACAAGGCAAGACCAGTATGGCCGAAATGTGGCAAAGTTTTGTGTCCCCGCCGCCACAAATGTCTACACCATCACAGACGGCTCCAGTCAGCAGGAGGCAACGTTTCCGTCAGATGGTGACAGACTACATGTCTTGCCCTCTTAGTGTACTCCCAGACGGCTCTTCTCCCTTCAAGTTTTGGGTCTGTAAGCTGGATACATGGCCAGAGCTTAGTCAGTATGCATTGGAGGTGCTAGCTTGCCCTGCTGCTAGTGTATTATCGGAACGCGTCTTTAGTGCCGCAGGTGGTGTACTAACAGACCGTCGCATGCGACTATCCTCCGATAACGTTGACCGGCTTACTTTTCTCAAAATGAACAAGGCCTGGATCTCTCATGAATTTGCCAGTCCTCTTCCAGAATAAATAATTGGTTGGCAACAGTATCCAGGTCTCCTGTTCTGTTCATGTTTCTACCACCTGAACTGTAATCCCTGAGCTCCAACACCGCCAGTTGGCGCTCGGAAGTGCCGTCTGCACAGTCAACACTTGCTGCCGTGTTATTGGGGTTCAGTAACGTCAGCTGTTCCCCTGCTGTGCGGACGGCAATTTCTCCTGCTCTGTCCACATTCTCACTACTACAGATTTGAAAGTTTCTCCAATTACACCTCTGGCTCCTCTGTTTTCAGTATTATCCCTGAGCTCCAACACCGCCAGTTGGCGCTCGGAAGTACCGTCTGCACAGTCAACACTTGCTGCCGTGTTATTGGGGTTCAGTAACGTCAGCTGTTCCCCTGCTGTGCGGACGGCAATTTCTCCTGCTCTGTCCACATTCTCACTACTACAGATTTGAAAGTTTCTCCAATTACACCTCTGGCTCCTCTGTTTTCAGTATTATACCTGAGCTCCAACACCGCCAGTTGGCGCTCGGAAGTGCCGTCTGCACAGTCAACACTTGCTGCCGTGTTATTGGGGTTCAGTAACGTCAGCTGTTCCCCTGCTGTGCGGACGGCAATTTCTCCTGCTCTGTCCACATTCTCACTACTACAGATTTGAAAGTTTCTCCAATTACACCTCTGGCTCCTCTGTTTTCAGTATTATCCCTGAGCTCCAACACTGCCAGTTGGCGCTCGGAAGTACCGTCTGCACAGTCAACGCTTGCTGCCGTGTTATTGGGGTTCAGTAACGTCAGCTGATCCCCAGCTGTGTCCGGCAAATTCTCCAGCTTTGTCCACATCCACTGTACTACGGATTTAAAACCTCCTCCAAATACACCTCTGGCTCCTCCGTTTTTAGTATTTACCCTGGGCTCCAATACCGCTAGTTGCTGCTCAGAAGTGCTGTCTGCACAGTCAACGCTTGCTCCAGTGTTATTGGGGTTCAGTAACGTCAGCTGATCCCCAGCTGTGTGTCCGGCAAATTCTCCTGCTTTGTCCACATCCACTGTACTACGGATTTAAAACCTCCTCCAAATACACCTCTGGCTCCTCCGTTTTTAGTATTTACCCTGGGCTCCAATACCGCTAGTTGCTGCTCAGAAGTGCTGTCTGCACAGTCAACGCTTGCTCCAGTGTTATTGGGGTTCAGTAACGTCAGCTGATCCCCAGCTGTGTGTCCGGCAAATTCTCCTGCTTTGTCCACATCCACTGTACTACGGATTTAAAACCTCCTCCAAATACACCTCTGGCTCCACTCTGTTTTTAGTATGTACCCTGGGTTCCAGCACCGCCAGCTGGTTCTCGGTAGTTCCATTTGCTCTTGTACCTTCTACTACCCATCCGGGTTCCAGTACCGTCAGCTGGTTCTCGGCAGTGACTTTGGCACGGGTACTCCCTCCTGCCCAGCCTGGTTCCAGCACGCCAGCTGTTTCCGGGTAGTGTCAACGTCACTTTGCCTCCAATGCGTTGTCCTGTCCTGTTGCGGTCGGGTTAGCCGACTCTATGGTGCTTGCAGTTTAGGTGACTCCTATGAGCGCTGCGGGATCTGGCAATGAAGGCTGGTTCCATAGTGCCAATAGGACAAGCACCCCCTGTAGGACTGTGGGTTTTGGTAACTGCGGCCGGCTCGTGGCCTTGAACTTTTTTTTACATGGGTACCTTCTGCTACCCATCCGGGTTCCAGTACCGTCAGCTGGTTCTCGGCAGTGCCTTTGGATTAGGTGCCTCCTTCTCGGTATCCAAGTTCCACCAACGTCTGCTGGTCCTTGGTAGTGCTTTCTGGCACAGGTACCTCCTGCTTAGTAACCGAGTTCCAGTACCGTCAGCTGGTCTTCGGCAGTTCCATTGGCTCTTGTACCTTCTGCTACCCATCCAGGTTCCAGTACCGTCAGCTGGTTCTCGGCAGTGACTTTGGCACGGGTACTCCCTCCTGCCCAGCCTGGTTCCAGCACGCCAGCTGTTTCCGGGTAGTGTCAACGTCACTTTGCCTCCAATGCGTTGTCCTGTCGTGTTGCGGTCGGGTTAGCCGACTCTATGGTGCCTGCAGTTTAGGTGACTCCTATGTGGGCTGCGGGATCTGGCAATGAAGGCTGGTTCCATAGTGCCAATAGGACAAGCACCCCCTGTAGGACTGTGGGTTTTGGTAACTGCGGCCGGCTCGCGGCCTTGAACTTTTTTTTACATGGGTACCTTCTGCTACCCATCCGGGTTCCAGTACCGTCAGCTGGTTCTCGGCAGTGCTTTTGGATTAGATGCCTCCTTCTCGGTATCCAAGTTCCACCAACGTCTGCTGGTCCTTGGTAGTGCTTTCTGGCACAGGTACAGTATAGACCAAAAGTTTGGACACACCTTCTCATTTAAAGATTTTTCGGTATTTTCATGACTTTGAAAATTGTACATTCACACTGAAGGCATCAAAACTATGAATTAACACATGTGGAATTATATACTTAACAAAAAAGTGTGAAACAAGTGAAAATATGTCTTATATTCTAGGTTCTTCAAAGTAGCCACCTTTTGCTTTGATGACTGCATTGCACACTCTTGGCATTCTCTTGATGAGCTTCAAGAGGTAGTCACCGGAAATGTTTTTCACTTCACAGGTGTGCCCTGGCAGGTTTAATAAGTGGTATTTCTTGCGTTATGAATGGGTTTGGGACCATCAGTTGTGTTCAGCAGAAGTCAGGTAGATACACAGCTGATAGTCCTACTGAATAGACTGTTAGTTGCTTTTTTCTTGCCATAATACAAATTCTAAGTAAAGAAAAACGAGAGCCATCATTACTTTAAGAAATGAAGGTTAGTCAGTCCGAAAAATTAGGCAAACTTTGAAAGTGTCCCGAAGTGCAGTTGCAAAAACTATCAAGCACTACAAAGAAACTGGCTCACATGAGGACCGCCCCAGGAAAGGAAGACCAAGAGTCACCTCTGCTTCGGAGGATAAATTTATCCGAGTCACCAGCTTCAGAAATCGCAGGTTAACAGCAGCTCAGATTAGAGACCAGGTCAATGCCACACAGAGTTCTAGTGGCAGACACATCTCTACAACAACTGTTAAGAGGAGACTTTGTGCAGCAGGCCTTCATGGTAAAATAGCTGCTAGGAAACCACTGCTAAGGACAGGCAGCAAGCAGAAGAGACTTGTTTGGGCTAAACAACACAAGGAATGGACATTAGACCAGTGGAAATCTGTGCTTTGGTCTGATGAGTCCAAATTTGAGATCTTTGGTTCCAACCACCGTGTCTTTGTGCGATGCAGAAAAGGTGAACGGATGGACTCTACATACCTGGTTCCCACCGTGAAGCATGGAGGAGGAGGTGTGATGGTGTGGGGGTGCTTTGCTGGTGACACTGTTGGGGATTTATTCAAAATTGAAGGCATACTGAACCAGCATGGCTACCACAGCATCTTGCAGCGGCATGCTATTCCATCCGGTTTGCGTTTAGTTGAACCATCATTTATTTTTCAACAGGACAATGACCCCAAACACACCTCCAGACTGTGTAAGGGCTATTTGACCAAGAAGGAGAGTGATGGGGTGTTACCCCAGATTACCTGGCCTCAACAGTCACCAGACCTGAACCCAATCGAGATGGTTTGGGGTGAGCTGGACCGCAGAGTGAAGGCAAAAGGGCCAACAAGTGCTAAGTATCTCTGGGAACTCCTTCAAGATTGTTGGAAGACCATTTCCGGTGACTACCTCTTGAAGCTCATCAAGAGAATGCCAAGAGTGTGCAAAGCAGTCATCAAAGCAAAAGGTGGCTACTTTGAAGAACCTAGAATATAAGACATATTTTCAGTTGTTTCACACTTTTTTGTTAAGTATATAATTCCACATGTGTTAATTCATAGTTTTGATGCCTTCAGTGTGAATGTACAATTTTTATAGTCATGAAAATACAGAAAAATCTTTAAATGAGAAGGTGTGTCCAAACTTTTGGTCTGTACTGTACCTCCTGCTTAGTAACCGAGTTCCAGTACCGTCAGTTGGTCTTCGACAGTTCCATTGGCTCTTGTACCTTCTGCTACCCATCCGGGTTCCAGTACCGTCAGCTGGTTCTCGGTAGTTCCTCTGCTTTCTTGTACCTTCTGCTACATTTCCAAGTTCAAGCTTTTTGAAATGGTTCTTGGTAATCACTCTAGATCTCCCTGACGAGGACCCTGAAGACGAGGACCCCGAAGACCAACCCTAAGAAGACGAGGACCCCGAAGACGACAACCCTGAATACGAGGACCCTGAAGACCACCCCGAAGAAGACGAGGACCCTGAAGACCACCCCGAAGAAGACGAGGACCCTGAAGACCACCCCAAAGAAGACGAGGACCCTGAAGACCACCCCGAAGAAGACGAGGACCCCGAAGACCAGGACCCAGAAGACCAACCCGAAGAAGACGAGGACCCCGAAGACGAGGACCCCCGAAGACGACGACCCTGAAGACCACCCCGAAGAAGACCAAGAAGATGACCCTGAAGAAGTTGTCCAAGAGGACAAAGAAGAGAAGACAAGCACCAAGATACAGAAGAACAAGAGACAGAAAGCCAAAAAGCAGAAATACAAGAAGCTGCAGAACAAAAAGCGGAAGAACATTAAGCTTAAGACTAAAAATCAGAGCAAAAGATAATATCTAAATTATAAGCAGAAGATGACTAAGCAGTGTATGGGGGTGAGTCCGTTCCTCCTCGTGGTGCCCCTGGAAAAGACCTGCTGCTGCAGGCCAAACTGAACGCGGACAAATCCTGTTGTAAATCTTTTGTGACGGGCAGAACGAAAGGTGTAATGTCCAACCTTTTATAGATAACAACTACAGGAATGCCTGCCACAAATAAGAATATGATGAAGAAGAAGAAGATGAAGAAGTAGATTATGAAGAATGTAAAAAAAAAGAATAATACGAAGAAGGTGAAGAAGAAGAAGATGAAGAAGGTGAAGAAGAAGTGGATGAAAAAGATGCTGAAGATGATGAAAGAGAAAGTGTGGGAGAAGTAAAAAAGAAGGTGAAGAGCATGGAAGTAGTGAAACATAAATATATAAAAATACTTAACATAGTCAATATTTCCGTAACTCAGAACGTCTTAAAAAAATATATTAATTCCTGCTATTCCATTTGATTGGGCTAAACCTCTATGCCTTTATTGTCTCCCCCACCTCCCCCAATACATTCTACATTATTCTTAGTTGTTTTCCTTCATGTAGAATTAACCTACAAGGAAAGAAAGGGTTTATTTTCATTCCGATATTTCTGTCCCATTGACTTGCATTGGTTTCCGGTATCGGAATCGGCGATATCCGATACTTTTTCGGTATCGGTCCGATCCAATCCGATCCGATATTTCCCGATATCGGAAGGTATCGCTCAACACTACTGATGATGCTTTGTTTCAGGGAGGGGGCAGGGGAAGTGGTAGTGACTGTAGCCTCTGCCAACTGATGAAGCTTTGAGTATCCCAGCATGCATTGGTATTCTCAAATGAAGCATCATTAAAAAAAAAAAAAAAACATAAAAAAAGCAGTTAGATAGTGTAGTAAGGGAAAGATACAGAATTTTTAATTCAAGTATATTAGAAAATAGTTTAGATTAATAAATAGATAGGGATTTAGGATGAAAATGACTTTGTATGTCGGACCACCGCTTTAAGGATCTTCAGTGTCTGAGTCACGGAAAACCCCTGCAATAGTATAAAAACACAATATTTTCAAACACATTTCTACATTTCAGAATTGTAACTTTGATTGTTGAGCCAGAAGAATATAATTGTGCAGTACATACAAACATGTCATTCTTATTTTCCTTAAAACGTGATAGAAATGAATACATTTCTTTATCTTCAGCGATTTCTTAATTTTCCTAAGAAATACCAGTACTTAGTGTATCTTTCAGACATGCAACAAATTAAAACTAAATATAGAAATAGAAGAGGAGCTTAGAAAGGATTACAGCAATCACACCTATAGATCGAGGGTGACTAGCGTTTCTCTGATTGAAGATCTGACGGCAACAAGAAAGGTATTCAATAGATAGTATCTGCAATGCTTGACCTAAAGTGGTATCTGAAAGGTGCAGCAAGAAAGAAAATCAAAGTTAAAGTCCAGATTACTAGCTGTTGTCGTTACAGAAATTCACTGACCTTTATATTTAAAAATAGAAAGCGATCAAAGAAAACGAGTTAACAAAAGAAAAAATAAAATGAAGAAAAAAAACAAACAAAAAATAAATCTACCCCTTGGTTCAATTGTGGTAGACATGTCCTTCATTTCTTAACAGATGAAAGAAATACAGTTGAAACCAGAAGTTTACATACACCATATAAAAAGGCACAGACAGGTGCATCTCACTAAATTAGAATATCATCAAAAAGTTAATTTATTTTAGTTCTTCAATACAAAAAGTGAAACTCATATATTATATAGAGTCATTACAGAGTGATCTATTTCAAGTGTTTATTTCTGTTAATGTTGATGATTACAGTTTACAGCCAATGAAAACACAAAAGTCATTATCTCAGTAAATTAAAATAATTAACAAAAAACACCAGCAAAAGCTTCCTTAGCATTTAAAAAGGTCCCTTAGTCTGTTTCAGTAGGCTCCACAATCATGGGGAAGACTGCTGACTTGACAGATGTCCAGAAGGCAGTCATTGACACACTCCACAAGGTCACAGAGTTCCAATTTTCATTTGGAAATCAAAGTCCCAGAGTCTGGAGGAAGAGTGGAGAGGCACACAATCCAAGCTGCTTGAGGTCTAGTGTGAAGTTTCCACAATCAGAGATGGTTTGGGGAGCCATGTCATCTGCTGATGTAGGTCCACTGTGTTTTATTAAGACCAAAGTCAGCGCAGCCGTCTACCAGTAAATTTTAGAGCACGTCATGCCGACAAGCTTTTTGGAGATGTAAATTTCATTCTCCAGCAGGACTTGGCACCTGTCCACACTGCCAAAAGTACCAATACCTGCTTTAAGACAACAATATCACTGTGCTTGATTGGCCAGCAAACTCGCCTGACCTTAACCCCATAGAGAATCTATGGGGTATTGTCAAGAGGAAGATGAGAGACACTAGACCCAACAATGCAGAAGAGCTGAAGGCTGCTATCAAAGAAACCTGGGCTTCCATAACACCTCAGCAGTGCCACAGGCTGCATTGATGCAGTAATTGATGGAAAAGGAGCCCCGACCAAGTATTGAGTGCATTTACTGAACATACATTTCAGTAGGCCAACATTTCGGATTTTAAAAACATTTTTCAAGCTGTTGTTATAAAGTATTCTAATTTACTGAGATATTGACTTTTGTGTTTTCATTGGCTGTAAGCCATAATCATCAACATTAACAGAAATAAACACTTGAAATAGATCACTCTGTAATGACTCTATATAATATATGAGTTTCACTTTTTGTATTGAAGAATTTAAATAAATTAACTTTTTGATGATATTCTAATTTAGTGAGATGCACCTGTATGCATGTTTTTCTCAATATCTGACATGAAATCAAAATAAACCTTTCCCGTTTTAGGTCAATTAGGATTACCATAATTTTTAACATTTGCCAAAAGCTAGAGTAATGAGAGAGAGGGAGAATGTTTTAAGGCATTTTAATTACTTACAGCAAAGTCAAAAGTTTACATACAGTAAGATTACTATGCCTTTAAATAATTCTGGACTGACCATATGATAATGTCATGTGTTTGGAAGCTTCTGATAGTTTTTTTTGGCAACATCTGAGTTAATTAGAGACACACCGGTGGCTGCATTTTAATGCACCCCTGAAACACACTGCTTCTTTGTGTAGCATCATAGGAAAGTCTAAAGAAATTAGCCAAGATATCAGGAAGAGAATTGTGGACTTACACAAGTCTGGCTCATCCTTGGGTACAATTTCAAGATACCTAAAGGTGCTTCGTTCATCTGTACAAACAATTATACGCAAGTACAAACAAGATGGGAATATCCAGCCATCATACCTCTCAGGAATGAGACGGGTTCTGTGTCCCAGAGATGACCGTGCTTGGGTCGAACATGTGCATATCAACCCAAGGACAAAAGCAAAAAGACCCTGTGAAGATGATGGCAGAAGCTGGTAAGATTGTGTTATTATCCACAGTGAAACGAGTACTGTATCAACATGGGCTGAATGACCACTCTGCCAGTACTCCAAATGAAACATAAAAAAGCCATATTAATGTTTGCAAATGCACACAGGAACACAGACCTTAATTTTTTGAGACATGTCCTGTGGTATGATGAAACTAAAATTGAACTTTTTGGGCATAATGACCATCGTTACATTTGGAGGAAAAAGGGAGAAGCTTGGAAGCCTAAAAACACCATCCCAACTGAGAAACACGGGGGTGGCAGTATCCTGTTGTGGGGTTGTTTTGCTGTCGGAGGGACTGGGGCACTTCACAAAATAGATGGCATCATGAGAAAAGAAGATTATGTGGCAATACTGAAGCAACATCTCAAGACATCAGACAGAAAGTTAAAGCTTGGGTGGAAATGGGTCTTCCAAATGGACAATGACCCGAAGCATACTGCCAAAATGATAACAAAGTGGCTTAAGGATAACAAAGTCAATGTTTTGGAGTGGCCACCACAAAGCCCTGATCTTAATCCTATTGAAAATGTATGGGCAAAGCTGAAAAGGTAGATGCAATCAAGGCGTCCTACAAACCTGGATCAGTTACACCAGTTTTGTCAGGAGAAATAGGCCCAAATTCTGACCAACTAGTGTGAGAAGCTTGTGGAAGGATATCCCATTCAGTTTAACAGCAATGGTACCAAATACTAATGAAATGTATGTAAACTTTTGACTTTGCAGTAAGTAATAAAAATGCTGTAATACATTCTCTCTCTCTCATTATTCTGGCATTTGGCAAATATTAAAAATTAGGGTAATCCTAAATGACCTAAAACGAGAAAGGTTTATTCTGATTTCATGTCAGATATTGAGAAAAACATGCATATGTGTCTTTTTATATAATGTATGTAAACTTCTGGTTTCAACTGTAAATGAACCACAATTGTATAAATAAATGCTTCCGGGATCAGATTTAACTGTTTTATTTTACATATGTACTGTAGTAAACACATACTCATAGGGAATAGATTGTGAGCCCCCAATGGAGTCATTGATAATAATATCTGTAAAGTACTGTGGAATATAATGGCGCTATATAAGCAAGCATGATAAGTAAATAATAAATAGCTTTGAAAGTTATGACATTGTTGTTTAGTAACCTCAAAGGGATGAAATGTAGTAATTAGTGTTGAGCGAGCACTAAAATGCTCGGGTGCTCGAAGCTCAGGCCGAGCTCGCCGTGCTACTCAGGTGCTCGACCCGAGCAACGAGCCCAATGTTAGTCTATGGGAGACTCGAGCATTTTTGCGGTGGCACCCCCGGCAGTCTTTAAAAAGCCTAACAAGTGCCCAAAACGATAGTGACAATGCTCAAATGACATGGGGACAACATGGGGATCGCCCCAGGAAGCATTCGTTCAAAAACGAAAGTGAAACTTTTTTCCTGTGAAATATGTTAAGGAACATCCTTTCCAGGGAAAAGACTTGTGTATAAGTTAAAATAAATGACCAAAAACAAAAATACTCCTCCACACCTTCGGCTATGTTCACAAGTAGCATTTTTTATGCGTTTTTGCACTTTTGTATTGCTTTCAACTATAACAAATGCATTCACCGGGAAATGTCATTTTAACATTTTACAACCTTATCTGGCCATGTGCTGTGTGACACATGCATAAAGTACTGAAAAGACATGGGAACAGCATGGGGAAGACCCCTGGAAGCATCTCTGACTCCCAGGTCACTGTCTAAAAGTGTGCCCATAAAAAGTGATCCTTGCCGCATCAGAAGATGCAGACTTGCAACTATCCCCATGCAAGTTCTAGTCCCAAGGCAGTGTTCAATTGTACCTCCCCCATTCCTTGCAATGCAAGCGCAAGTATGCAGCCTGCCACCCACACAACCCCCAGGCTGCAATACCATACTGCTTGCTTGCTTGAACTTGAAATTGGGCCTTTTAGGCATGTGGAGGCGGAATCTGGCCACCATGTCCTGGCTGTGTTGGCGGCCTGGAATCCATACTCAGTCCCCAGATGCCCGGTGGCCGGGTGTCCATACTCGGTCCCCAGCCGCCCCGTGGCCGGGTGTCCACACACGGTCCCCAGCCGCCTGGGGGCAGCCGGGTGTCCATAAACGGTCCCCAGCCGCCCCTATTTCTCCTTGGAACATCCCCCCACACACTTTTCTTAGCCCGGCCTGCTTTAGGCAGCATTGGATGAGCCCACCAGAGAACCAGACTCCTCCGGTGGGCCCTGACTTCTCCATCGGTGGAGTTGAGAGTGCCAAGGTGAGGAGCATGATGATGATGACAGAAGTTAGCATCTGCTATGTTTTCTTTTAATGCAAGTGTAAGTGTGCAGCCTGCCACCCACCCACCCCCAGACTGCAATTCCATACTGCTAGCACTTGAAATTGGGCCTTTTAGTTTGGAGGAGGCCGAAGCTGGCCACTACCTCATGGCTGCTTTGGCAGCGAGGTATCCATACTCAGTCCCCAGCCGCCCCTATTTGTCCTGGTGTGCCTTATACATAAGATTAAGCACGTATACCAAAACATTACCTGTGCCCTCCCCAGTGCATTTAGTGGGAAGGAGAGCCTATTCCGCTGTAGTGTGTGCATGCCAAACCCCTGTTCATGGTACATGCAAAGATGCCTCCCACCTTGCACCTGTCATTGCAGACTTGCAACTATCCCCATTCAAGTCCTTGTCCCAGGGCAGTGTTCAATTGTACCTCTCCCATTCCTTGCAATGCAAGCGCAAGCATGCAGCCACCCACCCACCCACCACCAGGCTGCAATACCATACTGCTTGCTTGCTTGCACTGTAAATTGGGCCTTTTAGGCATGTGGAGGCGGAATCTGGCCACCCCGCCATGGCTGTGTCGGCGGCCTGGTATCCATACTCAGTCCCCAGCCGCCTGGTGGCCGGGTGTCCCCACTTGCTCCCCAGCCTCCAGGGGGTGGCCGGGTGTCCATACTCGGTCCCCAGCCACCCCTATTTGTCCCGGTAACCTTTCCCACACTTTTCTTAGCCTGGCCTGCTTTAGGGCAGCATTGGCCAAGCCCACCGGACTATCAGACTCCTCCGGTGGGCCCTGGCTTCTCCATCAGGGGAGTTGAGAGTGCCAAGGTGAGGAGCATGATGAGGATGATAGAAGTTAGCATCTGCTTTGTTTTGTTGTAATGCAAGCGCATGTATGTAGTAGCGGCTAGGCCTGAGGTGGTCAGCGTTTTGGCGCATATCCTACCTCCTCCGAGGATTGCTGGATGTTTTCCTGCTACTATCCAAGTTCTATGACTCCCGTTAAAACAAAGCTTCAGGTGATAAATGATGGATGAGGTGGTGGCAAAGGAGAAAGAGCAGGAGGAACAGGGACCATTCACATCAATATCAGGCCAGTCAACCAGATATGTTTTGTAGGATATGTTTCTGTAACAAAAGGAGCAGTTCGGCTACACAGTTATAGGGCATACAGTGAGTGCAATGCCTACCAAAAATTTCGAGGCACTCCAATGCCCCTTGGAAATGATATGGAGGTCAGAGGGTGTTAACTAAACCTTTTTTTCCATTTATAGCAACTGGGTCTCCTGTGCACTGTTGGCCTAAGCAGTGAATGGAAGGCTTTCCAAAAATTATGAGGAACTGCAATGCCCCTTACAAGAGCCATGTGTGGCACCCCAGGGGTCAGGTCACCACAGTAATAGAGATATTACGTCGGAGAGCAAGTGGGAGGTTTCCTGGTCAGGATCCCTTAAACATGCAACATCCTCCTGCCCCAGTCCTGGGAGGGGAGAATTCTGCCCTTATAAACTGGATCTGGGGCGGGGTTGAGTGAGTCAGAGAACAGAGAACAGTCAGAGTCAGAGTGAGAGCAAGGGAAAGTAACAGCAAGGAGCTCTGTAGGAGCTAGGAGCTAAAGACCAGGGGCTGGAAGCTGAGCAGAGCTCGCCCTGGCAGAAGACAATAGGAACAGGACACAGGAGTCTGAGGCTGTGAGGACTTATATATCCAGCAGCAGAAACCAGCCGGCAGGGGATTTCAGGTCCTCTGGCCATAGAAGCCCGGAGGCTCAGTCACAAGCAAGGGACCAGCACTGCCGTCGTGGAGCGGAGGCTAACAGAAGGCCCCAAGTCACCAGCCATACGGGTGAGCACTACACGGTACACTCAGGGACGTGGGCTACTTCTACCCGCTTACAGCAAGGTAGCCAGGAAGAGTGCAGACAGACGGGGAGGCCTACAACTCCACCTGGCCAGGGGAACTCCTGCTTGCTCACAGACTGACCAGGCCTCTTATGCTAGCCAGTACTCCCGGGAGGGTCTACCTTATAATCATCAGTAAAGACCCTGAACTGCACTGCAAAGACTCTGAGTCGTTCCTGCTGTGCTCGTGCACCATCACCCCCATCATCCACACTCACTGCCCTGAGGCTATACTCCTCCCGTGGGGAGTTATCCCATTCTCTGCTGCGCACACAACACCAGCCTCAGCGGTCTGCCTCGCAGCGGTGGTACTCCCTGACCGCAATCCACGGGTGTCGCAGTCGGACAATTAACCTCAAAACCTAAGAAAGACTGCCACTGGTTTGACCAACCTGAGTCACGGGACCGGGTCACCGCCACGGAGACTACAGACCCCAGAGACCCGGCACCGGGTATCCCACACACGTGTACACACGGCCCAGGGGGCGCGTCACATGCAGTACCGCATATTACAAACATAAGTCCCATTATTGGGGAGTGGGTGTCCCATAGTATTTGCTTATGCCTTGCAAGCAAAAGCTGCCAAAAATTAGGACGGAGCAACTTGCAATGCCCCTTACAAGAGCCATGCAGTACAGCATATTACAAACATAAGTCCCATTATTGGGGAGTGGGTGTCCCATAGTATTTGCTTATGCCTTGCAAGCAAAAGCTGCCAAAAATTAGGACATAGCAACTTGCAATGCCCCTTACAAGAGCCAAGCAGTACAGCATATTACAAACATAAGTCAAATTATTGGGGAGTGGGTGTCCCATAGTATTTGCTTATGCCTTGCAAGCAAAAGCTGCCAAAAATTAGGACGGAGGAACGTGCAATGCTGGCATCCTGGTGGTATAGTGGCGGTGGAGGCTGAGGATAAGGAGAAGAAGATAAAACAGCCGAAACGAGGAAGCGTATACCCATGTGTGGGTGTGAAGCGGTGCATGTGAATACACCTCCCGAAATAACACAGTGGATTTGACTTTATGTTACTCTGCTGTCATTTGGTGGTGATGAGAAGTCTGGCCCAATCCAGCCCTTGTTCATTTTGATAAGGGTCATCTTGTCAGCATTGTCAGTTGACAGGCGAGTGCGCTTATCAGTTATAATTCCCCCAGCGGCACTAAAAACACGCTCCGATAACACGCTAGCGGCAGGGCAGGCCAGGACCTCCAAGGCATACAGAGCAAGTTCATTCCAAGTGTCCAGCTTGGATACCCAATAATTAAAAGGCACAGAGTAATCACGGAGGACGCTGGTACGGTCGGCAAGGTACTTCCTCGCCATCTTTTGAAACTTTCCACTCCTTGTGAGAGTACCCCGCGCCTCTGGGCCTGTAAGCTGGGCGGGTGTCAGAAAACTGTCCCAGAACCTTGACAGTGTTCCCCTGCCTCTGCTGGATTGGAGTTGCATCTCTCTCGCCTGTACGCCTTGGCTGGGCAACGAACTGTGACCTCTGCCGCTAGCGTGTTCAGATGGGAATTTTTTTAAGAGTTCTGCAGCAAGGGCCTTCTGGTACTGCCCCATTTTTGTAGACCTCTCCACCTCAGGAATAAGAGAGTGAAAGTTCTCCTTGTAGCGGGGGTCTACAAGTGTCACCAACCAGTAATGACTGTCACCCAACATTTTGACAACGCGAGGGTCACGGTTAAGGCAGGGTAACATAAAGTCAGCCATGCGTGCCAGACTGGTAACGGGCAAGATTTCCGTGTCCTCACCAAGATGACGACTGACCATGCTCTCCTCCTCCTCCTCCTCTTCCTCCTCCCCCCTGTCCTCAGGCCACCCACGCTGAACCGACGGTATGACACTTGTACAGGTACTACCGTCTACAAGGCATGATAGCAGCTCCTGTTCTTCCTCCTCCTCCTCCTCCTCTCCCTCATTGTCCCCCAATGCACGTTGGGATGAGATGAGGCTGGGCTGTGTGTAATCGCCCGCTACGGCTTCTTGATCCATCTCATAATACTCTGCTTTCTCTTTAATTCTCTGCAGAGAGCGTTGCAAAAGACAGACAAGTGGGATGCTGACACTAATGATGGCGTTATCGCCACTCACCATCTTGGTGGCCTCCTCAAAGTTTGTCAGGATGGTACATATGTCAGACATCCAGGTCCACTCCTGAGGTCTTATGTGTGGAGTCTGACCTGAATATCGACGGCCTTGTTGCAGCTGGTACTCCACAACTGCTCTCTTCTGCTCACAAAACCTTTCCAACATGTGGAGGGTAGAGTTCCAATGTGTGGGGACATCACACACCAGTCGGTGTGCCGGAAGCTGCAAACGCTGCTGCAACACAGCAAGGGCGACGGAAGCTAAGCCAACTTGCGAAAATGAGCTGACAGGCGGCGTACTTTCACGAGCAGATCTGGCAACTCGGGGTACGATTTAAGAAACCGCTGAACCACGAGGTTAAGCACATGAGCCAGGCATGGTACGTGTGTGATCTCACCTCGCCTCAGAGCCGCCACCAGGTTACGGCCATTGTCACACACGACCATGCCAGGATGTAGGTTCAGCGGTCTCAGCCACAGATCTGCCTGCTCTTTCACAGCTGTCCACAACTCACAAGCAGTGTGAGGTTTATCACCTAAGCTTATGAGTTTCAGCACAGCCTGTTGCCGCTTGGCGGAGGCAGTACTGCAATGCTTCCAGCTTGTAACTGATGTGGTGATATCTGAGATGGAGGCTGAACATGAGGAGGAGGAGGAGGAGGAGGATGCGCAGGAGCTGTACACTGTGGGGGCAACTCTGACTGACATAGGGCCCGCAATCCTCGGTGTGGGGAGGATGTGTTCCGTCCCTAGGTCCGACTGGGTCCCAGACCCAGTGTGCCGTCAGAGAGATGTACCGTCCCTGGCCACAAGCACTTATACACATGTCCGTTGTCAGGTGGACTCTCCCAGTAACTGCGTTGTTGAGGGCACGGCAGATGCTTTGGGACACGTGCTTGTGTAGTGCGGGGATGGCACACCGGCAAAATAGTGTCGGCTGGGGACCGAGTACCGAGGGATGGCCACCGCCATAAGATTGCGGAAGGATTCCGTCTTCACCAGCCTAAAAGGCAGCATTTCCAATGCAAGCAGTCGTGAAATGTGCGAATTTAGGACTGTGGCCTGTGGGGCGTTAGCTGCGAACTTCCGCTTTCGTTCAAAGGTCTGGGATATGGACAATTGAACGCTGCGGTGGGACGTGGACGTGGACGTTGATGCTGTTTCTTGAGAAACTGCCATAACAAGTGAAGACTGAGAGGAGGGGGCATCTTTACATGCAGTATGGACAGGGGATTGCCTTGCACACACAACAGGGGGTTCTATTGCACGCACAACAGTGGAAGAAGCAGTGGTGACACCCGCTGACACTGGTCGTGGACCCTGGGTTTTGCCCCACAAAGTCGGGTGCTTTGCTGCCATGTGCCTGATCATGCTGGTGGTGGTCAGGCTGGTAGTTTTGTCACACCTGCTGATGCTGGCATGGCAGGTGGAACATATGGCCTTTTTGGGGTTATCAGCAGAGTCTTTAAAAAAATTCCAGACTCTGGAAGACCTACCGCTTGTACTGGCAACGTCCCTCGTGTTGGTGTTACGGGGAATGGTTGCCTGCCTTCTGTCTGCGGCCACCACACTGCTTCTTCCTGCCTGTTGGGGTACTCTGCCTCCCTCCCCCTGTGTGCTGCTGGCCTCACTCTGCATGTCCTCCTTCCACGTTGGGTCAGTTACTAGATCATCCACCACCTCCTCCTCTTCCACTTGCGCACCACGATCCTCCTCCTCACTTCCTGGCAATTGTGTCTCGTCATCGTCCACCTCTTGTGACAGATTGCCAACGTCGACTTCTTGTGGCCGTGGCTGTTCAAATATTTGGGCATCGCAACATGGGATCTCCTCTTCCACCACTTCAAGCGTATCAGGCGAGGGGCCCAAATATGGAAATGGACCAGTGAACAGCTCTTCAGAGTGTCCAAGTGTGGGATCACTTGCTGTCTGACGACACTTGGCATGGTGGGAGGAAGGAGCATCAGGGTGAGGAGGAGTATGCGGTCGAGACTCACGGCTACTAAGAGTTGACCGTGTGGAAGACAGACCGGAGGTGGTGGTGCCCAGGTAACTGGAAGTATTGTCTGCTATCCAATTAATAACCTGTTCACACTGATCAGTTCTCAATACTGGTGTTGTTCTGTGCTTCCCTTGTAATTCGGTCAAGAAGTGGGAGCGAGAAGATGTGGCTGTTGGTTGTGGCACATTTTCACCTTGGCCACGGCCCCGTCCTCTGCACGAACCATCACCAGAACGTCCACTTCCACGTCCCTTGCCACGTGCCTTGCCCATTGTAAATGAAGTAAAATAGCTTACACTTGCACTATCAATGGAAAAAGGGTAATAAAGAGTAGATTAGAACCGTGGAAGAGGAAAACCACAGTTATTGTTAACTGGGGTATACCACACTTTTTTAAATAGAGATATTTGCGGCTGAACAGTGAGCGACACACTCAAACTGCTTTTTTTTTAGATACCAAAGGCCCAAAACTGGATAGTACAGCGATTTGACCCGTGGAACTGCGAAACCACACTGGGATGTCGGGCCTACACAAGACTATTTTCAACAGATATATTTTTGTGTCACAACAGTCAGGAGACACTACTGTTTTTCTTTACGGAAAAAACTACCAAAAGCTGAATAATAGAGATTTTTTACCATGGGATGGCAAAACCACAGTTATTGTTTACTGAGGTATACCACACTTTTTTAAATAGAGATATTTGCGGCTGAACAGTGAGCGACACACTCAAACTGCTTTTTTTTTAGATACCAAAGGCCCAAAACTGGATAGTACAGCGATTTGACCCGTGGAACTGCGAAACCACACTGGGATGTCGGGCCTACACAAGACTATTTTCAACAGATATATTTTTGTGTCACAACAGTCAGGAGACACTACTGTTTTTCTTTACAGAAAATATACCAAAACCTGAATAATAGAGATTTTTTACCGTGGGATGGCAAAACCACAGTTATTGTTTACTGGGGTATACCACACTTTTTTAAATAGAGATATTTGCGGCTGAACAGTGAGCGACACACTCAAACTGTTTTTTTTTTAGATACAAATGGCCCAAAATGGATAATACAGAGGTTTGAACCTTGGAAGTGCAAAACAACACTTCTGTTTCTCTAGCCTACACCAGACTATTTTCAACAGTTATATTTGTGTCTGAAAAATCAGAGATACGCTTTTTTTTGGGGGGGAAGGGGGGACGACAAACCAAAAGGTTAATAAGACGGGTATTTGTACAGTGTGAAGGAGGAAAAAAAAGGAGGATTTAGATGAAAAAAAAGGATTTTTCCTGGCCCCCGACACCTGGTGCTAAGTCCAGCAATTTCAGCAACAGGAGCACACAGGGCTGTAATGCAGCGTTTGCTGGTATAACCACTGTGTCTCCTATACAGCCTGCCTGCCTGGTATCTGGGATGGATATTAGTCCTGAAAAGGACTGTTTGTTTGTTCTGGCAGCCTTTACAGACCCTACACTAACTATTTTGCAGGATATATCTCTCCCTAAATCAGCAGCGCTGTCCCTACACTGTCTGATCCGGAGCGACTGTGTCCAAGATGGCGGCGCCCGGTTTTAAATACTCGAGGTGACGCTGTGCGGCCAGCCAATCACTGTAATGCCCACAAACAACATGGCTGCGGCATTGCAGTGACTGGCTGGCAATCCCTGCATGTTCATTGGCTCTGTAAAGAGCGCCAAACATGCAGGGCGGAGACCCGAGCTCCCGCCCGAGTAACCCGGAAATGCTCGGCGCTCGCCGAACATCCCGAGTAGCGTGATGCTCGGGCGAGTACCGAGCAGTGTCGAGCATGTTCGCTCAACACTAGTAGTAATCAATCATCATCATTGTTATTTACAATCAGCATTTATAATTATTGATCATTATCTTAATGTTTTTTTATTATTATTATCATCATCATATTAATGCAGTTTATATATGGTACACACAATAATCAGTCAACAATTGAAGGGAACTTGTTAGCCGAATGCTGAATGAAGTATGGGTAGCATGATTCATACACTGGCTGCATTATTGCAGTTGTGTATGCTTTATTCAGAAAGACTGAGCATTCACTTTAAATCTTGGATTGGACTGAGGCAGGTCTTTGACCAATTCACCCTACTTGGCTTTCCATGATTAACAGGTCTCTCTATGTGTGTTTAGAGCAGGCCTGTTGTGCGGGCCACAGAGCTGTCTGGAAGATGTAGCTCCCTTCTTCATATAGTCCAATGTATTCGCATCTAAAAGATGAGAATACATTTGATTACTGTGTTACACCAGGACTGGGGCAGAGCAGAGCGACTGTCAGCTCCAGCCTCGACATGCAGTGGCGTGATGACATCAGCATGCTACTGACCTCATCACACTACTGCCGCCTCTGAGGGGCCGCAGAACTGGTGAGGAAGTGGTGGGCACTGCCAAGCGCTTCAGGAGGAGTCGAAGATTAAATGTGATTTTATTTTAGATCAGAGTGCATGGGGAGGGAAGTTAAGGGTTGGGGTTACTGCGAGGGTACATTATGGAGGGATGGACTACATTATAGAGCAATTGGAGGATTGAAAAAGGGGGCATAATATTACGAGAGGCAGTGGGAAAATTATGCAGAGAGGAATTGTGGATGAGATATGAAAAGGGGCAGTTTGGGAGTGATATTTTGGAGAGGGGCAGTGTGTGTGGGGGGATATTATGGAGAGAGGCAGTGTGGGGGCACATTTTGTGCAGAAAGCACGATGAGGGGCAATTAATTATTCTGGGACACAGCATGGGAGATAATTTGATTTATGGGGCAGTATAATGATAATTTTATTTTTAGGGGCATCATGTTGGGAAATGCTGCTGAAGACGGAGAAGAGGGAAATCTGCAGAGATGAGCTTTGGGCATGGAATCTTATCATGGAGCCTGGACAAAATAGAGACGAAAAGAAGGAGAATGAATCCAATCAAAGAAGATGGTCTTTATTAGGTACCTGAATGTAAATGTTTGTTTGTGATATAGATTATGTTTCATCAATACTGTGGTTCCTGTGTGGTCTGCAGTCTGATGATGACTTATATCTACAACACACTATAAGGACACACTGGGAATTATAGGTTCATGTGATACAATTGTATATGGGGCTGACCTGACATTGCAATTGATCGCTATACTGAGCTTGGTGCTATATACATGTACCGATGGAGGTTCTGGTGCTGCATTCATGAATTGATGATGGTTCTGGTGCTACATTCATGTACTGACAGTAGTTTCTGGTGCTGCATTCATGTACTGATGATGGTTCTGGCGCTGCATTCATGTATTGATGGTGGTTCTGGCGCTGCATTTATGTACTGACGATGGTTGTGGCACTGCATTCATGTACTGATGGTGGTTCTGGCACCACACTCATATGCTGAAAGTGGTTCTGATTTTCTACACATGTAGCAATCCATAATGTGCTTCATGGGTATGTAAAAAATGTAAAAATCCTCAAAACTTAGAGATTTGAGATTATGGGGTGGATTTGGTGAGTTTCTTCTCTCGAAACTCAGTTTAAGTTAGCATGTTTTTTTTAGCAGAAAGTCTCCAAATACTCAAAACTTGGTTCTGGTGATGCATTAACATACTGATGGTATTTCTGGTGATGTATTCATGTAAGTATACCATTAAAAAAAATTTGCTTACATTGGATTTTTTTCAGTATGGCATTGTGGTACTTGGACCAAAAAATGTTGTGCACCCCAGATTTATAGAGAGATTTGTCTATCAAGAGTGAGGTAGGGGAAGCCGACAAGCACCTACTTCAGACTAGTCATCCAAGAACAGGTAAACCTTTTTGGAAGAAATAATGGTGGCTTGGTATTTTCCAACAATGCTGTTCACACACCACCATTTCCCAAATAGCAGTAGGATTTTTCAAAAAGAAGAAGCAGATCTGCCTTTGGAAGATCTTTTGGATGGAAGTTGGCAGCGCTGTTTATTTCTGATGCCGCCACACCTCGTCCTCTGATTACATCATCTGCTCGACACACTGATTTGGTTCCCAGGTCCTGTCCACCTCAGAATCAACATCATCATCAATCATCAATGATCATCACCCCTGACTTAGCAGACAGTTGTCTCAGTTTAGATTTGCAGTGACTCAGAGTGCCACTATTCTCTCGGCTGCCACTGCCAGTGCTCCTACCCCAATACCTGTTAGTACCACAACTAAATCCAACACAAACCTAGCTAAGTATTTGAGGCACTTCCTCTGCCTTCATTGGTGCCATTGCATCCAAGTTTAATGTTCATCTCCATCAATACAGAAACTGGAAGAAGTTATAGTGAAATATCTTTCTTAGCCACCAAAGTGCTGTGGCTAAAGTGACTAGGGGTCAGAATAAATATAGATGTTAATGACAAAATTCAAAATCTGCAATTGAAAAGATTAACTATTATAGCAGCAGAGGAGGCATGTGCAGAACACTGATGGTGTCACTGTCAGAGGTAACATCATTATTTTGTGAATGAGATGAGTGATGTGCTATGTATATTCCAAAACGCCCTCCTCTTCCTCCTCACTTTCATGCTTACATAAGGCAAAGAAGGATAATTGTGACTTGCGTTTGTTAGTGCTACTGCCCGACTGTCTGGTGTCAGTGGTAGTGCTGCTGCTTGCAGCTCCCACATTTTTATTACCAAATATAATTTCATGTTTTTTTTCTTTTTCATTACCCCATTCATTGCTATTTTTTATTTTACCATACATTTTTAATACACTAGGATTAAAATATACTGAGCATCTTTATAAGCCAGTTAGGCAAATTTCAGCAAAATTCATACATTTCTTTTTATTTTATAGACATAGTGAATGAAGTGACATGAATCTTCAAAAATACTAAAAAATAAACAGCGCACAATGATAAAGTACCTCTATCTTAAAGGGATGTCCTTGCAATAGATTCATGATGATATGAAGGAGACACTGAGTAATAATGCATGTCACATCGTTCACAGTCTGTAAAAAAATGCAGTAAGTTGCCTTAAATTTGACACTAGTATGTGAGATGCACAATATACAGTATGTCCTCAGATCTTCAGATCTCCATGTAAGCCTGAGCTTTTTATAATTATGTTTGCACAGCACTCGCATTTATTCATTTTTTAATGCATTTGATGCAGTGTCTCTTAAAGAAAATCTGCTAGCAGTACCACCAATGGTAGCAGGCCACGCAACTTCTAGGGACCCATGAGCCGAGGGGCCCAATGTCAGCACCCGCATTGGGCACCCTCCCACATCAGACCTCCCCCGCACAGCCAAAACCGCCCCCTGATCCACATTCAATTGTATCGGCAGATGCCGATACAGTTGGAGGCTATGATGGAGGAGGGAGCGTCATGTGACTCTCCCTCTCCCATCATTCCTCCTCTGCATTTGATGCAGCAGCGCGATGACGTCACTTCATCGCACCCTGATGTGCCAGGCAATGGAGCTGATGAGACACGCTACAGAGACCTAAGCAGCGGGGGGAACGAGGAGCGGTAAGTATGTATTTATTTATTTAAATGTGGTGCCCATATTACTGGTGGACTGTGGCTGCATTATGTTGGTCCGCACAATACCCTATGGGAGTCACACTATGCTCTATGGGGGCCACACTAAGCCCTTTGGGGGCCGCACTAAGCCCTATGGGGGCCGCACTATTCCTGTGGGGGTCACACTATGCCCTATGGGGGCCACACTAAGCCATATGGGGGCCGCACTAAGTCCTATGGGACTGCATTAAGCCCTATGTGGGCCGCACTAAGCCCTATGGGGGCCACATTATAGTGTATGCAGGACCATGGGGGTGCATTATACTGTATGGAGGACCATGGGGTACATTATATTGTATGGAGGACTATGGGGGTGCATTATACTGTATGGAGGACCAGGAGGGTGCATTATACTGCGTGGAGGACCATGGAGGTGCATATTATTGCGTGGAGGACCATGGGAGGGTGCATTTTATTGCATGGAGGACCATGGTGGTGCGTTTTATTGCATGGACGGACACGGGGAGTGCTTTTTATTGAATGGAGGACCATGGGGGTGCATTATTCTATATGGAAGGCTATGTGGGACCATTATAATATTGGGAGGTTTATGTGGGGTCATTATAATGTGTGCAAGCAATTATACTGTGTGAAGGTTTGTGTGGGGGCCATCTTACTGTTTGGAGGGCTAGTGCGGGCCATTATACTGTATGTAGGCCCATTATACTGCATGGAGGGCTGTGTGGGGGTCACAGATAGGGGATCATACTGTGTTGTGGTCACGATACTTTGTCTTGGGAGTGGAAGTGGGGTATAGTAGGGTCATTATACTGTGCATGTGGAGAAATGGGGGCAATGAAAAAGGAACCTAAGACTTCAGCAGGAGGAAAATTACTGTAAAGGCTGGAAAGTTGTGAGATATGCTCTTCTGTGACGCCGACAAATATTTAACTTTTGTTTTTTTCTTTTTTTTGGAGGGGTGGGGGCAATTAGAACTTCTACTATGGGGCCCCATGATCTTTATGTACGCCCCTGCTCCCAGCTATAGGCTAAGGATATTTCCGGAGTGCTCATGCTGCCCCTTCAAGAAGCAAGGAGCGCGTGCTGTTGCTAAGTGCGTTGTCAGGAGACCTGCGCAATATGCGCAGAAAGCTGGGAGCCGCGGCAGGAGACAGAGCAGGGCATGCCGCTGAGAGGCAGTGGTGGTGAACATGTCAGGCGTCCCTGCTGGGAGGAGGTAGAGAAACCATGCAGGGATGCCGGCCGTACAGGTGGAACGGACTAGACATGTAAAGGTATTGCTTTACTAGTCTTAGAAAGAGCCACATGCACATATGTGTAACACTGATCCTGTCACCTCTGCATGGTCCCTCTTTCTCGTCCATGCAGGGATGCTGACATACTCACCACACCAGCTGCACAGTGACCTCCCATCTCCTGGCACATCTACTGCTCCCTGATTCCTGTGCATGCCGCACAGGTTTACCGCAGGCGCACACTCACCTGTTTTTAAAGGGGCAGTGCTCGCACCTTGAAAATGCCCACAGCCAATAACTGGGAGGCATCTTGTATAAAAGGCATCCTCCCCAGTAGGGAGATGCCTGAGCAACCCCTGTAGTTTCCTTCATTGTGTGCATGCAATTGTATGCTGCCAGGTCCCTTGTCCTAGTATCCTGAATAGTTAGTATGTGAACCTGAGTCCCTGGTCCTTGTGTAGCCAGGTCCTGAACCTGAAGCTGCACTGGTGATACCGGATACCTGAAGCCGCACTGGTGGTACCTGAACACTGAAAGTGCACCGGCGGTACCTGAACCCTGAAGCCACATCGGTGGTACCTGAATCTGAAACCGTTCCAGTGGTACTTGAACTAGCACCAGTGTCTGTCCTGGTAAGCGTTCCAGAGTCTGTACTGTCAGAGCCTGTTCCAGTGTCCGAATCCAGCCCTGTGTCACTCAGAGTCAGTATCTGTCCTGCCCAAGGAACCAGACCCTGTGCAGTCTGAACACAGTCCATGTTCTGTCTTGCCTGTTACTGTGAGCCCAGTCCGTGTCTGCGATTGTGACCCCTGGGGTCAGCAACTGCAGTATCGGGGACTATCTAGGAGTGGTACCTGGTGGTTACCTGCATCTCAAGTCTAAGTACACCATCAGGAGCTCTAGCATAAATGAGGCAGCTGCGTAGCCATGGCCCTCCTAGGTAACCCAGCCACATGCGCCACACGCGTGCATGACAATATGAATAGTTTAGGGTTGTGTGAAGTCCTGCTGATAGAATCCCTTTAAAATGTTGATGCTTAAAATGAGAATTCAACCAGAAGGTAATGTGTATAAGTGGGAAAGCAACTATACAGTCAAATTCAGTTGTCCGTGTATCATACAGTTGAAACCAGAAGTTTACTTACACTATATAAAAAGACACATATGCATGTTTTTCTCAATATGTGACATGATATCCGAATAAACCTTTCCCATTTTAGGTCAATTAGGATTACCATAATTTTTAATATTTGCCAAATGCCAGAATAATGTGAGAGAAAATGTTTTAAAGCATTTTTATTACTTACTGTAAAGTCAAAAGTTTACATAAATTTCATTAGTATTTGGTACCATTGCCCTTAAACTGAATGACTTGGGTCAAACGTTTTGGATTTCCGTCCACGAGCCTCTCACAATAGTTGTCCATTTGAAAGACCCATTTCCGCCCTAAGGTTTAACTTCCTGGCTGATGTCTTCAGATGTTGCTTCAGAATTGCCACATAATCTTCTTTTCTCATGATGCCATCTATTTTGTGAAGTGCACCAGTCCCTCCCGAATCAAAACAACCCCACAACATGATGCTGCCACCCTCGTGTTTCACAGCTGGGATGGTGTTCTTAGGCTTCCAAGCTTCTCCCTTTTCCCTCCAAACGTAACGATGGTCATTATGCCCAAAAAAGTGCAATTTTTGTATCATCAGACCTTTCGGAATGTCTCAAAAAATTAAGGTCTTTGTTCCTGTGTGCGTTTGCAAACATTAATCTGGCTTTTTTATGTTTCTTTTGGAGTAATGGCTTCTTCCTGGCAGAGTGGCCTTTCAGCCCATGTTGTATTAGTTTCACTGTGGTTATTGACACAATCTTACCAGCTTCCGTCATCATCTTTACAAGGTCTTTTGCTTTTGTCCTTGGGTTGATATGCACGTCAGACTAAAAGCACGTTCATCTCTGGGACACAGAACCCATCTACTTCCTGAGCGGTATGTTAGCTGGACATTCCCATCTTGTTTTTACTTGCGTTTAATTGTTTGTACAGATGAACAAGGCACCTTCAGGTACCTTCAAATTGTATCCAAGGATGAGCCAGACTTGTGCAAGTCCACAATTCTCTTCCTGATATCTTGGCTGATTTCTTTAGACTTTCCCATGATGCTACACAAAGAAGCAGTGTGTTTCAGGTGTGCATTAAAATACATCCACAGGTGTGTCTCTAATTAACTCAGATGTTGCCAAAAAATCAGAAGCTTCCAAACACATGAGATCATCATATGGGCAGTACAGAATTGTTTAAAGGCATAGTAATCTTAGTTCACGTAAACTTTTGACTTTGTAGTAAGTAATAAAAATGCCTTAAAACATTCTCTCTCTCTTATTATTCTGGCATTTGACAAATATTAAAAATTATGGTAATCCTAATTGACTTGAAATGGGAAAGGTTTATTCTGTTTTCATGTCAGATATTGAGAAAAACATGCATATGTGTCTTTTTATATAGTGTATGTAAATTTCTGGTTTCAACTGTAGGTTGAGTATGGACCGTGACATATGGACAAAAATACTCATGAGGCTGTTAAGTTTGGGTCAAGATAATTTCAACCAGTCCATAAATCACTGTCCTTACTTGTACTGTGGCTCACAAATATCTGAAATTGACCTAACAGTACTAATAATCTGTCAGAGTGGTGACTGAGATATTTGAATTATTTGTGCACTGACTTTAGGACCTTTCACTCTGTGTTAAAGTATCACCCCAGCTATTTTTAACTTAAATTTTTTCATTTTCTAACTCTTTTGCCCTAGTTATTATGTGAACAGTGCATGTAGTAATGTATGCATGAGGCCAGCACACCCCTCCATACAGTATAATGGACCCACGTAAACCTCCACACAGTATAATAGCCCTACACAGTCCCATCCACAAAGTGTAATAGCCCCACACAGACCGTCACACAAAATATTGGGCCCTACACAGCCCTCCACACAGTATAATGATCCACACACAGCGCACCACACTATAATGACCACACACACATCACTCCACACTGTATAATGACCGCACACAGCCCTTCACATAGTATAATAGCCCTCATACATCCCTCCACACAGTATGAAGGCCCAAACATAGTATAATGCCTAACACAGGCCTCAACACAATATAATGGCTCTACATGGTAAAATGGCCCCACCCAGCCACTTCACACAGTATAATGATAATGGCCCCTACGTAGTATACAGTGGTGCACTGCCAATGGCAGCAGGCCATGCCACTGCTATGGGGCCCGTGAGCCAGGGAGGCCCGGTGTCAGCCCTCTCATCGGGTTCCCCCTCTGCTTGTCAGCACCCGCACCGCCAGTCTGACATGCGCACAGAATGATGGTGGTAGAAGCTGACGCTTCCTCCTCCATCATCATTGCTCACGCTGACCGCTGGAAGGTTGCTCCGGCTGTCAGCGCAAGCGATGATGGAGGTGGGAGCGTCAGCAGATGCCTCCACCCCATCATCCTTCTTCGGCATCTGATGAGTAGCGGGCGTGATGACATCATTACAGGGTGCCCTCTGCTCTGAGATGTGTGGCGCTTTCCACCACAGGCTTAGCAGACCAGAGCAGCACAGATAATGCTTCCAGTCACTTTGCCACCACCACCACCACCCTGTCTTTGACACGGTCAAGTCTCAATAGCCGTGAGTCTGGACCGCATATTCCTCACCCTGATCCTCCTTCCTCCCACCATGCCGAGTGCCCAGAGACAACTGATCCCAGACTTGGACACTCAGAAGAGCTGTTTACTTTTCCATTTGTAGATTCGGGTCTCTCACCCTACCAGCTTCAAGCGAGTCAAGAGGAGAACGAGTGTAACGATGCCCAAATATTGGAGCAGCCATGGTCACATGAAGGCGGCGGAGACAAAGTGCAATTACGGTCGCAAGAGGTGGATGATGATGATGATGATGAGACACAATTGCCAGAAAGTCAGGAGGAGGACCAGGGTGTGGAAGTGGAAGACGAGGTGGTGGATGATATAGTAACTGACCCAACCTGGCAGGGGGACATACAGAGCGAGGACAGCAGCACACAGGGGGAGGGAGGCGTAGCACCACAACAGGCAGGAAGAAGCAGTGTGGTGGCCGCTGACACAAGGCGGGAAAGTGTTCCTCGTAACAACAACACGAAGAAAGTTGCCAGTACAACTTTTATGTCTTCCCGAGTCTGGTTATTTTTAAAAGACTCTGCAGATAACAAAAAGGCCATTTGTACCACCTGCCAGGCCAGCATCAGCAGAGGTAGAAAAACTAGCAGCCTGACCACCACCAGCATGATCAGGCACATGGCAGCAAAGCAAAGTGGGCCGAACCCCAGGGTCCAGCAACAGTGTCTGCAGGTGACACCACAACTTGTTCCGCTGTTGTGTGTGCACTCCAATCCCCTGTCCATGGCTCATGCCAAGATGCCTTTTGCCCTGCACCTGTCATTGAACACTCTCAAGTAGCACCATCAGCATGCACGTCCACGTCCTTGTCCCAGCACAGCATTCAGTTGTCCCTACCCCAGTCCTTGGAACGCAAGCGCAAATACACAGCCAACACCCCACAGGCCACACTGCTAAATTCACACATTTCACAAATGTTTGCCCTCGAAATGTTGCATTTTAGACTCGTGGAGACAGAAGCTGTCTGCAACCTCATGGCGGCAGCCGTCCCTTGGTACTCAGTCCCCAGCCGCCACTATTTCTCCCAGTGTGCCATTCCCGCATTACACGAGCACGTGTCCCACAACATTAGACGTGCCCTCAACAACACAGTTACTGGGAAAGTACACCTAACCACAGACATGTGGACAAGTGCTTGTGGGCAGGGATGGTACATCTCGCTGACGGCACCCTGGGTTAATATAGTGGAAGCCGGGACCCAGTCGGACCTTGGGTTGGAACACATGCTCCTGATGCTGAGGAATGCGGGCCCTGGGTCAATCAGGGTTGCCCCCACATTCTACAGCTCCAGCATCTCCTCCTTCTCTTCAGCCTCCATCTCCGAAATGACCAGTCGGAAGCTGGAAGCACTCCAGCACTGCCTCGGACAAGCGGCAAAAGGCTGTGCTGAAGCTAATATGCTTAGGTGACAAACCGCACAATGCTGAAGAGTTGTGGACAGCTCTGAAAGAGCAGGCAGATCTGTGGCTGACACCTCTGAACCTACAGCCAGGCATGATCGTGTGTGACAATGGCCGGAACTTGATGGAGGCTCTGAGGCAAGGCGAGATCACACACGTACCATGCCTGGCCCATGTGCTTAACCTCGTGGTTCAGCGGTTTCTCAAAACCTTCCCTGATCTGCCAGATCTGCTTGTCAACGTACGCCGCCTGTATGCCCATTTTAGAAAGTCAGCTACAGCTTCCGCCTCCCTTGCCGTGCTTCAGCAGCATTTGCAGCTTCCAGCTCACCGAATGATCTGCAATGTCCCCATGCGTTGGAACTCTACATTGCAGATGTTGGGAAGGATTTGTGAGCAGAAGAGTGCAGTTGTGGACTACCAGCATCAACAAGACCATCAGTATTCAGGTCAGATTCCACACATAAAACCTCAGGAGTGGACATGGATGTCAGACATCTGTACCATCCTCCAAAACTTTGAAGACTCCATCAAGATGGTGAGCGGCGATGGCACATCACCATCCCGCTTCTCTGTCTTCTGAAACGCTCTCTGCTCACAATTAAAGAGGATGCATTGCAGGCGGAGCACATTGAGAAGGAGCAAGGAACCATACAGGGTGATTCCACACAGCCTACACTTATCTCATCCCAATGTGGTTTGGGTGACAATGAGGAAGAGGAGGAAGAAGAACAGAAGCTAGTTTTCTGCGCTATAGATGGTACTACTTGCACAACTGTCATACCGTCTGTTCAGTGTGGATGGCCTGAGGACAGGGAGGAGGAGGAAGAGGAGGAGGATGAGGAGGAGAGCATGGTCAGTCTTCCTTGTTATGATCTGCAACATGTACTAAGGAAAGATAGGGGAAAGCAGTCCATACAGTAAGACTAAGCTGAATCCCTACAATGTAGCGGGCTGCCTGTTCCTAGTGAACAGACCCGCCTTCGTCCTCGGCTAGTCTGAACGAAGACCTATAGCATAAAGGGGAGGGGTCCCTAAAAGAACTAAGGACTGAAACAAAAATGGGACACCTCCTAAACAGAGAAGTTGTCACAGAACACAAAAAGACAAACTGACAAAAATGTACTAGAGGTCCCAGAGGACCAAGCGAACTAGAAAGAGAAAGGCACTAAAGCACCAGACTAGAGAAACAGTCAAACACTGAAGTCCAGCACAGCCATAAGGGCGGAGCTGGAATATAAAGGCAGATGGTCACGTGACCGCAAAACACAAGATGGAAAAAACAAACAGGAGGTTCTAACAGTACCCCCTCTTTTATGAGGATCCTCCGGATCCTCCAGGCCCAGGCCTATCCGGAAACCTCCTGTAGAAAACTTTAACAAGCCTAGGAGCAGAGACATCATCCGTCCTTACCCAGGAGTTGTCTTTAGGACCGAAACCCTTCCAGTAGACAAGATACTGTAATCTACCTCTATGCCATCTAGAATTCAAGATACGAGAAATTCATATTCGTCATCTTCCACCGCAGGAGGAACTGTGACAGTGGCGTCCCTATCAGATACATCAGCCTTTTTCAACAAGGAAACATGAAACACAGGATTAATCTTCCAGGAAGTATGGACATCCAACCTTACAGCAGATGGGTTAACAACCTGAAGCACTTTAAATGTACCCACAAACTTAGGACTTAGTTTTTTAGAGGGAATCCTCAACCGCAAGTTCTTCGAGGACAACCAAACCATGTCACCCACAGTAAACAAAACCTCCTTATGTTTCCTGTCAAAATACTTCTTGGACTTCTTGTTAGCCTCTTGAAGGTTGCAACATACATTAGTCAAAATGCTCTACAAATCACCAGAAAAATTCTCCTCCTCCGGCACCGCCGACCCCAACTTGGAGAACGAACCAAAAGACAGATGTCTCCCAGTACAACAAAAAAAAGGAGAACACCCAGCAGGGGAGGATGTATGAATGCTAAGAGCAAATTCTGCGAGAGGCAGAAACTCAGACCACACCTCTTGATTGTCCACCACAAAACAAGGCAAAAACTGTTCAACATCCTGGTTCTTTCTTTCAGTCTGTCCATTAGACTCAGGATGATAACCAGACAAAAACGACAAATGGACTCCCAACCTGTCACAATAAGCACGCCAAAAGCGAGCCACAAACTGAGGTCCTCTATCAGAAACAATATCCGTGGGAACGCCATGGAGCTTGACAATCTCCTTAACAAACGCCTTAGCGAGTGTCTTGGCGCAGGGCAACTTAATGAATGGAACCAAATGACACATCTTACTAAAATGGTCCATGACCACCCAGATGACAGTAAAACCCTCGGACACAGAAAGATCAGTAATAAAATCCATTGTGAGATGCGTCCAAGGCGCACTAGGAACCTCCAGAGGGCAAAGCAACCCCGCAGCAGGAGTATGTGAAGCTTTTGACCTAGCACACACAGTACACTGATGCACCCACTTGATGACTTCCTTCTGCCATCCAGGTCACCAAAAACTGCGACTGATAAGTCTCTTAGTCTTCAAAATTTCTGGATGACCTGCCAACCGAGACTCATGACACTCCACAAACAAATCTCTCCTAAAGGCTCTAGGCACGAACAACCTCCCATGGGGAGTGTTAGATGGAGCATCATCTTGAGCTTTCAGAATCCCATTCTCCAAAATGTAGTCCAATGCCGCCACCACAACTCCTTTCTGTAAAATACTCTCCTCCTCATCGGCACTGACCATAGGAGAGAAGCTGCGAGATAAAGCATCGGCTTTAACATTCTTAGTACCAGGGATATAGATAACAGAAAAATGAAGACGAAAAAGAAAAGTGCCCACCTAGCTTGACGGGCATTCAAGCGCTTGGCAGCATCCAGATAGATCAAATTCTTATGATCTGTGAAAACCTGAATAGGAAATCTAGCGCCTTCCAAAAAATGACGCCAATGTTCAAATGCAAGTTTAATAGCCAGCAACTCCCGATTTCCAACATCATAATTCAGTTCGGTTTCCGAAATTTTTTTCGAAAAGAAGGCACATGAATATACCCCACCCTTGTTCTCCTGAGACAAAACTGCTCTGACCCCCACCGATGAAGCATCGACCTCGACCAAAAATAAGCTTGGTCTCATCAGGCTGCATAAGGATAGGGGCAGAACTGAACCTCTCTTTGAGATACTCAAACGCTTCAATGGCCTCAGTAGTCCACTGGGCCGTATTCGCACCTTTCCTGGTGAGATTGGTTAGAGATTTAAAAATTACAGAAAAATTCTTAATGAATTTCCTGTAATAATTGGCAAAACCCAAAAATCTCTGTATAGATTTCAAACCAATAGTCCTAGGCCATTCCTGCACAGCCTGAACCTTCACAGGGTCCATCTCAAAGTCCTCGCTGGAGACAGTGTAGCCCAAGAAACTAATTTTCTGCACAGCGAACTCACATTTCTCCAGCTTACCAAAGAGTGAATTATCACTCAATAACTGCAAAACTTCACGTACACTCTGCCAATGGGAATCTAGATCTTGTGAGTAAATCAAAATGTCATCCAAATACACAACCACATTCTTACCAATCAAAGGTCTCAGGATGTCATTAATAAGGTTCTGAAAAAATGCAGGTGCATTGGTAAGACCAAAAGGCATCACCAGATTCTCAAAATGACCTACCGGAGTGTTAAAAGCAATTTTCCATTCATCACCCTCCTTCACTCGTAACAAATTGTATGCCCCCCGGAGATCAATTTTGGAGAACCACTTGGCCCCCACTAACTGGTTAAACAAGTCAGGAATTAATGGCAATGGGTAGGAATTGCGTACGGTAATCTTATTAATTTCACGAAAATCCAGACATGGACGTAAACCGCCGTCCTTTTTTTTAACAAAGAAAAATCCAACTGCCACAGGAGACTTAGAAGGTCTAATGTGACCAGCAGCCAGGCTAGTCTGTATGTACTCCTCCAAGGCTTTTCTTTCAGGGATAGTCAAATTAAACAAGCGACTCTTGGGAAGAGTAGCTCCGGGAACAAACTCAATGGCGCAATCATAATCCCTATGAGAAGGTAAAACTTGCGACTCCTCCTCTGAAAAAACCCTCCAAAAATATTTAATAGGTACCAGTAATTCCCCTTTTTCCACAGCTGCAATGCGACCATTACAACATTTATCATAGCACTTCGGACTCCCAAGACTTAATCACATTAGTAGACCAGTCCAATAAAGGATTGTGCAGTTTTAACCAAGGCAATCCTAGAACACCTGGAGAGGATAAATTATCTAAAACAACCAAGTCCAAAATTTCTTGGTGAACTCCATTGATAGTGAGGGGAAATGCAGCAGTCTTGTGAGTAATACATTTCAAAGGAGTGTTATCAATTGCAATCACAGAAATAGGTGTTGACAAAGGTTTGGATTTCAATTTAAGGTTTTCCAAAAACCCTTTATCAATCACATTAAGTGTTGAACCATAATCCACAAATACCTGAAATTCAATCAAATCTCCCTGCAAAGTAGCACTCCCAGAAAGAAATACTCCTGCAGAGTGTAAACAAGCTATACGGGTGTAACTGACCTTTTTTTTTTCTTTACTTAGACGACACTCACAATCCTTAATCAAATGGTCAGCTTTACCACAATAAAGACACAATCCCTCGGTAAACCTCTGGTCTCTTTCCTGAGAGCGGAGTGACATCACCCCAACCTCCTTCGGTTCTCCGCCGTCAGAACAGATTTTCTAGGGACTAGGAACTGACATTACATGAGTCTTTACCTCATTAAGCCTGCACCTCAGTCTCCTGCCTACACGAACAGCTAAGTGCATGGCATCCTGCAGAGTCTCAGGTGCAGGAAATGCAATTAGCAAATCCTTAACCCTTTCACTCAGACCAGCAAGAAATAAACATCTCAGTGCAGGATCATTCCATTTAACTTCTGAAGCCCATCTCCCTAAGTGTGTGCAATAATTTTCAACATCATCTGACCCCTGATTCAAACTCCTGAGTTCTGCTTCAGCAGATGAGATTCGATCAGGATCGTCATATAATAGCCCCATAGCAGAAATTTTTTTTTCAACAGACCTTAAACACAGATCATTAGGTTGGAGAGAAAAGGCCCACCCCTGTGGTTCATTGCGCAAAAGTGACACAATTAAACCAATACGCTGTGATTCATTCCCAGAGGACCTTGGTCTCAAACAAAAATATAACAAACAAGCATCTTGCTGTTTACCATAAAAAACATCAGGCAGTCCTACCTTGTGTCCGACAAAATGCGCTCCAGAACAGCTACTCATGTGTTGCTGAATCTCGGCCACCTCCAGAGACCATCCCTGCAGGCGTTGAGCCAAATCCTGGATGGAAACCATACTGATCCCCGAATTTCTTTCCTTTTAGTTTTTCGGGCTGGACTTACTGTTATGATCTGCAACATGTACTAAGGAAAGATAGGGGAAAGCTGTCCCTACAGTAAGACTAAGCTGAATCCCTACGATGTAGTGGGCTGTCTGTTCCTTGCGAACAGACCCGCCTTAGTCCTCAGCTAGTCTGAACGAAGACCTATAGCATAAAGGGGAGGGGTCCCTAAAAGAACTAAGGACTGAAACAAAAATGGGACACCTCCTAAACAGAGAAAGTTGTTGCAGAACACAAAAAGATAAACTGACAAAAAGGTACTAGAGGTCCCAGAAGGACCATGCGAACTGACAGAGATATGCACAGAAGCACCTGGCTAGCAAAACAGTCAAACAACACTGAAGTCCAGCACAGCCAAAAGGGCGGAGCTGGAATATAAAGGCAGATGGTCACGTGACCGCAAAGCACAAGATGGAAAAAACAAACAGGAGGGTTCTAACAGTCTGGGTGTGAATACAGAGGTGCATCAATATAGCGACTATAATATAATATATTGTTGCAGTAGGGGCGCTGACACAAGGGCGATGAGGACTTGAAGCACCCCATGCCAAGCCGCTGTATATACAATTGCCCCTGGAAAGTGAAAAGGTTATGTTCCAATATGAATTTTAGACCCATTATTAAAAATCGTCTCTGATTTTCTGGCATATCTACTATCCCATTCAAATAATGTGAAACTGAATTGATTCCCAATATGTGTTCAATATTGGAGTAGAGAGCATGTACGTCTAAGGTTATGAACATATAATCTTCTTCCCATACAAAATTTTCACATTCTTTTATTAATTGACTGGAGTCTAGGAGAAAAGAAGGTAATTTTCTAACTAGATCCTGTAAGTGCAGATCGATGTAATGTGACAGTTGACTGGTTAGTGACCCTATATCCGAAATGATCGGTGGTCCAGGAGGTTTCACAGGGTTTTTATGCACCTTTGGCAGGTGATAAAAGAGGGCTGTATTTGGATTTTTGTTAGTCAGTAATCGTTTTTCCCTTTTATTTATGAGGTCTTGTTTAAAGGCAGTGTCTATCAACCTATGATAATCTTCAATATGTTTTTTGGAAGGGTCAACATCTAATTTTTTATAATATTTTGCATCTGATAATATATTGTATGCTTCCTCCAAATAGTCATCTCGGTCCTGAATGACAATACCCCCTCCTTTATCTGCCCCTCTAATCACGATTTTTTCATTGTCCTTTAGTTTTATTAAGGCTTCTTTTTCTCCCTTTGAAATATTCGTTTTTTGAATAGATCTTTTATTCCTGGTTCTTACTACAGAACTCATGTTTTCTGTTTTCCCTTTTTGTATGTTTTTTTCTGTTTTTTTCTCCAGTCCTATTTAATCCCCGAAATTTCTCGGATACTAAAGCGTAAAAAGTATCCAAATGGCTGCCCCGGTGGTGAGTGGGGTTAAAATTGGATTTGGGACAGACATTTTTATGTATACTATTACTGGGTTGTATGGTATTAGCTTTTTCAATAGTTTTTGCTTCATTCGTATCTTTACACCCTGCTGTTCGATCCATTATAGCAAAATGTCTAGTAAGTGATAGTTTGCGGACATATTTATTTAGATCTAGGAATAAATCGAAAGGCTCTCTGTGTGGGACAGAAGCCCAGACCTTTAGATAGAATTGCTTCTTCAGCCTTAGAGAGTTGGTGTTTTGATAAGTTAAATAATTTTATCATACTATTCTCTATATTCCCTTCAATATTATTCTTTTTTATACACCTCCTTCTTTTGGAGAGACCAGAGTTTTTTTCTTTTCTCCCTCCTCTAGAACCTCTGGTCCTCCTTTTCTTTTTGAGGACTGCAATGGTGTTGGAGGAAAATACTTTGTGATCAGATTCTTCTTTTGTACCTGTATTGGAGACGCTACCAGCGAGCCAGTCTCCAGGCTGGGTAAAATTATCTCTGTGGTTGGTCTTGGTATAATCTCTAAAAAAGATATATTTGAATTTGCTGGAGAAGGAGATGGTGCTTGTGACGCGCCCCCTGGGCCAGTGCTGTAGTGCGGCGCGCGGGCGCGCGGGGGATACCCGGAGCCGGATCCGAAGGGGGTAGTAGTCTTCGTGTGGCGGTGACCCGGTCCGTGCCCAGGGTGGTCAAACTAAGTGGAAGTTACTGGTATGATGGTATTAGTGTCCGACTACGCCACCCGTTGAATGCGGCTATGAAGCCGCCGCTGCAGGGCAGTCCGCTGAGGCCGGTGGTACGGATGTGCAGCGTGGATGGTATAACCCCCAACGGGAGGGGTATAGCCTCAGGGCAGCTGGTGCGGGTGAAGGGAGTAATACTTAGAGCGTCCCGGTACCTATGGTGCTGGTGGTGCGATGGAACACAGAGACTGATTGCAGTTTTCATTGCTTTACTCACAGTTGTTATTAACGTCAGTCCTGCAGGTGATGACGACCCGAGCCATGCTGCGTCCACCAGGTACGGGGCTCGACCAACCCCCAGGCAGTTCCAGAGTGTGACCTTGAACTCCTTTCCCCGTTCCTTTCTCTGGCCGTCCCCACTAGGGACCCACCCATGTCCAGCTTCCTCGGGCCTTCTAGTGGCGAAACCTTTCTCCGGTCTCCCTGACCCTATGTGGCATGCCTTCGTGGTGAGTGTAGTGAGTGGTCGCTCCGGTTCCTGGCTGAGGATAAGTGGCCTCCACCAGTTTGGGATCCGGTACCCTGATCTGCCAACCCTTCACCCGCTGACTCCTAGCGTGTTCGGGTTCCTTCTTGCTTCATGTCTCTGGGCCTTTTCTTATGTTTCATTCTTTCCTTGCTTCTTGTTCCTTCCTTCTTCTTTCTCTCTTGCTCCCTCCAGGGGCAGCACCCAGACAGGGCTGCTGCTCCCTGTCACTCCTCTTCTCACTCTTCTTCTGTCTGACTGAACTGAACTGAACTCACTCCTAAGATGGTGCCCACCTTTTATACTCCCTCTGACACCCGAGCCCATGTGATTAGCAACCAATGGGCTCCTTCCTATGCCCAGAAACCCGCCCCTATCTGCTCCTACACCACTGGGTTTTCCTCCCCCTCCCCACTCCAGCCAGGAACAGAAGCTGTCGTACCTGCACATCTTTCTAGTGGGAGTACCGTCGGTCTGTTCCTCGGAAATGGGGTGTGTGTGGTGCATGCAGCTAACTGAGTTCTAGTCCACACTCCATCCTTACCCGGGAGTGGAATACCACACCTCTGGTTCGAGGTGCAATACCCCTGTAGCAGCCGAGCCCTCGGGGTGCTACACTTGCACTACTGTAGTGTAAAGATTAGGTGATTCAGTGGAGTTATGTATTGTGAAAATGCTATAGTTAGAGCATAATTCAGATATGTGATTCTGAGGTCGTATTGTTACCTGTGATTTTGTATTAGAGTCTACTAAATTGGGGGAAAGAAAGGAGAAGAGTGAATTGTTGGATTCCTCTTCCTCCACAATTAATATATCTCCCTCAGAATTATGTGGACTAGTCTCCTCGCTAGCAACCCCATAAATTCTTTTCTTATGTAACGGTAGAGAAATCGCACCTGGAGTGGAAGATATGACCCTAGTATTTTGTTTCACTGGTTCCAAATTTTTATTATTTTTATTCATGTTATTTTTAATATTCATTTTTGGAATAGCCCCTGCTTCCAACGCAGTAAAGGTTCTTCGGGGTTTAAATGAACCCTCCATAAGGGCAGAATTTGTCTTAGAATTGTAAAAGGTATGCAAACCCTTTTACTATTTCATTTTGTTTTTTTCAAAAACCTATTATTATCTACCTCTAATGCAGTTCCTATGGAGTTTACCTGACCAGAGGTTTTTGGTTTTGTGGGAACTTCATTATTTTTAGTCACTCCCCCCCCGGCTACGGTTTCTCCGGATGTTTTTTCACCCGGTTTTTTAGATCAAAAAAATCTCTGCGAACCTTTTTGGTCTTCATCTCGATTAAATTGCTTTCAAAAGTTTGTAAATTTCTATTCGTATCCCTATTAAGTGCTTCATACAGAGGTAAAGAACTATACTCTACTAGTTCTTCAAGATCATTTTCACATAATGCCGCAAATTTTTTTGCCAACTTATTACATTTTTCTATTAAAAGTTTCATAAGGTTGTAGGAACAATCATCTAATATATTGTACCATTTTTCCGTAAATTCCTTATCTTCTATAAATGTGCTATTAAAATGTATTCGCAGACCATTTGGGATAATTTTCTGCTCCAAACAGATATTCAAAAAGTCTGCGTCCAGCTGGTGTTTAATTTCACCTTTCATGTTTTTCTCAAGGCTAAAAAATAACCTGGAGATATTTTTCTTAGTTTCATTATCAATCTCCAAAGGATTAGACTTATTTATGTCAACTACAGGTGTAGATAAGATTAAAGTAGAAAGGATATTTTTACGTCTCTCAATTCGATTAGTGAAATGTTCCATATTATAAGCCGCTGCTGTCCTCTTCCTTGGCCTCTAGGAAGTTTCTCCTCTATTGCTGTTCAGATGCGATCCTCACAACACGATATATATGAAACAAGAGGGGATTGTAGGGAGAGAAAATAGGAAGCGCAGGCTTCTAAGTGTAGTAGTTAGATTCCAAGGGTATATACTCAGTATAAATCCACTCACCTATTTGGTGTCTTGAGGTTCTGCATGTAGATCCAATCAGTGGATTACTCCATTCCTCTTTCATCCAGTTTGCTGCAGAAATCTGGGAGCTGATGAGAGCACTAAACAGTGCTTTCATGGGCGATACCACTTTGTAAATGTTTTTCCCAGCAATATGAGCTCCTGAAGGATGATGATGGAACTTGATATTCGGATTCAAAGATAATTTTTATTTCAAACTAAAATACAACCGGTTTCGACTTCTTTGAGTCTTCCTCAGGTATAACATCATGCATATAAACAGATCTATCTACACTAGTGTTGAGCAATCCGATACTGAAATATCGGGTATCGGCCGATATTCGCGGTATCGGAATTCCGATACTTAATTCCGATACTTTTGCAATATCGTATACCGGAATCGGAAGTTCCCATAATGCAATGAGCCAGTTTCATTTTATTCAGCCAATGAGGATCCTAAGAAGTGTGGGCACATCCTGTTAGGCATGTAGGCATCTTAACTAATGGCATGGCTGTGATTGGCTGCTGAAATTATGTCATGATGCACTATAAAAGCCACCGCCGCCATTTTCAGCTCACTCTGCTGTGAATTCAGTTAGGGATAGGACGCTGTTGTTCTGAGGGACAGTTTTAGCTACCTATTTGGTCTATTCTGCTTTACCCAAGCTACTTTATAAATCGCTGTGCCTTGCAGTGCTAGTGCACAGTTCTCTGTGCTGTTCACCGCTGTCTGCAAGGTCTCTGTGTGTGAGTGCAGCTCACCCTGTAGTGTGTGCTTCAGCCACGTCTGGTTGTAGTGCACTCAGTGTGTGTCACTGCCTCATACATTGTCCTTTTTTGCTACTTCATAATTTTTCCTGATATCTCCTATTAGTGTGGTGGTTCCATCCGTATTCAGCTAAATTGGTTCCAAACACACTATATAGGAGTAGATAGAGAAATTTTTTTTTTGTCTTGTAGCGCTAGTGCACAGTGCTCTGCATCTGCACTGTTCACCGCTGTCTGCAAGGTCTCTGTGTGTGAGTGCAGCTCACCCTGTAGTGTGTGCTTCAACCACGTCTGGTTGTAGTGCACTCAGTGTGTGTCACTGCCTCATACATTGTCCTTTTTTGCCAATTCATAATTTTTCCTGATATCTACTATTAGTGTGGTGGTTCCATCCGTATTCAGCTAAATTGGTTCCAAACACACTATATAGGAGTAGATAGAGAATTTTTTTTTGTCTTGCAGCGCTAGTGCACAGTGCTCTGCATCTGCACTGTTCACCGCTGTCTGCAAGGTCTGTGTGTGTGAGTGCAGCTCACCCTGTAGTGTGTACTTCAGCCACGTCTGGTTGTAGTGCACTCAGTGTGTGTCACTGCCTCATACATTGTCCTTTTTTGCCAATTCATAATTTTTCCTGATTTCTCCTATTAGTGTGGTGGTTCCATCCGTATTCAGCTACATTGGTTCCAAACACACTATATAGGAGTAGTTAGAGGAGCCTTTCTGCAGCATTGTGCCCTGCAGCCCCAGGCAGATTAGTATTAGCCTATTTTTTGTAGCCTCATCTATTGCATTGCAGGTTAACTTCCTACATTGTAATAGCTGCAAAAAGTTTGTGATACTATCGTTATTACATCTTTGGGCACATCCAGTGTCTTTTTGTGACAAAAAAAACCTAAATAAAGTTCACCAAACACTCCACTTTACAGTTGTGTAGGCCACATTAGCTCATATTAAAGTCTAGTCCACACTTTATAAAATTAGTGTTTCTTATACCTGTTAGCAGCTGTTCAGGAATAAGCACACTAAGTCCTTAGTACTTTTCTGCGTATCTTTATCAGTCTACCAAGATGAAGAAGGCAGGGAGTAAGGCATGTGGTCGTGGTCGTGGTCGTGGGCGTGGAGTTTCTGCAGGGAGAGGACATGAGGATTCTATGCCTGCAGGGAGAGGACGTGGGGATTCTGTGCCTGCTGCGGGCACCAGTGACTCAGCATCCCCCAGTTTTACCAGGGAACAGTCCTTTATGCGCAGCTTTGTAGGAGCTAGCCGTACCCCACTGCTGCGGGAGGACCAAATTGAAGCCGTTGTCGGATGGATGGCAGCTAACGCATCGACTTCAATTAGTTCCAGATCCTCTCACGTCCTGAGCACTGAAGAGCACCCATCTGTCTCTTCACCACCTGCCAAATTGCCCAGGCAGTCAGAGAGCCCTGGACAGGAGCCATCTCTACTTCTGTTCTCTGAATCTCTTGGCTTGGAAAGAGGGGGCCAGCCAAGCAGAATTCGAGAATTTGAAGAAGAGGTAGTATGCAGTGATGCGCAACTGTTTTGTCTCTCTGAATCTGAAGAGGCGGGTGGGCCAGTGCCTATGGTCAGCAGCACACCTCAGTACGCATCTGATGATGAGACTCAGGTGCCACTTTCTGGTGCATACTGTGCTGTCGAGACTACCCAGGAGAAGCAGTTGTTTGAAGAGGGTGGTGTAGATGATGAGGTCCTTGACCCATCATGGCGTGAGGGACAGGAAGGTGGTGGGAGCAGCTCTGAGGAAGAGATTCCCCGAACAGCCCAAAAAGGAGGGAGAGGGAGGGGGCAGACTTGGTTGCCTGTAGCCTCCACTTCGGCACCCATTAGGAGCATGGCTCTTCCAAAATCCAAAGCGGGCGCTCCCAAGATTTGCAGTGCCTGGTCCTTTTTTGACACAGTTGCAGATGACATTTGCTTTGTCAAATGCAAGCTGTGTAATCAGAAGGTGAAAAGAGGGAAAAGTGTCAGCAACCTCAATACCACAAATAAGTGGAAACATGTGCGGACCAAGCACGTGGTGGTGTTACAAAAACACACTGAAGACCTAGGCCAACCTACAGCGCCACCTACCACCTCTTCAGCTCGTGTTGTAGCCTCTTCCTCCAGCTCACACACAGCTGGTTAGGCTTCGTCACAGGATCGCCATGGAAGAATCTCTGGCACTGTTGTACAGAGACACAGTGTAATTCCACCCACAGCACCACTTTCCCAGTCATCCTCACACTCCCAGGCCAGTCTACAGCCATCGTTAGCACAGGCATGGGAGAAAAGGTGCCCATACTCGGCAAACCACCCCCGAGCACAGGCTCTGAATGCTGGCATTGCTAAACTACTGGCCCTTGAAATGCTATCATTCAGGCTGGTGGAGACTGACACCTTCCGTAACTTTATGGCATTGGCAGTCCCACAATACAACGTGCCCAGCCACTTTTATTTCAGCAGGCAAGCCATCCCTGCCCTGCAACATCATGTGGAGGGAAAAATTAAACATGCGCTACAAAACGCCGTCAGTAGCAAGGTCCACCTGACCACCAATGCGTGGACCAGTAAGCATGGACAGGGACGATACCTTTCCCTCACTGCCCATTGGGTAAATGTTGTGGAGCCGGGTACAGATCTTGAGAGTGGCACTGTACATGTTCTGCCAACTCCAAGGATTGCAGGAATCCAGTCTGTACACATTAACTCCTTCTTATACTCCAGTTCCTCTGAATCAGCGCTGCAGGAGCCGTCACGGTCTACCTCCACATCGACCCGTGAACGGTTACCAGTTATGATGACCGATATGAGCACAGCCGTGGCCAAACGTCAACAGGCCATATTAAATTTAATTTCTTTGGGGAATCGAAGCCACACAGTGCAGGAGCTCTGGAATGCCATCAAGCAGCAGAGCGACGTGTGGTTTGTGCCAGCGAATCTCCAGCCAGGCATGGTAGTGTGTGACAATGGCCGAAATCTGGTGGCAGCTCTGGGCCTAGGCAACCTCACTCACATCCCATGTCTGGCACATGTGCTCAACTTGGTCGTGCAGAGTTTTTTGAGGGACTATCCGGATCTTGATGCACTGCTTCACAAGGTCCGCATAGAGTGCGCTCACTTGCGGCGTTCCAGTAACGCAAGATCACGCATTGCAGCTCTGCAGCGCCGATTACGTCTTCCGGAACATCGCATCATATTCCACCCACCAGGTGGAATTCAACGTTACATATGTTGGAGAGGTTGTGTGAGCAGCAGGCAGCAGTAATGGAGTACCAGCTGCAGCAGGCACAAACAAGTCGCAGTGCGCGCCGTTCACACTTCACCACCACTGAGTGGGCCTCTATGAAGGACATTTGCCACGTTTTGCGTGCCTTCGATTATTCTTAGTTGTTTTCCTTCATGTAGAATTAACCTACAAGGAAAGAAAGGGTTTATTTTCATTCCGATATTTCTGTCCCATTGACTTGCATTGGTTTCCGGTATCGGAATCGGTGATATCCGATACTTTTGGGGTATCGGTCCGATGCAATCCGATCCGATATTTCCCGATATCAGAAGGTATCGCTCAACACTAATCTACACACATTTTATAGAAGATATCCCTGCTTGTCATTTTGGGTGGGGAGTGAAAGATCTGTTTTTCAGACACACCCAGATACTCAGATATGCAGGATTTTGCACTCTGAGGAATCTAACAAAACCCATATACTAAATAACTTTCATACAGCTTTTTTCCCTAAAAAAAATTTTTGCACAACAAATTTTTTTCACACAGAAAGTATTTTCTTTTCTAAAAACACTATAAATATAATTTTACCATATATAAAATGTATTTTAAAATGTTATTAAACATACTAAAAGTGTGATTTCATACAGGGGGTGCTTCGAGTCCTCATCTCCCTTGTGTCAGCGCCCCTACTGCAACAATATATTATATTATCGTTGCTATATTGACGATCTAATTGTTTTTTGGAAAGGTACTGAAGTTGAAGCTGAAGAATTCATTATGACATTAAATAGGATTGACTGGGGCATCACGTTTTCTGCACATGTTAATAAAGAAAAAATAAATTTCCTCGATTTAGAAATATCCCATAAAAATAAAAAAACCAGCACTAAGACGTACTTTAAGAAAACTGATACTAATGGCTTCCTTGATTTTCGGAGCGCACATCATCAAAAATGGAAGCAAAACATTCCTTATAGCCAATTCCGTCGAATTAGGAGAAATAATACAAATAAGGAAAATTATGTGGAACAATCAAAAATTCTGATCAATAGGTTTACAGATAAGAAATATCCAAAACGATTAATTATGGTAGCATACAGAACTAATGTAGCAAGAACTCAGCAGGAGTGCTTATCTAGAGAGAATAACAAAAATAAGGATGTAGAGGAGGGGATAACTAAGGAAGGAGGAGAAAAACCTGAGCAGATAATTAATAAGAATAAGGAAAGAAAATAAGATGGGTGGCAGTTAGTGTTGAGCGATACCTTCCGATATCAGGAAATGTATCGGATTGGATCGGACCGATACTCAAAAAGTATCGGATATCGCCGATTCCGATACCGGAAACCAATGCAAGTCAATGGGACACTAATATCGGAATGAAAATAAACCCTTTCTTTCCCTGTAGGTTAATTCTACATGAAGTAAAACAACTAAGAATAATGTAGAATGTATTATGCGAAAAGCCGGCAATTCATCAGCGCATACACCGGTACCCGACAATTTACAACAGAAAGAATAGAGCTTCACACATAGATTAGATAGATAGAAACATGTCAGTCACATATATATGAAGTACAGTGACAGTGTTGCTTACTGTACTTGTCATTTAGTGTAAAGGATTTATTTAAAAAAATAATAGTGTTTTCATGCACCGTCTCTTTAAAAAAGCCGGCCGGCAATTCAGCAGCGGTACCCGACAATTTAGAATAGAAAGAATAGAGAATCACACATAGATTAGATAGATAGAAACATGTCAGTCACATATATATGAAGTACAGTGACAGTGTTGGTTACTGTACTTGTTATTTAGTGTAAAGGATTTATTTAAAAAAATAATAGTGTTTTCAAGCACCGTCTGTTTAAAAAAGCCGGCCTGCAATTCAGCAGCGGTACCCGACAATTTATAACAGACAGAATAGAGCTTCACACATAGATTAGATAGATAGAAACATGTCAGTCACATATACAGTTATATGAAAAAGTTTGGGCACCCCTATTAATCTTAAGCTTAATGTTTTATAAAAATTGGTGTTTTTGCAACAGCTATTTCAGTTTGATATATGTAATAACTGTTGGACACAGTAATGTTTCTGCCTTGAAATGAGGTTTATTGTACTAACAGAAAATGTGCAATCTGCATTCAAACAAAATTTGACAGGTGCATAAGTATGGGCACCTCACCAGAAAAGTGACATTAATATTTAGTAGATCCTCCTTTTGCAAAAATAACAGCCTCTAGTCGCTTCCTGTAGCTTTTAATGAGTTCCTGGATCCTGGATGAAGGTATTTTTGACCATTCCTCTTTACAAAACAATTCCAGTTCAGTTAAGTTTGATGGTCGCCGAGCATGGACAGCCCTCTTCAAATGATCCCACAGATGTTCAATGATATTCAGGTCTTGGGACTGGGATGGCCATTCCAGAACATTGTAATTGTTCCTCTGCATGAATGCCTGAGTAGATTTGGAGCGGTGTTTTGGATCATTGTCTTGCTGAAAGATCCATCCCCTGCGTAACTTCAACTTTATCACTGATTCTTGAACATTATTGTCAAGAATCTGCTGATACTGAGTGGAATCCATGCATCCCTCAACTTTAACAAGATTCCTGGTGCCGGCATTGGCCACACAGCCCCAAAGCATGATGGAACCTCCACCAAATTTTACTGTGGGTAGCAAGTGTTTTTCTTGGAATGCTGTGTTTTTTTGCCGCCATGCATAACGCCTTTTTGTATGACCAAACAACTCAATCTTGGTTTCATCAGTCCACAGGACCTTCTTCCAAAAAGAAATTGGCTTCTCCAAATGTGCTTTTGCATACCTCAGCCGACTCTGTTTGTGGCGTGCTTGCAGAAATGGCTTCTTTCGCATCACTCTCCCATACAGCTTCTCCTTGTGCAAAGTGCGTTGTATAGTTGACCGATGCACAGTGACACCATCTGCAGCAAGTTGATGCTGCAGCTCTCTGGAGGTGGTCTGAGGATTGTCCTTGACTGATCTCACCATTCTTCTTCTCTGCCTTTCAGATGTTTTTCTTGGCCTGCCACTTCTGGCCTTAACAAGAACTGTCCCTGTGTTCTTCCATTTCCTTACTATGTTCCTCACAGTGGAAACTGACAGGTTAAATCTCTGAGACAGCTTTTTGTATCCTTCCCCTGAACAACTATGTTGAATAATCTTTGTTTTCAGATCATTTGACAGTTGTTTTGAGGAGCCCATGATGCCACTCTTCAGAGGAGATTCAAACAGGAGAACAACTTGCAAGTGGCCACTTTAAGTAGCTTTTCTCATGATTGCATACACCTGGCTATGAAGTTCAAAGCTCAATGAGGTTACAAAACAAAAAAAAGTGCTTTAGTAAGTCAGTAAAAAGTAGGTAGGAGTATTTAAAACAAGAAAATGATAAGGGTGCCCATACTTATGCACCTGTCAAATTTTGTTTGAATGCAGATTGCACATTTTCTGTTAGTACATTAAACCTCATTTCAAGGCAGAAACATTACTGTGTCCAACAGTTATTACATATATCAAACTGAAATAGCTGTTGCAAAAACACCAATTTTAAGAAAACATTAAGCTTAAGATTAATAGGGGTGCCCAAACTTTTTCATATAACTGTATATGAAGTACAGTGACAGTGTTGGTTACTGTACTTGTCATTTAGTGTAAAGGATTTATTTAAAAAAATAATAGTGTTTTCATGCACCGTCTCTTTAAGAAAGCCGGCCGGCAATTCAGCAGCGGTACCTGACAATTTAGAATAGAAGGAATAGAGAATCACACATAGATAAGATAGATAGAAACATGTCAGTCACATATATATGAAGTACAGTGACAGTGTTGATTACTGTACTTGTCATTTAGTGTTAAAATAAAGGATTTGTTTAAAAAAAAATTGGCGTGGGGTTCCCCGTAATTTTAGTCTCTAGCGGAGGTTAAGCAGACGGCTGGGGCAGATGTTTGAAGCCTGGGAAGGGGGTAATACCCACGGAGCTTCCCAGGCTACTAATATCAGCCCCCAGCTGAATACCTAGCCCTTACTAGCTATTAAAATGGGGGACCCCCCCAAAAAAATGACGTGGGGTCCCCCCTATTTTAATAGCTAGCAAAGGCTAGGCAGACAGCTGGGGGCTGATATTAATAGCCCAGGAAGGGAGCCATGAATATTGGCCCCCTCCCAGGCTAGAAACACCAGCCGTCAGCCGCCCCAGAAATGGCGCATCCATAGGATGTGCCAATTCTGGCACTTAGCCTCGCTCTTCCCACTGCCCTGTAGCGGTGGCAGTGGGGTAATAGGGCTGGGGTTCATGTCAGCTTATAATGCCAGCTGACATAAAGCCCAGGTTAGTAATGGAGAGGCGTCTATAAGACACCCCCATTACTAACCCCATAGTGAAAATTAAAAAAAAAACACAAACACCCAGAATAAAGTCCTTTAATTGAAATAAACACACAATTCTTTATTGTTCTAAATTAAACCATACTTACCATCACGCCCATTCCAGCTGAAGCCAACGATCTCCTGAAAAATAATAAAGCAACCTCATCCTTACCTTTCCATGGTTCCCACGATGGCTCCAGCTCTGCTTCATCGAGATGACAGGCTGGACCGCAGCAGAAAGCTGCCATCCAGCCTGTCATCCCGCAGACACTGAGAAGCGCAGGCTTGCTTGCGCTCCTCAGTGTCTCTCTGTGACGGCATCCAGATGACCCGAGTTCATGTCCAATGAACTCAGCTCACCTCATGCACGTCACTGACAGCGTGGGAGAATTCTCCTGCACTCAGCGCTTCAGCGTGAGAATTTTCCCACGCTGTCAGTGACGTGCATGAGGTGAGCCGAGTTCATTGGACATGAACTCGGCTCATCTGGATGCCGTCACAGAGAGACACTGAGGAGCGCAAGCATGCCTACGCTTCTCAGTGTCTGCGGGATGACAGGCTGGATGGCAGCTTTCTGCTGCGGTCCAGCCTGTCATCTCGATGAAGAAGAGCTGGAGCCATCGTGGGAACCATGGAAAGGTAAGGATGAGGTTGGTTTATTATTTTTCTTTTATTGCAGGAGATCGTTGGCTTCAGCTGGAATGGGCGTGATGGTAAGTATAGTTTAATTTAGAACAATAAAGAATTGTGTCTTTATTTCAATTAAAGGACTTTATTCTGGGTGTTGTGTTTTTTTTAAATACTTTACTAGAAATTCATGGTGGTCATGTCTAATATTGGCGTGACCCCATGAATTTCGGGCTTAGGGTCAGCTGATAATGCCAAGCTGGCCTTAACCCTTTTATTACCCAGTGAGCCACCGCACCAGGGCCCTGGATGAGTTGGGTACAGCGCCAGAAGATGGCGCTTCTATGAACGCGCAATTTTCCGGGGCGGCTGCGGACTGCAATTTGCAGCGGGTGGGGCCCAGAAAGCTTGGGCCTCCCTGCGCTGCAGATTCCAGCCCCCAGCTGCCTAGTTGTACCTGGCTGGATACAAAAATAGGGCGAAGCCCCACGTATTTTTTTTTTTAATTATTTCATGAAATTCATGAAATAATTAAGAAAAAAAGGGCTTCCCTATATTGTTATGTCCGGCCAGGTACAAATAGGCAGCTGGTGGTTGGGGGCAGCCCATTCCTGCCTGCTGTACCTGGCTGGACACAAATATAGGACGAAGCCCCACATCAATTTTTTTTAAATTATTTCATGAATTTCCTGAAATAATTAAAAAAAAATTGACGTGGGGCTTTGCACTATATTTGTGTCCAGCCAGGTACAGCAGGCAGGAACGGGCTGCCCCCAACCACCAGCTGCCTATTTGTACCTGGCCGGACACAACAATATAGGGAAGCCCTTTTTTTCTTTATAATTTCATGAAATAATTTAAAAAAAAAATACGTGGGGCTTCTCCCTATTTGTGTGTCCAGCCAGGTACAACTAGGCAGCTGGGGGATGGAATCTGCAGCGCAGGGAGACCCAAGCTTTCTGCCCCCCCCCCCCCCGCTGCAAATTGCAGTCCGCAGCCACCCCGGAAAATGGCGCGTTCATAGAAGCTGGATGCTGTACCTGGCTGGCATACAAAAATATGGCAAAGCCCATGTCAAAATTTTTGGGAAAAATTAATTAAAAAATAAATAATAATTTAGGGACTGCATCTTTATTAACTCCTCAAATGTCATTCAGTGTTAAAATAAAGGATTTATTTTAAAAAAAATTGGCGTGGGATCCCCCATAATTTTAGTCTCTAACGGAGGTTAAGCAGATGGCTGGGGCAGATGTTTGAAGCCTGGGAAAGGGGTAATACCCACAGAGCTTTCCAGACTACTAATATCAGCCCCCAGCTGAATACCTAGCCTTTACTAGCTATTAAAATGGGGGACCCCCCCCAAAAAATGACGTGGGGTCCCCCCTATTTTAATAGCTAGCAAAGGCTAGGCAGACAGCTGGGGGCTGATATTAATAGCCCAGGAAGGGTGCCATGAATATTGGCCCCCTCCCAGGCTAGAAACACCAGCCGTCAGCCGCCCCAGAAATAGCGCATCCATAGGATGCGCCAATTCTGGCACTTAGCCTCGCTCTTCCACGCTGCCCTGGTGCGGTGGCAGGGGGTAATAGGGCTGGGGTTCATGTCAGCGCCAGCTGCCATGAAGCCCAGGTTAGTAATGATGGGCGTCTATAAGACACCCCCATTACTAACCTACAAAGTGTTAAAAAGAAAAAATACACTACACCCAGAAAAAAATAATTTATTTGAAATAAAACACACCATTTTATTTAATTCTTAGTTTACTAAAAAAAAATAGTTACCTTTCCACGTTCCTGCGCTGATCTCCCATGCACAGCTGTCACATCTGGAGATGGTGACAGCTGTCATGGCTGCTGTAAGCTCACACTGCCGGGAACACGTCCGCTCCCGGCAGCGGGAGCCACTGACTGAGGTCACCGGAGTGCATTCAGGCAGCGCAGCTCCGGAGACCTCCTTTACGGCACTGCTGTACCGTGGGAATTTCTCACGATACAGCGGGGCCGTAAAGCAGCTAACCGGAGCAGCGCTGCCTGAACTCCGGCGAACCCTTACGGCCCCATCATTCTAGCGGCGGCAGCGGTTCAGAGCGGTCACATTCTATGTGGCTGCTCTGAACTGGAGATCATCGTGGGACACTCGTGGACTACTACGGAGGGGTAAGGATAAGGTTGTGGTTTATTATTTTATATTTTATTACAGGAGATCGATGGCTTCGGGGAATTGGGTGTCTAGGTGAGTATAGGTGTAGTTTTTTATTTTTTACTTTATTTTAGGTGGCGATCGGCAGGGACAGGTAATGTATAAACTAATTTATTGTAGGCAACCACTGGCCACCAATGACATGTATTTAAAATTTATTGGGGACACAGTAGGGCAATTTAAATAGCAGGATCAGGCTGATGGGAACTACTGCTCCCATCGAGCTGATCCTGCTGGCACGAGTGGACGAGGGACAGACATAGGCCGATGGGAGTAGTAGTGTCACATCGGCCTATGTCTGCCTGCACTCACACACCCCCAGACATCGCACAGACACCGCGCACACCCGCACACACACACCCGCAGACATCGCACAGACACCGCGCACACCCGCACACACTCGCAGACACACGCACAGACACCCCGCACACACCCGCACACATCGCACAGACACCCACACACACCAATCATGACCGGTCAGGGAGGTGAGGCTGACCTGTGCGACCGTGGGAAAGTTCATGTGAGTTCATGCAATGCAGTCAAGCATGAACTCACATGAACCCTCTGAGGGTACCGCAGCGACTTCAAATGAACAGCTGATCAGCATCACCTGATACCTCAGCTGTTCATTTGAAATAACCGGCGGGAAAGCGCAGCACAGAACGGGAAAGCCGGCGGTGAAGTCTTTTCATTGCTGGCTTCCCCGCCCGGGTCCTTCGCTCCTTGGTGCTGCGCTCCCCGCCTGGTCCTAACTTACGATCGGGATGGGAGGTGGCGAGGGGAGCGGATGATCGGGGTGGGAGGCTGCGGGGAAGCAGTATGGGGCTGTGTGATTGTTTAAAAGCCGGCGGCTTTTTACCGCCCGCCAGCTTTTAAACAATCAGGTGAATTTTCCCACGCTGGGATGGCATTCTGATGACAGGCTGGATCTCAGCTGAGCGCTGCCATCCAGCTTGTCATCGTTCAGAGACACTGCAGAGCGCAGGCATTATGGGAACTTCCGATTCCGGTATTCGATATTGTAAAAGTATCGGAATTAAGTATCGGAATTCCGATACCGCGAATATCGGCCGATACCCGATATTTCAGTATCGGAATGCTCAACACTAGTGGCAGTATAATTTTATTACCACTTTTAATCGTAGTAATACAGAGATAAGAAACATTTTAAATAATACTGGTACTTGTTGAAAAAGGATACATTTTTGAAAAAACTTTTACCAGATAGACCCAATATTACCTTTCGTAGGGGCCAAACAGTGAAGGGTATAATTGCCCCTAGTAATCTCAGAATGACCAAAGATGGGGAACAGGAATGTATAAAGAAAAAAGAAAAAACTAGGATAAATAAAACGGATGCTTTCAAACTGGGGGTCCATCGATGTGGCTCCTGAAAATGTTGTACCTGCAAAATCATCAATCATATGACTCAGTACATTACATCGTACAGTACAGGTGAAACCATAGCAATCACACAAAAATGAACGTGTGATGGTGATTTTGTGATACATGTCATTACTTGTGCCTGTGGCCTGCAATATATGAATGGCCACAGGCACAATACAAAAAAAATAGGTTTTTAAAACAGAGCTTATCTCGGCACTTATGTTTGAAGCATAATAAAACATTCAATATTTCCGTGACCCCGTTGGAGCAAATACCTGAGAATTGTACTAATAGGGTACAAAATTTAAACCGGAAAGAATCATATTGGATCTTCCGTCTGGGTACATTATACCCAGATGGATTAAATGATATTATAGATGGTATTTGACATATAAATGTTGACAGGTATATATATGCATATATTTTTTTAAAAAATTTTTTTAAATTATTTATTTATTTATTTTTTATTATTTTTTACAAAATTGTATTTGAAAATGGCTATAATATGAAGAAATAAAGAAAGGGTTTTAAATTTTGTCATAATGTACATGTTTGCAGGATTTTACATTTCTGTATGAAATCACACTTTTAGTATGTTTAATAACATTTGAAAAGACATTTTATATATGATAAAATTATATTTATAGTGTTTTTAGAAAAGAAAATACTTTCTGTGTGAAAAAAATTTGTTGTGCAAAAATTTTTTTTATGGAAAAAAACTGTATGAAAATCATTTAGTTTATGGGTTTTGTTAGATTCCTCAGAGTGCAAAATCCAGCATATCTGAGTATCTGGGTGTGTCTGAAAAAAGATCTTTCAGTCCCCACCCAAAATGACAAGCAGGGATATCTGCTATAAGATGTGTTTAGATAGATCTGTTTATATGCATGATGTTATACCTGAGGAAGACTCAAAGAAGTCGAAAGCGGTTGTATTTTAGTTCGAAATAAAAATTATCTTTGAATCCGAATTTCAAGTTCCATCATCATCCTTCAGGAGCGCATATTGCTGGGAAAAACATTTACTAAGAGATTTGAACCATGGAACTGCAAAACCAAAGTTCTAGATATCTGGCCTACACCAGAATCTTTTAAACAGATATATTGGTGTCTGAACAGTCAGGGAGACACTATTACTGTTTTTTTTAATGGAAAAAAGGCCAAAAGCAGGATAATACAGAGATTTGAACTGTGGAACTGCAAAACCACAGTTCTAGTTATCTGGCCTACACCAGAATCTTTTAAACAGATATATTGGTGTCTGAACAGTCACAGACACACTCAATTTTTTTTTTGGGTGGGAAAATATACCAAAAGGTTAATAAGACGTGTATTTGTACAGTCTGACTGAGGGAAAAAAAATACAGGATTTAGATGAAAAAAAAAGGATTTTTCCTGGCCCCTGAGACCAGGGGATAAGTCTAGCAATTTGACCAGCAGGAGCACACAGGACTGTAATGCAGTGTTTGTTGGTATAACCACTGCGTCTCCTATACAGCCTGCCTGCCTGCCTGATATCTGGGATGGATATTAGTCCTGAGAAGGACTGTTTGTTTGATTTGGCAGCCTTTACAGACCTTACACTAACTATTTCGCACTATATATCTCTCCCTAACTCAGCAGCACTCTTCCTACACTGTCTGATCCCGGGTGACTGTGTCCAAGACGGCGGCGCCCGGTTTTAAATACTCGAGGTGACGCTGTGCGGCCAGCCAATAACTGTAATGCCCACAACCAACATGGCTGCAGCATTACAGTGACTGGCTGGCAATCCCTGCATGTTCATTGGCACTTTAAAGAGCGCCAAACATGCAGGGCGGAGACCCGAGCTCCCGCCTGAGTAACCCGGAAATGCTCGGTGCTCGCCGAATATCCCAAGTAGTGAGATGCTCGGGGGAGTACCGAGCAGTGTCGAGCATGCTCGCTCAACACTACTCTTTACCCCGGAAAATCAAACGGTTACCACTACAAACTTTTGTAGCTGAAGATGAAGAAGCTACAGGTACAAGCATGGATATTGCATCTGTTCAGCTACGGTTTTTATTGTTCTTAAACCACTGATTTTATTCTGTGGTATCCCTGTAACATGAGATCTTGATTCCAAGCATGTGTCACTTATTTGGCTGTGAGTTGTAGTTTCAATGAAAATAGAGGTTTATCAGCAGGAGATTATCATTACAGGACTACTGCTCACAGGGCCATCAGTCAGGCTAATTTATGTAACCCCGCCCGCACCACTGAGTAGCAGCTATGATTAAGGACATATTGTGCATATGAGACCAACACAATATTAGACATTGGTTTTAATGTCATGGTTGATCTGTGTACATATTATTTATTTTACAACAAAGAGTGATCCTCAGACTATTTGGAATGTGGGTATGTTCAGTTACTAAAAAGTAAAACATTGGACTTTTGAAATGATAATTCAAACCATAGATCAATAAAGCTGAGATTTGGAGTTGTATTTAGAAATATATTTAACTAGCTATTGAACCCACATGGGAGACCATGTACCATTTTTATTGTTATATGGTCTCCCATCGTGGTATGTGCTGCCCCCCTCCTGGTATTTGTGCTGCCCCCATCCTGTCCCCACCATCCTGTCCTGGTATGCATGGCACCCCTCATTCATATCCTGGTATGCATGGTACCCCTCACCCCTAATCCTGGTATGCATGGCACCTCTCACCCCCAATCCTGGTATGCATGGCACCCCTCACCCCCAATCCTGGTATGCATGGCACCCATTATCCCCAATCCTGGTATGCGTGGCACCCCTCACCCCCAATCCGGGAATGTGTGGCACCCCTCATCACCACTCCTGGTATGTGTGGTACTCCTCATCCCTATCCTGGTATGCATGGTACCCCATCCCTCATCCCAATCCTGGTATGTATGGTATCCCTCATCCTGGTATGCATGGGCCCCTCACCCACATCCTGGTATGCTGGCACCCCTCATCCCCATCCTGGTATGCATGGCCCCTCATCCAAATCCTGGTATGCATGGCAGCCCTCATCCCCAATCCCAGTATGCATGGCACCCCATATCCCCATCCTGGTATGCATAGTACCCCTCATGTCCAATCCTGGTATGCATGGCACCCCTCATGCCCAATCCCAGTATGCATGGCACCCCTCATGCCCAATCCCGGTATGCATAGCACCCCTCATCCCCAATCCCGGTATGCATGGCACCCCTCATCCCCAATCCTGGTATGCATGGCTCCCTCATCCCCAATCCTGGTATACATGGTACCCCTCATCCCTATCCTGGCATACATGGTACCCCTCATCCCTACCCTGGTATGCATGGCACCCCTCATCCCAATTCTGGTATGTATGGCCTCCTCATCCCAGAAACCTGGTTTGCATGGCAACCAATCCCTCATCCTAGTATGCATGGCACTCCTCATCCTTATGCTGGTATGCATGGCACCACTCATCCTTATCCTGGTATGCATGGTGCCCCTCATCCCTATTCTGGCATGCATGATACCTCTCATCCTGGTATGCATGGCACCCCATCCCTCATCCTGGTATGCATGGTACCCCACATTCCTATCCTGGTAGGTATGGTACCCCTCATCCCTATTCTGGTATGCATGGCACCCCTCACCCCCAATCCTGGTATGCATAGTCCCCTCATCCCCAATCCTGGTATGCATGGCTCCCTCATCCCCAATCCTGGTATACATGGTACCCCTCATCCCTATCCTGGCATACATGGTACCCCTCATCCCTATCCTGGTATGCATGGCACCCCTCATCCCAATTCTGGTATGTATGGCCTCCTCATCCCAGAAACCTGGTATGCATGGCACCCATTCCCTCATCCTAGTATGCATGGCACCCCTCATCCTTATTCTGGTATGCATGGTACCCCTTATCCCAATTCTGGTATTATGATACCTCTCATCCTGGTATGCTTGGCACCCCATCCCTCATCCTGGTATGCATGGTACCCCACATTCCTATCCTGGTATGTATGGTACCCCTCATCCCTATTCTGGTATGCATGGCACCCCTCACCCCCAATCATGGTATGCATGGTCCCCTCACCCCCCAATCCTGGTATGCATGGTCCCCTCATCCCCAATCCTGGTATGCATGACTCCCTCATCCCCAATCCTGTTATGCATGGTACCCCTCATCCCTATCCTGGCATACATGGTACCCCTCATCCCTATCCTGGTAAGCATGGCACCCCTCATCCCAATTCTGGTATGTATGGCCTCCTCATCCCTTAAACCTGGTATGCATGGCACCCAATCACTCATCCTAGTATGCATGGCACCCCTCATCCTTATGCTGGTATGCATGGCACCCCTCATCCTTATCCTGTTATGCATGGTACCCCTCATCCCTATTCTGGTATGCATGATACCCCTCATCCTGGTATGCATGGCACCCCATCCCTCATCCTGGTATGCATGGTACCCCTCATGCCCAATCCTGGTATGCATGGCACCCCTCATGCCCAATCCTAGTATTCATGGCACCCCTCATGCCCAATCCCAGTATGCATGGCACCCATCATCCCCAATCCCTGTATGCATGGCACCCCTCATCCCCAATCCCGGTATGCATGGCACCCCTCATCCCCAATCCTGGTATGCATGGCTCCCTCATCCCCATTCCTGGTATACATGGTACCCCTCATCCCTATCCTGGCATATATGGTACCCCTCATCCCTATCCTGGTATGCATGGCACCCCTCATCCCAATTCTGGTATGTATGGCCTCCTCATCCCAGAAACCTGGTATGCATGGCAACCAATCCCTCATCCTAGTATGCATGGCACCCCTCATCCTTATGCTGATATGCATGGCACCCCTCATTCTTATCCTGGTATGCATGGTGCCCCTCATCCCTATTCTGGTATGCATGATACCTCTCATCCTGGTATGCATGGCACCCCACCCCTCATCCTGGTATGCATGGTACCCCACATTCCTATCCTGGTATGTATGGTACCCCTCATCCCTATTCTGGTATGCATGGCACCCCTCACCCCCAATCCTGGTATGCATAGTCCCCTCATCCCCAATCCTGGTATGCATGGCTCCCTCATTCCCAATCCTGGTATACATGGTACCCCTCATCCCTATCCTGGCATACATGGTACCCCTCATCCCTATCCTGGTATGCATGGCACCCCTCATCCCAATTCTGGTATGTATGGCCTCCTCATCCCAGAAACCTGGTATGCATGGCACCCATTCTCTCATCCTAGTATGCATGGCACCCCTCATCCTTATTCTGGTATGCATGGTACCCCTCATCCCAATTCTGGTATGCATGATACCTCTCATCCTGGTATGCATGGCACCCCATCCCTCATCCTGGTATGCATGGTACCCCACATTCCTATCCTGGTATGTATGGTACCCCTCATCCCTATTCTGGTATGCATGGCACCCCTCACCCCCAATCCTGGTATGTATGGTCCCCTCATCCACAATCCTGGTATGCACGGCTCCCTCATCCCCAATCCTGGTATGCATGGTACCCCTCATCCCTATCCTGGCATACATGGTACCCCTCATCCCTATCCTGGTAAGCATGGCACCCCTCATCCCAATTCTGGTATGTATGGCCTCCTCATCCCATAAACCTGGCATGCATGGCACCCAATCACTCATCCTAGTATGCATGGCACCCCTCATCCTTATGCTGGTATGCATGGCACCCCTCATCCTTATCCTGTTATGCATGGTACCCCTCATCCTAGTATGCATGGCACCCCTCATCCTTATTCTGATATGCATGGTACCCCTTATCCCAATTCTGGTATCATGATACCTCTCATCCTGGTATGCTTGGCACCCCATCCCTCATCCTGGTATGCATGGTACCCCACATTCCTATCCTGGTATGTATGGTACCCCTCATCCCTATTCTGGTATGCATGGCACCCCTCACCCCCAATCATGGTATGCATGGTCCCCTCACCCCCCAATCCTGGTATGCATGGTCCCCTCATCCCCAATCCTGGTATGCATGGCTCCCTCATCCCCAATCCTGTTATGCATGGTACCCCTCATCCCTATCCTGGCATACATGGTACCCCCCATCCCTATCCTGGTAAGCATGGCACCCCTCATCCCAATTCTGGTATGTATGGCCTCCTCATCCCTTAAACCTGGTATGCATGGCACCCAATCACTCATCCTAGTATGCATGGCACCCCTCATCCTTATGCTGGTATGCATGGCACCCCTCATCCTTATCCTGTTATGCATGATACCCCTCATCCCTATTCTGGTATGCATGATACCCCTCATCCTGGTATGCATGGCACCCCATCCCTCATCCTGGTATGCATGGTACCCCTCATGCCCAATCCTGGTATGCATGGCACCCCTCATGCCCAATCCTGGTATTCATGGCACCCCTCATGCCCAATCCCAGTATGCATGGCACCCCTCATCCCCAATCCCTGTATGCATGGCACCCCTCATCCCCAATCCCGGTATGCATGGTATCCCTCATCCCTATCCTGGTAAGCATGGCACCCCTCATCCCAATTCTGGTATGTATGGCCTCCTCATCCCATAAACCTGGCATGCATGGCACCCAATCACTCATCCTAGTATGCATGGCACCCCTCATCCTTATGCTGGTATGCATGGCACCCCTCATCCTTATCCTGTTATGCATGGTATCCCTCATCCCTATTCTGGTGTGCATGATACCCCTCATCCTGGTATGCATGGCACCCCATCCCTCATCCTGGTATGCATGGTAACCCCTCATTACTATCCTGGTATGTATGGTACCCTTCATCCCTATTCTGGTATGCATGGCACCCCTCACCCCCAATCCTGGTATGCATGGTCCCCTCACCCCCCAATCCTGGTATGCATGGTCCCCTCACCCCCCCAATCCTGGTATGCATGGGCCTCTCATCCCCCAATAATGGTATGTGTGGAACCCCTCATCCTGGTATGCATGGTCCCCTCACTCCCCAATCCTGGTATGTGTGGTACCCCTCACCCCCCAATCCTGAAATGTGTGGTACCCCTCACCCCCCAATTCTGGTATGTGTGGTACCCCTCACCCCCCAATCCTCGTATGCATGGCCCCATTACCCACCAATCCTGGTATGCATGGTACCCCTCACCCCCCAATCCTTGTATTCATGGTCCCCTCATCCACCAATCCTGGTATGCATGGTACCCCTCACCCCCCAATCCTGGTATGCATGGTCCCCTCACCCCCCAATCCTGGTATGTGTGGTACCCCTCACCCCCCAATCCTGGTATGTGTGGTACCCCTCACCACCCAATCCTGGTATGTGTGGTACCCCTCACCACCCAATACTGGTATGCGTGGTACCCCTCACCCCCCAATCCTTGTATGCACTGTCCCATCACCCACCAATCCTGGTATGCGTGGTACCCCTCACCCCCCAATTCTTGTATGCATGGTCCCCTCACCCACCAATCCTGGTATGCGTGGTACCCCTCACCCCCCAATCTTTGTATGCATGGTCCCCTCACCTCCCAATCCTGATATGTGTGGTACCCCTCACCCCCCAATCCTGGTATGTGTGGTACCCCTCACCCCCCAATCCTGGTATGCATGGTCCCCTCACCCTGCAATGCTGGAATGCATGGTCCCCTCACCCCAAAATACAGGTATGTGTGGTACCCCTCATCCTGGTACCCATGATCCCCTCAACCCACAATCCTGGTATGCATAGTACACCTCACCCCCAATCCTGGTATGCATGGTCCCCTCACCTCCCAATCCTGGTATGTGTGGTACCCCTCACCCCCCAATTCTGGTATGTGTGGTACCCCTCACCCCCCAATCCTGGTATGCATGGTCCCCTCACCCTGCAATGCTTGTATGCATGGTCCCCTCACCCCCCAATACTTGTATGTGTGGTACTCCTCATCCTGGTACCCATGATCCCCTCACCCCACAATCCTGGTATGCATGGTCCCCTCACCCCACAATCCTGGTATGTGTTGCCCCCTCACCCTCCAATTCTGGTATGTGTGGCCCCCTTGCCCCCCCAATCCTGGTACGTGTGGCCCCCTCACCCTCCAATCCTGGTATGTGTGGCCCCCTCACCCCCCAATCCTGGCATGTGTGGCCTCCTCACCCCCCCAATCCTGGTATGTGTGGCCTCCTCATCCCTTTCACACTGTACACACATACAAAAAAATAAACAGTTATACTCACCTTTCTTCTCTGTGCTCCAGCGCTGCTGCGTCCTGTTCTGCTGGAGGCCGGAGGAGGAGTGCGGCGTCGGAGCACTGCGCTGTCCGGAGCTATTTTGCTGAAGACACACTGTAAATGTGTCCTCAGTAAAATGGCGCCGGATAGCACTATGCGCATGCGCCAATCCGACGCCTCACTCCTGCCCCGGTCTCCGGCGAAAAGAGGCACCGCGGCAACGCTCCTCCTGGTCAAGTAAGTATGTAAGTATGGCACCGGAGATCGCGGTATGCGTTCAGTGCCTACGCATACCGCGATCTCCGGCACCATACACAGTCCTCTTACTTGTAACGGCTGGATGCGTGATTCTGTCTGGAGCCAGACTGCGCGTCGCACATGCGCAGTCTATCGAGGCTTCAGACAGAGACACGCATGACCGATTATATTATAGACTGGTTATATTATAGATGGTTATAAGCACAATTCCTGAATTCTGGGAAATTGCTCTAATTTCCACTTAATCACTTCCCACTAATTATTTGACCCATCTCAAAACTGATGAGATTTATCTCTTTACTTCGGTCTGTTTCTATAATATAAGAAATGTTGGATATTTTTACTGAAAAATACATGGATATTGGAGTTCCAATGGCAGAAATACTGTTCTGGGGCTCTTCAATGGCTCCTTATATTCCTGTGTCTTTCAGTAGGGAGCCTACTATTCCCATAAGAATTCAATAATAATCCATGTCACATGACGAGGGAATAGAGCAGTTAATCGTATATCTTGATTTATATACTGTGCTTTTCCAGGGGGAGAAACCAAGGTTTATGTTGTGACTCTCCTTTATGACTGCTGTTAAAGTTTATGTCTTCAAATATGGTCTAGTTATGAGTTTACAGTACAGGAGAGATCAATACTTCAGTCCAACAGAGGAGTTCAAAACATGCTCATAAAAGCTGAATTAGCACAATAAAATATATTGGTCTAAGTTTTTGCAATATTTGGAATTTTGGAATGTTAGCCATCACTGAAAAGTAATATATCATGTGTGTAATTAGGAATAACAGGCTTTATCTTTGAATTCATTAGGAAATTGCAAAAAACACACATGTACATTACACATGCAAAGAATAATTGTATGTTTTAACAATAGCATTGCATCCAAAAAGCCAGATATTTATTAGCTATTTAACCAAGTGAGGGCACCTCTGGGGGTTGCAGCTCACCATGAAAAATGGAGCTCTATTACCCTACCCCGGACCTACACCTAGACTGAGCACTCAGCGTGTGGTGGGGTCTTTTTCCTGCACTAGGATTTCTATATATGCACCAAATGGACAAAAAGAGCCACTAGATCAAATTTTGCATTTAAAGAAAAAGCGAAACCTGTTTCTTTGTTAGGCTAGTGAGAGTTATTTTTTGGCGTTTATTCATTTTTGTCACTCAACAATTTGTGTTATAGAGATGTATTTGACTGATGCCTCTTGTTTTATTCTTGCAATCTTTGATGTTAATATGGAGCATGGTGTGCATAGTGTGCTCACTGCACTTGTTAAAGTAGTTGCCTCATCTTCATTAATGAGTAAAATTGTAAAGTGCTTATAAAAACAAGAAACTTTGCAATTTGTCTTTTATTAAAAATCCTCTAGCTCTTTGCCCAGGTTACCAGCCACCTGCAGTCTCAGAGTAGCCAGTTACTTAGGCGAGGAGTGAGTGCCACTAGCGCTTTCTATGCTTTAGCACCTGCAAGTGCCTTAAGGCTGAACAGATCGCTGGATCCGGCCAGCTTCAATCCCACTGTGTTTCTCCCATGCAGCAGGTTCAGCATATTAATGCCATGTGATAGAGCTCATTTCGTACCATGGGCGAGATCTTGCTGCTGGTCAGAACTGTCAATCTTCGGGAGCACACTGCCCAAAGGCAACTAGGAAGTCTGGTGCCTGGATAAGCTGTGAGCTACTGATGAAAGAAAAGGAGAAAAAGCCTTTAATCCTTTCCCAATATTTGACTTACTAGTGCATCCTATTTTGTAGTGTGCTCCCCCAAATGGAGGTACTGGTACGTCCAGGTGATTATGAGGTTACTGTGAGGTTCTGTGCAGGTATATGGGGGCAGTGGCATGATGACATCACAATGTGCGCCGCTGACCTCTTGCACGCCTGTGCAGAATCCCCCTAAGTGACCAGACATCCGCAAGTACAAGAGGACTGAAGATTTCAACACGAGCAGCAGAGGATCAGTTGATGCGGCGGGTGGTGGCGAGTAGCAGAGGGCCAGAGAGGTCAGTGGTGAGGGGAATATAACGATTTATTATTTTATTTTTCAAAATAATACCTCGTCGCTCACCTGTCCGGCCACTGCAGCCATCAGTCCAGTCCTTTATGCAGCTCTACGGCCACTTATTCGCTTCTGCACTGCGTTCAATATCTTCTTACTGAATCGTACCTCTGCATTAGGGCTTTAGTACATCAGAAGTGCAGATAAAGTACTAGGACATTGAATGCAGTGCAGTAGTAAAGAATCAAAGAGAACTGTGTGGAAGACTGGAGGAGGGGCTGCAATGTTGATGAGTAGCAAGGTGAATATTATTATTTTTTTCACTCTACATTTATTATTCTCTGGGATACCTCAGGCTATAATCAGGAACAATTGATTTAGATTGATACCAAATTTCCTACTCCTAGTTTGAGTGAACTGGCAAAATGGAACAAAAGCAGATTCACTCATCACTAGGGATGAGAGGACCCATGGAAGTTCGTGTTCTGGTACCCGACCCCAAAATGTATTCCAAAGTTCAGTTCGGGTACCAGAACTGTACCCTAACTTGAACCAAACTTCCAACCCCATTGAAAACAATGGGGACCCGAACTTTAGAGTTGGAAAACTGTCTCTCTGCAACGTATTTCCCCCGAAACTTCGAACATTGCATCGGACTTCCAGAAGAAGTCTGTGTTAGGCATTTAGCACCGGACAGTGACTGTCCGGTACGAACCCCGAACTTTTAAGTTCGGGTTCGCTCATCTCTACTCATCACTAATTGTTACCAGAAGTAGTGTCCATCTGTATGTTGTGTTGAAAAGCTTTTTGTTTTAGAGGTACATATCAGTGCTTTACTTGGCTATTTCCGGCAGTCCTATGGACAATGAATAGTTTGTATAAATGGCCAACGTTCTATTCTATTCCAGCATTTCAGAGCCTTGTTCTTGTGATTAGTGGAGGTCCCATCGACAGGACAGTGATCAGCAAACTTTCATCTATTCTGTAGATGGGTGATAACTAATTAAGGATTTGAACAACGTGAAAATTAATTTAGAGATTTAATGAAAAATTCTTGATAATAATACTTATGTAAAACATTAACCAGCATTTCTATAAACAGAATAATATGATCAATGTTATAGGTCAATGAGTTCAATATGAGAGGTAACCATAACATGATATAATTTTCCTGGAGATATTTGGTGCATCTGAATTCTGTATCTATTATTTGTCATATGGTGTTGTTCAGAATAGTAATTTATAGTTCACTGATGTATTATGTACTTAGACCATTCTATATGATGCAGCCAGGAGCTTACAGCACAATATCAATGAAATGGACAGTGGAAGCATCTGAGCTTAAGATTTCATTTTAGGTCGCTGTGCTCGATTCTGGCCTATGGCTGTGAATGTCATACCGACCTTGGCGAAGGGCTGTGATATAAAGGTAATTTAAGTGGGATTATCAAGAGAAGCAACTATAATTTACAGGACAGCTGGGGCACTTATGTTCTTAATAGAGCAGGGAGCACGAGAAGCCAAGAGTTGCTGATTCCAGTCCTAATGGCTTGTGATTGCAGTGCCATTCTGAGCACAAAGTACAGTACTTACAGTTCATATGTTTTCACTGCCTCTCAACTTAAGACACTATATATATGTATCAATCTACTGATGATGAGAAACACAATGTGGTTACAAAGACCTGTCAAATAAGGCTGCTTTCACACTGCACAGACATGCAGTATGTTAAAGGGGATGTTCACTAATGGACAACCCCTCCTTAATCAGTTAATAGAAAATAAAAACAATGTATACTCTCCTCCCACAGTGGCACCATTCCAGTGATGTCATCACTGCTGCACCTGGCAGGTGATATGACATTGATGTGTCATGTAACCGCTGCAGCCAATCAGCAGCCGCTGATCGGCTGCTGTTCACCAATATTTTGTTGGAGTGGACGCCTGCTCTAATAGTATAGTAAAAGCTGCAGCTGATGAGTGGCTGCTGATTGCCTGCAATGGTTACTTGATACAACAATGTCATGTCATCTGCATGGTACAGCATTGAGGATATCGCTGGAATATCCCTCTGCGACAAATGAGAATACATTGTTTTTATTCTCTATGGGGCCCTTAATTGATTAATCAAAGGATGTCCAAGAGTGGATAGCCTCTTTTAAAGGTATGAATAGACCTGCATTCACAAGATTATGAAAGTTGGTGTATGGTTTGGTCAGTTTAGCAAAAGTTCGGTTTCCTTTTTTTTTTTTTTTTGCTAATAGGCATTGTGAGCTGACTGCGCTATTCCCTTCATGGGAATTGGTGAAAAAAAAGTTTTTTTCCCCATATAATTTTATTAACATTTTCCAAAAATATTTTTAGGACTTAAAAAGGAAGGAAGGGGAACGGTCTATAAAGAAAAGAAGCTCTCATATGTATTCATTCAGAGGGTAGATTGTGAGCCCTCGCGGGCAGGGTCCTCTCTCCTCCTGTACCATTCCCGACTTGTATTTTCCAATATTATTATACCTGTTTTCTATTATCTAAACCCATTTTCACATGTAAAGCGCCATGGAATAAATAAAGAAGAAAAAAAAAAAAATTTGCAACCCACCTTTTTTTTCCCCCACACAACTACAACTATGTCCATTAATATTCTTTGTGTTTTTTCCACACTTAATTCCAGGGGCGGCGGGTGAGCACTCGCTTGCACTCAGATTCCTTATCCGGGTGCCGGTGACTGCTCACCAGCTGCCTTTTCTTATTCCACACATTTTGTGGGCACTTATGCCCCTGATGTGTACTCGCCCCCATCCGGTTCCATAACAGTGTGGTGGTGATTACTCACCTTGGAACACATTTTGTATATCAGATTTGACGCGCCCCCTGGGGCCGTGGAGTACTCGGCGCCGGTCGGTGGCCCCGGGCGGTTAATAACGGAGGAAAATAAAGTTTTGGAGATAAAGTTTCGTGACGCCACCCGTGGTATGCGGCTATAGGTGGCCACCGCTGCTGTTCAGATACACTGGGGCCGTTGGTGACGCAGCAGAGATAGTACAGCTCTCCACGGGTAGAGCTAGGTCCCAGGGCAGTTAAAGAGGTAGCTTTGTTGTTGGTGTAGTGCAAGGCAGGTGATGCAGCAATTAAGTCAAGGACACAACGGGGTGCAGTCTTCACGTTTTTATTCACAGTTCTTATGATGTTCCAGGTTACAACTGCCAGCAGGTTATAACAACCCACCGAGTCCTGTGTCCTCCGGTTTGCTAGCTGAGTCTTGCAGTCCTCCACTAGTCTGGTGCCGGTCCCCTACTGCAACCTGATCCCTTCTCCCGACTACGGTCGGCATGAGTTCGGGCGCACAGGTGGACTCCGCACTTCCAGTGCCCCTAGGATCCCTTCTCTGTCTCTGGAGCCCTTCTCTGACTCCCTCGCTCCTCTCGTTCTCTCTCCTACTGTGCCCCTCTGACTGGGCCCTCACTCTGTCTGGACCCTACTCTTCAACGGTCCTCACTCACTGGGCGCTTCTAGATGTTTCTACCTCTCTTTTTATACTGTCTGTCATGTGACCCACTTCACTAACTGTCTATGTTATCCCCTCTACCTTCAGTCTTTCCTCTACCGTCAGTCCTTCCTTGTGTGCTCCCCTAAACTACTTCCTCCACCCACCTCCTCTACCTAGTTCCCTCCTCCAGACAGGGACAGAGACTATACTCTCCGTCAGGAGCAATCTCGCCCTTCCCTACTGGAGTGATGTGGTGTTGGATTTGGGTGTGTGGGTCCCGGGTAGTGGTCCCTCCTTACCCGAGAGTGGGGTACCACACCTCTGGCTGAGATGCAGCACCTCTGTGGCGACTGGACCCGCAGGGGCGCCACATACCTCCCCGTTAAACACAGCACATCCGCGTGCTGGAACAGAGTAAAAAAAAAAACAAGAATTTAAGACATGCAAAATTTTTAGAATGCATTTGTGGCACCCCTGAGGGTTCGACCGCCACAGGGATGCTGCACTTCTTTAATGGAGTGTAGTGTTCCTCCTCTGAGGTAAAAACAGTGCGATGGTCCGGACCCTTCCTTCACATCCAACACCACACTTCTCCCACCAGAGGGGGCTAGAATGCACTAGGTGCTGCCCTCCTGGTTACCGGGAGACTGGGGAACCAAGAGCTAGGGGAACCATTTAGTAGGTGAGGGTGGAGGACTCACATTTTAGTGACACTTTAAATTTCATATTTAATAAAAAAAGCCATTTTGGTTCTCGGTCTTTGTATTGTAATCTCCCTCCCTGAGCGTGGATCCTGTGTGGGCCTGCAGAGGACAGAGACACAGCCCTCGTACCTTAGCCTTGGGTCGAGGGGCAGGTTGCAGATAATGGATGTCTCAATCCGGTCAAGGACCATGACCAAGAAGGCCCGGAGCTCAGGAATGTAGCTCCACAGCAAATGGATCCCAGGGAGGATGCAGACGGAGTGTTATACGCCACCTGTCCTCGCCAACCTGATATATTCAAAGGGAGTCCGGCTGCAAGAGGGGTACCGGCCCCCGACACCCGACCTTGCTACTCTACGTCCTGGTTGGGAAAGCACGGTAGGCCCTGAGGATCCCACCGGGTAACGGAAGGAGCGAAGCTGCTACCCGTACCCTTTTTCTGAGAGGAGTTCAGAGGGAGACCCGGCCTATGTACACACACACACAGACAGGAAAGTACCCGGTCTGCAGTCTAGGAACACTCTGGTGCGGGGTCCTGATTGAGCACTGGACTTACTCGGAGGTTGTCAGACCCCCTCGTCTCTGGTGACAGCAGAACTCCACGAGGAGCAGGGAGAAGCCTATCAGGGTGTCCATCTCACTGTTTCAAGTGCAATATGGGGGAACCGTCCTAAAACCCCCACTGTAGGCAATGGGCGTGGCTGCAGGGCATAGCTGATCCACTCATTGAACCACGTGTTTGGCCACGCCAAACAGGTTTTTGTTCAGTGGCCTATAAAACCAACAAAAAACACATTAAGAAGTGCCAACTTTTTACAGTAAAAGTCCTGGCTGTTCACTGTCCACAACCATAACGTCTTTTCTTTTCTTTTTCTACCGAGTACTAATTATGTTAACATCACACACAGTTATTAACTTATTAATTTTGATATAAACACCCAAACGGGTAACTATTTACACTCACTTCTTCTGCGGCTCCGCAGTTCAGTTCTAATTGCCTCTTCCGGGGTGCCTTTTTCCAGGGTAGCACGTAATCCTCCCTGTCGTTAGATGGCGCATCTAGGTTATTTGCTGCAGCCAGGGTTGAAGCTGCTGCACTCGTCTTCCGCACATTGAGCGCGTACCACACCCTCTCTCCTCGATGCCGGGTGTAGGTGACTCGATCGCCTGGGTACAAGTCACGGTCAGGGTGTCCTTGTTGAAGGTGGGACTCCACGTCCCTCCTGGGGACGAAGAGATCCTGGGCAGCATTGGACTCTCTGATGAAACCCCAGCCCTTGCGTAGATCTAATTTTACTAGGATGCCCAGCGCTCTCACACCCCGTTTGGCAGGTTTGGCCTCCCGGGCCTGGGCCTTGGCCCTCTTATTCCTCTCCTCCATGGCCTGCCACCTGGTCTGCCGCACCTTCTCCTCCACTTCTCATGTTCGGATCTGCTGCCGGCAGAACTCTTCCAGTTGCAGGGCCTCCTCCGGTGTCTCCTTTACTTGGGCCTCCCCAGGGAACCCCATTAGATGGCCTTCTGGGTTCTCTCACTCGTACTCTACCCTTCCTGTACAGACGGCCTGGGGCGTTGGTGCAGGTATTAATGGGGCCCCTAGCTGATCCTCTACGTGTGCTGACCAGTCCCACGTGGCGCTTCTGTACACCCAGCCGAGTGCAAGGGCTGCTGGTGGCCCCAGGTGTCCGATTAGGGTCTCCTCAGCTACCGGGGCAGGGCGTTACCTGCTGTGGCTGCCTCTCTGGTGCTGCGTGTAACCTTCTCCTTAGTTCCCTCCGGGGCTGGGGCGGTAGCTGCAGGCCGCGACGCCGACCACTGCCGAGTGATCTTTTCTAGCAGCGCGTCTTTCCATCTCTCTGCTGCTGCCTTCTGGGCCTGCTCCATTTGCTGGCCCAGCTCCTGCATCTCAGTCTGCAGGAACCCCAGATCCACCGAGGTTTTTTGTTTCAGGACTTCTTCCAGGTTACTGGGGGAGTCTTCTGCCTCCATGCCATGAACTGGAGTCTGGTTGCCGTTTCCCTCCATTACACGTACCGGGTTAGATGTGACTCCTCCGCAGCCGCACGTGTATCTGCCCTTCTCCCAGGGCTCCTTCCTTCCTCTCCCCTTTCATGGGCGGATCTTTCCCATTTTGCTGTCAGCCACACCAGGAGGCGGATCCGCCTGGCTGATAGACAATATTAATATGGCTTTCGTTGCAAGAGGCGGGCACGGCTTTTCGAGCCATTCGGCAACCCAACCCACGATAGGAGGTTTCTCTTCTTCTTTTTCGACATACACATGGCGCCTGTTCTTCCTGGGGGAGCGCCACTACTCAGTCTCAAACACAGTCTCTGGGCGCACGAGACTCGGAGTAAAGGGTCAGTACATCCTGTTCGTGACGCCAATTTGACGCGCCCCCTGGGGCCGTGGAGTACTCGGCGCTGGGCTGGTCGGTACATTTGGGATAGTCACAGTGGTGTGACCCGGTCCGTGGCTGGTCAATAACGGAGGGGAATAAAGTTTTGGAGCTAAAGTTTCATGACGCCACCCGTGGTATGCAGCTATAGGTGGCCGCCGCTGCTGTTCAGATCCACTGGGGCCATTGGTGACGCAGCAGAGATAGTTCAGCTCTCCACGGGTAGAGCTAGGCCCCAGGGCAGTTAAAGAGGTAGCTTTGTTGTTGGTGTAGTGCAAGGCAGATGATGCAGCAATTAAGTCAAGGACACAGCGGGGTGCTGTCTTCACGTTTTTACTCACAGTTCTTATAATGTTCCAGGTTACAACTGCCAGCAGGTTATAACAGCCCACCGAGTCCTGTGTCCTCTGGGGAAGTGATCCAGCCAACTCTCAGATAACTTGGGTGCACTTGATTGGGATACCTTTCTTGTGTACCTTTCCTGGGTCGTCTCTCTCTGCGCTGGTTCTCGCCCTTTTGCCCTGCGCCTCACACACAGTGTCCCCAGCCAGTGGCAGCGGGCCTTGTCGGGCGACATCCTCCCTGTCCCCTTGGTCCTATATGGCCACCTTTTCAGCGAATGTGTGTGGTTTTGGCTACGGCACTTAGAGATACCGCAGCCTCTGGTTTGCTAGCTGAGTCTTGCAATCCTCCACTAATCTGGGGCCGGTCCCCTACTGCAACCTGATCCCTTCTCCCGACTACGGTCGGCGTTACTTCGGGAGCACGGGTGGACTCCGCACTTCCCATGCCCCTAGGATCCCTTCTCTGTCTCTGGAGCCCTTCTCTGACTCCCTAGCTCCTCTCGTTCTCTCTCCTACTGTGCCCCTCTGACTGGGCCCTCACTCTGTCTGGACCCTACTCTTCAATGGTCCTCACTCACTGGGTGCTTCTATATGTTTCTACCTCTCTTTTTATACTGTCTGTCATGTGACCCACGTCACTAACGTGGTCCCCTCTACCTTCAGTCCTTCCTTGTGTGCTCCACTAAACTACTTCCTCCACCCACCTCCTCTACCTAGTTCCCTCCTCCAGACAGGGACAGGGACTGTGCTCTCCCTCAGGAGCAATCTCGCCCTTCCCTACTGGAGTGATGTGCTGTTTGATGTGGGTGTGTGGGTCCCGGGTAGTGCTCTCTCCTTACCCGAGAGTGGGGTACCACACCTCTGACTGAGATGCAGTAACTCTGTGGCGACTGGACCCACAGGGGTGCCACAGTAGCATACATTAATATACTATAAGGTAAGGTGTTATAGTGTATAAGATGGGTAGTATAGGGATAGATAGTATTAGTTGACTGTAGTTTAAGTAGTAGTGACATTAGGGTAAGATAGAGTTAATGCTTGAGACTGGCCTATAGTGGGAGGTACTTAGTGTTAGGGTAAGTGATTGCTTCCTATAATTAGAAAGTTCCAGTTTTGAGTGCTAAGTGAGCAGTGTTGTCAAAAGGGTGATCCATAGGAAGAGGAGACCAAAGCAAAATGGATAGCGAGTTCCTGAGGAAAAGTGACTGACTAGTCATAGTGGCTTTTCTGAAGAAGAGTCCGTGTAAAGGACACAGACACGAACCCCAAAGCTTGCAATGCCGAAGGTAATGGGCCAAAATAGGACTGAGTTTGTGGGACTAGTGGGGCTCCTGAGCAGTAGATCCAGGGTGCCAGTAGTGGAGGAAATATGATGCGGAACCGCTGAGCGAGTACAGAGGCTTGCTGATCAGGATTGTGGCAATCAGGCTAGGTTGTTGTGAAGTAGGACAAAACAGTGTGTCTGCAAAGCCCTGGAGTAGAACTACAGAGGAAAGATACAGTGTGAGAGAAAATGCTTTAAGCTGTAGAAAAAAACGATCATACGACTTTGTACCCGCTATCCCTTGTATATAACCTTTGCCAAGTTATCGTTCAGTAAAGACTTTATTTTTGAATGACAGTCTCCTTTATTGAACTGTGGAAACTAAGGTCTTTGCCAGCCATTAGGCCATCACACCACGGGTCCCAGCCAGGACCCTCATGTAGCACATCAGGGCATAAAAGGAGACGAGTGCCTTGCCACTGCGGCTACCGCCCCATGCCGCACTACACCTATAGAAAGCCCACCCAAGCCAGAGGAGAATATACAAATTCTATGCATGAATAGCCTTTGTTCAGGGACATATACACGTAGCAAAAAGTAATCTCTACACTCTCAAGGCCAGGCTCTCCTGATACTCTGAGGACACAAGCATGGCAAGTTTTCTGTACTGGGAATGGACGTAATAATAAAGCAGCATACTTTTCTCTTAAACCAGTTTCTATTATTAATATTATTATTATTATTTATTTTTAAAGCACCATTAATTATATTCTTTTTATTGTACAGATGAGATCTGTGGTCTGCCGTATGTTAATTATAATAAATAATTATTATTATAATAAGTTAAACTAATAATTCTATGTTCCCGAAGTCCCCTGGGCCAGTATCAGAACGTTTCCCTATCTGAATCTCCATGTCAGTAACCGTTCTGCATTGTTCCTGAACTGAACCTATTAGTCTGAATGGAGCCTTAGTCTGGTCAACTACCATGACTCCTGGGGGCAGCTGCAGCAGTATCAGCACCTGCTTAGGACCACCATCTGTAGCTGCAGTGAACACCAGGTACCCGCTTAGCTACGCCCTTACCTAGGCAGACCTAGCACTGTGGCATAGTGGGTCTACTAATCCACATGCGACGCCAGAGGGCGTAACACAGAGGTATGCAAAAGAACATGTAAACAAGCCTGATGCATTTTTGAAACAAGTCCTGTGGACCGATGAGGTTAAAATAGAACTCTTTAGCCACAATGATCAAAAGGTATATGTGGAGAAAAAAGGGCACAGAATTTCAGGAAAAGAACATCTCGCCACCCATTAAGCATGGGGGTGGATCAATCATGCTTTGGGATTTTGTTGCAGCCAATGTCACAGGGAACATTTCATGGGTAGAGGGAAGAATGGATTCAATGAAATTTCAACAAATTCTTGATGCAAACATAACACCATCTGTAAAAAAGCTGAAGTTGAAAAGAGGATGTCTTCAACAAATAAATAATGATCCTAAACACACGTCAAAATCCACTATAGACTACCTCAAAATGAGCAAGCTGAAGGTTTTACAATAGCCCTCACAGTCCACTGATCTGAACATCGTTGAAAATCTGTGGCTAGACCTCAAAATAGCAGTGTATGCAAAATGACCCAGGAATCTCACAGAACTGGAAGAATTTTCCAAGGAAGAATAGATGAAAATCCCTCAAACAAGAATTGAAAGATTCTTGGCTGGCTACAAAAAGCATTTTCAAGCTCTGTGATACTTGCAAAGGGGGGTGCGACTGGGTACTGTATCTACCTATCTATCTATCCATTTGTTATATATGTATATATATATATATATATATTATTATTATTATTTATTATTATAGCGCCATTTATTCCATGGCGCTTTACATGTGAAAAAGGGGGTATAATACAAGAACAATTTCAATAATCTTGAACACAATGTGACAGCGACTGGTACAGGCGGAGCGAGGACCCTGCCCGCGAGGGCTCACAATCTACGAGGGATGGGTGAGGATACAGTAGGTGAGGGTAGAGCTGGTCATGCAGCGGTATGGTGGAGCGGTGGTTACTGCAGGTTGTAGGCTTGTCGGAAGAGGTGGGTCTTCAGGTTCCTTTTGAAGGTTTCCACGGTAGGCGAGAGTCTGATACGTTGGGGTAGAGAGTTCCAGAGTAGGGCGGAAGCACGGGAGAAATCTTGTATACGGTTGTGGGAGGAGGAGATAAGAGGGGAGTAGAGCAGGAGATCTTGTGAGGATCGGAGGTTGCGTGCAGGTATGTAACGGGAGACTAGGTCGGAGATATATGGAGGAGACAGGTTGTGAATGGCTTTGTATGTCATGGTTAGGGTTTTGAACTGGAGTCTCTGAGCAATGGGGAGCCAGTGAAGAGATTGACAGAGAGGAGAGGCCGGGGAATAGCGGGGGGACAGGTTGATTAGTCGAGCAGCAGAGTTTATGATAGATTGGAGGGGTGTGAGAGTGTTAGAGGGGAGGCCACAGAGCAGGAGGTTGCAGTAGTCAAGGCGGGAGATGATGAGGGCGTGCACTAGTGTTTTTGCAGATTCATGGTTTAGGAATGTGCGGATCCGGGAGATATTTTTAAGTTGGAGTCGGCAGGAAGTGGAAAGGGCTTGGATATGTGGTTTGAAGGAGAGTTCCGAGTCCAGGGTTACCCCGAGGCAGCGAGCTTGAGGGACTGGGGAGAGTGGGCAGCCATTGACTATGATGGATAGGTCAGTTGGGAGGGTTGAATGAGATGGCGGAAAGATGATGAATTCTGTTTTGTCCATGTTAAGTTTTAGAAATCTAGCAGAGAAGAAGGATGAAATAGCAGACAGACATTGTGTGATTTTGGTTAATACGGAGGTGATATCGGGTCCAGAGAGGTAGATCTGTGTGTCATCAGCATAAAGGTGATAATGAAAGCCATGAGACTCTATGAGCTGTCCCAGGCCTAAGGTGTAGATGGAGAAGAGCAGGGGTCCTAGAACTGAACCTTGGGGGACACCGACAGAGAGGGGGCGAGATGAAGAGGTGGTGTGTGAGTGGGAGACACTGAATGTCCGGTCTGTTAGGTATGAGGAGATCCAGGATAGGGCCAAGTCTGTGATGCCGAGAGATGAGAGAGTCTGTAGTAAGAGGGAATGGTCCACTGTGTCAAAGGCAGATGACAGGTCTAGGAGGAGGACCAATTTGTCATGAAAACGACACCCACTCTTGGGTCAGACCTTGCAGCTCTCTGGCGCCCCCTTATCCTGCTGGTCAAACACGGTATTGACAGAGGATAAGCACGGGTGCAGCTGCTCTAATTTATGTCGACTATTGCGGCACGTGATGTGACAGGACGTATATATACCACCAGTTCCTTCCAGGAACGTATATATATCTCCGACCAGCCACCCTCAAACCACAATATCACATAAATACTGGTATACTGCCACCACCGATCGCTTAACAGGTGGATCGGGTACCTGGTAGGTAACGTGAATTAGCGAGTGAGGAACGTGTTTGCTCGACATAGGACAAGAAGAAAGAAACTGGTAAATAATTAATGATTTACTCCCAAAAGGGGGGCAGTGTTTACAAAATATATACAAGATATTATAAAGGAGACAATTTACATGTATGCATAAACAGTTATTAAAATAAAAGGGATAAGTAATAGCAAAACCTGCTTCACAAGGTGATGGTCTCAGATTCTGTGGGGGGGACGGCTCCCCGGAAATTAGACTTGATTCCTTCACGCAGCGTGTAGTGCATGTGACGCGCCCCCTGGGACATATTCCTTTTTGAGGGGAATACCCGGCACCGGATCATATGGGGGGTTGTAGTCTCCGAGCGGCTGTGACCCGGCCCCGTGCCCAGGGCGTCAAGCTCAGTGTTATGTGGCAGTCCTACAGATGTTATTAAGAGTTCTTTTGTGTCGACTACGCCACCCGTTGTGATGCGGTCACTGTGGCCGCCGCTGCAGCAGGGTCCGCTGAGGCTGATGGTGCAGGTGCAGCTTGAGATGGTATAACCCCCAACGGGTGGGGTATAGCCTCAGGGGGGACAGGTGCAGAGGATGGGGGTTGTGGTGGTGCAGTGCAGACGGCAGTGAAGACAGAGTCGGGTTGTGCAGTTAAGGGTGTTTACTTACTGCAGATGTTGTACTGGTCACTCCAGCTCCGAGTGACCACCCGAGCCGTGCTGCGTCCACCAGGTCCTGGATCCAGCCAACCCCCAAACAAGTCCGTAGCGTGGCCCTGAGCTCTCCTTCTGTCCCGTTCTCTGGCCGTCCCCACCAGTGATCCACCTAGGTCCAGCTCCCTCGGGCCTTCTGTTGGGACACCCTTGGCCTTGGGTTCCCTGACCCTTCATGTGGTGTGCCTTCGGGGTGGATGTGGTGGGTGACCGTGGCAAACGCTGCCCACGGTCTCCAGTCTCTGGCTGGGGAATGTTTTTACCCCCACCAGCTTGGGTTCCGGTACCCTGATGCCGACTCTTCACCCGGGGTTTTAATTTGGGATCTTACAGTCCTGTTCTTCTGTGCCTCTGGGTCTCTCTCTTCTCCTCTCTCACTCTGGGTCTTTCTTCTCCTCTGCTCCTGACTTTCTCTCTGCATCTGACCCTGTTCTTAGTTGGTGCCCACCTTATATACACCCTCTATGTGTGAGCTCAGGTGACCAGCACCCAATGAGCTCCTAACTTTACCCAGGCTGCTCCCCCTATCTGCCCCTACACTACTTGGGATGTACCACCCCCCTCCCACTCCAGCCAGGAACAGACTCGGTCGTACCTGCACATTTCTAAGTGGGAGTACCGTCGGTCTGCTCCTCGGAAATGGGATGTGTGTAGTGCATGCAGCCTACCGAGCTCAGTTCCACACTCCTTCCTTACCCGGGAGTGGAATATCACACCTCTGGGTTGAGGTGCAATACCCCTGTAGCAGCCGAATCCTCAGGGTGCTACATTCCCCCCTGGTAAATCACAGCACGTCCTCGGGCTGTAAGACATAAAACATCACCAAAACATACAAATTTTTATAAACATTTAAAACATATAAAACATTATATAAATAACATATCTTAGCAGATAAAACTTTCTCGTCGTCTCAGGCTCCTGGTTCCTCCTCCGGACACTGTGCAACGTGTGTCCGGGAAAAGTGCGACAGTCTCTTAGAAAAACTGGTTTTCTATAAAACCGGTAGGGGCGCTTTAGGACGCGCAACTATATACAGGGGAAGTTGGCCGCTCTCAGTCCTCGGCCAGGTAAGGAGGGAAAGGGAATGGCTGCTCACAGTCCTCAGCCTGTGGGATTAAGGGGTTAACGGGTGAACAGTTCACTCAGCTGGTCCCAACGGGGACTATATATATGTAGCAACAGTTTCAGTTTCTTTATACCCCGATCGGGTAACTATTTACAGCACCTGCTCTGCCGCACTCAACGGCGTCTTCCTCCTGCTCTTTGCTTATAGCTGGTGGTAACTTCAGACCCGTCCGGGTCCTCTTGCTCCTCCTCCTCGCACCGCAACTCCTCCTCCGTCAGGCGGTGTACGTGGAGGGCGTAAGGTCCTTTGGCACACTTGTGCCGGGTGAAGGTGACCTCGTCTCCGATGTAGAGGTCACGACCTCTATGCCCCTCCGGCAGATGGGACTCAACGTCTCTGCGCGTTACAAAAACGTCGCCGGGGGTGTTGTGGTCTCTGATGAAGCCCCACCCATGCTGCTGGTTGAACTTGATCACTGTCCCGATGGTGCGGGGACAATGCGCTGCACGGGGGTCCCTCCTGGTCCGGCTCTTCTGCTCGGCGCTCCGTACTTGGGCCTGTTGTTCCCGGACCCGCCTCTCTCTCCGCTCCCTCGCAAACTCCTCGAGCTGCTGTCGGCAGCACTCAGCACGCTCCGCTGCAGCTGCCCTGGTTTCCTGAGTGAACCCCATCAGGTCTTCTCCGGTGGGGTCCCACTCAAATTGGGCTTCTTCCAGAGGAGGCGAGATCCTAATCACGGGCTTCGGAGCCGGAATCAGGGGTGCACACATGGCCCCAACTCTCCTCTGGTGCTCCAGTTCATAATACTTCTGGGGCCAGATGAAAGGCTGCCCGTCCGGCCACGTGTGCTGGGCAAACAAGTCCTCTCCCAGACGCGGCACCCTTGGTTTTACGGGTGCGGGCGCGGTGGTGGTGGCGCCCGGGTTGCCCAGGCCTTGCGGCCAGGCCTGGGGCACCTGGAAGGTGAAGGGCACCGTTAATACGGCGGCGCCCTGGGCTACCTGGCCTTGCGGCCAGGCCGGAGGCTCCGCGGAGGTAGGGGGCGCTGTTGGTATTGCGGCGCCCGGGGGTACTAGGCCTTGCGACCAGGCTGGTGGTACTTCCTGCTTGGTCACGCTCGGGGTCGAGGCGTGTGACGTCACAGGGGTCGCGGCGGCGGCTTCCGGTTGGGGCCTAGTCTGCGTCGGTGACATGGCGTTTTCGGGCACAGCAGGGGGACTTTCGGGCTCTGCGACGGGGAGCTGGGGCAGGTAAGCGGTGTCCCGGCTTGGGGTATAGACGTCCCCTTTACCTGCCTCCATGCGTTCGGCTCCCTTCTCGGCGCCGTCTCCGGCCTTTGGTCCTCCCGCGCCATCCTCAGAGGCGGTCTGTCTCCTCATCTTGGCTGGCGTGCTCCGGGTCTTGGTTTCAGCTTGCTGGGCCATCTCCCGGCTCCATTCCGCCAATATCTCGCGCTGTACCCGGGCCATCCTCCGTGCGAGGCCCTCCAGGGCAGTCTGTGCACACTCCCGGTCTCGGGGGAGCTGTGCAAGGACCTCCACTAGGCCTAGTGGGGTCGTGGTGTCTAGCAGGCTCCTGACCAACGGGTCGGTGCTGCTCTGCTCTTCTTCCAGCAGGCTCCTGGCCAGCGGGCCGGTGCTGCTCTGCTCTCTGGACATCTCCGGGTGAGCTTTTCTGCTGCTCCTCTCCAGGCTTCCTGCCTCCGGGTGCGCTCGCTCCAGACTGCTCCAGGCGGCACCCATCTTCGTTCTTTTCTCTCGTCTCCTCCCACTTCGAGGGCGGTCCCGGAGCAACTCGGTGACTGTCAGCTCCAGGGGTAGTTCTTTCACGCTGACAGACACCTCCAGCATCACAGTCTCTGTTGGTGGGGGCGGTTTCCACTTTTGGCGCCATTTTCTGTCCCGGCCCACGATGGGAGGCGGCCTCTCGCCCTCCTTTGGCACGCCCATAATGGCGTCCGCTGCTCTTCCAAGGCGGGAAATCTTCGGATTTGGCGGGAAGCGTCGCCCAGTGGCGGGAAACTCTGCAGATGGCGGGAACAAGCTGGAAATGGCGGACAATCGGCGGGAAACGACCTGTGATGGGGTCCGATGGCGTGGACCCTCCGGAACCGGCGGGAGACTTCTTTCTGAGGTAAACTTGCACTTTTCTTCAGGCACGCAGTACCCGGGTGTTGCGGGCACGTAATCCTGCCGACTACGCCAAAGTTGACGCGCCCCCTGGGACATATTCCTTTTTGAGGGGAATACCCGGCACCGGATCATATGGGGGGTTGTAGTCTCCGAGCGGCTGTGACCCGGCCCCGTGCCCAGGGCGTCAAGCTCAGTGTTATGTGGCAGTCCTACAGATGTTATTAAGAGTTCTTTTGTGTCGACTACGCCACCCGTTGTGATGCGGTCACTGTGGCCGCCGCTGCAGCAGGGTCCGCTGAGGCTGATGGTGCAGGTGCAGCTTGAGATGGTATAACCCCCAACGGGTGGGGTATAGCCTCAGGGGGGACAGGTGCAGAGGATGGGGGTTGTGGTGGTGCAGTGCAGACGGCAGTGAAGACAGAGTCGGGTTGTGCAGTTAAGGGTGTTTACTTACTGCAGATGTTGTACTGGTCACTCCAGCTCCGAGTGACCACCCGAGCCGTGCTGCGTCCACCAGGTCCTGGATCCAGCCAACCCCCAAACAAGTCCGTAGCGTGGCCCTGAGCTCTCCTTCTGTCCCGTTCTCTGGCCGTCCCCACCAGTGATCCACCTAGGTCCAGCTCCCTCGGGCCTTCTGTTGGGACACCCTTGGCCTTGGGTTCCCTGACCCTTCATGTGGTGTGCCTTCGGGGTGGATGTGGTGGGTGACCGTGGCAAACGCTGCCCACGGTCTCCAGTCTCTGGCTGGGGAATGTTTTTACCCCCACCAGCTTGGGTTCCGGTACCCTGATGCCGACTCTTCACCCGGGGTTTTAATTTGGGATCTTACAGTCCTGTTCTTCTGTGCCTCTGGGTCTCTCTCTTCTCCTCTCTCACTCTGGGTCTTTCTTCTCCTCTGCTCCTGACTTTCTCTCTGCATCTGACCCTGTTCTTAGTTGGTGCCCACCTTATATACACCCTCTATGTGTGAGCTCAGGTGACCAGCACCCAATGAGCTCCTAACTTTACCCAGGCTGCTCCCCCTATCTGCCCCTACACTACTTGGGATGTACCACCCCACTCCCACTCCAGCCAGGAACAGACTCGGTCGTACCTGCACATTTCTAAGTGGGAGTACCGTCGGTCTGCTCCTCGGAAATGGGATGTGTGTAGTGCATGCAGCCTACCGAGCTCAGTTCCACACTCCTTCCTTACCCGGGAGTGGAATATCACACCTCTGGGTTGAGGTGCAATACCCCTGTAGCAGCCGAATCCTCAGGGTGCTACACATGCGTCTGCGTCCCTGGTTGGAATGGCTTGAAAAATGGCCGATCTGGTTTTTAGCAAGCAGCCAAAACTCTGGGGAACACCCCTTATTTACCTTACAAGGGGGCTCGGCTTTGCGAGCCCACCCAGCTGCAGAAGACCTAAAAAATCCTTCAGATTCCATATCTTGGTGTGGGGGGGGTCCCACATCCAAGAGGGAGACATCATCTTGACCGTCACCAATATTCATGAAGATAGATATTAAATATGAAACCTCTATGACGCTCAGAATCTCAGAATCCATTATCTCAGTTCCCGGTCATTCCTCAGTTATGCAAGTTATACTATTGTAATGGGCAAAAGGTGAGCATTCAAAAAACGTGGTTCCGATGTTTCTGTCAGACCTGTGCGTGATTAAAATTGGCATAAAACGTTTGTACAATTAAACAATGGGATTTTTTTGGAGGGATATATATATACATACATATGTTTATACTGTATATATATATATATATATATATATACTGTATGTAGTATATATACAGTACAGACCAAAAGTTTGGACACACCTTCTCATTTAAAGATTTTTCTGTATTTTTATGACTTTGAAAATTGTACATTCACACTGAAGGCATCAAAACTATGAATTAACACATGTGGAATTATATACTTAACAAAAAAGTGTGAAACAACTGAAAATATGTCTTATATTCTAGGTTCTTCAAAGTAGCCACCTTTTCCTTTGATGACTGCTTCTTGCAGCGGCATGCTATTCCATCCGGTTTGCATTTAGTTGGACCATCATTTATTTTTCAACAGGACAATGACCCCAAACACACCTCCAGGCTGTGTAAGGGCTATTTGACCAAGAAGGAGAGTGATGGGGTGCTACGCCAGATGACCTGGCCTCCACAGTCACCAGACCTGAACCCAATCGAGATGGTTTGGGGTGAGCTGGACCACAGAGTGAAGGCAAAAGGGCCAACAAGTGCTAAGTATCTCTGGGAACTCCTTCAAGATTGTTGGAAGACCATTTCTGGTGACTACCTCTTGAAGCTCATCAAGAGAATGCCAAGAGTGTGCAAAGCAGTCATCAAAGCAAAAGGTAGCTACTTTGAAGAACCTAGAATATAAGACATATTTTCAGTTGTTTCACACTTTTTTGTTAAGTATATAATTCCACATGTGTTAATTCATAGTTTTGATGCCTTCAGTGTGAATGTACAATTTTCATAGTCAAGAAAATACAGAAAAATCTTTAAATGAGAAGGTGTGTCCAAACTTTTGGTCTGTACTGTACATATATATATATATATATATATATATATATATATTAGACAGCCTGTAGATAGCATTAACAATACATTTTCAAACATATAATTTTGTGCCGTAGTGGAATGGCCGCCCGTCTTGTTGAATATATATTACATGTAGTATTGTTTGAGTTTGCGCTCCAGTTTGCTCACATTTAATAGCCCTTCATTACTATTTAAAGATGAGTCCATTAACATTTGCTTGGCCATTTGGTTTAATGTGTGCAATTTCTCTGACAACTTGTGACAACATTTCTGACTTAATTGGCCATGTGATATAACCATGTACACAGTGATTACGAGGAAGCGAAATATCTACTTACACTTCATCCCTGTTATAGAAGGCGATGGGCCAGCAGTTGTTCAGAACAACATTCCAGGCTGATACCGGTAGCTCTGGGATATTGTCTCATGATCTGATTATTTAGCCCTATTTAGCTATTGTCTAATATGTCCCCTGCTTCTGTACTTAGATACCAGAGCTTATAGGTGGAGTACATGGCTATACATTAAGCAGATTAATAAAAGCTGGTAGGGTCTGTAAAGCTTATTCTGAATGTTCACTGGATACCAAAACTGGGGGCACAGATAGACGGTAGCAATCATTCAGTCATCACTCTCTAATTGTGCTGCCTCCTAACCCTGGAGTTGCACATTTATTCCATAACTAAAATACATGCTAAAATATGCAAGTATTAGCTATCTGTGTGGTAAGCATGTTCAGATATAGCATCCCAGGACGTCTCATTCTCATATTACAATCCACTATAGTAAAGGGATTTTCTTGTATAATGGCAAAAAATGTTTTATGCTCATTTTTTTTGTCTGTTAAAAGACCACAGTGTGAATTTGCTCTTACAATTTGAATGCATACCAGTTTATGCTCTGGCTCAGTTTTTTGGTTTTGCAGTACTTTGTACAAACAGGGGTGAGGCCCCACTTTTTGAACTAAGTATTTAGCTTCCTATGGATGGGTGTCTCAGTCTGACCCTGTCCTGCTCTTCCCTTATTCACATTGCTGTCATTTGACACATGGTAAGTCTTTAATACTAGAGATAGGTTAGGACTGTCTTGATGGGTACAGCTTAGCGGGATGGCTTGTATGCCTTTTTGATCAAAATAGTGTTAACTAAGTACTCTATGTTATTTACATGTACTATTACTATATACTTACAGTATTTAGTTGCTGAAGAGTATATGTGTCACAGTTTCATTATTTACTGTGGCCTAGGGATACTGTGAGTGACAGCTCAGCTGCCCTAAAGGATCTAGAGCATGCTGGCCTGTCAATATTGGGAGTGACAGCCCATATGTTCAATCTGATGCTGGGTCATGCTGCCAGCATTTTGATTGACAGCCCTGCTGCTCAATCTGGCCTAGCCTGCGGACATTCCTCCAGGTGCCTCCCATTCATTATTAATTGCTAGCTATTTAGTTGGCTAGCTATGAGCAGACCATTGTCAGCTGTAGCTTTGCTCTGTGTCTGATTCCCAGATCTTGTTTCCAGACTTTGGATTTGTCATGATTATTCGTGTGTGTTATCCCTTTTGCTCTTGACGCTCTCTGACATCAGGTATCTGACCCCCGACTTGGCCTCTGACTCTCCGTTTCTCTTATCCCCTTATCTTGATGTTGCCTCCTGGCATTTGACCCCAGGCTGTTACTTGACCACGCCTTTGTATTACCCCTCTGCACTACGAGCCCTCCTGTTATCTGACCTCGGACCTCCTGACTACCCTGTCTCATGGTTTGTTTGTGAGTAGTGACTCAGCATCACAATATGCTCATTTTTTTTTTGTTTTTTTCTTGGGTTTTGTCTGTGAAATGGCCACAGTGTGAGCGCACGCTTACACTTTGCATGTATACCAGCTTATAGTCCAGCTCCATTTTTTATCATGCTAAAAAGCCTAATTATTGTATGCACACGAGTGTAGCAACCTTTTCTTATACTATGCTGTATTGTTTTTTCCTAATATTCTTGATAAGGTAAGGTTAGGCTTACATGATCAGGATTTGTACTAGGCAAATCTGTATATTTTGAATGTAATCTGCAACAGAAATCCACAACTAGAACTTGGATTTCTATTTTAAATTCTCATGTGGATTCGCACATGGAAGGCCAATATTTTGTTCTGAATTCATCTCAGAGGATATGAATGAAGCATAAAACACCCCATGCACATGTACAGCAAAGCTGGTATGATATGTGCAGCATGGTGTTATAGTGCTCTATCATGGCACTGTTCCACCAATCCCTTATGGCAGGTTCACACATAATTTAGATAAGTTGAGAAATAATAATAAATTGTAAATGTATATTTATTGTTCATATTTCTTATTGATTCACACTTCCTAATGATTATACTGGATATATGAGCTTTTTTTTCAATTAATAAATCCACTTAAAAGGAAAATATAAAATCATAGTATTAAAAAAATATACATATAATATAGGTATAAGAGGAACAACCAGCCATGTCATCCCTCCCCTCCCCTGCCTTTCTGGTTTCTGTAAAAGGGTAAGGGAGCATAAAGTTTAGAATCACAGTGCAAAGAAATTTTGTTGGTGACTGCAATGTGATACCCAAATGTGGACACTGTGACAGAAAAATGCTGGCAGCGTCGACTGAAATGGCGCCTCTCCCCACAAAGCAATATATACCTGTTGTAAATCAACACAATTCCTCCATTGTTTTTTGGGACTTGCTTTTCCTGAGCTTATTGTACAGTAAAAATGACATGGTAACATGACCTGTAATTAATGTTGAGCGATACCTTCCGATATCGGGAAATATCGGATCGGATTGGATCGGACCGATACCCAAAAAGTATCGGATATCGCCGATTCCGATACCGGAAACCAATGCAAGTCAATGGGACAGAAATATCGGAATGAAAATAAACCCTTTCTTTCCTTGTAGGTTAATTCTACATGAAGGAAAACAACTAAGAATAATGTAGAATGTATTGGGGGAGGTGGGGGAGACAATAAAGGCATAGAGGTTTAGCCCAATCAAATGGAATAGCAGGAATTAATATTTTTTTTAAGACGTTCTGAGTTACGGAAATATTGACTATGTTAAGTATCTTTATATTTTGTCAGATATTTATGTTTCACTACTTCCATGCTCTTCACCTTCTTTTTTACTTCTACCACACTTTCTCCTTCATCATCCTCAGCATCAGCATCTTTTTCATCAACTTCTTCTTCTTCACCTTCTTCGTATTATTCTTTTTTTATACATTTTTCATATTCTTCTTATTCAACTATTATTCTTCTTCATATTCTACTTCTTCATCTTCTTCATATTCTTCTTCTTCATCATATTCTTATTTGTGACAGGCATTCCTGTAGTTGTTATCTATAAAAGTTTGAACATTACACCTTTCATTCTGCCCGTCACAAAAGATTTACAACAGGATTTGTCCTGCAGCAGCAAGTCTTTTCCAGGGGCACCACGAGGAGGATCGGACTCACCCCCATACACTGCTTAGTCATCTTCTGCTTATAATTTAAATATTATCTTTTCCTCTGATTTTTAGTCTTATGCTTAATGTTCTTCCGCTTTTTGTTCTGCAGCTTCTTGTACTTCTGCTTCTTGGTTTTCTGTCTCTTGTTCTTCTGTATCTTGGTGGTTGTCTTCTTCTTCTTAGTCCTCTTGGTCAACTTCTTCAGGGTCGTCGTCTTCGGGGTCCTCGTCTTCAGGGTCATCGTCTTCGGGGTCCTCGTCTTCAGGGTCGTCGTCTTCGGGGTCCTCGTCTTCTTCGGGGTGGTCTTCAGGGTCCTCGTGTTCAGGGTCGTCATCTTCGGGGTCCTCGTCATCTTCGGGGTCCTCGTCTTCTTCGGGGTCCTCGTCTTCTTCGGGGTCCTCGTCTTCGGGGTCTTCTTCAGGGTCGTCATCTTCGGGGTCTTCGTCATCTTCGGGGTCCTCGTCATCTTCGGGGTCCTCGTCTTCGGGGTCCTCATCTTCAGGGTCCTCGTCTTCGGGGTCCTCGTCTTCTTCGGGTTGGTCTTCAGGGTCCTCGTCTTCAGGGTCCTCATCTTCGGGGTCCTCGTCTTCTTCGGGGTGGTCTTCAGGGTCCTCGTCTTCAGGGTCCTCGTCAGGGAGATCCAGAGTGATTACCAAGAACCATTTCAAAAAGCTTGAACTTGGAAATGTAGCAGAAGGTACAAGAAGGCTGAGGAACTGCCGAGAACCAGCTGATGGTACTGGAACCCGGATGGGTAGCAGAAGGTACAAGAGCCAATGGAACTACCGAGGACCAGCTGACGGTACTGGAACTCGGTTACTAAGCAGGAGGTACCTGTGCCAAAAAGCACTACCAAGGACCTGCAGACGTTGGTGGAACTTGGATACCGAGATGGAGGCACCTAAGCCAAAGGCACTGCCGAGAACCAGCTGACTGTACTGGAACCCGGATGGGTAGCAGAAGGTACCCATGTAAAAAAAAGTTGCAAGGCCGCGAGCCGGCCGCAGTTACCAAAACCCACAGTCCTACAGGGGGTGCTTGTCCTATTGGCACTATGGAACCAGCCTTCATTGCCAGATCCCACAGCCCACATAGGAGTCACCTAAACTGCAGGCACCATAGAGTCGGCTAACCCGACCGCAACACGACAGGACAATGCATTGGAGGCAAAGTGACGTTGACACTACCCGGAAACAGCTGGAACCAGGCTGGGCAGGAGGTAGTACCCGTGCCAAAGACACTGCTGGGAAACAGCTGGCGGTGCTGGAACCCAGGGTAAATACTAAAAACAGAGTGGAGCCAGAGGCGTAATTGCAGCAACTTTAAAATCTGTAGTAGTGTGAATGTGGACAGAGCAGGAGAAATTGCCGTTCGCACAGCAGGGGAACAGCTGACCTTACTGAACCCCAATAACACGGCAGCAAGTGTTGACTGTGCAGATGGCACTTCTGAGCGCCAACTGGCGGTGTTGGAGCTCAGGGATTACAGTTCAGGTGGTAGAAACATGAACACAACAGGAGACCTGGATACTGTTGCCAACCAATTATTTATTCTGGAAGAGGACTGGCAAATTCATGCGAGATCCAGGCCTTGTTCATTTTGAGAAAAGTAAGCCGGTCAACGTTATTGAAGGATAGTCGCATGCGACGGTCTGTTAGTACACCACCTGCGGCACTAAAGACGCGTTCCGATAATACACTAGCAGCAGGGCAAGCTAGCACCTCCAATGCATACTGGCTAAGCTCTGGCCATGTATCCAGCTTACAAACCCAAAACTTGAAGGGAGAAGAGCCGTCTGGGAGTACACTGAGAGGGCAAGACATGTAGTCTGTCACCATCTGACGGAAACGTTGCCTCCTGCTGACTGGAGCCGTCTGTGATGGTGTAGACATTTGTGGCGGCGGGGACACAAAACTTTGCCACATTTGGGCCATACTGGTCTTGCCTTGTGCTGAAGCGCTGCTTCTGCTCCCTCTTTGTGCAGAGCTTCCTCCACAGCCTCGATGCACTGAGCTGCTTTGTAAAGCACTAGCAGCAGCACTGCTCTCGGTTGGAATGGAGAACATGATGGAATGCACCAGTGCGTCTTGGTACTCCCGCATTTTATGCTCCCGGTTCAACGGTGTTATGAGGCTTTGTAAGTTGTCCCGGTAGCGAAGATCTAGGAGGGTGGACACCCAATAATCAGCCGTGTTGAGAATGTGGGCGATGCGGCGGTCGTTTCTCAGGCACTGCAGCATGAAATCAACCATGTGCTGCAGACTGCCAACTGGCCAAGAAACGCTGTCCCCTGCTTGAGGCGTGATCTCTGCCTGCTCTGCATCACCCCAACCTCGCTCTAGATACTGACTACTAGAGCATTGTGTACCTCCCTCCTCTGGACAGATGTCTTCCTCCTCCATTGACTCCTTCTCATCCTCCTCACAAAGTGTCCCCTGCCTAGGCCTTTGTGAGGAACCACGTTGCGCAGACTGTAGAGAAGCAGATGGCATTTGTGACTCCTCATCCTCCACCTCTACCAAAACCTCGTCCCTTAGTGCTTGCAGTGTTTTTTCAAGCAGGCAGATAAGGGGGATAGTCATGCTGACCAGTGCATCATCTGCACTCGCCATCCGCGTGGAATAATCGAAGGCATGCAAAACGTGGCAAATGTCCTTCATAGAGGCCCACTCAGTGGTGGTGAAGTGTGAACGGCGCACACTGCGACTTGTTTGCGCCTGCTGCAGCTGGTACTCCATTACTGCTGCCTGCTGCTCACACAACTTCTCCAACATATGTAACGTTGAATTCCACCTGGTGGGTAGGTCACATATGATGTGATCCGGAAGACCTAATCGGCGCTGCAGAGCTGCAATGCGCGATCTTGCGTTGCTGGAACGCCGCAAGTGAGGGCACTCTATGTGGACCTTGTGAAGCAGTGCATCAAGATCCGGATAGTCCCTCAAAAAACTCTGCACGACTAAGTTGAGCACATGTGCCAGACATGGGATGTGAGTGAGGTTGCCTAGTCCCAGAGCTGCCACCAGATTTCGGCCATTGTCACACACTACCATGCCTGGCTGGAGATTCGCTGGCACAAACCATACGTCGCTCTGCTGCTTGATGGCATTCCAGAGCTCCTGCGCTGTGTGGCTTTGATTCCCCAAAGAAATTAATTTTAATACGGCCTGTTGACGTTTGGCCACGGCTGTGCTCATATCGGTCATCATAACAGGTAACCGTTCACGGGTCGATGTGGAGGTAGACCGTGACGGCTCCTGCAGCGCTGATTCAGAGGAATTGGAGTATGAGGAGGAGTCAATGTGTACAGACTGGATTCCTGCAATCCTTGGAGTTGGCAGAACACGTACAGCGCCACTCTCAAGATCTGTACCCGGCTCCACAACATTTACCCAATGGGCAGTGAGGGAAAGGTATCATCCCTGTCCATGCTTACTGGTCCACGCATCGGTGGTCAGGTGAACCTTGCTACTGATGGCATTTTGTAGCGCATGTTTAATTTTTCCCTCCACATGCTGTTGCAGTGCAGGGACGGCTTGCCTGCTGAAATAAAAGCGGCTGGGCACGTTGTGTTGTGGGACTGCCAATGCCATAAAGTTACGGAATGTGTCAGTCTCCACCAGCCTGAATGATAGCATTTCAAGGGCCAGTAGTTTAGCAATGCCAGCATTCAGAGCCTGTGCTCGGGGGTGGTTTGCCGAGTATGGGCGCCTTTTCTCCAATGCCTGTGCTAACGATGGCTGCAGACTTGCCTGGGAGTGTGAGGATGACAGGGAAAGTGGTGCTGTGGGTGGAATTACACTGTGTCTCTGTACAACAATGCCAGAGATTCTTCCATGGTGATCCTGTGAGGAAGCCGAACCAGCTGTGTGTGAGCTGGAGGAAGAGGCTACAACACGAGCTGAAGAGATGGTAGGTGGCGCTGTAGATTGGCCTAGGTCTTCAGTGTGTTTTTGTAACGCCACCACGTGCTTGGTCCGCACATGTTTCCACATATTTGTGGTATTGAGGTTGCTGACACTTTTCCCTCTTTTCACCTTCGGATTACACAGCTTGCATTTGACAAAGGAAATGTCATCTGCAACTGTGTCAAAAAAGGACCAGGCACTGCAAGTCTTGGGAGCGCCCGCTTTGGATTTTGGAAGAGCCATGCTCCTAATGGGTGCCGAAGTGGAGGCTACAGGCAACCAAGTCTGCCCCCTCCCTCTCCCTCCTTTTTGGGCCGTTCGGGGAATCTCTTCCTCAGAGCTGCTCCCACCACCTTCCTGTCCCTCACGCCATGATGGGTCAAGGACCTCATCATCTACACCACCCTCTTAACACAACTGCTTCTCCTGGGTAGTCTCGACAGCACAGTACGCACCAGAAAGTGGCACCTGAGTCTCATCATCAGATGCGTACTGAGGTGTGCTGCTGACCATAGGCACTGGCCCACCCGCCTCTTCAGATTCAGAGAGACAAAACGGTTGCGCATCACTGCATACTACCTCTTCTTCAAATTCTCGAATTCTGCTTGGCTGGCCCCCTCTTTCCAAGCCAAGAGATTCAGAGAACAGAAGTAGAGATGGCTCCTGTCCAGGGCTCTCTGACTGCCTGGGCAATTTGGCAGGTGGTGAAGAGACAGATGGGTGCTCTTCAGTGCTCAGGACCTGAGAGGATCTGGAACTAATTGAAGTCGATGCGTTAGCTGCCAACCATCCGACAACAGCTTCAATTTGGTCCTCCCGCAGCAGTGGGGTACGGCTAGCTCCTACAAAGCTGCGCATAAAGGACTGTTCCCTGGTAAAACTGGGGGATGATGAGTCACTGGTGCCCGCAGCAGGCACAGAATCCCCACGTCCTCTCCCTGCAGGCACAGAATCCTCACGTCCTCTCCCTGCAGAAACTCCACGCCCACGACCACATGCCTTACTCCCTGCCTTCTTCATCTTGGTAGACTGATAAAGATAGGCAGAAAAGTACTAAGGGCTTAGTGTGCTTATTCCTGAACATCTGCTAACAGGTATAAGAAACACTAATTTTATAAAGTGTGGACTAGACTTTAATATGAGCTAATGTGGCCTACACAACTGTAAAGTGGAGTGTTTGGTGAACTTTATTTAGGTTTTTTTTGTCACAAAAAACACTGGATGTGCCCAAAGATGTAATATCGATAGTATCACAAACTTTTTGTAGCTATTACAATGTAGGAAGGTAACCTACAATGCAATAGATGAGGCTACAAAAAATAGGCTAATACTAATCTGGCTGGGGCTGCAGGGCACAATGCTGCAGAAAGGCTCCTCTAACTACTCCTATATAGTGTGTTTGGAACCAATTTAGCTGAATACGGATGGAGCCACCACACTAATAGGAGAAATCAGGAAAAATTATGAATTGGCAAAAAAAGGACAATGTATGAGGCAGTGACACACACTGAGTGCACTACAACCAGACGTGGCTGAAGCACACACTACAGGGTGAGCTGCACTCACACACACAGACCTTGCAGACAGCGGTGAACAGTACAGATGCAGAGCACTGTGCACTAGCGCTGCAAGACAAAAAAAATTCTCTATCTACTCCTATATAGTGTGTTTGGAACCAATTTAGCTGAATACGGATGGAACCACCACACTAATAGGAGATATCAGGAAAAATTATGAATTAGCAAAAAAGGACAATGTATGAGGCAGTGACGCACGCTGAGCGCACTACAACCAGATGTGGCTGAAGCACACACTACAGGGTGAGCTGCACTCACACACACAGACCTTGCAGAAAGCGGTGAACAGCACAGAGAACTGTGCACTAGCACTGCAAGGGACAGCGATTTATAAAGTAGCTTGGGTAAAGCAGAATAGAGCAAATAGGTAGCTAAAACTGTCCCTCAGAACAACAGCGTCCTATCCCTAACTGAATTCACAGCAGAGTGAGCTGAAAATGGCGGCGGTGGCTTTTATAGTGCATCATGACATCATTTCAGCAGCCAATCACAGCCATGCCATTAGTTAAGATGCCTACATGCCTAACAGGATGTGCCCACACTTCTTAGGATCCTCATTGGCTGAATAAAATTAAACTGGCTCATTGCATTATGGGAACTTCCGATTCCGGTATACGATATTGTAAAAGTATCAGAATTAAGTATCGGAATTCCGATACCGCGAATATCGGCCGATACCCGATATTTCAGCACCGGAATGCTCAACACTACCTGTAATGTTTTATTTTCTTTTAAACATTTTTCTGTGTAAAGGCTTGTTTTTTTGCGTGGAGAGTTTATTTGGGCTACATATAATGTTTTTCACTTTTTATTGTATTTCTTTAGGGAGGTCAGGTGACTGAAAAAAAATTAATTTTAGCATTTTGATTATTTTTCTGTTCATGGCCTTTACTATAGGGTAAAGTTATTTTATATTTTGATAGACCTGGCTTTTACATGTGTGGCGATGCTATATATGTTTATTTTTTTTATAAACATATTTGTTTCATTTTTTTTCTGTTTCTGGGAAAGGTGTACACTTGGGAAAGCTGGTTCCAGGAACATATACTGAGATCTTAACCTGCTGTAACAGGAGGAGGCGTTAGGGAGGAGTGCAGTCAGTGGGAGCTGTGCTGCTCATCGCTCCTTACAGAGATCTGAGCGGAGCAGTCAAATCATTGTGGCTGCAGTGCAATTAGTCACTGGGGGCTTATATTTTTATTTGTTGGTGGGTGAGTTAAAAAAGTTGTAAAAAATTATAACACGTTCACATTTTTTTCAAGTATTTGAGATTCTCAGTGAATCGATTTGCTGCAAATCAAAAATATGTTGAGGCTAGCAAATTCAAATTTCAAAAGACTCGCTTATCTCTGAGATACATATCTGTGTTTATAGATATTTCTGTTTTTTGTTTTTAATACTTAAATGGGTCGCCAAACACTTGAATACATTTTTTCTAGGCATGAATGGTTTCAAAATTACAAATGGAGCCATACTCACTCTTCAGCAACCCCGCGGATTTAGTGCAGGTGGAAGTTCAGAAGTCTGCTAGCCCTGGAAGCGACATCTGCTCTGTTTGACAGTTACCAAGACCACTGCAGCCTGTGCTTGCACTGCTATGATCAGGTAACTAAGGCCACGGCCCCACTATCAGTATTTGGTCAGTATTCGGTCAGTATTTTTTCTCAGGAGTGGGAGCCAAAACCAGGAGTGGGTGATAAATGCAGGATTGGTGACTTGTTTCTATTATACCTTTTCTCTGATTGTTCCTCACTAGGATTTGACTCCCACTCCTGAGAAAAAATACTGACAGAATACTGATAGTGGGGCCGTGGCCTAAAAGAGTGCATCATCAAAGAAATAGCTGATGATGGGTCTTCTAGTTATCTGACCGCTGCAGCCAATCACAGGTTGCAGTGGTCTTGGTAATGGCCAAATATAGCAGACATTGCTTTTGGTGCAGGTGCAGACGTCTGGAACTGTCCGGGAACTCATTTTAATAACACAGAAATAGAAAAATGTCCTCCTTTTTTTAATTTATTCTTTGTGGGTCCCTCAGAAACATTCTCTGTAGAGAATCTGGATGTTTGTTCGTCATTTATATATGAACTAAGTGTAACATTTTTTTAGCGGTTTTAAAAAATGTAAGAAAATTTATGACCACTTATCAACTCTAAGGGCTCGCTCACATTGGTGTTTAATACGGAGGCGTGCAAGGAAAGACTATCTTGCATTGCACTCTGACTAGTGTTATTTAATGAGGCAGTGTCTGTAATGGTAGTTCCCTTTGCACACTCCACAGGCTCTGTGCTTCCTTGGGCCAATTTTTCACTGAGTTACCATCAAATTCAGAGACAAATCACATCCAAGGCACCAGAGAGATGATTCTATTCCTTTATTAATCCAAAATGTATCATAAAGGCAATGTTTCGGCCATCAAGAGGTCTTTTTCAAGCATAAATTTCAAGCTTCATTTGCCATTTTGCTTACACTTGAAAAAGGCCTCTTGATGGCCGAAACTTTGCCTTTATGATACATTTTGGATTAATAAAGAAATAGAATCATCTCTCTGGTGCCTTGGAAACAATTTGTCTCTTTATTTAATAAGGCAGAGAAGATCTGCGATTCTGCATGAGAAAATAATCGCAGCGAGATGCGATTGGCAGTGTATCTCGAACGGAGCGCACCCATTCAAGTCAATGCAAAACATCGGACTGCACTCGAACGTCATTCGAGTGCAGTCCAATATACGCTGAGATAGGCAATGGAGAGATTAATCTTTCCTTCTCCTCACCTGTGATTCGATTCTCACATGCGAGAGAATCGGGTCACGGTAGCATGGGACTCGGATCACGCTCACAGCAGAGCTTGAGCCGGGTGTCATTAGCATATTGCATCCGATTCTCTCGCATTGGATGCTATACCCTAATGTGACCCCGGTCTTTAGGTTCACTCATACTTCCGTATAAAAAAAATTGATCCCATTCTCATCCAGGAGAGTGTGACAATTTTTTTTCTCGCTTGTCATCTTTGTGCAGTCCATGTACAATCCGTTTCTTTACTCAGCAGCTATTAATGTTTTACAGAACCATTTACAGTTTTCTTTGCTACAGAATTGTAATGTATCTGTAAAACTTGTATGCCATACTGATAGTCTGTATGGTATGCCATTTTTTTTCTCACACCCATCAGATTTCGGAGTGAAATGGCAGCATGTTGCGATTTTTTTCTCATGCCGAATACAGCTGAGAAAAAATACGCAGATCTGCTCTGCCTTATTGAATAACATTGGTCCAAGAGCAATCTGATTTTTTTTTTATTGGATTGCACTCGTCTGAGTTATACGCCAGTGTGAGTGAACCCTAAGGTTAGGGCTTCACAGAGACTTGGCAGTGAGGGCTCACTCACAAGAGTGAATAAATTTGACAAGTGCAAGCCGATAAAAATTTGGATTCAAGTCTATGGGTGCGAGTGAAAAATCGGACTGCAATCGACTGTCACCCAAGTGCAGTCTGATCGATGTACTCGCACAGAATCAATGGAGAAGATGGAGAAATTTTGTTCTTCATCTTCCCCACACTTGTGCTGTGATTCTCTCATGCAAGAGAATAGGATCACAGTAAGGTGACACTCAGATCAAAATGTGACAGAGTTTGCGCAAAGTGTCATTAGCATAATAGGCTCGATTCTCTTGCACGAGAGAATATTTGCTCGTGTGACCCCGACCTGACACAGGTTGTGCAGCCAAAGACACTATGTGAGACTGCTACATCACAGTGGAAATCAAGTAAATGGGATTACATTACAACCAGTAATGTACAGCGATCGTAACAAGCAAGTCGCAAACTTTTTTTGAACTGTTCTTTACGGCTTGCTTGTCGCGGTACCCCAAGGGTCATAATTAGTGTTGAGCGAGCACTAAAATGCTCAGGTGCTCGGACCGAGCTCACCGTGATACCCGGGTGCTCGACCCGAGCAACAACCCAATGTTAGTCTATGGGAGACCCAAGCATATTTGCGGCGGCACCCCCGGCAGTCTGTAGAAAGCCTAAAAAGTGCCCAAAACGATAGTGACAGTGCACAAAAGACATGGGGACAGCATGGGCATCGCCCCAGGAAGCATTTATGACCCCCAGGTCACTGCTGTCAACAACGTGGTCAGAGGTATTAAGCCACTTTTACAGGCTCTTAATAAAACGTTCAAAAACTAAACTGAAACGGTTTTCCTGTGAAATATGTTAAGGAAGTTCCTTTCCAGGGTAAAGACTTGTGTATAAGGTAAAATAAATAACCAAAAACAAAAATACTCCTCCACACCTTGGGTTATGTTCACAAGTAGCATTTTTTATGTGTTTTTGCACTTCTGTATTGCTTTCAACGGTGACAAATGCATTCACCAGGAAATGTCATTTTAACATTTTACAACCTTATTTGGCCATGTGTTGTGTGACACATGCATACAGTGCTGAAAAGACATGGGAACAGCATGGGGAAGACCCCTGGAAGCATCTCTGACACCCAGGTCACTGACTAAAAGTGTGCCTGTCAGAAGTGATCCTTGCCGCATCAGAAGATGCAAACTTGCAACTATCCCCGTGCAAGTCCTTGTCCAGGGCAGTGTTCAATTGTACCTCCCCCATTCCTTGCAATGCAAGTGCAAGTATGCTGCCTGCCACCCCCCACCCCCCCAGGCTGCAATACCATACTGCTTGCTTGCACTTGAAATGGGGTCTTTTAGTTTGGAGGAGGCCGAAGCTGGCCACTACCTCATGGCTGCTTTGGCAGCAAGGAATCCATACTCAGTCCCCAGCCGCCCGGCGGCCGAGTGTCCACGCTCGGTCCCCAGCCGCCAGGGGGTAGCCGGGTGTCCACACACGGTTCCCAGCCGCCTGGGGGCGGCCGGGTGTCCATAAACGGTCCCCAGCCACCCCTATTTCTCCTTGGAACTCCCCCCCCCCACACTTTTCTTAGCCCGACCTTATTTAGGGCAGCATTGGGCGAGCCCACCAAAGAACCAGACTCCTCCGGTGGGCCCTGGCTTCTCCATCAGGGGAGTTGAGTGTGCCATGGTGAGGAGCATGATGATGATGATAGAAGTTAGCATCTGCTTTGTTTTCTTGGAATGCAAGCGGAAGTGTGCAACCTGCCACTTACCCACCCCCAGGCTGCAATACGATACTGCTAGCTTGCTTGCACTTGAAATTGGGCCTTTTAGGCATGTGGCAGATGCCATGGCTGCGTCGGCGGCCTGGTATCCATACTCAGTCCCCAGCCGCCCGGTGGCCGGGTGTCCATACTCGGTCCCCAGCCACCCCGCAGCCGGGTGTCCACACACATTGCCCAGCCGCCTGGGCGCGGCCGGGTGTCCATAAATGGTCCCCAGACACCCCTAATTCTTCTTGGAACTTCCCCCCACACTTTTCTTAGCCCGGCCTGCTTTAGGGCAGCATTGGACGAGCCCACCAGAGAACCAGACTCCTCCGGTGGGCCCTAGCTTCTCCATCAGGGGAGTTGAGAGTGCCAAGGTGAGAAGCATGATGATGATGATGATAGAAGTTAGCATCTGCTTTATTTTCTTGGAATGCAAGCGCATGTATGTAGTAGCGGCTAGGCCTGAGATGGTCAGCGTTTTGGCGCATATCCTACCTCCTCCGAGGATTGCTGGATGCTTTCCTGCTACTATCCCAGTTCTATGACTCCTGTTAAAACAAAGCTTCAGGTGATGAATGATGGATGAGGTGGTGGAAAAGGAGAAAGAGCAGGAGGAACAGGGACCATTCACATCAATATCAGGCCAGTCAACCACACATGTCTTCTAGGATATATTTCTGTACCAAAAGGAGCGGTTCGGCTACACAGTTATAGGGCATGCAGTGAGTGCAATGCCTACCAAAAATTTTGAGGCACTCCAATGCCCCTTGGAAGTGACATAGAGGTCAGCGGGCCTAAACTAAACCGTTTTTTCCATTTATAGCTACTGGGTCTCCTGTGCACTGTTGGCCTAAGCAGTGAATGGAAGGCTTTCCAAAAATTATGAGGAACTGCAATGCCTCTTGAAACAGACGTGGATTACAGCATACTAAAAACCTTCTACCCATTATTGGGGCGTGGGTCTCCCTTAGTGTTCGCCTATGCATTGAAAAGGAAAAGCTGACTAAAATTAGGAGGAAATGCAATGCCCGTTGGAAGAATGGTGGAGGTCGCAGTAGCTTAACAAGACAGTTTTAATGCCCCTTGGAAGAGACGTGGAGGTCGCAGTAGCTTAACAAGACGGTTTTAATGCCCCTTGAAAAAGTGGTGGAGGTCGCAGTAGCTTAACAAGACGGTTTTAATGCCCCTTGGAAGAGACGCGGAGGTTGCAGTGGAATAAAAAGACAATATCAATGCCCCTAGGAAAAGTGGTGGAGGTCGCAGTAGCTTAACAAGACGGTTTTAATGCCCCTTGGAAGAGATGTGGAGGTCGCAGTGGAATAAAAAGACAATATCAATGCCCCTGGGAAAAGTGGTGGAGGTCGCAGTAGCTTAACAAGATGGTTTTAATGCCCCTTGGAAGAGACGTGGAGGTCGCAGTAGCTTAAGAAGATGGTTTTAATGCCCCTTGGAAAAATGGTGGAGGTCGAAGTAGCTTAACAAGACGGTTTTCATGCCCCTTACAAGAGCCATGCAGTACAGCATATTAAAAACAGTATTCCCATTATTGGGGACTGGGTCTCGAATAGTCTTTGCCTATGCCTTCCAAGCAAAAGCTGACAAAAATTAGGACGGAGGAACTTGCAATGCTGGCAACACGGACCACGGTCACCTTGGTGGTATAGTGGTGGTGGAGGCTGAGGATAAGGAGAAGAGCAAATTACAGCCGAAATGAGGAAGCGTATACCCATGTGTGGGTGTGAGGCGGTGCATGGGAATACACCTCCCGAAATAACAGTGGATTTGACTTTATGTTACTCTGCTGTCATTTGGTGGTGATGAGAAGTCTGGCCCAATCCAGCCCTTGTTCATTTTGATAAGGGTCAGCTTGTCAGCATTGTCAGTTGACAGGCGAGTGCGCTATCAGTTATAATTCCCCCAGCGGCACTAAAAACACGCTCCGATAACACGCTAGCGGCAGGGCAGGCCAGGACCTCCAAGGCGTACAGAGCAAGTTCATTCCAAGTGTCCAGCTTGGATACCCAATAATTAAAAGCCACAGAGGAATCACGGAGGACGCTGGTACGGTCGGCAAGGTACTCCCTCACCATCTTTTGAAGCTTTCCACTCATTGTGAGAGTACCCCGTGCCTCAGGGCCTGTAAGCTGGGCGGGTGTCAGAAAACTGTCCCAGAACGTTGACAGTTTTCCCCTGACTCTGCTGGATTGGAGTTGCGTCTCTCTCGCCTGTACGCCTTGGTTGGGCAACGAACTGTGACCTCTGCCGCTAGCGTGTTCAGATGGGAATTTTTTTAAGAGTTCTGCAGCAAGGGCCTCCTGGTACTGCCCCATTTTTGTAGACCTCTCCACCTCAGGAATAAGAGAGTGAAAGTTCTCCTTGTAGCAGGGGTCTAAAAGTGTCACCAACCAGTAATGACTGTCACCCAACATTTTGACAACGCAAGGGTCACGGTTAAGGCAGCGTAACATAAAGTCAGCCATTCGTGCCAGACAGGTAACGGGCAAGACTTCCGTGTCCTCACTGAGATGACGACTGACCATTCTCTTCTCCTCCTCCTCCCCCCTGTCCTCAGGCCACCCACGCTGAACCGACTGTATGACAGTTGTACCGGTACTACCGTCTACAGCTCATGATACCATCTCCTGTTCATCCTCCTCCTTCTCCTCTCCCTCATTGTCCCCCAATGCATGTTGGGATGAGATGAGGCTGGGCTGTGTGTAATCGACCGCTACGGCTTCTTGATCCATCTCCTCATACTCTGGCTGCAATGCCTCCTCTTTAATTCTCTGCAGAGAGCGTTGCAAAAGACAGACAAGTGGGATGCTGATGCTAATGATGGCGTCATCGCCACTCACCATCTTGGTGGACTCCTCAAAGTTTGTCAGGATGGTACATTTGTCAGATATCCAGGTCCACTCCTGAGGTCTTATGTGTGGAGTCTGACCTGAATATCGATGGCCTTGTTGCAGCTGGTACTCCACAACTGCTCTCTTATGCTCACAAATCCTTTGCAACATGTGGAGGGTAGAGTTCCAACATGTGGGGACATCACACACCAGTCGGTGTGCTGGAAGCTGCAAACGCTGCTGCAACACCGCAAGGGCGGCGGAAGCTGTAGCCAACTTGCGAAAATGATCTGACAGGCGGCGTACTTTGACGAGCAGATCTGGCAACTTGGGGTATGATTTAAGAAACCGCTGAACCACGAGGTTAAGCACATGAGCCAGGCATGGTACGTGTGTGATCTCGCCTCGCCTTAGAACCGCCACCAGGTTACGGCCATTGTCACACATGACCATGCCTGGATGTAGGTTCAGCGGTCTCAGCCACAGATCTGCCTGCTCTTTCACAGCTGTCCACAACTCACAAGCCGTGTGAGGTTTATCACCTAAGCTTATGAGTTTCAGCACAGCCTGTTGCCGCTTGGCTGAGGCAGTACTGCAGTGTTTCCAGCTTGTAACTGATGTGGTGATATCTGAGATGGAGGCTGAACATGAGGAAGAGCAGGAGGATGATGTGCAGGAGCTGTACACTGTGGGGGCAACTCTGACTGACATAGGGCCCGCAATCCTCGGTGTGGGGAGGATGTGTTCCGTCCCAAGGACCGACTGGGTCCCGGCTTCCACTATGTTTACCCTGTGTGCCGTCAGGGAGATGTACTGTCCCTGGCCACAAGCACTTGTCCACGTGTCCGTTGTCAGGTGGACTCTCCCAGTAACTGCGTTGTTGAGGGCACGGCAGATGTTTTGGTACACGTGCTTGGGTAGTGCAGGGATGGCACACCGGGCAAAATAGTGTCAGCTGGGGACCAAGTACCGAGGGACTGCCAACACCATAAGGTTGCGGAAGGATTCCGTCTCCACCAGCCTAAAAGGCAGCATTTCCAACGCAAGCAGTCGTGAAATTTGCGAATTTAGGACTGTGGCCTGTGGGGCGTTGGCTGCGAATTTGCGCTTTCGTTCAAAGGTCTGGGATATGGACAATTGAACGCTGCGGTGGGACGTGAATGTGGACGTTGATGCTGTTTCTTGAGAAACTGCCATAACAAGTGAAGACTGAGGCTGAGTTCACACGATGCGTATTTAATGCGTTTCCGCGGCGGTTTTGCAGTTGCGTAAACGCCGCGGAAACGCATTAAAAACGCATGGTAGAAGGGCAGCAATGTTCCCCAAGTGAAATCTGCATGTGCTGTGCCCATGATGCGGATTTTTCCGCAGCGTAAACGCTGCGCTCAAAAATCCGCAGCATGTCAATTAATTTTGCGTAAACTCGGCGTTTTCGCCGCCATTGACTTGCATTAGAACTAGTGTTGAGCCACCCCCGTAGTGTTCGGGTTCGGTTCGGTTCGTCGAACACCGGGATGTTCGAGGAACTGTTCGTCGAACTGTTCGTCGAACACCTTAGAACACCGTCGAACACCGTTAAAACCAATGGTAGGCAAACAAAAACACATAGGAACACATAGAAAACACCTGCAAAGGTGTCCAAAAGCTGACAAACTGCTCAGAAGACGCTTTCTTTAAAAAAGCCGGCCGGCAATTCAGCAGCGGCATACACCGGTACCCTTCAATTTAGACATGAAGGAATAGAGCATCACACATAGATTAGATAGATAGAAACATGTCAGTCACATATATATGAAGTACAGTGACAGTGTTGCTTACTGTACTTGTCATTTTGTGTAAAGGATTTATTAAAAAATATAATAGTGTTTTCGTGCACCGTCTCTTTAAAAAAGCCGGCCGGCAATTCAGCAGCGGTACCCGACAATTTATAACGGACAGAATAGAGCTTCACACATAGATTAGATAGATAGAAACATGTCAGTCACATATATAAGAAGTACTGTGACAGTGTTGGTTACTGTACTTGTCATTTACTGCAAAGGATTTATTAAAAAAAATAATAGTGTTTTCATGCACCGTCTCTTTAAAAAAGCCGGCTGGCAATTCAGCATCTGTACCCGGCAATTTAGAATAGAAGGAATAGAGAATCACACATAGATTAGATAGATAGAAACATGTCAGCCACATATATACGAAGTACAGTCACAGTGTTGCTTACTGTAATTGTCATTTAGTGTAAAGGATTTATCAAAAAAAATAATAGTGTTTTCATGCACCGTCTCTTTAAAAAAGCCGGCCGGCAATTCAGCAGCGGTACCCGACAATTTATAACAGACAGAATAGAGCTTCACACATAGATTAGATAGATAGAAACATGTCAGTCACATATATAATAAGTACAGTGATAGTGTTGGTTACTGTACTTGTCATTTAGTATTAAAATAAAGGATTTATTTTTAAAAAAAATTGGCGTGGGGTTCCCCGTAATTTTAGTCTCTAGCGGAGGTTAAGCAGACAGCTGGGGCAGATGTATGAAGCCTGGGAAGGGGGTAATACCCACGGAGCTTCCCAGGCTACTAATATCAGCCCCCCGCTGAATACCTAGCCTTTACTAGCTATTAAAATGGAGGACCCCCCAAAAAAAATGACGTGGGGTCCCCCCTAATTTAATAGCTAGCAAAGGCTAGGCAGACAGCTGGGGGCTGATATTAATAGCCCAGGAAGGGAGCCATGAATATTGGCCCCCTCCCAGGCTAGAAACACCAGCCGTCAGCCGCCCCAGAAATGGCGCATCCATAGGATGCGCCAATTCTGGCACTTAGCCTCGCTCTTCCACGCTGCCCTGGTGCGGTGGCAGGGGGTAATAGGGCTGGGGTTGATGTCAGCTTATAATGCTAGCTGACATCAAGCCCAGGTTAGTAATGGAGAGGCGTCTATAAGACACCCCCATTACTAACCCCATAGTCAAAGTTAAAAAAAAAACACAAACACCTAGAATAAAGTCCTTTAATTGAAATAAAGACACAATTCTTTATTGTTCTAAATTAAACCATACTTACCGTCACGCCCATTCCAGCTGAAGCCAACGATCTCCTGCAATTAAAGAAAAATAATAAAGCAACCTCATCCTTACCTTTCCATGGTTCCCAGGACAGCTTCAGCTCTGCTACATCGAGATGACAGGCTGGACCGCAGCAGAACGCTGCCATCCAGCCTGTCATCCCGCACACACTGAGAAGCGCAGGCATGCTTGCGCTCCTCAGTGTCTGACTGTGACGGCATCCGGATGAGCCGACAATGAACTCGGCTCACCTCATGTACGTCACTGACAGCGTGGGAAAATTCTCCTGCACTCAGCGCTTCAGCGTGAGAATTTTCCCACGCTGTCAGTGACGTGCATGAGGTGAGCCGAGTTCATTGGACATGACCTCGGCTCATCTGGATGCCGTCACAGCCAGACACTGAGTAGCGCAAGCATGCCTGCGCTTCTCAGTGTCTGCGGGATGACAGGCTGGATGGCAGCGTTCTGCTGCGGTCCAGCCTGTCATCTCGATGTAGCAGAGCTGAAGCTGTCGTGGGAGCCATGGAAAGGTAAGGATGATGTTGCTTTATTATTTTACTTTTATTGCAGGAGATCATTGGCTTCAGCTGAAATGGGCGTGGCGGTAAGTATGGTTTAATTTAGAACAATAAAGAATTGTGTGTTTATTTCAATTAAAGGACTTTTTTCTGGGTGTTTGTGTTTTTTTTAAATACTTTACTAGAAATTCATGGTGGTCATGTCTAATATTGGCGTGACCCCATGAATTTCGGGCTTAGGGCCAGCTGATAATGCCAAGCTGGCCTTAACCCCTTTATTACCCAGTGAGCCACCGCACCAGGGCCCTGGATGAGTTGGGTACAGCGCCAGAAGATGGCGCTTCTATGAACGCGCCATTTTCCGGGGCGGCTGCGGACTGCAATTTGCAGCGGGTGGGGCCCAGAAAGCTTGGGCCTCCCTGCGCTGCAGATTCCAGCCCCCAGCTGCCTAGTTGTACCTGGCTGGACACAAAAATAGGGCGAAGCTCCACGCATTTTTTTTTTAAATTCATGAAATTCATGGAATAATTAAGTAAAAAAGGGCTTCCCTATATTGTTGTGTCCGGCTAGGTACAAATAGGCAGCTGGTGGTTGGGAGCAGCCCGTTCCTGCCTGCTGTACCTGACTGGACACAAATATAGGGCGAAGCCCCACATCAATTTTTTTTTCATTATTTCATGAATTTCCTGAAATAATTTAAAAAAAATTGACGTGGGGCTTCGCCCTATATTTGTGTCCAGTCAGGTACAGCAGGCAGGAACGGGCTGCCCCCAACCACCAGCTGCCTATTTGTACCTGGCCAGACACAACAATATAGGGAAGCCCTTTTTAAAAAAAATTATTTCATGAAATAATTAAAAAAAAATTGACGTGGGGCTTCGCACTATATTTGTGTCCAGTCAGGTACAGCAGGCAGGAACGGGCTGCCCCCAACCACCAGCTGCCTATTTGTACCTGGCCAGACACAACAATATAGGGAAGCCCTTTTTAAAAAAAATTATTTCATGAAATAATTAAAAAAAAATTGACGTGGGGCTTCGCCCTATATTTGTGTCCAGCCAGGTACAGCAGGCAGGGACGGGCTGCCCCCAACCACCAGCTGCCTATTTGTACCTGGTTGGACACAACAATATAGGGAAGCCCTTTTTTTCTTAATTATTCCATGAATTTCATGAAATAATTAAAAAAAAAAATGCGTGGGGCTTCGCCCTATTTTTGTGACCAGCCAGGTACAACTAGGCAGCTGGGAGCTGGAATCCGCAGCGCAGGAAGGCCCAAGCTTTCTGGGCCCCACCAGCTGCAAATTGCAGTCCGCAGCCGCCCCAGAAAATGGCGCGTTCATAGAAGCGCCATCTTCTGGCGCTGTACCCAACTCATCCAGGGCCCTGGTGCGGTGGCTCACTGGGTAATAAAGGGGTTAAGGCCAGCTTGGCATTATCAGCTGGCCCTAAGCCCGAAATTCATGGGGTCACGCCAATATTAGACATGACCACCATGAATTTCTAGTAAAGTATTTAAAAAAACACAACACCCAGAATAAAGTCCTTTAATTGAAATAAACACACAATTCTTTATTGTTCTAAATTAAACCATACTTACCGTCACGCCCATTCCAGCTGAAGCCAATGACTTCTGCAATAAAAGTAAAATAATTAAGCAACCTCATCCTTACCTTTCCATGGTTCCCACGACAGCTTCAGCTCTGCTACATCGAGATGACAGGCTGGACCGCAGCAGAAAGCTACCATCCAGCCTGTCATCCCGCGGACACTGAGAAGCGCAGGCATGCTTGCGCTCCTCAGTGTCTCGCTGTGACGGCATAAAGATGAGACAAGTTCATGTCCAATGAACTCGGCGCACCTCATGCACGTCACTGACAGCGTGGGAGAATTCTCCTGCACTCAGCACTTCAGCGTGAAAATTCTCCCACGCTGTCAGTGATGTACATGAGGTCAGCTGAGTTCATTGGACATGAATGAGCTCACCTCATGCACGTCACTGACAGCGTGGGAAAATTCTCACGCTGAAGCGCTGAGTGCAGGAGAATTTTCCCACGCTGTCAGTGACGTGCATGAGGTGAGCTCATTCATGTCCAATGAACTCAGCTGACCTCATGTACGTCACTGACAGCGTGGGAGAATTCTCACGCTGAAGTGCTGAGTGCAGGAGAATTCTCCCACGCTGTCAGTGACTTGCATGAGGTGCGCCGAGTTCATTGGACATGAACTCGTCTCATCTTTATGCCGTCACAGCCAGACACTGCAGAGCGCAAGCATGCCTACGCTTCTCAGTGTCCGCGGGATGACAGGCTGGATGGCAGCGTTCTGCTGCGGTCCAGCCTGTCATCTCGATGTAGCAGAGCTGAAGCTGTCGTGGGAACCATGGAAAGGTAAGGATGAGGTTGCTTTATTATTTTTCTTTTATTGCAGGAGATCGTTGGCTTCAGCTGGAATGGGCGTGATGGTAAGTATGGTTTAATTTAGAACAATAAAGGAATGTGTCTTTATTTCAATTAAAGGACTTTATTCTGGGTGTTTGTGTTTTCTTTTAACTTTGACTATGGGGTTAGTAATGGGGGTGTCTTATAGACGCCTCTCCATTACTAACCTGGGCTTGATGTCAGCTGGCATTATAAGCTGACATCAACCCCAACCCTATTACCCCACTGCCACCGCTACAGGGCAGTGGGAAGAGCGAGGCTAAGTGCCAGAATTGGCGCATCCTAAGGATGCGCCATTTCTGGGGCGGCTGACGGCTGGTGTTTCTGACGCGCCCCCTGGGCCAGTGTTGTTGGGGATACCCGGAGCCGGATCAGATGGGGGTTGTAGTCTCCGAGTGGCTGTGACCCGGTCCGTGCCCAGGGTGTCAAGCTCAGTGTGTGGCAGTCCTTATGATGTTACTAGATGTTCTTTTGTGTCGACTACGCCACCCGTTGAATTGCGGTCAATACGGCCGCCGCTGCAGCAGGGTCCGCTGAGGCTGTTGGTAGGTGTGCAGCTTTGGTAGTATAACCCCCAACGGGAGGGGTATAGCCTCAGGGGGTCAGTTGCAGAGGATGGGGGTTGTGATGGTGCAGCGAGGATTGAAATGAGACTCAGAGTCGGGCTGTGCAGTTCAGGGTTTGTTTACTTACTGCAGTTGTTCTGGTCACTCCGGCCTTAAGTGACCACCCGAGCCGTGCTGCGTCCACCAGGTCCTGGACTCAGCCAACCCCCAGGTGATTCTGGAGCGTGGTCCTGAGCTCCCTTTCTGTCCTGTCCTCTTCTCTGGCCTTCCCCACCAGGGATCCACCTATGTACGGCTCCCTCGGGCCTCTTGGTGGTAAACCCTTGTCTCTGGGTTCCCTGACCCTATGCGTGGTCTGCCTTCCGAGTGGATATAGTGGGTGATCGTGGCAGATCGATCCTGCCCACGACCTCCGGTTCCTGGCTAAGGTGTGCTGTAGCCTCTGCCAGCTTGGGATCCGGTACCCTGTTGCCAACTCTTCACCCTCTGGTCTAATTTGGGCTCTTGGAGTTCCTTCTTTCTCCCCCTCTGGGTCTTTCAAACTCCTCTCTCACTCTTGGCCTTGGAGCTGCTCTTCTCCTCTGCTCTGACAGACTGACCTCACTCTGCAAAAGACCCTGTCCTAAGATGGTGCCCACCTTATATACTCCCTCTATGTGTGAGCTCAGGTGACCAGCACCCAATGAGCTCCTAGCACTACCCAGGCTGCTCCCCCTATCTGCCCCTACACTACTGGGATGTTCCACCCCCTTCCCACTCCAGCCAGGAACAGACACTGTCGTACCTGCACATTTCTCTAGTGGGAGTACCATCGGTCTGTTCCTCGGAAATGGGATGTGTGTAGTGCATGCAGCCTACTGAGCTCAGTTCCACACTCCATCCTTACCCGGGAGTGGAATACCACACCTCTGGGTTGAGGTGCAATACCCCTGTAGCAGCCGAATCCTCAGGGTGCTACATTTCTAGCCTGGGAGGGGGCCAATATTCATGGAACCCTTCCTGGGCTATTAATATCAGCCCCCAGCTGTCTGCCTAGCCTTTGCTAGCTATTAAAATAGGGGGGACCCCACGTCATTTTTTTGGGGGTGGTCCCCCATTTTAATAGCTAGTAAAGGCTAGCTATTCCGCTGGGGGCTGATATTAGTAGCCTGGGAAGCTCCGTGGGTATTACCCCCTTCCCAGGCTTCAAACATCTGCCCCAGCCGTCTGGTTAACCTCCGCTAGAGCCTAAAATTATGGGGATCCCCACGCCAATTTTTTTTTAAATAAATCCTTTATTTTAACACTAAATGACAAGTACAGTAATCAACACTGTCACTGTACTTCATATATATGTGACTGACATGTTTCTATCTATCTAATCTATGTGTGATTCTCTATTCCTTCTATTCTAAATTGTCGGGTACAGATGCTGAATTGCCGGCCGGCTTTTTTAAAGAGACGGTGCATGAAAACACTATTATTTTTTTTTAATAAATCCTTTACACTAAATGACAAGTACAGTAAGCAACACTGTCACTGTACTTCATATATATGTGACTGACATGTTTCTATCTATCTAATCTATGTGTGATTCTCTATTTCTTCTATTCTAAATTGTCGGGTACAGATGCTGAATTGCCGGCCGGCTTTTTTAAAGAGACAGTGCATGAAAACACTATTATTTTTTTTAATAAATCCTTTATACTAAATGACAAGTACAGTAAGCAACACTGTCACTGTACTTCATATATATGTGACTGACATGTTTCTATCTACCTAATCTATGTGTGATTCTCTATTCCTTCTATTCTAAATTGTTGGGTACCGCTGCTGAATTGCCGTCCGGCTTTTTTAAAGAGACGGTGCATGAAAACACTATTATTTTTTTTGATAAATCCTTTACACTAAATGACAAGTACAGTAAGCAACACTGTCACTGTGCTTCTTATATGTGTGACTGACATGTTTCTATCTATCTAATCTATGTGTGAAGCTCTATTCTTTCGGTTCTAAATTGTCGGGTACCGGTGTATGCCGCTGCTGAATTGCCGGCTTTTCATGTTTCACTGTGAGCACTGTTCCCATCGATTTGGGCAATCACTGTAATGCCACAACCACCATGGCTGTGGCATTACAGTGAGTGGCAGACAATCCCTGCATGATTGGTGCTCTAAATAGCGCCAGACATGCAGGACACGCTTTTGGTGCACGAACAGTTATCGAACATAACCTCGAACAGCCGAATTTTTTGCAAATCGTTCGGGTTCGTCGAACAACTCGAACACCGCCCAAAACAGCTCGAATTTGAGATTGGCGAACAGTTCTAGTCGAACACCGCTCATCTCTAATTAGAACGCGCCAATTCCGCAAGACTGCATTTGTACTTGCACTATTGGTGCGTTCTAATGTGCGGATGGTACCCGAGTGTAGAGGAGAGGAGAGTCTCATCCACACCCAGGTACCATTAAAAAAGCTGTAAAACAAGAATAAAATAAAAAATATATATATACTTACCTTCTGTCGGCCCGCGCAGCGCTCCTGCTTGGTTCCCGGCACTTTGCAGTGAGTTGAAGGACCTGCGCTGACGTCCGAGTCATGTGACGGGTCACGTGACACTGACGTCGGCAGGTCTTTCAATTCAAAGTTGCCGGCAAGGGAGAACGGATTGAGCAGAACAGCGCGGGCCATCGGAGGTAAGTATATACACTCTCTCGGGTCACACTATATAAATCCATGCTGTTTGCATGGATTTATATAGTGTGACCTAGTTGTCAAGCACTTTCCAGGTGATGCTAAAATCGCCTGGAAAGCGCTTGTCAATCCACATGCGGAAACGCATGTGGAAACGCATGTGAATCCGCATGTATTCCGCAGGAAAAACGCATGCACAATCTGCATGCGTTTTTTCTGCCAGGGAGATGCAGAAATGATGCAGAAATTTTCTGCTTCATTTCTGCATCGTGTGCACATACCCTGAGAGGAGGGGGCATCTCTGCATGCAGTATGGACAGGGGATTGCCTTACACGCACAAAAGGGGGTTCTATTACACGCACAACAGCGGAAGAAGAAGTGGTGACACCCGCTGACACTGGTCGTGGACCCTGGGGTTCGCCCCATAAAGTCGGGTGCTTTGCTGCCATGTGCCTGATCATGCTGGTGGTGGCCAATCTGGTAGTTTTGTCACCCCTGCTGATGCTGACATGGCAGGTGGTACAAATGGCCTTTTTGGGGTTATCAGCAGAGTCTTTAAAAAAATTCCAGACTCTGGAAGACCTACCGGTTGTACTGGCAACGTCCCTCGTGTTGGTGTTACGGGGAACTGTTGCCCACCTTCTGTGTGCGGCCACCACACTGCTTCTTCCTGCCTGTTGGGGTACTCTGCCTCCCTCCCCCTGTGTGCTGTTGGCCTCACTCTGCGTGTTCTCCTGCCACGTTGGGTCAGTTACTAGATCATCCACCACCTCCTCCTCTTCCACTTGCGCACCACGATCCTCCTCCTCACTTCCTGGCAATTGTGTCTCGTCATCATCCACCTCTTGTGACAAATTGCCAGCGTCAACTTCCTGTGGCCGTGGCTGTTCAAATATTTGGGCATCGCTACATGGGATCTCCTCTTCCACCACTTCAAGCAGAGCAGGCGAGGGGCACAAATATGGAAATGGACCAGTGAACAGCTCTTCAGAGTGTCCAAGTGTGGGATCAGTTGCTGTCTGACGACACTCGGCATGGTGGGAGGAAGGAGCATCAGGGTGAGGAGGAGTATGCGGTCGAGACTCACGGCTACTAAAACTTGACCGTGTGGAAGACAGACCGGAGGTGGTGGTGCCCAGGTAACTGGAAGTATTATCTGCTATCCAATTAATAACCTATTCACACTGATCAGTTCGCAATACTGGTGTTGTAGTGTGCTTCTCTAGTAATTCGGTCAAGAAGTGGGAGCGAGAAGAAGTGGCTGTTGGTTGTGGCACATTTTCACCTTGGCCACGGCCCCGTCCTCTACACGCACCATCACCAGAACGTCCAGTTCCACGTCCCTTGCCATTTGCCTTGCCCATTGTAAATTAAGTAAAATAGCTTACACTCGCACTATCAATGGAAAAAGGGTAATAGAAAGGAGATTAGAACCGTGGAAGAGGAAAACCACAGTTCTATTCCTCTGGCCTACACCAGACTCTTTTAAAAAGATATATTGGTGTCTGACCAGTCAGGTAGACACTATTACAGTTTTTTTTTATGGCAAAAAATGGAAAAGCAGGATAATACAGAGATTTGACCCATGGAACTGCAAAACCACAGTTATAGTTATGTGGCATACACCAGAATCTTTTAAACAGATATATTGGTGTCTGACCAGTCAGGGAGACACTATAAGGCGATGTGCCCACTCTGGAGAAATGCTAAGGATTTTTTACTGAGCGTTTCTGCATCTCCCTGGCAGAAAAAAATGCATGCGGATTGTACATGTGTTTTCCTGCCAGGGATATGCGGAAGTGAAGCGTTCTTCACTTGCATTTCCGCATGCGGGTTGACAAGCGCTTTCCAAGCGATTTTAGCATCACTTGGAAAGTGCTTGTCATCTTGGTCACACTATATAAATCCATGCAAACAGCATGGATTTATATACTGTGACTGAGAGAATGTCAAAAAATAAAAAATAAATATATACTTACACTCCGATGGCCCGCGCTGTCTTGCTTCACCATCCCGGCTGCCGGCAGCGGTGGATTGAAGGACCTGCCGACGTCAGCGTCGCGTGACCCATCACATGACTCTGACGTCAGCGCAGGTCCTTCATTTCATTGCGAAGTGCCAGGAAGCCAGAAAGTAAGTATACATTTATTTTTTATTTTATTCTTTTTTTACAGCTTTTTTAATGGTACCTGGGTGTGGATGAGACTCTCCTCTCCTCTACACCGGGCTACCATCCGCACATTAGAACGCCCCAAATACGCAAGTACAGATGCAGTCTTGCAGAATTGGCGTGTTCTAATGCAAGTCAATGGCGGCGAAAATGCAGCACTTCCGCAAAATAATTGGTAGTGCTGTGTTTTTGTCCGCAATGATAATCCGCAGCGGAAATTTCCGCAGCATGTGCACAGCACATGCGGAGTATGATTGGGGGACATGGCAGGCCTTCTACCATGCATTTTTAAGTGTTTCTGCAACGTTTTGCCGCTGCGAAAATGCTTAAAAAACGCATCGTGGGCGCACAGATTTACAGGGTTTTTTTACGGAAAAAAATGACAAAAGCAGGATAATACAGAGATTTGACCCATGGAACTGCAAAACCACAGTTCTATTTTTCTTGCTTACACCAGACTCTTTTAAACAGATATATTAGGGTCTGAACAGTCACAGACACACTCAATTTTTATTTTTTTTGGGTGGGGGGGGAATACCAAAAGGTTAATAAGATGCGTATTTTTACAGTCTGACTGAGGGAAAAAAAAAATACAGGATTTAGATGAAATAAAATAATTTTTCCTGGCCCCTGAGACCGGGGGATAAGTCTAGCAATTTGACCCACAGAAGCACACAGGACTGTAATGCAGCTTTTGCTGGTATAACCACTGCATCTCCTATACAGCCTGCCTGCCTACCTGATATCTGGGATGGATATGACGCGCCCCCTGGGCCGTGTGTGTGTGGGGATACCCGGAACCGGACCTTTTGTGGATGCTGGGGGTTGTAGTCTCCGTGGCGGCGACCCGGTCCGTGCCCAGGGCGGTCAAACCAAATGGCAGTTTATATGCTGAATGTCCGACTACGTCACCCGTGGATTGCGGTCAGAGTGACCACCGCTGCAGCTCAGACCGCTGAGGCTGGTGTTGTGGGTGCAGCAGAGGGTAGAATAACTCCCCATGGGAGGAGTATAGCCTCAGGGCAGTAAATAGGGATGTTGGTGGTGATGGTGCGCGGGAGCAGCATTAACCACATGGAGTCTGTCATGCAATTCAGGGTCTTTACTGTTGGTGGTATTAAGGGACCCGTCCGGAATACAGGTTAACAATGGAGGCCTGGTCAGTCTGAGAGCAACTGGGAAATCCCGCTGGTCAGGGGGAGTTTGTAGGCCTACTGTGCTGACTTCACTCTTTCTTGGCTATTCCGCTGTAGTGTAGTGGTAGCACACGTCTCTGAGTGTACCGTGTTGTTTTCACCCATATGACTGGCGACTTGGGCCTTCCGTGCTTCTCACCCCTCCGGGGCAGTGGTGGTCCCTCTCGTGTGGCTGAGCCTCCGGGCCTCCTTGGGCCAGAGGACTTGAAGTCCCCTGCGTGGTGGTTTTCTGCTGCTGGGCTTATAACCCTCACAGCCTCGGACTCCAGTGTCCGGCTTTGTAAGTCTCTAGCTAGGATGAGCTCTGCTAGCTCCCCTCCTGGCCTCGTGTTCCTCCTCTGCCTACAGGGACTCCTCAGCCTGCTGCTGACCTGTCCCTATCTGCAACTTCACTGGAACTTTGTCTGGCACTTCTCTCTCTAACCCCGCCCCAGATCCAGTTTATAAAGGGCAGGTTTCTCCCCTCCCTGGACTGAGGCAGGAGGTGCTGCATGCTAATTGTCCCCAACCAGGGAACCTCCCACCTGCTCTCAGACATGACATTGCTGCTACTGTGGCGACCAGACCTGGGGTGCCACATTCCCCCCTAGTGAAATCTAGTACTCCGGGACTAAACACATTTTGCAAAAACACAACAGGTAATAACAATACAGTAACATATATACAAGAAGTTTAGTCTTTTTAGGTCACGGCGCTCCCGAAACCATGTGTCCTTGTCACCCATGATGCACTTTGAGGGACCCGTCCCAAACCCTCCATGTAGGCCCTGGGGTGGCTACAGGGCTTTGATGATCTGAAGTTGGACCACGTCTTCAGCCACCTCCACGGGTTTCGTGTTCTGTGGTCATCTTCAAAAGAGGGCACCTTACCAGGTGCAACTATTTACAAGATACAGTTCCGGCTATTCATTGTCCATAACCGGTTAGTCCATTGAACTAGAAAAACATAATTAATAACCAGGTAACACAAACATTAAACATTTCCAACTTTTGCATCTATACAGGTAAATATGAAATATTAGATTCTCCAGCGAGCGGGTACCTGACCTTTAGTGCTCCTGTTGGACCTACGTAACCCACTGTCTGGTGGTACTCTACTCGGGTCCCCTGTTTCCACCCCCTGTGTACTGGGTGTGCTCGTGTCATGTCTGCACTAGAGATGTTTGCAGATGTTACAAGTAGGTTGGGCAACTTTCTGCATACTTTTTGGCTCACCATGGGCATGGCAGGTTCACTACTAGCAGAGGGTTGATTCTCCTGAGCTGCTGGTATGTACTCTTCTGCCTCTTGCTCTTCCAACACTACTTGCTCTTCTGCAGGCCCTTGAGGGGCTGGCTGGAGAAAGGTAAGGACGGGTACCACTATAGCGTTGTTGATTTGTGTCCAGGACCGGGGAAATTCTCCGAGCACTGTACTGACCATTTCTTCCCTTTCCTCTGCAGGTTGAGAGCTATCTTGGTCTTCATCAGCGCTTTGCAGCTGCTCGGGACACTTTTTCAGGTGGTCTCTGGAGACAGTGGCTGTGGTCTCTTCTCCATCCTTACTGATAACACATACCTTTGGGTTTTCATGGCTTGAGGGCAGTACGGTGTACGGGTCTTTCTCCCACTGGTCATCCAACTTGTGGAGCCGTCTCTTCCTCTTCAAGACCTGCTCTCCAGGTGCCAGGGGAGCAGTAGGAGCATGCTGGTTGTAATTCCTTTCTTGCCTCTCTCTTGCTTGAGACACACTTCGCTCCACACTCTCCTGTACTTTCCGGTACTGCTGCTGTCATTCTGTGTCCCAGTCTGCTTCTGGTGAGGTGTCCTCGGGTGTCAGGACTCCCATCTCCAGGTCAATTGGCAGCTTACCAGGTCTTGCTCTCATTAGGTAAGCCGGGGTGCAGTTGGTAGAACCAACTGGGATATGGTTATACAAGTCAACCAGATCCGGCAGTTTCTCAGGTCACAGGCTTCGTTCCTCCAGGGGCAAAGTCTTGAGCAGGTCTAGTACTACCTGGTTCATTTTCTCACACATCCCGTTGGTTTGGGGGTGGTAAGGCGTTGTCCTTATCTTCTTGCAGCCATACAGGTTGCAGAATTCCTGGAAGACTTCAGCTTCGAACGCTGGACCTTGATCAGTCAACACTTGCTCTGGATACCCGTGTGGGTGGCAGAAATGCTGCTGAAAGGCTCTGGTGGCTGTGTGAGCTGTTAAGTCTTTGACAGGGACCACCACTAGGAACTGGGAGTAGTGATCTACGATTGTAAGGGCGTAGACATATCCCGATCTGCTCAGAGCCAGCTTTACATGGTCCATGGCCACCAGCTCAAGGGGCTGCTTTGTGATGATGGGCCGCAGGGGAGTCTTCTGGCTGGCGCGGACCTTCCTCCTTAGGTTGCACGGACCACAGTCTCTGCACCATCTCTCTATAGCCCCTCTCATGCCTACCCAGATGAACCGCTCATGCAACAGGAACTCCAGCTTCTTCAATCCAAAGTGCCCTGCTCCGTCACGGTATGCTTCTAGGACCATAGCCGTATCCCGCCTTGGGACCACTACCTGCCAGGTCAGCTCATGTGTTCGAGAGTTGACGGTTTTGAGGCACAGCCTCCCCTCGTAGAGAAACAGCTTGCTCCTCTCCTTCCACAGCTATTTGGTCTCTTCTGGAGCATCCGGATCAAGGTGGGCATCAGCCTGGGTCTGCATCTCTTTTACCAGGCGGACTGCGGGTCACTATCTTGCGTCTCTGCCCAGCCGTGGTGGGGTAAGGGATTGAACGTAGCAGTGGCAGAGCACCTCTCCTTTACGCAGTGGGAACACTGGGTGATCCCATGATGGTGGAATGCAGGGAGTTCAATTTCTTCCAGTTCTTCTGGATCCTCTCCCCCGTCCTGCAAGTGAGGCATTCTGGACAATGCATCTGCGTTGGCATTTGCGCGCCCTGTCCGGTATTTGATAGTAAATTCATAATTGGACAGCCGGGCCATCCATCTCTGCTCTAGGGCACCAAGTCTTGCAGTGTCCAGGTATGTCAACGGGTTGTTGTCCGTGTACACAGTGAACTTAGAAGAAGCCAGGTAATGCTTGAAGCGTTCGGTGACTGCCCACATCACAGCCAGGAACTCTAGCTTGAAGGAGCTATAATTCTCAGGGTTTCTCTCTGTGGGTCTCAGCTTTCTGCTAGCATAAGCAATTACCCGTTCTCTGCCCTGCTGGATCTGGGACAGTACGGCTCCTAGCCCCACGTTACTGGCGTCGGTGTGGAGGATAAAAGGCTGGCTGTAATCAGGGTAGGCCAGGATCTCATCCCCCGTGAGGGCCATCTTCAGCTGGCGGAAAGACTCCTCCTCCAGCTTGTCCCACTTAAAGGGCGGCTTCTGACTTTTAGTCTTTGACTGACCTAACAGGAGGTCCTGCATAGGGGCTGCCATTTTGGTGAACCCGGAGATGAATCTTCGGTATTAGCCTAACAACCTGAGGAACTGCCGCACTTCCTTTATGCTGGAGCGTCTTGGCCAGTCCTTAATCACCGTGATCTTGTCAGGGTCTGAGGCTACTCTGTCAGCACTCACCACGTGTCCCAGGTACTGTACTTTTGGCTTCAGTAGATGACACTTGGAGAGTTTCACCTTTAGGCCGAAGCCTGCCAGGGCATCGAACGCCTCTGCCAGGTGCTTTAGATGGTCCTCATAGGTCTTGGAATACACGATGACATCGTCCAGGTAGAGTAGGACCGTCTCGAAATTTCTGTGTCCCAGACAGCACTCCATCAGCCTCTGGAAGGTCCCTGGTGCATTGCAGAGTCCGAACGGCATACAGTTGAATTCGCTGAGACCCATCGGGGTGGTGAACGCGGTCTTCTCCTTGTCTGACTCTGCTACAGGAACCTGCCAGTACCCGCTAGTGAGATCCAAAGTAGAGAAGAAGTTAGCAGATTTTAGTGCAGCCAAAGACTCCTCTATCCTAGGTAACGGGTACGCATCTTTGTGTGTTATTCTGTTGACCTTTCTATAATCTACACACATCCTCATCGTGCCATCTTTCTTTTTTACAAGAACTAGAGGAGCTGCCCAGGGACTACAGCTATCCCTGATCACCCCAGCCTCCTTCATCTCTCGTAACATACTCTTGGCATTCTGATAGTGTGCAGGGGGTACAGGCCGGTATCTCTCTTTTATGGGTGGATGGTCTCCTGTGGGGATTTGGTGTTCTACCCCCTTTACTTGCCCAAAGTCTAGCGGGTGTTTGCTAAAGACTCTTTCGTACTCCTGAACCACCCGGTAGACTCCCTGTTTCTGGTGTGGGGGAGTGGAGTCAGTGCCCACATGCAGCTTCTGGCACCAGTCCTCCATTTGTTTTTTAGAGCCGTTACCTTCCTCTGGGGGAGATGGAGGCAAGGGTTCCACGGCTTTTACAGAGTTTTGGTTAATGGTGAACAATTTGGCCAGAGTGGCATACCTGGGCAAGAGTACTTCTCTTTCCCCAATATTTAGGATGCGGACCGGCACCCTCCCATGGCGGACATCAACCACCCCCCGTGCTGTTAAAATGGTGGGCCTATTGTTTGAGTAAACGGGTTCTACCATAGCTTGGTAGTCTCTACCTCTTAACCCGATTGCAGTCTGGCACCAGATCATCATTTCGCTTTTTGGGGGCATGGCGATAGGGAACGGGTCACTCATCCTAACGCTACCAATCTCACCACCAGACAGTTCTACCTGTTGCCGCTTCATCAGGGCTCTGATCTCCTTTTGTAAGACACGCTGCTGGCTGGAGCTGACATTCATTGCAACCTGCTGTAATATAACAATTATCTCTGAAAGACAATTTTCAATAACGTTAGTACCCAAGGTTATTTTAGGGTGACTTTCACAACGGTCAATGTCCACAATAATCAGTCCCTGCGCCAGCAGTTCAACTTTACCAATTTTGATGGTCACCTCCCTGAACCCCACCTGCGGCACGGGCTGACCATTGCTGGCGATGATGCTCAAGTCATTATCTGGGTAGCGGGTAATATCCGTGTCATCCCAGTACCGCTTGAAAAGTACATAGGGGATGGTGGTTACCTGTGACCCGGTGTCCAACAGTGTACTCATGGGAATGCCATCCAGTACCACAGGCAACACCGGTCGCCCCCCCACATACTTGTCATGCCAGTTTGACGGGCCTGATGATCTTACGCCTTTGGGTTGGCCCTCTGCCCCAGGTTGGGCTCGTTTAAATTACAGTATCTCGGAATATGTCCTGGCTGGCTGCAGCGGCGGCAGATGGGTTGTCCATCCAGGTCGTAGTGGTCCGTTGGCTTCCCTCTGGATGGTGGGATCCTCTTCTGTTGGCGCCACGGGACGTCCTCCAGACTGGTAGCCAGCTGGATCTTTCCTGGAGAGGATACCTGTAACGACTGCACAGTCCTGGTTAGTGCGGCAATGCTTTTGGTCAGTTCTTGGACCTGATGGTGCAGGTCTGTAGGCGGGGTACTATTCGTAGTCTGTGCATTGTCTCCTGCAGGTTCTATAGACTGGGGCGCCGCCTCCTGGTAATAAGTTACAGCAGGGCGCCTGGAGGCCGCAACGCCACCGGGTGCAGGTTCTCGGAGTACCCGGATGGCTCTGTCCTTAAACTGTGCAAAGTCTAGCTCAGGGTTCTGCAGGGCCATTAGGCGTAACTGGGTTCGGTGGGCGCTGGACAGCAGACCCTCAATGAATTGTTCAGTCAGCAGTTTATCTGCATTCTGCACACTGTCAGGGTCTGCCTGCTTAATGGCTCTCAGGGCCTCTTGCAAATTCAAAGCATAGTCTCTTATACTGTCTTGGGCCCGCTGCTTGCACCCATAAAATCTCATTTTGATCTCTGCTGAGGTGCGGGTATCAAAAGTATCCTTTAGACGGGCTAAAATCTCCTTCATGGTTCCCTTATCCCTGACTGACCAGGACTTTACTTCTCGTTGGGCCGCGCCGGTTAACTGGCCTATCAGTATGCTCACTTTTTGTTCCTCCGTCATGGGGTACACCTTGAATAGGCTATACAGTCTCTTTAAAGTCGCTCAGGGTATGCGACTCCCCTGAGTACTGGGGCAACCAGGTCACTCCGGGGATATAAGGCATCGTGAACGGCATTACTGCGGCAGCGGCCGCGCTCGCGGTGGCAGTTCCCTCCGCTTCCGACATCTTCTTCCCCCCTAGTCAACCGTGGCCTACCTTCCGTTGCTTTTCTTCTGTAAGCCGCGGCTCCGCAGGCGACCGTCGGGATTGAGGACCTTGCGTCGCGTCCTGGTGACGTCAGCGTCCGCTCGGCTCCTTTCAGGACCTTGCGCAGTGTCCGTGCGTAAGGCGCGGCTCCAGTTCTCGCGCGCTTTCGTCATCCACGCCCCTCTTCTTCCTGCGCGGCGTCCCAAAGATGGCGCCCGATGGCGGGAAAATGGCTGCGGGTGGCGGGAAATGTCTGTGGATGGCGGGAAACTCCACCAAGGTAAGTATTACAGTCTTTCTTCAGGCACGCAGTACCCATTGGTGGTGGGCACGAAATCCTGCTGACTACGCCAAAAGTTGACGCATCCCCTGGGCCGTGTGTGTGTGGGGATACCCGGAACCAGACCTTTTGTGGATGCTGGGAGTTGTTGTCTCCGTGGCGGCAACCCGGTCCGTGCCCAGGGCGGTCAAACCAAATGGCAGTCTATATGCTGAATGTCCGACTACGCCACCCATGGATTGCGGTCAGAGTGAACTGCCGCTGCAGGGCAGACCGCTGAGGCTGGTGTTGTGGGTGCAGCAGAGGGTAGCATAACTCCCCATGGGAGGAGTATAGCCTCAGGGCAGTAAATAGGGATGTTGGTGGTGATGGTGCGCGGGAGCAGCATTAACCACATGGAGTCTGTCATGCAATTCAGGGTCTTTACTGTTGGTGGTATTAAGGGACCCGTCTGGAATACAGGTTAACAATGGAGGCCTGGTCAGTCTGAGAGCAACTGGGAAATCCCGCTGGTCAGGGGGAGTTTGTAGGCCTACCGTGCTGACTTCACTCTTTCTTGGCTATTCCGCTGTAGTGTAGTGGTAGCCCACGTCTCTGAGTGTACCGTGTTGTTCTCACACGTATGACTGGCGACTTGGGCCTTCCGTGCTTCTCACCCCTCCGGGGCAGTGGTGGTCCCTCTCGTGTGGCTGAGCCTCCGGGCTTCCTTGGGCCAGAGGACTTGAAGTCCCCTGCGTGGTGGTTTTCTGCTGCTGGGCTTATAACCCTCACAGCCTCGGACTCCAGTGTCCTGCTTTGTAAGTCTCTAGCCAGGATGAGCTCTGCTAGCTCCCCTCCTGGCCTCGTGTTCCTCCTCTGCCTACAGGGACTCCTCAGCCTGCTGCTGAACTGTCCCTATCTGCAACTTCACTGGAACTTGTCTGGCACTTCTCTCTCTAACCCCGCCCCAGATCCAGTTTATAAAGGGCAGGTTTCTCCCCTCCCTGGACTGAGGCAGGAGGTGCTGCATGCTAATTGTCCCCAACCAGGGAACCTCCCACCTGCTCTCAGACATGACATTGCTGCCACTGTGGCGACCAGACCTGGGGTGCCACAGATATTAGTCCTGAGAAGGACTGTTTGTTTGATTTGGCAGGCTTTAGAGACCCTACACTACCTTTTTCACACTATATATCTCTCCCTAACTCAGGAGTACCCTCTCTACACTGTCTGATCCACAGCGACTGTGTCCAAGATGGCGGCGCCCGTTTTTAAATACTTGAGGTGACGCTGTACAGCCAGCCAATCACTATAATGCCCACAAACAACATGGCTGCGGCATTACAGTGACTGGCTGGCAATCCCTGCATGTTCATTGGCTCTGTAAAGAGTGCCAAATGTGCAGGGCGGAGACCTGAGCTCCCGCCCGAGTAACCCAGAAATGCTCGGTGCTCGCCGAACATCCCGAGTAGTGAGATGCTCGGGCGAGTACCGAGCAGTGTCGAGCATGCTCGCTCAACACTAGTCATAATGCGACCCCTTTCACTTGCATTGCCCTGCGATGTAGTAGTGAGACATATCAATTTTTGGGCAGGTGACCTGTGTCAGGCCAAGGTCACCGTGTAGCACAACCTAATTATTAGGAAATGTGTATCAATAGGGTTAATGCTGAATAACAAATATACATTTGCAATTGAATCAAGTGAGTTATTTAGAGGGTCAGTTTTAAACATATTAAACGTTTTTGGTTAATAATAATGCAGACGTGTACTACATGCAAATGAGTGCATTCAATACCTCAAAAAGTAATTATTACACTAGGTGGACCTCCCAAGTATTACCAAATATTTTCATGTTCTCACACAGTGGATGTATGGCTGAATTGTCCATCCACATTTGTATATAGAAAATCTGCAGCATACTACACTGTGTGCCGAATTATTAGGCAAGTTGTATTTTAGAGGATTATTTTTATTATTGATCAACAACTATGTTCTCAATCAACAGAAAAGACTCATAAATATCCAAGCTTAATATTTTTGGAAGTTGGAATGGGTTTTTTTTAGATTTGGCTATCTTTGGAGGATATCTGTTTGTGCAGGTAACTATTACTGTGCAGAATCATTAGGCAACTTAATAAAAACCAAATACAATCCCATCTCACTTGTTTATTTTCACCAGGTAAACCAATATCATTGCACAAAATTTAGAAATAAACATTTCTGACATGCAAAAACAAAAAACAAAAAAATTAATGATCAATATAGCCACCTCTCTTTATGATGACACTCAACAGCCTTCCATCCATAGATTCTGTCAGTTGCTTGATCTGTTTTCAATCAACATTGCGTGCAGCAGTCACCACAGTCTCCCAGACACTGTTCCGAGAGGTGTACTGTTTTCCCTCCCTGTAGATCTCACATTTTATGATGGACCACAGGTTCTCTATGGGGTTCAGATCAGGTGAACAAGGGGGCCATGTCATTATTTTTTCTTCTTTTAGACCTTTACTGGCCAGCCACACTGTGGAGTAGTTGGATGCATGTGATGGAGCATTGTCCTGCATGAAAATCATGTTTTTCTTGAATGATACCGACTTCTTCCATACCACTGCTTGAAGAAGTTGTCTTCCAGAAACTGGCAGTAGGTCTGGGAGTTGAGCTTCACTCCATCCTCAACCCGAAAAGGTCCCACAAGTTCATCTTTGATGATACCAGCCCATACCAGTACCCCACCTCCACCTTGCTGGCGTCTGAGTCGGAGTGCAGCTCTCTGCCCTTTATTGATCCAGGCTCTGGCCCATCCATCTGGCCCATCAAGAGTCACGCTCATTTCATCAGTCCATAAAACCTTTGAAAAATCAGTCTTAAGATATTTCTTGACCCATTTTTGACGTTTTATCTTATGTTTCTTGCTCAAAGGTGGTCGTTTTTCAGCCTTCCTTACCTTGGCCATGTCCCTGAGTATCGCACACTTTGTGCTTTTTGATACTCCAGTAACGTTGCAGCTCTGAAATATGGCAAAACTGGTGGCGAATGGCATCTTGGCAGCTTCACGCTTGATTTTCCTCAATTCATGGGCAGTTATTTTGCGCCTTTTTTGTCCAACACACTTCTTGCGACCCTGTTGGCTATTTGCCATGAAACTCTTGATTGTTCGGTGATCACGCTTCAAAAGTTTGGAAATTTCAAGACTGCTGCATCCCTCTGCAAGACATCTCACAATTCTGCACGCAGTGTACAGTAGCATCACGCTTCAAAAACATTTCTGCACAGAAATTGGTTCAGATTTCAAATCTGCAGCATGTCAATTCTTTTGCTGACATTTTACTATGGATTTGGATGTAATACATACGGATTTCACTTCGGATTCAGCAATCTGAGTTAGTATCTCCAACAGAATCCTTAAGTCTCTTAAGTGATGTATACAGCAGAGTGTCGGTGTATCCTATGTAATGTATACAGCAAAATCTCAGTATATCTTATGACCATACCTCCCAACATTCAAAGAAGATAAAGAGGGACAGATTATGAGGCGCACCTTAGTCCACGCCCTTAACTATGCCTTTAACCACACCCATTTATCATTTTTGTTCTGCCTTGTTAGATATAAAGAAAATGTTAGAAAATTATGAACCCCTTTAAAGGTATTGCTAAACCCTTATGTTGTCCATGAGCCAGAGGGGCTGGGAAGCTTAGGCCAGGGGGCTGCAAATGGTTGTCATTTCATCCGGACCTTGGACTAATTCTTTTAGTTTTTCTGTAGATCACACAAACACAGCATTCACTAATGGACTGGCTTATGATCAACGCTGGCAAGTGGCAGCATCAGAACATTCTTTGAGAGCAGCAATCACGGAGTCTCCTATGTGATGTACATAAAGCAGTTTCAGTGTATCCTAAATGATGTATATGCAATAGTCTTGGTGTTTCCTGTGTGATGTTTACAGCTGCCTTGATGTTTCCAATGTGATATACAGTGGGAACGGAAAGTATTCAGAACCCCTTTAAATTTTTCACTCTTTGTTTCATTGCAGCCATTTGGTAAATTCTAAAAAGTTCATTTTTTTTTTCATTAAAGTACACTCTGCACCCCATCTTGACTGAAAAAAAAACAGAAATGTAGAAATTTTTGCAAATTTATTAAAAATGAAAAACTGAAATATCACATGGTCATAAGCCTATGCGGACAATGCAAGTACTGCAGAAAAATAAGGAAGAGGGACTCTGACACACCCTGTATTAGACATAATGGAGGGCCTCATACACTATGTCTCATCATCATCTACCTCTTGAGACATTAATTGCCATTCCTTACAGTCTTTTTCTGACCGTGGCTGACCATGACTCTTAGTGAGACTGGACTGTGTGGAAGACAGGGTGGTGCTGGGAAACATACTGGAAGCATTATCTGCCATCCAACCAATCACCTGTTCCCACTGTTCTGGCTTCAAGAGTGGTGTCCCGTGTTCCCCTGCAAAGTGAGACAGGAAGCTAGGTCTCGTGGATGAGTATGTTTGTTGTTCTCCCACAGCAGGCACAGTTTTACCTAGCCCATGACCTCGGTCTCTGCATGCATCATCAGCAGCATGTCCACTTCCCCGTTCCTTAAAACACGCCTTGCGCATTTTAAATTAGGCATATAATATATGCCTGCAAACTTTCCGGTATTAATAGGGAAAAGAAAATATGCAGCCCTGACAATGACTTTTGTTTTTAGGTTGCAGCAGCAGTATACCTATAGAAGGACTGAAAGGCAATAAACCCTGCCTATATGCCTCTAATCCAAAACTATCCCTCCTCCACCAGCTCTCCCTACACTGAATTCAGGTAACAGCAGTTTTACTAGAGAAAGGACAGTATGTAGACCTGAAAAGGACTTTTGTTTTAATAGTGCAGCTGCGGTATACAAGTACTGCAATAGCAATTAAATACTGTCTATAGGCCTGCTCTAATCTAAGTTCGCACTCCTAGGTCAACTATCCCCTGAACTGCTTCCAGAGGAGAGTGTGCTGAGCATCGCGTCACCTGGTCTTATATAAGACCCGATGACGCAATGTGGCCGACCAATCACAGTACTTGAGCACCTGCGATACTCAATCGAGTAACAAGTGTACCTGAGCACCCAGATGCTTGCTCATTACTAGTTAAAAGTTCATTTCCTGAGACCCCTAATGCTTACTTTAAAGATGACTTGTCACTAAAAGATAAAAGTTTGCTCTTATTGCATTCCCACTGCTCTCCTGAGTATTCTGCTTTTCTTTTTTAAAATCCATCATACAGTTCTAAAATATGAGCCTTTTAATTTGGTGCTAATTTTTATGGTCTTTACCAATGGGGTGTGTCTCAAAGGGTAATAATGTAGAGCAGTACAAAGACATGCCCTTAGAGAATCCTGTGAGCTACTTCCCTTTCATAAAGACCATAAAAGATTTGTCCTGAATAAAGAAGCCCATATCTCTGGAACAACATTGTCACGCACATTGTAGGAAAGACAAAGTGCAACACGAAGGGATGAGGAGAAGGGAGCCCAGACTCTAGGGAAAGGGGGAGTGGAGACCTCCTAGCCTGATCTAATATCACCCTGTCTCCCCTACATCTATATATTGGTTCCCCACCAATCGCCGAACAGGAAGCCTAAGCCCTGTATCTTTCTAGAGCTAGGCCTAGGATAGGGAAGGTAGCACTGGTCAGCCCCCACTAACAACTAAAGACAACAAGGGAGACAAACACAGGGGGAAGCAAATTAGCTTTAGATGACTTCAGAGAGATAACACCAAACATCCTCCAAGCGCCAGAGAGGAAGTAAGCAGACTGCAATGGCTCCAAACCTTCACAAGGGACCATGTGAATATCACCGGCACCTCCCTATAGCAAACTGAAAGTATTTAACACCCAGGCTAGAGTGTCAATAAGAGCAGGGGGGAGGTAGCCATTGGGTCCTAAAGTAAGACAGATTTAAGAAGTTGTCTACAATGCCAAGCAAAGAGATCTTCTGCAGACAACTGCAGAGTGACTGTCACATTTGACACACTTATGACAGTACCTCCCCTTCTACGAGTGGCCTCCGGACACTCAGGACCAGGTTTCTCAGGATAAAAGGTGTGGAATGAATGAACCAGCCTGGGAGCATGCACTTCTGATGCTGAAACCCATATCCTCTCCTCAGGACCATAACCCTTCCAGTGCACCAAGTACTGTAGGGAACAATGTTGGAGACGAGAATCTACAATCCTTGAAATCTGAAACTCCAGATTACCATCAACCATTATTGTGGGTGGCGGTAGAGGTGAGGACTCAAGCCGTTCCACATATTTCTTGAGTGGAGTCTTGTGAAAGACATTGTGGACCTTAGCTCAAGACGAAACTCTGCTGGGTTAATGACGGCGGTTATTTTATAGGGACCAATAAACCTAGGTCCGAGCTTCCAAGAAGGAACTTTCAACTTGATATTCCTGGTAGACAACCACACAAAATCATTCACATTCAGGTCCGGACCTGGCAAGCGTTTTCTGTCAGCCATATGTTTGTACCTGTCTCCCATGATCTTCAAATTACTCAGAACCCCCCGCCACACTGAGGAGAGCGACAAAGCAAAACGTTCCTCCTTAGGAACTACCAAAGCTCCTCCCCCACTCAAAGTACCAAACTGTGGATGGTAAGCATATGCACCAAAGAACAGTGACCTGCCAGTAGATTCTTGACGATGATTATTAATGGCAAATTCTGCTAGCGGTAAGTAGGATGACCAATCCTGCTGATTTTCGGTGACAAAACACCTGAGGTAGGTCTCCAAATTCTGATTGATGCACTCGGTCTGTCCATTCGACTGAGGATGGAAGGCAGAGGAAAAGGACAGCTGCAACCTCTAGTCGAGAACAGAATGCTTTCCAGAACTTGAAAACAAACTGGGTCCCCCGATCCCACACCACATCGGAGGGAACACCATGAAGCTTCACGATCTCATTTACAAACACCTGAGTAAGATTCTTGGCATTTGGAAGTGCCAGTAATGCGACGAAGTGAACCATTTTACTGAACCTATCTGCAACCACCAAAACCACCGTTTTGCCAGCAGAAACCGGTAGTTCGGTAAAAAAATCCATGGACAAGGGTGTCCATGGCCTGCTAGGGATAGGTAGCGGAAGAAGAGTACCAGATGGACGGGTATGCGATACTTTAAAATGTGCACAAATACTACAAGCAGATACGTGTTCAACCACATCGTCCCCCTGGGCCTCCAACACCTCACCCTCCAGTTCAGGGTACAATGCCGAAATGACTACTCCCTTCTCTAATATTGGGGCAGGGTTCTCATGGTCACCACCACCAGGGAAGCTCCGGGACAAAGCATCACTCTTGACATTTTTGACCCCTGGATGAAAAATGACACCACAGTTGAACCTAGTAAAAAACAGGCACCATCTGGCTTGCCTAGGATTGAGACGTTTAGCTGACTGGAGATATGACAGGTTCTTATGGTCAGTAATAGCAGTAATAGGATGGACAGCCCCCTCCAACCAATGTCGCCATTCTTCGAACTCCAATTTGATTGCCAAAAGTTCCCTATTACCCACGTCATAATTTCTCTCAAACCGAAGACAATTTCTTAGAAAAGAAAGCGCAAGGACGCCATTTACCAGGGGACGGACCCTGAGACAACACAGCCCCAACCCCCACCTCCGATGCATTAACTTCCTCAATAAAGGGCTGGGAAACATCGAGATGACTGAGTATAGGTGCCATGGCAAAACAGCTCTTTAAGGAGGAAAAAGCCTGCAGGGAGGTATACGATTATTTGGAAAAATCAGACCCCTTCCTAGTCATGTCAGTAAGGGGTTTCACAATTACTGAATAATTTTGAATGAATTTCTGGTAAAAAGTAGTAAAGCCAAGAAAGCGTTGTAGAGCCTTCAGGTTCTCGGGACAGTCCCAATCAAGGACCGCACGGATCTTCTCCGGATCCATTCGAAAACTCGAAGATGACAACAGGTACCCCAAAAACTGCACCTTCTGAACGGCGAAAACACATTTCTCTAGTTTGGCATATACCGTATTTTTCAGACTATAAGACGCACTTTTTTCCTCCAAAATTTTGGAGGAAAATGGGGGGTGCGTCTTATAGTCCAAATGTTGGGGGGTGTATATATATGTGGGGGGTGGGGGGAGCGGTAGCGGTGGAGGATCGGGGCACAGGAGGCAGCAGCCGCCTGCTGCAGCCTACACTGTCCCCGCTGCTAAAGAAATTGAATATTCACTGTTCCCCATGCCCATGGGGCGTGGGGAGCACTGAATATTCATGCTCCTTAATAGCGGCACACAGTGTAGCCGCGCTGCGGCTCCTGCCGGAATCGCCTGTGCCCGCTGTTAAAGGGTATGAATATTCAACCTCTCTCCACGCCCATGGGCATGGGGAGGGGGTGAATATTCATGGCCTTTAATGAGCGGGCACACGCGATAGCCGGCAGCAGCAGGAGCCGCAGCGCGGCTCCTCTGTGTGCCGGCTATGAGGGAGAGTGAAGTCACTGCTCCCCGTGCACACAGTCCCGACGTGGGGAGCAGTGACTTCCGGCAGCTGATCTCTCCTTGTGAGCCGCGCATGGCAGTGACGTCATGCGCGGCTCACACGGAGAGGGGTAGAAAGGACTGTAGAAAGCTAAATATCTAAACTGTTCTCATGGCAGTAATCTCCCCATTCAATGATCTCCCTGATTTGCCAATCCATCAACGGATTATGTTTCACCAACCAGGGAAGACCCAAAAGAATTGAGGTGGGAAGACCGTCCAGGACATAGCAAGGGATTATCTCACAATGAACCGACCCCACCCTCAGTTTTACATTATGTACAATCTGAGTGAGAGCTTTTTGAGCAAGTGGCGCTGAGTCGATGGCGAAGATGGGAATAGGCTTAGCTAAAGAACAGCAACAAGACCATGAGATCTTACAAACTCAGCATCAACCATGCTGACTCCAGCTCCACTGTCAACAAACACCAAAATTTTCTCGGTTTTGCTCTCTAGCACCACCTCTGCTGTCAGGAAAAACCGGGAACTGCAGGTTGACGATAAATGCACCCCTTGCTTATCCAACTCAAGACTACCAAGGCTTAATAGAGTTTCCTTTTGCTTAGGAATAGAAGGACAGGCCCCAATAAAATGTCCCTTTTTCCCACAAAAAAAACATACGCCTTTTTTCTTGCAAATCTCCGGGGAAATGTACAATGCAGAGGTACACCCTAACTGCATGGGTTCCTCCACTTCCCCCAGTACTGGTTCACCGGAAGACTGCTCCCCCGGCAAAGGGGCATAACCCCGACAAGAAAGCCCCGGAGAAGGTGGTCTCTTCCACCTATCCTGAAGGCGTCTATCAACATGTATAGCCAGCGACATGGCAGCCTCCAAGGACTCAGGGGTTTCATACACTGCCAAAGCATCTTTCAACCCTTAAGTAAGACCCTGACAAAATTGGCTTTTAAGAGCTGAGTCATTCCATTTTGTATCCGTTGCCCATCTATGGAATACAGAGCTGTAAGTCTCCACTGAAAGATTCACCTGCAGGAGGCGACCCAGCCTAGACTCAGCCATGGCGACTCGGTCAGGGTCATCATAGATGAGGGCCAGGGCCCCCCAAAAAAACCTTCACACACTGGAGACAAACCGAAACCTGCAGCAAAGAAAAAGCCCAGGATTGAGAGGATTGAATATCTCTGTGCAGCAGTGAGATCACAATTTCCACTCATTGCTCCTCACTTCTGGAGGAGTAAGGACGAAGTTTAAAGTACAGTTTGCAGGCCTCCTTGAACACAAAAAACTTGCCCCTACCTCCTGAAAATGTGTTCGGGAGTACAACCTTGGGTTCAAGCTGGACAAGCCTACCTACAGAGACCCCCACATTAGTGACCTGTAGCCGCTGATGCTGTTACTGAACCTCACAGCAGAGGCCAGTCACCTTCAGAGACAGACAGCGCAGCTGCTCTGCGAGCTCTGCAACTGAAGCCATACCAATGGAGAAAGGAAAAAAAAAACATGCCCGAAAAAAACAACACACAAATAAAACCACGTGTCAGTTTTTTTTTCCCTAAATATGCACGGCTGGTGATAATGTCACGCACAGTTTAGGAAAGACAAAGTTCAACATGAAGGGATGAGGGTAAGGGAGCCCAGACACTAGGGGAAGGGGGAGTGGAGACCTCCTAGGCTGATCTAATAACACCCTGTATCGCCTACCGTCCCTATATTGGTTCCTCACCAATCGCCAAACAAAAAACCTAAGCCCTTTATCTCCCTAGAGCTAGGCCCTCGATAGGGAAGGGGAGGTGAGCACTGGTCAGCCCCCACTAACAACTAAAGGCAACAATAGGATACAAACACAGGGGGAAGCAACTTAGCTTGAGCCGACTTCAGAGAGATAACACCAAACGTCCTCCAAGAGCCAGAGCGGAAGTAAGCAGAATGCAATAGCTCCAAGCCTTCACAATGGACCATGTGAATATCACCGGCACCTCCCTGTAGCAAACAAAGTATTTAACACCCAGGCCAGGGTGTCAATCAGAGCAGGAGGGAGGTAGCCACTGGGTCCTAAAGTAAGACAGATTTAATAAGGTGTCTGCAACACCAAACAAAGAGATCTTCTGCAGCCAACTGCAGAGCGACTTTCTGTCACATCTGACACACCCGTGACAAATATGGGAGACTAAAAAAGAACAAAAGTCAGAATAACTAAGAAAGCAGTAGGAATAAAATAAGAACAATAAATAGCCACATTTGTCCAGGTGACAGGTCCTTTTTAACCACTTCTCACAGTACCTTCCATCCCTCCAACCCTGGAGACCCCCACTGCAATTCCCCGCCATCAACCACAAACTCTGGAAACTCTCACAGCCATCCCTTGTCATTACTTGTACCCTAGAAACCCCAATACCGTCCTCTGTCATCACACGTATACCGTGGAAACCCCCTCAGCCATCCACTGCAGTTACACATAGCTTGGGGACCCTAACAGCCATCCACTGGAGAGCCCCACTGCCATATCCTGCCATCACATATCAAGGCGCCCCCTACAGCCATTCCCCACTGTCAAACATTCCTGGTATACCCCCACAATCATCGTCACACAAGTAACTGAGGCCAACCACAGGCATCCCCCACCGTCAAATGTACTCTGAAGCACCCCACAGCCATCCACCACCATCACTTGTACCTTGGTGACCCCCTCGGTCATCTTCCACTGCCACACATACCCTGAAAACCCACCTCAGTTATCAGTCATCCCTTGCTTTTACATACATATCCTGGAGACCCCCACAGCATCCCTAGCCATCACACAAAATGGAAACCCTCACAGATATTCCCAGGAGATTCGCACAGCCATCCCTCACCATGACACGTAAGCTAGAGTGGAGAACCCATATTCATCCCTTTTATCACACACATACCCTTGAGTTGAAAAAGAGAATGGACAGCACCTCCTAAAACATATTTTGATCTACTGCCTCTTGGCAAAAATATATAAAACTGAACATGAGGTTCTTAGTTTAACATTCTGATCAGACTGTATGAAGCCCACTGCCACGTCACGGTAAACCTCTTAGTGGGTCCTGCCTGAACGGGAGCGGAGCCATGCACCAACCACCGCCGCAGCGACAATGCACCAGCAGGGTGGGCGGCCTGGTGCCTCACAGCACCCATGCTGCAAGACCAAGTCCCCATGACTCCAGGCCACACCGCCCCACAAGTAGAGATGAGCGTTGTTCTACTCGAACTGTTCGCCAATCTCAAATTCGAGCTGTTTTGGGCGGTGTTCGAGCCGGTCGGCGAACACGAACAATTTGAGAAAAATTCGGCTGTTCGAGGTTATGTTCGATAACTGTTCGTGCACCAAAATCATAACTGGATTTTTTCTCAGTAATGATGAAAATTAATGTTAATTCGCAGTTTGAGTGTACAGCGGGGCGGGGGGAGGGGCAGGGGATGGATCTCTGCAGGAACAATGAAGATCTCCATTTTTTTTTCTCTTTCCCGCATTTGCAGTGGGGAGGTGCAATCTGTCAGCCTATCAGCAGCGCACACACGGAGCGAAGTGCTTTTTTTCACACAAGCAAGGGCATGTGTGATTGGCAGTGTATGTCACATGTCCTTGCCCTATAAGACCAAGCCATTTTCCCCGTCGCCACCATTTTCTCACTGCTGCAGCTGCGTGTTAGACGGCACCGCTGTTGCTGTGTGCGCTATACCTTGTTAATTTCAAGCCAATTTTCGCACAAATATACAGATAGCTTGGGAGTAGGGAATAGTTGTGATTGCAGTCCTTTTAAGGACTAGGTTACAGCATTTCCTACGACTTTTATCAGGCAGGTCTGTGCTCTTAAATAGATAGATTGTGGGAGTAAAGACTAATTGTAATTGGAGTCCTTTTCAGGACTAGGTTACATCAGTTCCTATCAGTTTTTGCCAGGCAGGTCTGTGCCAGTGCTGTTCAAGTTTTTTTCACAGCATTTGGCTGAATCTAGCAAAGCTAATCCTTTTTGGCCTATTGCAGAGTGTGTTAGTCAGTGGAGTAGCCTATCTGTGTTGCAAGATATACCACCTGTGTATAGAATACCAATTTTTTTACTGCACCTAGTGAAGTAAAATCTTTTGGGCATAGCATCATTCTATTAGTCCATCTATACTGACCTCCATCAGGTTGCAAACTGAATATAATTTTTTTCTGCATCTAGCTCTGAAAAAATATTTGGGCTTCTAGCAGTGTGTGGGACTTGGTCTATTAGTCCATCTATTTTGACCTCCATCAGGTTGCAAATTAAAAATAATTTTTTTCTGCATCTAGCTCTGAAAAAATATTTGGGCTTCTAGCAGTGTGTGGGACTTGGTCTATTAGTCCATCTATACTGACCTCCATCAGGTTGCAAATTGAATAAAAAAATTTTCTGCATCTAGCGCTGAAAAAATATTTGGGCTTCTAGCGGTGTGTGGGACTTGGTCTATTAGTCCATCTATACTGACCTCCATCAGGTTGCAAATTAAAAATAATTTTTTTCTTCATTTAGCTCTGAAAAAATATTTGGGCTTCTAGCAGTGTGTGGGACTTGTTCTATTAGTCCTTCTATACTGACCTCCAGCAGGGTGCAAATTGAATATAATTTTTTTCTGCATCTAGCTCTGAAAAAATATTTGGGCTTCTAGCGGTGTGTGGGACTTGGTCTATTAGTCCATCTATACTGACCTCCATCAGGTTGCAAATTAAAAATAATTTTTTTCTGCATCTAGCTCTGAAAAAATATTTGGGCTTCTAGCAGTGTGTGGGACTTGGTCTATTAGTCCATCTATACTGACCTCCATCAGGTTGCAAATTAAAAATAATTTTTTTCTGCATCTAGCTCTGAAAAAATATTTGGGCTTCTAGCAGTGTGTGGGACTTGGTCTATTAGTCCATCTATACTGACCTCCATCAGGTTGCAAATTGAATAAAAAAAATTTCTGCATCTAGCTCTGAAAAAATATTTGGGCTTCTAGCGGTGTGTGGGACTTGGTCTATTAGTCCATCTATACTGACCTCCATCAGGTTGCAAATTAAAAATAATTTTTTTCTTCATTTAGCTCTGAAAAAATATTTGGGCTTCTAGCAGTGTGTGGGACTTGTTCTATTAGTCCTTCTATACTGACCTCCAGCAGGGTGCAAATTGAATATAATTTTTTTCTGCATCTAGCTCTGAAAAAATATTTGGGCTTCTAGCGGTGTGTGGGACTTGGTCTATTAGTCCATCTATACTGACCTCCATCAGGTTGCAAATTAAAAATAATTTTTTTCTGCATCTAGCTCTGAAAAAATATTTGGGCTTCTAGCAGTGTGTGGGACTTGGTCTATTAGTCCATCTATACTGACCTCCATCAGGTTGCAAATTAAAAATAATTTTTTTCTGCATCTAGCTCTGAAAAAATATTTGGGCTTCTAGCAGTGTGTGGGACTTGGTCTATTAGTCCATCTATACTGACCTCCATCAGGTTGCAAATTGAATAAAAAAATTTTCTGCATCTAGCTCTGAAAAAATATTTGGGCTTCTAGCGGTGTGTGGGACTTGGTCTATTAGTCCATCTATACTGACCTCCATCAGGTTGCAAATTAAAAATAATTTTTTTCTTCATTTAGCTCTGAAAAAATATTTGGGCTTCTAGCAGTGTGTGGGACTTGTTCTATTAGTCCTTCTATACTGACCTCCAGCAGGGTGCAAATTGAATATAATTTTTTTCTGCATCTAGCTCTGAAAAAATATTTGGGCTTCTAGCGGTGTGTGGGACTTGGTCTATTAGTCCATCTATACTGACCTCCATCAGGTTGCAAATTAAAAATAATTTTTTTCTGCATCTAGCTCTGAAAAAATATTTGGGCTTCTAGCAGTGTGTGGGACTTGGTCTATTAGTCCATCTATACTGACCTCCATCAGGTTGCAAATTGAATAAAAAAATTTTCTGCATCTAGCTCTGAAAAAATATTTGGGCTTCTAGCGGTGTGTGGGACTTGGTCTATTAGTCCATCTATACTGACCTCCATCAGGTTGCAAATTAAAAATAATTTTTTTCTGCATCTAACCCAGCCAATAGTTTTGGCCTAATACCACAGTTTGGCCACTCAGCTCTGCTCGGTTACCATCCATTGTTTTTTTGTGCAAACAACTCCAGAGTTGTGAATTAGTTAACCACCAAAATGAGTGGAAAAAGGCCTGCTGCTGGTGGAAAGGGGAATAGGCGTGTTGGGAAGGGGAAAAAAGGTTGTGTCCGTGGGGTAGGTGCAGAAGAAAGACCATCTTCCAGCCAAACTAAAATGTCTACTTCTTTTAGCGGACAATGTGATAAGATCCCTTTCTTACGGCCACGCCAATCGCTACAAATTCCAGATGAGGCACAAAAACAGCAGGTGCTTCAACGGATATCAAGTGCTCCTTTAAGTGGGCTCTCCTCCACATCAACTTCAACATCACAAATACTCCAGTCCTCAAAGGTGTCACCCAAATCGCACTTGCTTCCTCACAGCTCCCAAATCTCCAGCTGCCCGTCTGAGTATGAGGTAGAACAGATGGTTGAGTCTGCAGAGCTGTTTACTCATACTATAGCCTGGGAATCAGAGGTCGACTCCAGCGCTTCTGTGAATCCAGACGAGGAAATGATCTGCACTGATGCCCAGAATCTTTATGAGTCGGATCCAGGACCAGACGCAGAAGGTTCTGACCATAATGTAGACCCTCATTCCCAAACTGTAACTCCTGTTGGTGGAGACAATGAGGAAGACGATGATAAGACTCAAATACCTGATTGGAGCGACAACTTTAGTTTTTTGTCAGGGCAGGAACAGGTTGGCTCTGAGGACGACGGGTGTGATAACGCACAGGGTGATGATGATGAGGTCGGAGATCCCACTTACTGTCAACCCACAGTCAGCCAAGAGATGAGGTCAGCAGAGGAGGTGGAGGAAGATGCTAGTGACGACGAGGTCAGGTTGCGCCTTCCTGGACAGAGACGTAGTACTGGAAGCACGTCAACAACTGCATCCTCAAACACAACTCTGCCTCTCACCACAAGTCGTGGTGGCTCTTCAGGTCGCATGGGTGCTAAGCCTTGCATAGCCTGGGCATTTTTTCAGATCGATAAAGATGACCCAACTCGTGTTATCTGTAACATTTGTCAGCAAAAGCTAAGTAGAGGCCAAAAAATACATAGTTTGAGTACTTCATGCATGAACCGGCACATGGACATGAAGCATAAGTTGCAGTGGGAAGCTCAGTGTGCTACAATGCGGTCTAGCCGGCCGGGCCAACCACCGTCTGCCATATCTTGTGCATCCACGGCCTCTTCATCCTCTGTGACTGGGGGGACAGCAGTCACACCTGTTTTGGGGCGCAGACCTGCCACCTCTTTACCCGCAACAGCCAGCGTGATTGGCAGGTCATTATTTTCTTTGGAGGTGGTAACACCAGCTGGTCTTGAGCGCTGTCCGACATCGATAGCACCACCTTTGGATCAAGGCAACCTAACATGTCCGCCTGCATCTTCCTCACAGACCGGCAGTTTGCCGGGGACACCCTTATCAACCCCGTCTAAGCACAATAGCCAGCCCTCGGTCCCTCAGATGTGGACAAGTAAAAGACCATTTCCTCCTAGCCATGAGAAAGCTAAGAGGTTGAATTTCACCATCTGCAAGCTCTTGGCTACAGAAATGCTGCCTTTCCGCCTGGTGGACACAGAGGATTTTCGAGACCTTATGTCCGTCGCAGTGCCCCAGTACCAGATGCCCAGTCGGCACTACTTCTCAAAGAAAGGTGTGCCTGCGCTCCACCAGCATGTCGCACACAACATCACCGCTTCTTTGAGAAACTCTGTGTGTGACAGGGTGCATTTCACCACAGACACTTGGACGAGTAGGCATGGATAGGGGCGTTACATGTCGCTGACTGGGCACTGGGTAACTATGGTGACAGCAGGACAAGGGGCTGCTGTCCAAGTCTTGCCGTCCCCACGAGTTGTGCGTCAATCCTCTTTATGTCATTTTTCCTCCACTGCTTCTGCCTCCTCAACCTCCTCTCGGTCTTCCACCTGCACCCAAAGCCTGTCTGGTCATGCCACAAGCTTTCTAACTGCGCAGAAGGGATCCTGCACACCTCCTTACTATGCTGGCAGTAGGGCTCAACGTCATCAGGCGGTTTTTACATTGAAATGTCTGGGAAATGTGAGTCACACAGCTGAGGAGTTGTGGTCAGCTCTGGAGAACCAATTTCATGAATGGTTGTCTCCACTGGACCTGAAACCAGGGAAGGCCGTGTGCGACAATGCTGCAAACCTGGGTGCGGCCCTTCGCCGGGGCAATGCCACACACGTGCCTTGTATGGCTCACGTGTTGAACCTGGTTGTCCAGCAATTTTTAGCCCACTATCCCAGACTAGATGGCCTTCTGCAGAGGGCACGGTCGCTGTGTGCTCACTTCCGCCGTTCGCATCCCGCAGCTCAGCGACTTACATCTCTACAGAAGTCGTTGGGCCTGCCACTTCACCGGCTAAAATGCGATGTGCCTACCCGGTGGAATTCAACTCTGCACATGTTGCAGCGACTGTGGCAACACCGACAAGCCCTGGTGCAATACGTTCTGACGTATAGCCTGGGCCAACGAGATTCAGAGGTGGGGCAAATCACGCTGGAGGAGTGGTCTCAGATCAGGGACCTATGCACCCTTCTGCACAGTTTTGAAATGGCGACGAAGATGTTTAGTGCTGACGATGCCATTATCAGCATGACTATTCCGGTGATTTACATGCTGGAGCACATGTTAAACAGAATTCGGAGTCAGGTGGTGGCACAAGAGGAGGTGGAGGAAGTAGAGGAGGAGGAGTTGTATGCGGAAGGGCTAACATCTGCAAGGTCCAGACGGTCGGCAGCACCAAGGCGGCAGGCATGTGAGGGTGGGGGAGATGATTTTACCAGGGCGCATGGTAGCAGCCAAACTAGTGAGGAAGGTGCAGGAGCCCAGGAAGAAGTGGAGGACGAACTGATGGAAGACTCATCAGATGAGGGAGACCTTGATCACATTTCTGTTGTGCGAGGTTGGGGGGAGAGGACAGAGGAAGGAAGCATGATTGCTACCTCGCCACCAACACAACAGGGACTTGGTGCTCCTGGATGCGCAACACACATGAGTGCCTTCTTGCTGCACTACCTGCAACATGACCCTCGAATTGTGAGAATTAGAAATAATCCTGACTACTGGGTTGCCACACTGTTAGATCCCCGGTACAAAAGTAAATTTGCAGAAATTATTCCTGCCATAGAAAGGGATGCACGCATGCAGGAGTATCAGCAGAGACTGTTGCAGAATCTTACATGTGCTTTTCCACAAAATACCAGTGGTGCACGTAGTGAATCTCACAGTTCCAACTTGCCAACCGTGGGACCGTCAAGTGTTCAGCACTCAAACCGTAACAGAACCACAGTATCTGCTGGTAACATCAATTTTGCGGAATCATTTCACCACTTTTTTAGCCCATCCTTTGCAAGGCCACAGGAGACAAGAAGTCTGACACATAGTCAACGCCTAGAGACGATGGTACAGGAGTATCTCCAAGTAAACATTGAAGCCACGACTGTGTCACTGGACCCTTGCTCTTTTTGGGCTTCCAATCTGGATAAATGGCCGGAGCTAGCCACTTACGCCTTGGAGATCTTGTCATGCCCCGCAGCCAGCGTTCTGTCTGAACGTGTGTTCAGCGCTGCTGGTGGTGTGCTGACAGATAAGCGCACGCGGCTCTCCACTGATAATGTAGACAGACTCACGTTCATAAAGATGAACAAATCATGGATCCGAAACGACTTTTCTACCCCTGTGTCATCCTGGGGAGAGTAAAAGCTTGATGATTGGTTAAAATCACCCTACCAACCGTTTTAAGCTTTCAAATTACTAATCATGTTTATCTGTATCTTGACTGGAAAATAATTTGGGCTTTGTAGCAGTGTGCAGCACTGATCCTATTAGGCCATCTATAATAAGCTTCACCAGATTTAAAATTAAAAATAATTTTTAGCTGCATCTAGCCCGGAAAATAATTTTGGGGCTCCGAGATGCGCAAGACACATAAGTGCCTTCTTGCTGCACTACCTGCAGCATGACCCTCATATTGTCAGAATTCGAAGTAATCATGACTACTGGGTTGCCACACTCTTAGATCCCCCAAACTTTTCGATCAACCTTTTCATTTTAATAAAGACCAAAAAAATGGTCATTTTTGAAATTATAAGCATTAGCAGGTTGTTAGAAACTGAAATCAAACAGTTTTCAACTCAAAACTTTATTCTAGGTGATGTTACATTTTCACATAGGACCCCTTGTTCGAAAGGAGCTTCTGAACTCTCTCGTCCATTGAATTTGTCAGGTTTTGGATGGTTTCTGCTTCAATTGTTTTGCATGAGGACAGAATACCCTCCCAGAGCTGTTGCTTAGATGTGAACTGCCTCCCGCCATCATAGACACTCCTTTTAATGATGCTCCAAAGGTTCTGAATGGGGTAGAGGTCAGGGGAGCATGGGGGTCACACCATAAGTTTGTCCCCTTTTATGCCCATATCAGCCAGAGATGCAGATGTTTTATGTGCAGCATGAGATGGTGCATTATCATGCAGAAAAATGATCTTGCTGTGAAATACACGGTTCTTCTTCTTGAACCATGGCAGGAAGTGCTGTTTGAGAAAATCCACATACATTATGGAGTTCATCTTTAGCGCCTTCAGGGATCCTAAAGGGGCCGACAATCTCTCTCCCCATGATTCCAGCCCAAAACATTACTCCACCTCCTCCTTGTTGGCGCTGTAGCCGTGTTTGCGTGGGGTGTCCATCAACCAGCCATCCTCCACTCCATTCATCTGGACCATCGAGCGCTGCACGGCACTCATCCGTGAACAAAACAGTTTTGAAATCAGTCTTCATGTAATGTTTGGCCCACTGGAGCCGTTTCTGCTTGTGTGAAGTGGATAGAGGAGGTCGACAGGATGGCATATGCACAGCTGCAAACCTCTGAAGGACCCTGCATCTTGTTGTTCGGGGGACGTTGGAGGCACAAGCAGCTTCAAAAACTTGTCTGCTGCTATGACAAGGCTTTTTTGCCGCTGCTGTTTCAACCTGACGTAATTGCCTGTAGGAAAGAGTCCTCAATTTGCCCTTATCAGCACGCACACGTGTGTACTGTGAATCAGCTACATACTTCTTGATTGCCAAGACACTTCATCCTGATCATCGCACAATGTTGATTGTAGTCATGCCTTGACCTAAACACTCCACAATTTGTTGCTTCTCAGCAGCCGACACATCCTTTTTCTTTCCCATTTTGGCAGAAAATGTAGGCTGCTTAATAATGTGAGAGAGCCTTCTTAAGTAGTCTTGCCTTTCATTGGACACACCTGCCAAACTAATTAGCACAGGTGTCTGCAATTGCTTACAGTGATATAAAGAGCCCTGACACACATCACCATCAATGAGTTTAACTGACAAACAAACAAATTCTTCCCTTATCACTCCTAAACACTTTTTGCATAATAATTTGGAACGCGGTGTACATGTGCTTTTCCACAAAACACCAGTGGTTCACGTAGTGAATCTCACAGTTCTAACTTGCCAACCGTGGTCTGTATGGAATTGTTCAATAAAGGGCCCAAAATTAAGATAACATAGATGGGAGAGGTCTCTATGAATAGGAATTCCTAAGTATTTGATACCCTGTGAGGGCCAGGCAAAGGGAAAGTTGGACTGGATGGAATCCTATATGGATTTAGGGAGGGAGACATCGAGGGCCTCAGACTTCGCTGCATTGATTTTAAAATTTTACCATGTAACAAAGTGATCTATTTCAGCCATAACAGCAGGGATGGATATATGTGATTGAGTGATATATACTAGGACATCATCAGCAAATAGAGAGCACTTGTACTCGGTGCCTCCCACCTCAATCCACCTAATATTGGGGTTATGGCGAATTGATGAGAGCAGGTGCTCCGTCACTAGGATGTATAAGAGAGGGGACAGAGGACATCCCTGCCTTGTCCCATTGGTGATTGTGAAAGGTGATGAAAATGTTCTGACGCACCCCCTGTGCCTTGGGACACCCGGAGCCGGACCCTTTTTGGTGGATGCTGGTGGTTGTAGTCTTCGTGGCGGCGATCCGGTTCCGTGGCTCAGGCCGGTCAAACCAGTGGCGGAACTATTTATGTGGTTTTGATGTTTAAATGTCCGACTACGCCACTCGTGGATTGCGGTCAGAGTGAACCGCCGCTACAGGGCAGACCGCTAAGGCTGGTGTTGTGGGTGCAGCAGAGCGTAGCATAACTCCCCACGGGAGGAGTATAGCCTCAGGGCAGTGTATGCGGAGGATGGGGGTGATGGTGCAGGGCAGCAGCAGTAACGACACGGAGTCAGTGATGCAGTTCAGGGCCTTTACTCACAGTTCTTATTATCCAGACCACGTCTGCAGGTAACGGCTGCCCACGTCGTACTGTGCTCACCAGGTGAGGGGCTCAGACAACTCCCAGATAACTTTGGAGCGCTTCACAGGACCCCCTTTGTGTGTCCTTTGTCTGGCCTTTCTTACCAACACTTCTGTCCGGCTGCCTCGGGCCTCCTCTTGGTAAACTTGGCGCCAGTTTCCCTGACCCTATGTGGTGCCTTCCTAGCGGGTGGAGCAAGGGGCTGCGCCACATAAAATGTCAGAGCCTCCGGTTTCTAGCTGAGGGTCGTTTCCTGCCTCCACTAGTTCGGGGACCGGTCTCCCCCTTTGGCCTGACCCCTCCACGCAGGTGGATTCGGACGTGCGGTGGCGACTCGCCCGTCCGCACCCCTGGGATCCCTTCATTCCTCGTTCCTGGAGCCTTCTCCGCTCCTCTTCCTTCCTTCTCCCTCTTGCAGGCCTGGGCCTCTGTTACTAGGCCCGCCTCCGGAGCAGAGCTCATGCAGAGCCCCTGCTCCCTGCCACTTCTGCTCAGACTTCTCTGCACTGAACTAAGATGGTGCCCACCTTTTATACTCCCTTCTCAATGCACCCAGGAACTGCTTCCTCCCTGCTCCTGCACTGCAGGGTTCCCCTTCCTCAGTGTTCCCTCCCCCCACTCCAGCCAGGGACAGGGACTGTCGTGCCCATCTCAGGGGCATATTGGTCGCCCTGCCCCACGGCAATGTGGTGTAATGCATGCAGGTGTCGGGTCCTGATCCACACTCCATCCTTATCTGAGAGTGAGATATCACACCTCTGGGTGAGGTGCAATATGTCTGTAGCAACCGAGCCCTCGGTGCTACAGTTCCATTTATCTTCAGCCTAGGTGACGTATTGTGATACAGGGCCGTGATTTTGGCTATAAAAGGGTCCCCTAGACCCCTACCCCAAGCTTTTTAAGAGAATCATATATGGCGTGCCAGGAGACTCTATGGAATGCTTTCTCAGCATCCAACGAGAGTATCTACTTACAAATTTTTAACTGCATCTAGCCCAGGAAATACTTTGTGCCTAGTAGCAGTGTCTGCTAGTCAGCGGATTATCCCGGCTGTTAAGCAAGCTACACCACCTGTAGTTTGGACACTTAATTTTTTCAAAGGAAATGCTTCGGGACCACGAGATACTTAGTGAAGAGCATCAGGAGGCACCCCAAGGCATAGGGGCTGGGACTGGCACTAGGATGCCTTGCGGTGGACAGCCGAGCTCGATCCTTATAAAAGCTTTTTAACTGCAGCAGCTTTAGTGGACGCTACTGGAGCTGGAATTACGCGGCTGCTGGCATGAGACTTGCCCTCCAATAGATCCTTGTAAATGGATTTAAAGTGTATTCATTCAAATTAGAGGGACAATTTAAATTAAAAAGCTTAGAGCTGCCTCCACCACACGGGGGCTCTCTCGACCCACCAGCGGACAGGCACTAGTATTGGGAGAGGGGGGCTGGCCGTCAGGGTTCACCGCGGCTCTGGCACAAACCCGGCGACACGGAGGTGGCACGGGCAGGAGCGGACTGGCCGTCTCGGCTTCTCACTTTTTTAATTTTTAGAAGGGCATGACATACATGCCTATATCTGTGTCTCCCCCTCCTTTTACTCCTCCACCTCTTTTCTTTTCGCATGACTATATGTACTTGTCACTTTTCCATGTGTTAGTTGTGTCTTCTGAGCAGTTTGTCAGCTTTTGGACACCTTTGAAGGTGTTTTCTATGTGTTTCTATGTGTTTTTGTTTGCCTGCCATTGGTTTTAACGGTGTTCGAAGGTGTTCGACGAACAGTTCGACGAACAGTTCGGCGAACACAAGGGTGTTCGACGAACCGAACCGAACTCGAACAATACGGGGGTGGCTCAACACTACCCACAAGCACAAAACCACAGCAACAATGGCCGACACACTGCACCAACACCACATGAAAGGAGCATTGTGACTCACCTTCCTCAAGCTCTCAAGTGAGAGCAAAAATAGGCTAGACCCTCTTTGCAGTCTCCTGCTAATTAAAATCGCCTGTGCCAAATGGGAGGGGTGCACATCCGAAAAAAAGGACAGATCATGCTTTAAGCTGAAAAAGAGAATGGACAGCACCTCCAAAAACATACTTTGATCTACTGCCTCTTGGCAAAAATATATAAAACTGAACATGAGGTTCTTAGTTTAACATTCTGATCAGACTGTATGAAGCTCACTGCCATGTCACGGCAAACCTCTTAGTGGGTCCTAACATTTCCAGCCTGAACGGAAGCGGAGCCGTGCTCCAACCACGTTCAGTCTTATATATTTTTGCAGAGAGGCATTAGATCAACGTATGTTTTTGGAGGTGCGGTCCATTCTCTTTTTCAGCTACATAGCCTTGAGCCCCCAAGCCATTACTCGCCATTACACACCTACCTTGAAGACCCCAAGAGACATCTACCACTGTTACACATATCCTGGAGACCCCCACAGCCATCCCCAACCATCACACATACCCTGGAGCACCCAGTCATAACACATAATTGTTGTACAATTCCTCTTACTCTTGTATCACATGGAATTCTGATGAATCATTACATAATAATAACATAAAATAGTCATGTGACCCTGATGTTACACCTCCTTCTAACAACTCCATATTAGCATCTACCAAAACACTTCACTCCACTTGCTGCCAACTTTAGGATGGCTATTCCCACATGATTCACATGGGCGTGACATAATCACTGGTCCACTAGGAATTTTCATCTACCGTCTGGGCAGGGAGCTAATTAGAGCTCCTATGTCCATGAGGTGCTGGTGCTCGTATCTTAACCTTTCACCCTCTCCCTTACAAAAACCCTCTGATTTTGCGGTTTGTTCTAGTGTTGGGGAGGAGGTGTTATTCAAAAGAAGAAAATATTTTTTTTCTCATCCTAGGCAATGCAGCCTATGACACCACACAGTTGTGAGTTTGAATCCAGGAGAAGACCAGACATCAAGGAAAACAGAGAATTCATGTATGTATATGTGTAATGTTGTACAGAACAAAGTCACTTGTTAGCCTCTCCCCAAAGCAGAGCTGAAGGATCACAGCAGTGTCTGTATGTGCACGGCCAGTACGGCAGGAGACATCCCTGTGCTGTACAGGATGTCTTGATTACAGCTGAAATCAGGGACATAGCCCTAACCTCCCAGAACAGCAGGACCTCTCTCCCAACTTGCGAGAGTCTTGCTAGATCTGGTAAGGTTGGGAGCTATCTATGTGATATAATTCACATAGGAGACACTGCAACTCTACTGTATATACATCACATAGGAGAGTCTGATACTGCTGTATATATCACATAGGATACACTGAGACTCTGCTAGTCTAACTGTATAATTTATGATGTATATAGTAGTCTCAGTGTATCCTAGGTGATGTACATACAGCAATCGTAGTATCTCCTATGTGATGTACAAACAGCAGTCGCAATGTTTTCTATAAGATGCATACTGCTGAGTCTCGGTCTCTCCTATGTGATGTGTACAGCAGAGTCTCAGTGTGCCCTATGTGATGTATATACAGCACTCTTGGTGTATCCTATGTGATGTATAAAGCAGATCTCCCACTGCTTGAATTTCCTACTTTGAGGAGACATGCATGGAAATATGCATCTGAGTTCGGAACAACTTAGTGCTGCAAGCAATTTTTCAAAACTTACCATCACAATGAGTCGACTGTGCTCCAAACTGAAGGGCATGAACCTGGTAAAGCTGTTGCGAGTATCAATATCATCAATACCACTTAATGTCACACGCCTCACCAAAGAGAAGCAGCTCCAGCCATCACACTAGGGGTCAGGTATTTAAATGTTTGACTAAATATAGCAGGCTAATTCTTAAGTTGATAATTTTGTATGGCCTGCAAATGATGTTCTAAATATTCAAATGGCCCTTGGCAGAAAAAAAGTTCCTCCCCCTACCTTAGATAAAGGAAAATCCTACTCGTCTGTTTCTTTCACTAAGACCACGGCCCCACTATCAGTATTTGATCAGTATTCGGTCAGTATTTTTTCTCAGGAGTGGGAGCCAAAACCAGGTGAGAAACAATCAGAGAAAAGGTATAATAGAAACAAGTGCACCAATTCTGCATTTATCACCCACTCCTGGTTTTGGCTCCCACTCCTGAGAAAAAAAACCTGACAAAATACTGATAGTGGGGCCGTAGCCTAATGCTAGGAATACAGTAGATAAAAAAGATTTTCCCTATACGGAGTGTACCCATTTCCAAAATGTTACTTTACACAAACATATTTACTAATAATACTTATTTGTATACAGTCATCAAATTCTCAATATTTTATAATTCAAAGGATTAGAAATGAGCAAATCTTTTGAAATTCAAATTAGTTAGCTTAGCCGAATTTGTCTCCAAGAATACAATTTGTGGGGAATCGATTGACAGAATATTGGAAGTACTATAAATACCCCCAGAAGACAATTATAAAACTCTGAGTTCTACTATCACTGTATCCAACAACTTCAAAGATCTTTAATGCAAGCACAGCCCTAATAATGTCAAAACCAACACAATGAATATGGTTATTGGTAAATTGATGGTAATAATTTTACAATATTTTCACTTTCTAAAGAATTTTCTCACTGTTATAAGACTTCCTTTCTCTCTTTCTATTGCTAGGCTGTGATCTTATCTCACTAGCCATATTTCTCAAAATGGCTGCTGCATTTTCTGTCTTTGCTTTTATACAGGCTATGATAGCCCTGCCTGAATGTCTGTACTATACTATGGGATGTGATAACTGCAAGGCATTGTCGAAAACCCACCTGACTGCGCCAGAGGTCATGTGAGCAGTGTCTGGCTGATGCAGTATCCTGCAATGTGTAAGATACATGTACAAGCAATAGACTGCTTAGCTAGCTGATCTAATATTAGATCTATGAGCTATATTCTTTTTAAAAATGATGCACTACACCTTCCTATCTTTAAAAGACTTTATATGGAAACTTCCTTACAGCTGAAGACAAAACATGAAATCACACATGTATGCTACCACTGCAGAATGTATGAGGACGCCATGCATCAAGAACTTGCTTAAAATAAAAAGTCCTTGAAAACTATGACCCAACTCCTCACAATAACTTGATGGATCTGCCCTTTACTCTTGCTTTGCTGTTCAGTTATATGTCACCTTGTGTTCTGTAATAGCCAATAGTTATTGCAGCTGTTCTACGTAGATCTGATATTATTTACTTTGCCAAACGTGACAGCTGAAACTCATCTAGCATGGGGTGAAAGATCAGAGGTTAGAGATGGCTAAATCACTCCATGAGTGATAATAACCATGGTGGCCTGTTAATAGCCATGATGATGCATGTAATAAAATGCTGTAAATTATTTAAACATATTGGTATTTGATTTTAGTGTATTTTCTATGCCCTACTTTACTTTTAAGAGATCTAGTAATATTAACTACAACTATGCAGAAAAATAAAGGCTCTCCATTCCTATGCATTGCAAAGGGAAAAATCTACTGTGAACTTTTGCAGTATAAAATGACATGCTGTGCCACTAGCTTTACAAAATTAAGGAACAATGTAGTAATTTTGTTCAGATTTAGTAAAATTTGCTCAGAACAAAATCCTCAATTATTTGAGTTATTTGAAATTAATATTAAGCTCATGTTAGACTTGCTTCAGGCTGAGTTCACAAACAATATAAAACATTAAGTGTGAAACTAGCCTGTCTGTTTTTTTTATATAGAGCATGCAGCATTATTTCCCAACCTTTTTGTTTTTGGGCACCTCATGAAGATAAATACTATACACCGTGCCCCTTAAATACATAATAAAAATATGCCCAGTGTCTCCTGATTATATAAACAATATACTGTGCTCCCTGAATAAAAAGTTCACTGCACCTCCTGAACATATAAAAATACGCTATGACTTCTGAATATATATATAAAAAAATATACATTAGGTCTACTGAATAGAGATTTGCATCCTGAAGATGCAGATGTGGCACCCCAGTGGTCTGGTTTCCACAGTAACAGCAATGTTATGTCTGAGAGCAGGTGGGAGGTCTCTTGGTCAGGAATCCTATGCATGCCACACCTCCTGCCCAGTCCTGGGAGGGGAAGAACTTCCCCTATATAAACCTAGGGCTGAGGCAGGGCTAGTGAGTAGAGAAGAAGTAGAGACAGAGAAGCAGATATAGGAAAAGAACATCAGGAGCCCAAAGGGAGGTAAAGTCCTGGCCACCTGGGGGGAGGACTGTCGCAGGGATACTAACCCGGCTGAGGGACACCTTTGATACCCGCACCTCAGCCGAGATCAAGCTTAGATTCTACGGGTGCAAACAGCGGGCACATGAGAGTATAAGGGACTATGCCCTGAACCTACAAGAGGCCCTGAGAGCCATTAAGCAGACCGACCCTGACGGCGTGGGAGACGAGGACAGGCTGTTGACTGAACAATTTATAGAGGGTTTATATTGCAATGCCCACCGAACCCAGTTGCGGGCAATGGCCTTACAGGACCCTCATCTGGGATTTGCACAGTTCAAGGACAGAGCCATCCGGGTGCTTCGAGAACCGGCACCAGGTGGCGTTGTGACCCCCAGACGCCCCACTACCACTTACCACCAGGAGGCGGCGCCCTTGTCGGCAGGGCCTGTGGGAGCTGATGCGCAGGCTTTGAACAATGACCCGGCTCCAGACCTGCACCATCAGGTCCAAGAGCTAGCTAAAAGCGTTGCTGCGCTAACCCGAACTGTGCAGTCTTTACAGGTTTCCACTCCAGGGAAGATCCAGCTGGCATCCGGACCGGAGGACATCCCGTGGCGTCGACCAAGGAGGACCCCACCGGCCAGAGGAAGACCCAGCGACCGATACAACGAGGACGGACGACCCATCTGCCGCCGCTGCAATCAACCCGGACATATGGCAAGGTACTGTCCTTTAAACTGGCACAACCTGGGGTAGAGGGCCAACCCCCAGGAAAAAGATCACCAGGCCCATCGAACTGGCGCGACAAATATGTGGGAGGACGTCCAGTCTTACCCGTGGTACTGGATGGCATTCCTATGAGTGCCCTACTGGACACCGGGTCACAGGTCACCACCATCCCGTACGTGCTCTTCAAGCAGTACTGGAATGACTCGGATATCACCCGCTACCCTGACGACGACTTGAGTATCATCGCCAGCAATGGTCAGCCCGTGCCACAGATTGGATTTAAAGAGGTGACCATTAAAATCGGTAGAGTCGAACTGGCAGCACAGGGACTGATCATTGTAGACATTGACAAACACGAGAGTCACCCAAAGATAACTCTAGGAACTAATGTAATTGAAAATTGTCTTGCAGAGGTGATTTTCCTTTTACAGCAGGTTGCCAAGAACGCCAGCTCCGGCCAGCAGCGAGTGCTCCAGAAAGAGATCCGGGCACTGATGCGACGGCAACAGCTAGAACTCTCCGGTGGTGAGATTGGTAGCGTGCGAATGTGTGACCCTTTCCCTATTGCCATGCCCCCGAAAAGTGAAATGATGATTTGGTGCCGGGCAGCTATTGGTCTGAGAGGTAGAGATTACCAGGCAATGGTAGAACCAGCTTACTCAGACAGTAGGCCCACCATTTTGACAGCACGGGGGGTGGTCAATGTACGCCATGGGAGGGTGCCCGTTCGCATAATAAATATCGGGAAGAGGGAAGTGTACCTGCCCCGGTATGCCACGCTAGCCAAATTGTATACCATCAATCAAGATTCCATACAGTCCGTAGAACCCTTGCCTCCATCTTCCCCGGAGGAAGGTAACGGCTCTCAGAAAACAATGGAGGACTGGTGTCAGCAACTACATTTGGGTACTGACTCCACTCCCTCACACCAGAAACAGGGAGTCTATCGGGTGGTTCAAGAGTACGAGAGAGTGTTTAGTAAACACCCGTTAGACTTCGGGCGAGTCAAGGGGGTAGAACACCACATCCCCACGGGAGACCATCCTCCCATAAAAGAGAGGTATCGACCCGTACCCCCTGCACACTACCAACACGCCAAGGGGATGCTTAGAGACATGAAGGAGGCTGGGGTGATCAGGGATAGCTGTAGCCCCTGGGCAGCTCCCCTAGTCTTAGTCAAAAAGAAAGACAACACCATGAGGATGTGTGTAGATTACCGGAAAATCAACCGTATCACACACAAGGATGCGTACCCCTTACCAAGGATAGAGGAGTCTTTGGCTGCTTTAAGATCTGCTAACTTCTTCTCTACCTTGGATCTCACTAGTGGGTACTGGCAGGTTCCTGTAGCAGAGGCGGACCGGGAGAAGACCGCATTCACCACCCCGATGGGACTTAGCGAGTCTACCTGCATGCCGTTCGGACTCTGCAATGCACCAGGAACCTTCCAACGATTAATGGAGTGCTGTCTGGGCCACAGAAACTTCGAGACGGTCCTGTTGTACCTGGACGATGTCATCGTATATTCCAAGACGTATGAGGACCACCTGAAACACCTGGCGGAAGTGTTCGAAGCTCTGGCAAGCTACGGCCTAAAGGTGAAACCCTCCAAGTGTCACCTCCTGAAACCAAAGGTGCAGTACCTGGGACACGTGGTGAGCGCTGACGGAGTGGCTCCCGACCCTGATAAGATCACCGCAATTAAGGAATGGCCAAGTCCCTCCAGTGTAAAGGAAGTGCGGCAGTTCCTCGGGTTGGTAGGCTATTACCGCAGATTCATCCCCGGTTTCACCAAAAAGGCAGCTCCTATGCAGGACCTCCTGATTAGAGATGAGCGTTGTTCTACTCGAACTGTTCGCCAATCTCAAATTCGAGCTGTTTTGGGCGGTGTTCGAGCCGTTCGGCGAACACGAACAATTTGAGAAAAATTCGGCTGTTCGAGGTTATGTTCGATAACTGTTCGTGCACCAAAATCATAACTGGATTTTTTCTCAGTAATGATGAAAATTAATGTTAATACGCAGTTTGAGTGTACAGCGGGGTGGGGGGAGGGGCAGGGGATGGATCTCTGCAGGAACAATGAAGATCTCCATTTTTTTTTCTCTTTCCCGCATTTACAGTGGGGAGGTGCAATCTGTCAGCCTATCAGCAGCGCACACACGGAGCGAAGTGCTTTTTTTCACACAAGCAAGGGCATGTGTCATTGGCAGTGTATGTCACATGTCCTTGCCCTATAAGACCAAGCCATTTTCCCCGTTGCCACCATTTTCTCACTGCTGCAGCTGCGTGTTAGACGGCACCGCTGTTGCTGTGTGCGCTATACCTTGTTAATTTCAAGCCAATTTTCGCACAAATATACAGATAGCTTGGGAGTAGGGAATAGTTGCGATTGCAGTCCTTTTAAGGACTAGGTTACAGCATTTCCTACGACTTTTATCAGGGAGGTCTGTGCTCTTAAATAGATCGGTTGTGGGAGTAAAGACTAATTGTAATTGCAGTCCTTTTCAGGACTAGGTTACATGAGTTCCTATCAGTTTTTGCTAGGCAGGTCTGTGCCAGTGCTGTGCAAGTTTTTTTCACAGCATTTGGCTGAATCTAGCAAAGCTAATCCTTTTTGGCCTATTGCAGAGTGTGTTAGTCAGTGGAGTAGCCTATCTGTGTTGCAAGATATACCACCTGTGTATAGAATACCAATTTTTTTACTGCACCTAGTGAAGTAAAATCTTTTGGGCATAGCATCATTCTATTAGTCCATCTATACTGACCTCCATCAGGTTGCAAATTAAAACTAATTTTTATCTGCATCTACAGTACCTCTGAAAAAATATTTGGGCTTCTAGCAGTGTGTGGGACTTGTTCTATTAGTCCATCTATACTGACCTCCATCAGGTTGCAAACTGAATATATTTTTTTCTGCATCTACCTCTGAAAAAATATTGGGCTTCTAGCTGTGTGTGGGTCTTGTTCTATTAATCCATCTATACTGACCTCCATCAGGTTGCAAACTGAATATATTTTTTTCTGCATCTACCTCTGAAAAAATATTTGGCCTTCTAGTAGTGTGTCGGACTTTCTCTATTAGTCCATCTATACTGACCTTCATCAGGTTGCAAATTAAAACTAATTTTTATCTGCATCTACAGTACCTCTGAAAAAATATTTGGGCTTCTAGCAGTGTGTGGGACTTGTTCTATTAGTCCATCTATACTGACCTCCATCAGGTTGCAAACTGAATATATTTTTTTCTGCATCTACCTCTGAAAAAATATTGGGCTTCTAGCTGTGTGTGGGTCTTGTTCTATTAATCCATCTATACTGACCTCCATCAGGTTGCAAACTGAATATATTTTTTTCTGCATCTACCTCTGAAAAAATATTTGGCCTTCTAGTAGTGTGTCGGACTTTCTCTATTAGTCCATCTATACTGACCTCCATCAGGTTGCAAATTAAAACTAATTTTTATCTGCATCTACAGTACCTCTGAAAAAATATTTGGGCTTCTAGCAGTGTGTGGGACTTGTTCTATTAGTCCATCTATACTGACCTCCATCAGGTTGCAAACTGAATATAGTTTTTTCTGCATCTACCTCTGAAAAAATATTGGGCTTCTAGCTGTGTGTGGGTCTTGTTCTATTAATCCATCTATACTGACCTCCATCAGGTTGCAAACTGAATATAATTTTTTTCTGCATCTAGCTCTGAAAAAATATTTGGCCTTCTAGTAGTGTGTCGGACTTTCTCTATTAGTCCATCTATACTGACCTCCATCAGGTTGCAAATTAAAACTAATTTTTATCTGCATCTACAGTACCTCTGAAAAAATATTTGGGCTTCTAGCTGTGTGTGGGACTTGTTGTATTAGTCCATCTATACTGACCTCCATCAGGTTGCAAACTGAATATATTTTTTTCTGCATCTACCTCTGAAAAAATATTGGGCTTCTAGCTGTGTGTGGGTCTTGTTCTATTAATCCATCTATACTGACCTCCATCAGGTTACAAACTGAATATATTTTTTTCTGCATCTACCTCTGAAAAAATATTTGGCCTTCTAGTAGTGTGTCGGACTTTCTCTATTAGTCCATCTATACTGACCTCCATCAGGTTGCAAATTAAAACTAATTTTTATCTGCATCTACAGTACCTCTGAAAAAATATTTGGGCTTCTAACAGTGTGTGGGACTTGATCTATTAGTCCATCTATACTGACCTCCATCAGGTTGCAAACTGAATATAGTTTTTTCTGCATCTACCTCTGAAAAAATATTGGGCTTCTAGCTGTGTGTGGGTCTTGTTCTATTAATCCATCTATACTGACCTCCATCAGGTTGCAAACTGAATATATTTTTTTCTGCATCTACCTCTGAAAAAATATTTGGCCTTCTAGTAGTGTGTCGGACTTTCTCTATTAGTCCATCTATACTGACCTCCATCAGGTTGCAAATTAAAACTAATTTTTATCTGCATCTACAGTACCTCTGAAAAAATATTTGGGCTTCTAGCAGTGTGTGGGACTTGTTCTATTAGTCCATCTATACTGACCTCCATCAGGTTGCAAACTGAATATATTTTTTTCTGCATCTACCTCTGAAAAAATATTGGGCTTCTAGCTGTGTGTGGGTCTTGTTCTATTAATCCATCTATACTGACCTCCATCAGGTTGCAAACTGAATATATTTTTTTCTGCATCTACCTCTGAAAAAATATTTGGCCTTCTAGTAGTGTGTCGGACTTTCTCTATTAGTCCATCTATACTGACCTCCATCAGGTTGCAAATTAAAACTAATTTTTATCTGCATCTACAGTACCTCTGAAAAAATATTTGGGCTTCTAGCAGTGTGTGGGACTTGTTCTATTAGTCCATCTATACTGACCTCCATCAGGTTGCAAACTGAATATAGTTTTTTCTGCATCTACCTCTGAAAAAATATTGGGCTTCTAGCTGTGTGTGGATCTTGTTCTATTAATCCATCTATACTGACCTCCATCAGGTTGCAAACTGAATATAATTTTTTTCTGCATCTAGCTCTGAAAAAAATATTTGGCCTTCTAGTAGTGTGTCGGACTTTCTCTATTAGTCCATCTATACTGACCTCCATCAGGTTGCAAATTAAAACTAATTTTTATCTGCATCTACAGTACCTCTGAAAAAATATTTGGGCTTCTAGCAGTGTGTGGGACTTGTTCTATTAGTCCATCTATACTGACCTCCATCAGGTTGCAAACTGAATATAGTTTTTTCTGCATCTACCTCTGAAAAAATATTGGGCTTCTAGCTGTGTGTGGGTCTTGTTCTATTAATCCATCTATACTGACCTCCATCAGGTTGCAAACTGAATATAATTTTTTTCTGCATCTAGCTCTGAAAAAATATTTGGCCTTCTAGTAGTGTGTCGGACTTTCTCTATTAGTCCATCTATACTGACCTCCATCAGGTTGCAAATTAAAACTAATTTTTATCTGCATCTACAGTACCTCTGAAAAAATATTTGGGCTTCTAGCTGTGTGTGGGACTTGTTGTATTAGTCCATCTATACTGACCTCCATCAGGTTGCAAACTGAATATATTTTTTTCTGCATCTACCTCTGAAAAAATATTTGGCCTTCTAGTAGTGTGTCGGACTTTCTCTATTAGTCCATCTATACTGACCTCCATCAGGTTGCAAATTAAAAATAATTTTTATCTGCATCTACAGTACCTCTGAAAAAATATTTGGGCTTCTAGCTGTGTGCGGGACTTGTTGTATTAGTCCATCTATACTGACCTCCATCAGGTTGCAAACTGAATATATTTTTTTCTGCATCTACCTCTGAAAAAATATTTGGCCTTCTAGTAGTGTGTCGCACTTTCTCTATTAGTCCATCTATACTGACCTCCATCAGGTTGCAAATTAAAACTAATTTTTATCTGCATCTACAGTACCTCTGAAAAAATATTTGGGCTTCTAGCTGTGTGTGGGACTTGTTGTATTAGTCCATCTATACTGACCTCCATCAGGTTGCAAACTGAATATATTTTTTTCTGCATCTACCTCTGAAAAAATATTGGGCTTCTAGCTGTGTGTGGGTCTTGTTCTATTAATCCATCTATACTGACCTCCATCAGGTTGCAAACTGAATATAATTTTTTTCTGCATCTAGCTCTGAAAAAATATTTGGCCTTCTAGTAGTGTGTCGGACTTTCTCTATTAGTCCATCTATACTGACCTCCATCAGGTTGCAAATTAAAACTAATTTTTATCTGCATCTACAGTACCTCTGAAAAAATATTTGGGCTTCTAGCTGTGTGTGGGACTTGTTGTATTAGTCCATCTATACTGACCTCCATCAGGTTGCAAACTGAATATATTTTTTTCTGCATCTACCTCTGAAAAAATATTGGGCTTCTAGCTGTGTGTGGGTCTTGTTCTATTAATCCATCTATACTGACCTCCATCAGGTTGCAAACTGAATATATTTTTTTCTGCATCTACCTCTGAAAAAATATTTGGCCTTCTAGTAGTGTGTCGGACTTTCTCTATTAGTCCATCTATACTGACCTCCATCAGGTTGCAAATTAAAACTAATTTTTATCTGCATCTACAGTACCTCTGAAAAAATATTTGGGCTTCTAACAGTGTGTGGGACTTGTTCTATTAGTCCATCTATACTGACCTCCATCAGGTTGCAAACTGAATATAGTTTTTTCTGCATCTACCTCTGAAAAAATATTGGGCTTCTAGCTGTGTGTGGGTCTTGTTCTATTAATCCATCTATACTGACCTCCATCAGGTTGCAAATTGAATATATTTTTTTCTGCATCTACCTCTGAAAAAATATTTGGCCTTCTAGTAGTGTGTCGGACTTTCTCTATTAGTCCATCTATACTGACCTCCATCAGGTTGCAAATTCAAAATAATTTTTTTCTGCATCTAACCCAGCCAATAGTTTTGGCCTAATACCACAGTTTGGCCACTCAGCTCTGCTCGGTTACCATCCATTGTTTTTTTGTGCAAACAACTCCAGAGTTGTGAATTAGTTAACCACCAAAATGAGTGGAAAAATGCCTGCTGCTGGTGGAAAGGGGAATAGGCGTGTTGGGAAGGGGAAAAAAGGTTGTGTCCGTGGGGTAGGTGTTAAAGCAACAGTAACATCTGCAGAAGAAAGACCATCTTCCAGCCAAACTAAAATGTCTACTTCTTTTAGCGGACAATGTGATAAGATCCCTTTCTTACGGCCACGCCAATCGCTACAAATTCCAGATGAGGCACAAAAACAGCAGGTGCTTCAATGGATATCAAGTGCTCCTTTAAGTGGGCTCTCCTCCACATCAACTTCAACATCACAAATACTCCAGTCCTCAAAGGTGTCACCCAAATCGCACTTGCTTCCTCACAGCTCCCAAATCTCCAGCTGCCCGTCTGAGTATGAGGTAGAACAGATGGTTGAGTCTGCAGAGCTGTTTACTCATACTATAGCCTGGGAATCAGAGGTCGACTCCAGCGCTTCTGTGAATCCAGACGAGGAAATGATCTGCACTGATGCCCAGAATCTTTATGAGTCGGATCCAGGACCAGACGCAGAAGGTTCTGACCATAATGTAGACCCTCATTCCCAAACTGTAACTCCTGTTGGTGGAGACAATGAGGAAGACGATGATAAGACTCAAATACCTGATTGGAGCGACAACTTTAGTTTTTTGTCAGGGCAGGAACAGGTTGGCTCTGAGGACGACGGGTGTGATAACGCACTGGGTGATGATGATGAGGTCGGAGATCCCACTTACTGTCAACCCACAGTCAGCCAAGAGATGAGGTCAGCAGAGGAGGTGGAGGAAGATGCTAGTGACGACGAGGTCAGGTTGCGCCTTCCTGGACAGAGACGTAGTACTGGAAGCACGTCAACAACTGCATCCTCAAACACAACTCTGCCTCTCACCACAAGTCGTGGTGGCTCTTCAGGTCGCATGGGTGCTAAGCCTTGCATAGCCTGGGCATTTTTTCAGATCGATAAAGATGACCCAACTCGTGTTATCTGTAACATTTGTCAGCAAAAGCTAAGTTTAGGCCAAAAAATACATAGTTTGAGTACTTCATGCATGAACCGGCACATGGACATGAAGCATAAGTTGCAGTGGGAAGCTCAGTGTGCTACAATGCGGCCTAGCCGGCCGGGCCAACCACCGTCTGCCATATCTTGTGCATCCGCGGCCTCTTCATCCTCTGTGACTGGGGGGACAGCAGTCACACCTGTTTTGGGGCGCAGACCTGCCACCTCTTTACCCGCAACAGCCAGCGTGATTGGCAGGTCATCATTTTCTTTGGAGGTGGTAACACCAGCTGGTGTTGAGCGCTGTCCGACATCGATAGCACCACCTTTGGATGAAGGCAACCTAACATGTTCGCCTGCATCTTCCTCACAGACCGGCAGTTTGCCGGGGACACCCTTATCAACCCCGTCTAAGCACAATAGCCAGCCCTCGGTCCTTCAGATGTGGACAAGTAAAAGACCATTTCCTCCTAGCCATGAGAAAGCTAAGAGGTTGAATTTCACCATCTGCAAGCTCTTGGCTACAGAAATGCTGCCTTTCCGCCTGGTGGACACAGAAGATTTTCGAGACCTTATGTCCGTCGCAGTGCCCCAGTACCAGATGCCCAGTCGGCACTACTTCTCAAAGAAAGGTGTGCCTGCGCTCCACCAGCATGTCGCACACAACATCACCGCTTCTTTGAGAAACTCTGTGTGTGACAGGGTGCATTTCACCACAGACACTTGGACGAGTAGGCATGGACAGGGGCGTTACATGTCGCTGACTGGGCACTGGGTAACTATGGTGACAGCAGGACAAGGGGCTGCTGTCCAAGTCTTGCCGTCCCCACGAGTTGTGCGTCAATCCTCTTTATGTCAAAGTTCCTCCACTGCTTCTGCCTCCTCAACCTCCTCTCGGTCTTCCACCTGCACCCAAAGCCTGTCTGGTCATGCCACAAGCTTTCTAACTGCGCAGAAGGGATCCTGCACACCTCCTTACTATGCTGGCAGTAGGGCTCAACATCATCAGGCGGTTTTTACATTGAAATGTCTGGGAAATGTGAGTCACACAGCTGAGGAGTTGTGGTCAGCTCTGGAGAACCAATTTCATGAATGGTTGTCTCCACTGGACCTGAAACCAGGGAAGGCCGTGTGCGACAATGCTGCAAACCTGGGTGCGGCCCTTCGCCGGGGCAATGTCACACACGTGCCTTGTATGGCTCACGTGTTCAACCTGGTTGTCCAGCAATTTTTAGCCCACTATCCCAGACTAGATGGCCTTCTGCAGAGGGCACGGTCGCTGTGTGCTCACTTCCGCCGTTCGCATCCCGCAGCTCAGCGACTTACATCTCTACAGAAGTCGCTGGGCCTGCCACTTCACCGGCTAAAATGCGATGTGCCTACCCGGTGGAATTCAACTCTGCACATGTTGCAGCGACTGTGGCAGCACCGACAAGCCCTGGTGCAATACGTTCTGACGTATAGCCTGGGCCAACGAGATTCAGAGGTGGGGCAAATCACGCTGGAGGAGTAGTCTCAGATCAGGGACCTATGCACCCTTCTGCACAGTTTTGAAATGGCGACGAAGATGTTTAGTGCTGACGATGCCATTATCAGCATGACTATTCCGGTGATTTACATGCTGGAGCACATGTTAAACAGAATTCGGAGTCAGGTGGTGGCACAAGAGGAGGTGGAGGAAGTAGAGGAGGAGGAGTTGTACGCGGAAGGGCTAACATCTGCAAGGTCCAGAAGGTCGGCAGCACCAAGGCGGCAGGCATGTGAGGGTGGGGGAGATGGTTTTACCAGGGCGCATGGTAGCAGCCAAACTAGTGAGGAAGGTGCAGGAGCCCAGGAAGAAGTGGAGGACGAACTGATGGAAGACTCATCAGATGAGGGAGACCTTGATCACATTTCTGTTGTGCGAGGTTGGGGGGAGAGTACAGAGGAAGGAAGCATGATTGTTACCTCGCCACCAACACAACAGGGACTTGGTGCTCCTGGATGCGCAACACACATGAGTGCCTTCTTGCTGCACTACCTGCAACATGACCCTCGAATTGTGAGAATTAGAAATAATCCTGACTACTGGGTTGCCACACTGTTAGATCCCCGGTACAAAAGTAAATTTGCAGAAATTATTCCTGCCATAGAAAGGGATGCACGCATGCAGGAGTATCAGCAGAGACTGTTGCAGAATCTTACATGTGCTTTTCCACAAAATACCAGTGGTGCACGTAGTGAATCTCACAGTTCCAACTTGCCAACCGTGGGACCGTCAAGTGTTCAGCACTCAAACCGTAACAGAACCACAGTATCTGCTGGTAACATCAATTTTGCGGAATCATTTCACCACTTTTTTAGCCCATCCTTTGCAGGGCCACAGGAGACAAGAAGTCTGACACATAGTCAACGCCTAGAGACGATGGTACAGGAGTATCTCCAAGTAAACATTGAAGCCACGACTGTGTCACTGGACCCTTGCTCTTTTTGGGCTTCCAATCTGGATAAATGGCCGGAGCTAGCCACTTACGACTTGGAGATCTTGTCATGCCCCGCAGCCAGCGTTCTGTCTGAACGTGTGTTCAGCGCTGCTGGTGGTGTGCTGACAGATAAGCGCACGCGGCTCTCCACTGATAATGTAGACAGACTCACGTTCATAAAGATGAACAAATCATGGATCCGAAACGACTTTTCTACCCCTGTGTCATCCTGGGGAGAGTAAAAGCTTGATGATTGGTTAAAATCACCCTACCAACCGTTTTAAGCTTTCAAATTACTAATCATGTTTATCTGTATCTTGACTGGAAAATAATTTGGGCTTTGTAGCAGTGTGCAGCACTGATCCTATTAGGCCATCTATACTAAAGCTTCACCAGATTTAAAATTAAAAATAATTTTTAGCTGCATCTAGCCCGGAAAATAATTTTGGGGCTCCGAGATGCGCAAGGCACATAAGTGCCTTCTTGCTGCACTACCTGCAGCATGACCCTCATATTGTCAGAATTCGAAGTAATCATGACTACTGGGTTGCCACACTCTTAGATCCCCCAAACTTTTCGATCAACCTTTTCATTTTAATAAAGACCAAAAAAATGGTCATTTTTGAAATTATAAGCATTAGCAGGTTGTTAGAAACTGAAATCAAACAGTTTTCAACTCAAAACTTTATTCTAGGTGATGTTACATTTTCACATAGGACCCCTTGTTCGAAAGGAGCTTCTGAACTCTCTCGTCCATTGAATTTGTCAGGTTTTGGATGGTTTCTGCTTCAATTGTTTTGCATGAGGACAGAATACCCTCCCAGAGCTGTTGCTTAGATGTGAACTGCCTCCCGCCATCATAGACACTCCTTTTAATGATGCTCCAAAGGTTCTGAATGGGGTAGAGGTCAGGGGAGCATGGGGGTCACACCATAAGTTTGTCCCCTTTTATGCCCATATCAGCCAGAGATGCAGATGTTTTATGTGCAGCATGAGATGGTGCATTATCATGCAGAAAAATGATCTTGCTGTGAAATACACGGTTCTTCTTCTTGAACCATGGCAGGAAGTGCTGTTTGAGAAAATCCACATACATTATGGAGTTCATCTTTAGCGCCTTCAAGGATCCTAAAGGGGCCGACAATCTCTCTCCCCATGATTCCAGCCCAAAACATTACTCCACCTCCTCCTTGTTGGCGCTGTAGCCGTGTTTGCGTGGGGTGTCCATCAACCAGCCATCCTCCACTCCATCCATCTGGACCATCGAGCGCTGCACGGCACTCATCCGTGAACAAAACAGTTTTGAAATCAGTCTTCATGTAATGTTTGGCCCACTGGAGCCGTTTCTGCTTGTGTGAAGTGGATAGAGGAGGTCGACAGGATGGCGTATGCACAGCTGCAAACCTCTGAAGGACCCTGCATCTTGTTGTTCGGGGGACGTTGGAGGCACAAGCAGCTTCAAAAACTTGTCTGCTGCTATGACAAGGCTTTTTTGCCGCTGCTCTTTCAACCTGACGTAATTGCCTGTAGGAAAGAGTCCTCAATTTGCCCTTATCAGCACGCACACGTGTGTACTGTGAATCAGCTACATACTTCTTGATTGCCAAGACACTTCATCCTGATCATCGCACAATGTTGATTGTAGTCATGCCTTGACCTAAACACTCCACAATTTGTTGCTTCTCAGCAGCCGACACATCCTTTTTCTTTCCCATTTTGGCAGAAAATGTAGGCTGCTTAATAATGTGAGAGAGCCTTCTTAAGTAGTCTTGCCTTTCATTGGACACACCTGCCAAACTAATTAGCACAGGTGTCTGCAATTGCTTACAGTGATATAAAGAGCCCTGACACACATCACCATCAATGAGTTTAACTGACAAACAAACAAATTCTTCCCTTATCACTCCTAAACACTTTTTGCATAATAATTTGGAACGCGGTGTACATGTGCTTTTCCACAAAACACCAGCGGTTCACGTAGTGAATCTTACAGTTCTAACTTGCCAACCGTGGTCTGTATGGAATTGTTCAATAAAGGGCCCAAAATTAAGATAACATAGATGGGAGAGGTCTCTATGAATAGGAATTCCTAAGTATTTGATACCCTGTGAGGGCCAGGCAAAGGGAAAGTTGGACTGGATGGAATCCTATATGGATTTGGGGAGGGAGACATCGAGGGCCTCAGACTTCGCTGCATTGATTTTAAAATTTTACCATGTAACAAAGTGATCTATTTCAGCCATAACAGCATGGATGGATATATGTGATTGAGTGATATATACTAGGACATCATCAGCAAATAGAGAGCACTTGTACTCGGTGCCTCCCACCTCAATCCACCTAATATTGGGGTTATGGCGAATTGATGAGAGCAGGTGCTCCGTCACTAGGATGTATAAGAGAGGGGACAGAGGACATCCCTGCCTTGTCCCATTGGTGATTGTGAAAGGTGATGAAAATGTTCTGACGCACCCCCTGGGCCTTGGGACACCCGGAGCCGGACCCTTTTTGGTGGATGCTGGTGGTTGTAGTCTTCGTGGCGGCGACCCGGTTCCGTGGCTCAGGGCGGTCAAACCAGTGGCGGAACTATTTATGTGGTTTTGATGTTTAAATGTCTGACTACGCCACCCGTGGATTGCGGTCAGAGTGAACCGCCGCTACAGGGCAGACCGCTGAGGCTGGTGTTGTGGGTGCAGCAGAGCGTAGCATAACTCCCCACGGGAGGAGTATAGCCTCAGGGCAGTGTATGCGGAGGATGGGGGTGATGGTGCAGGGCAGCAGCAGTAACGACACGGAGTCAGTGATGCAGTCCAGGGCCTTTACTCACAGTTCTTATTATCCAGACCACGTCTGCAGGTAACGGCTGCCCACGTCGTACTGTGCTCACCAGGTGAGGGGCTCAGACAACTCCCAGATAACTTTGGAGCACTTCACAGGACCCCCTTTGTGTGTCCTTTGTCTGGCCTTTCTTACCAACACTTCTGTCCGGCTGCCTCGGGCCTCCTCTTGGTAAACTTGGCGCCAGTTTCCCTGACCCTATGTGGTGCCTTCCTAGCGGGTGTAGCGAGGGGCTGCGCCACATAAAATGTCAGAGCCTCCGGTTTCTAGCTGAGGGTCGTTTCCTGCCTCCACTAGTTCGGGGACCGGTCTCCCCCTTTGGCCTGACCCCTCCACGCAGGTGGATTCGGGCGTGCGGTGGCGACTCGCCCGTCCGCACCCCTGGGATCCCTTCATTCCTCGTTCCTGGAGCCTTCTCCGCTCCTCTTCCTTCCTTCTCCCTCTTCCAGGCCTGGGCCTCTGTTACTAGGCCCGCCTCCGGAGCAGAGCTCATGCAGAGCCCCTGCTCCCTGCCACTTCTGCTCAGACTTCTCTGCACTGAACTAAGATGGTGCCCACCTTTTATACTCCCTTCTCAATGCACCCAGGAACTGCTTCCTCCCTGCTCCTGCACTACAGGGTTCCCCTTCCTCAGTGTTCCCTCCCCCCACTCCAGCCAGGGACAGGGACTGTCGTGCCCATCTCAGGGGCATATTGGTCGCCCTGCCCCACGGCAATGTGGTGTAATGCATACAGGTGTCGGGTCCTGATCCACACTCCATCCTTACCTGAGAGTGAGATATCACACCTCTGGGTGAGGTGCAATACGTCTGTAGCAACCGAGCCCTCAGGGTGCTACAGTTCCATTTATCTTCAGCCTAGGTGACGTATTGCGATACAGGGCCGTGATTTTGGCTATAAAAGGGTCCCCTAGACCCCTACCCCAAGCTTTTTAAGAGAATCATATATGGCGTGCCAGGAGACTCTATGGAATGCTTTCTCAGCATCCAACGAGAGTATCTAATTAAAAAATTTTAACTGCATCTAGCCCAGGAAATACTTTGTGCCTAGTAGCAGTGTCTGCTAGTCAGCGGATTATCCCGGCTGTTAAGCAAGCTACACCACCTGTAGTTTAGACACTTAATTTTTTCAAAGGAAATGCTTCGGGACCATGGGATACTCAGTGAAGAGCATCAGGAGGCACCCCAAGGCATAGGGGCTGGGACTGGCAGTAGGATGCCTTGCGGTGGACAGCCGAGCTCGATCCTTATAAAAGCTTTTTAACTGCAGCAGCTTTAGTGGACGCTACTGGAGCTGGAATTACGCGGCTACTGGCATGAGACTTGCCCTCCAATAGATCCTTGTAAATGGATTTAAAGTGTATTCATTCAAATTAGAGAGACAATTTAAATTAAAAAGCTTAGAGCTGCCTCCACCACAGGGGGGCTCGCTCGACCCACCAGCGGACAGGCACCAGTATTGGGAGAGGGGGGCTGGCCATCAGGGTTCACCGCGGCTCTGGCACAAACCCGGCGACACGGAGGTGGCACGGGCAGGAGCGGACTGGCCGTGTCGGCTTCTCACTTTTTGGATTTTAGAAGGGCATGACATGCCTATATCTGTGTCTCCCCCTCCTTTTACTCCTCCACCTCTTTTATTTTCGCATGACTATATGTACTTGTCACTTTTCCATGTGTTAGTTGTGTCTTCTGAGCAGTTTGTCAGCTTTTGGACACCTTTGAAGGTGTTTTCTATGTGTTTCTATGTGTTTTTGTTTGCCTGCCTTTGGTTTCAACGGTGTTCGAAGGTGTTCGACGAACAGTTCGACGAACAGTTCGGCGAACACACGGGTGTTCGACGAACCGAACCGAACTCGAACACTACGGGGGTGGCTCAACACTACTCCTGATAGGCCAGTCCCGGAAGGCCAAGAACCAGAAGCCGCCCTTCAAATGGGAGAAGTTAGAAGAAGAGTCCTTCCGCCAGCTGAAGATGGCCCTCACGGGGGATGAAATCCTGGCGTACCCTGATTACAGCCAGCCCTTTATCCTCTACACCGACGCAAGTAACATCGGGCTAGGAGCCGTACTGTCCCAAATCCAGCAGGGGAAAGAACGAGTAATCGCTTACGCCAGTCGAAAACTGCGACCCACCGAAAGAAACCTTGAGAATTACAGCTCATTTAAGCTAGAGTTCCTGGCAGTGGTGTGGGCAGTCACCGAACGCTTTAAGCACTACCTCGCTTCTTCCCGGTTCACCGTGTACACGGATAACAACCCGTTGACACACCTGGACACGGCAAGACTCGGTGCCCTAGAGCAGAGATGGATGGCCCGTCTGTCCAACTACGAGTTCACAATCAAATACCGGGCAGGACGCTCCAATACCAACGCGGACGCCCTGTCCAGGATGCCAAACCTACCGGACGTAGGAGAAGATCCAGAGGGACTGGAAGAAGTCGAACTCCCCGCGTTCCACCGTCATGGGACTATCCAGTATTCCCATCGGGTAAGGAGTAAGCAAGCCGCTACGTTTAACCCCTTGCCTCACTACAACTGGGAGGAAATGCAAGACAGTGACCCTGCCGTCCGGCTGGTGAAGGAGATGCTGACTCGGCCAGAGGCTCGCCTTGACCCAGACACTCCGGAGGAAGCCAAGCAACTGTGGGCTGAGAAGAGTCGACTGTTCCTTTACAAGGGGAAGTTGTGCCGCAGAATGGTTAACTCCCGGACGCATGAACTAATCTGGCAAGTAGTGGTGCCACGGAGAGACGCAGCCATGGTGATGGAAGCATACCACGACGGGGCTGGACACTTCGGATGGAAGAAGCTGGAGTTCCTGCTGCGTGGGCGGTTCCACTGGGTAGGCATGAGGGGAACCATCGAGAGGTGGTGCAGAGACTGTGGCCCGTGCAACCTAAGAAGGAAGGACCGTGCCAGCCAGAAGACTCCCCTGCAGTCCATCGTCACCCGGCAGCCGTTGGAACTGGTAGCCTTGGATCATGTAAAACTGACCCCAAGCAGAAGTGGCTACGTCTACGCGTTAACCATTGTTGATCATTACTCCCGGTTCTTGGTTGTCATCCCCGTTAAGGACTTAATGGCTCAAACAGCAGCTAGAGCCTTCCAGCAGCACTTCTGCCGTCCACACGGGTACCCGGACCAAGTGCTGACGGACCAGGGACCTGCCTTTGAAGCGGAGGTCTTCCAGGAATTCTGCAATCTGTATGGCTGCCGGAAGATAAGGACGACACCCTATCATCCGCAAACTAATGGACTTTGTGAGAAAATGAACCAGGTGGTAATGGATCTCCTGAAAACGTTGCCCCTGGAAGAACGCAGTCTGTGGCCTGAGAAGCTGCCCGATCTGGTGGACCTATACAACCACATCCCGGTAGGTTCCACCAACTGTACCCCGGCTTACCTAATGAGGGCGAGACCTGGTAAGTTACCTGTTGACCTGGAAATGGGAGTCCTGACACCCGAGGACACTTCACCAGAAGCAGACTGGGACACAGAGAGGCAGCAGCAGTACCGGAAAGTACAGGAGAGCGTGGAGCGAAGTCTCTGTCAGGCTAGGGAAAGACAAGAGAAAACTTACAACCAGTATGCTCCCGCTGTTCCCCTGGTACCCGGAGAGCAGGTCTTGAAGAGGAAAAGACGGCTCCACAAGTTGGACGACCAGTGGGAGAAGGACCCGTACACCGTACTGCCCTCAAGCCACGAGAACCCGAAAGTCTGTACCATCAGTAAAGACGGAGGGGAGACCATAGCCATTGTATCCCGGGATCACCTGAAGAAGTGTCCTGAACAGCTACGGAACCCTGAAGAGGAACAAGAAGACCATCGACCCGTAGAGGAAAGGGAAGATATGGTTAGTACTGTGCTCGGAGACTTCCCTCAGTCCTGGACTCAAGTCAATGGTGCAGTTGTGGTACCCGTCCTCACGTTCCTCCAACCAGCATCCCAAGTACCTACGGAGCAACAGGTAGAGCTGGAAGAGCAGCCGGTCCAGGAGGCAGAAGACTCCACACAAGCAGAACAGGAGGATCAACCCTCTGCTTATAGTGAGCCTGCCGTACCCCTAGTGAGCCAAAGAGCCGGTAGACAGCTGCCCAGTTTACCCTTGACAGCTCCTACACCCTGTAGTTCAGGGCCAGACAGTCAACTCCGTAGGTCCACTAGGGTCACTAGAGGCCAGTTACCCGCACGTTGGAGGATTTGAAGTGTTTAAATTGTTTTATTTGTGGTCACCTGTCTGTTACTTGTAAATAATTATGTGTTTCTAGTTATTTTTAGGAGTCCTTGGTGGATTTACCGGGACTCCTTGTACAATTGGTTGGAGCGTAACCCAGGAATGGACTAAAGACTGTTAAGGACTCGGGGCAGGACAGACCCCTACCTGGTTACGTCTCCCTGTTTTGGTGAAATGGACACCTTTGTTTTCTTCAAAGACTGCACCCGGTTGCGGACACGCCGCAACCATCTTTATGTGTTTTTCTTATTGTATTATTATTGTTTATACCTTGTTATGTTTTTCTAAAAATATGTTTAGTCCCGGAGTACTAAATTTCACTAGGGGGGAATGTGGCACCCCAGGGGTCTGGTTTCCACAGTAACAGCAATGTTATGTCTGAGAGCAGGTGGGAGGTCTCTTGGTCAGGAATCCTATGCATGCCACACCTCCTGCCCAGTCCTAGGAGGGGAAGAACTTCCCCTATATAAACCTAGGGCTGAGGCAGGGCTAGTGAGTAGAGAAGAAGTAGAGACAGAGAAGCAGATATAGGAAAAGAACATCAGGAGCTCTGTGGGAGCAGTGCTACAAGGAGTCAGGGGCTGGCAGCTGCAGAGCTCGCCCTGACTGAGAAGTTATCACCGGACCCGGAGTCCGAGGCTGTGGGGACTAACTCCTATCCAACAGCAGAAACCGACCGGCAGGGGATTGCAGGTCCTCTGGCCCAGAAACCCGAAGGCACGGTCACACGCGTGGGACCAGCACCGCCGTCGTGGAGCGGAAGCTACTAGAAGGCCCCGAGTCACCGGCCATACGGGTGAGCACCACACGGTACACTCAGGGACGTGGGCTACTTATACCTGCCTCTAGCAAGGTAGCCAGAAGAGTATCGTTAGTTTGGGAGGCCTACAACTCCGCCTGGCCAGGGGAGATCCCATCTGCTCAAGGACTGACCAGGCCCCAATCGCTAGCCAGTACTCCGGGAGGGTCTATCTTTGTCACCAGTAAAGACCCTGAACTACACCGTACCGTCTCCGAGTGGTTCCTGCTACCCCCATCATCCACGTCGGCTGCCCTGAGGCCATACCCCTCCCGTTGGGGGTTATACTATCACGCTGCAAATGTAGCACCCTGAGGATTCGGCTGCTACAGGGGTATTGCACCTCAACCCAGAGGTGTGATATTCCACTCCCGGGTAAGGATGGAGTGTGGAACTGAGCTCGGTAGGCTGCATGCACTACACACATCCCATTTCCGGGGAACAGGCCGACGGTACTCCCACTTAGAAATGTGCAGGTACGACCGAGTCTGTTCCTGGCTGGAGTGGGAGGGGGGTGGTACATCCCAAGTAGTGTAGGGGCAGATAGGGGGAGCAGCCTGGGTAAAGATAGGAGCTCATTGGGTGCTGGTCACCTGAGCTCACACATAGAGGGTGTATATAAGGTGGGCACCATCAAAGAACAAAGTCAGTCAGTCAGTCAGTCAGTCAGTCTGTCAGAGTATAACCTGAAGAGCAGAGCAGAGGAGAAGAGCAGCCCCAGGCCCAGAGAGAGTGAGAGAGGAGAGCAAGAAAGACCCAGAGGGGGAGACAGAAGGAACTCTGAGAACCCAAGTACAACCCTAGGGTGAAGAGTTGGCAACAGGGTACCGGATCCCAAACTGGTGGGGGCTAAAGCATACCTCAGCCAGAGATCGGAGGCCGTGGGCAGGATCTGCCACGGCCACCCACCACATCCACCCTGAAGGCAAACCACGTGTAGGGTCAGGGAACCCAAGGCCAAGGGTCTCCCAACAGAAGGCCCGAGGGAGCTGGACCTAGGTGGATCCCTGGTGGGGACGGCCAGAAGAAAGGACAAGAAGGAGGGCTCAGGGACACGCTCCGGACTTGCTTGGGGGTTGGCTGAATCCAGGACCTGGTGGACGCAGCACGGCTCGGGTGGTCACTCAAGGCCGGAGTGACCGGAATATCTGCAGTAAGTAAACACCCTGAACTGCACAACCCGACTCTGTCTTTAATTATCATCTATGCTGCACCACCACAACCCCCATCCTCTGCACCTGACCCCCTGAGGCCATACCCCTCCCGTTGGGGGTTATACTATCTAAAGCTGCACCAACACCATCAGCCTCAGCGGACCCTGCTGCAGCGGCGGCCGTAGTGACCGCAATCCAACGGGTGGCGTAGTCGACATAAAGAACTTTAGTAACATCAGTAAGGACTGCCACACACTGAGCTTGACACCCTGGGCACGGACCGGGTCACAGCCACTCGGAGACTACAACCCCCATCTGATCCGGCTCCGGGTATTCCCTTAAAGAATATGGCCCAGGGGGCGCGTCAACTTTGGCGTAGTCGGCAGGATAACGTGCCCGCAACACCCGGGTACTGCGTGCCTGAAGAAAAGAACAAGTTTACCTCAAAAAGAAGTCTCCTGCCGGTTCCGGAGGGTCCCCGCCATCGGACTCCATCACAGATCGATTCCCGCCGGTTGTCCGCCATTAACAGCTTTTTCCCGCCATCTGCAGAGTTTCCCGCCACTGGGAGACGATTCCCGCCATTTCCGAAGATTTCCCGCCTTGGAAGAGCGGACGCCATTATGGGCGTGCCAGAGGGTGGCAAGAGGCCACCTCCCATCGTGGGCCAGGACCGAAAATGGCGCCAAAAGTGGAAACCGCCCCCACCAACAGAGACTGTGATGCTAGAGGTGTCTGTCAGCGTGAAAGAACTGCCCCTGGAGCTGACAGTCACCAAGTGGCCCCGGGACCGCCCTCGAGGGGGGAGGAGACGAAAGGAGAGAACAAAGATGGGTGCCGCCTGGAGCAGTCTTGAGCGAGCGCACCCGGAGGCAAGAAGCCTGGAGAAGAATATCGGAGGAGCTTACCCGGAGATGGCGAGAAAGCAGAGCAGCACCGGCCCGCTGGCCAGGAGCCTGCTGGAGACGACTGTAGGAGAGCAGAGCAGCACCGACCCGTTGGTCAGGAGCCTGCTGGAAACAATGACCCCACTAGGCCTAGTGGAGGTCCTAGCACAGCTCCCCCGAGACCGGGAGTGTGCACAAACCGCTCTGGAGGGCCTCGCAAGGAGGATGGCCCTGGTGCAGCGAGAGACGTTGGCGGAATGGAGCCGTGAGATGGCCCAGCAGGCTGAGACCTGTCAGCGGAGCACGCCACCCGAGATGAGGAGACAGACCGCCTCTGAGGATGGCGCGGGAGGACTGAAGGCCGGAGACGGCGCCGAGAAGGGAGCCGAACGAGTGGAGGCAGGTAAAGGGGACGTCTATACCCCAAACCGGGAAACTGCGTACCTGCCCCAGCTCCCCGTCGCAGAGCCCGAAGTCTATCCTGCCGTGCCCGTCGCTGCAACGTCACCGCCGCAGACTAGGCCTCAAACGGGAGCCGCGACCCCTGTGACGTCACACGCCTCGACCCCGAGCGTGACCAAGCAGGAAGTACCACCGGCCTGGTCGCAAGGCCTAGTACCCCCGGGCGCCGCAATACCAACAGCGCCCCCTACCTCCGCGGAGCCCCCGGCCTGGTCGCAGGGCCAAGTAGCCCAGGGCGCCGCCGTCCTTACGGTGCCCTTCACCTTCCAGATACCCCAGGCCTGGCCGCAAGGCCCGGGCAACCCGGGCGCTAACACCACCGCGCCCATAAGACCAAGAGTGCCGCATCTGGGAGAGGACCGGTATGCCCAGCATACGTGCCCGGATGGGCAGCCATTTATATGGCCACCGGAGTTCCACCATCCCCGACTCCGGAGAGAGAGACCCCTGGATGAACCCCTGATCCCGGCTCCAAAGCCCGTAAAGAGGATCTCGCCCCCGCTAGCGGAAGCACAGTTTGAGTGGGACCCCACCGGAGAAGATCTTATGGGGTTCACTCAAGAGACTCGGGCAGCTGCAGCGGAGCGTGCTGAGTGCTGCCGCCAACAGCTCGAGGATTTCGAGAGGGAGCGGAGAGAGAGGCGGGTCCGGGAACAACAAGCCCAGATAAGGAGCGCGGAGCAGAAGAGCCGGGCCAGGAGAGACCCCCGTGCAGCGCATAGTCCCCGCACCACCGGGACTGTGATAAAGTTTAACCTGCAGCATGGGTGGGGCTTCATCCGAGACCACCACACCCTAGGCGACGTCTTCGTAACCAGGAGAGACGTTGAGTCCCACCTACCGGAGGGACACAGAGGTCGTGACCTTTACATCGGGGACGAGGTCACCTTCACCCGGCACAAGTGTGCCAAAGGTCCCTACGCCCTCCATGTGCATCGCCTGATGGAGGAAGAGCTGCGGTGTGAGGAGGAAGAACAAGAGGACCCGGACGGGTCTGAAACTAGAGCAAAAGGTAACCAAAAAGCAAGAGCAGGAGGACGCCGTCGCTAAGGACAGCGAAGCAGAAGCTGTATATAGTTGCCCGTCGGGGCACAGTAAACTGAAACCGTGAACTGAAACTGAAACTGAAACTGAAACTGTTGCTGTTGCTAATATAGTCCCCGTTGGGACCAGCATGTGTGAACTGTTACCCGTATTTCCCTAAATCCCACTGACCGAGGACTGAGAGCGGTCATTCCTCCCTAATACCTGGCCGAGGACTGAGAGCGGCCATATCCTTGTATATAGTTGCGCGTCCTAAAGCGCCCCCTACCGGTTTTCCAGGAAAACCAGTTTTCCAGAGAGACTGTCGCACTTTACCCGGTCACACGTTGCACAGTGACCGGAGGAGGAGCCAGAGGCGACGAGAATGTTTTATATATATAATGTTTTTATATGTTTTATATGTTTATGCAAAAATTTGTATGTTTTGGTGTTATTTATGTCTTACAGCCCGAGGACGTGCTGTGATTTACCAGGGGGGAATGTAGCACCCTGAGGATTCGGCTGCTACAGGGGTATTGCACCTCAACCCAGAGGTGTGATATTCCACTCCCGGGTAAGGATGGAGTGTGGAACTGAGCTCGGTAGGCTGCATGCACTACACACATCCCATTTCCGGGGAACAGGCCGACGGTACTCCCACTTAGAAATGTGCAGGTACGACCGAGTCTGTTCCTGGCTGGAGTGGGAGGGGGGTGGTACATCCCAAGTAGTGTAGGGGCAGATAGGGGGAGCAGCCTGGGTAAAGATAGGAGCTCATTGGGTGCTGGTCACCTGAGCTCACACATAGAGGGTGTATATAAGGTGGGCACCATCAAAGAACAAAGTCAGTCAGTCAGTCAGTCAGTCTGTCAGAGTATAACCTGAAGAGCAGAGCAGAGGAGAAGAGCAGCCCCAGGCCCAGAGAGAGTGAGAGAGGAGAGCAAGAAAGACCCAGAGGGGGAGACAGAAGGAACTCTGAGAACCCAAGTACAACCCTAGGGTGAAGAGTTGGCAACAGGGTACCAGATCCCAAACTGGTGGGGGCTAAAGCATACCTCAGCCAGAGATCGGAGGCCGTGGGCAGGATCTGCCACGGCCACCCACCACATCCACCCTGAAGGCAAACCACGTGTAGGGTCAGGGAACCCAAGGCCAAGGGTCTCCCAACAGAAGGCCCGAGGGAGCTGGACCTAGGTGGATCCCTGGTGGGGACGGCCAGAAGAAAGGACAAGAAGGAGGGCTCAGGGACACGCACCGGACTTGCTTGGGGGTTGGCTGAATCCAGGACCTGGTGGACGCAGCACGGCTCGGGTGGTCACTCAAGGCCAGAGTGACCGGAATATCTGCAGTAAGTAAACACCCTGAACTGCACAACCCGACTCTGTCTTTAATTATCATCTACGCTGCACCACCACAACCCCCATCCTCTGCACCTGACCCCCTGAGGCCATACCCCTCCCGTTGGGGGTTATACTATCTAAAGCTGCACCAACACCATCAGCCTCAGCGGACCCTGCTGCAGCGGCGGCCGTAGTGACCGCAATCCAACGGGTGGCGTAGTCGACATAAAGAACTTTAGTAACATCAGTAAGGACTGCCACACACTGAGCTTGACACCCTGGGCACGGACCGGGTCACAGCCACTCGGAGACTACAACCCCCATCTGATCCGGCTCCGGGTATTCCCTTAAAGAATATGGCCCAGGGGGCGCGTCACATAATCCTACCACCGGCCTCAGCGGTCTGCCCTGCAGCAGCAGCTCCTTAGCTGTACTCAACAGGTGGCGTAGTCGTCCAACATCTACCGCTAATACAGCGCCACTTAGTCTGACTCCCTGGGCACGGACCGGATCACCGCCACGAGACTACAACCCTCAAAAGATCCGGCTCCGGGTAAGCTCCCGCGTGCGCAACGCAGCGCGACACAGGCCCAGGGGCGCGTCACAGACACTAGTGAAAGTGAGATGCTGGGCATGAGGCGACTGCATGGTGCAGGAACATGCTGTCCCGGTCTGCCGGCCACATCGCAACACCCAAAGGGCTGCTTGTGGCCCGTGGACTGCACTTTGCTCAAGTCTGGTATACAGTGAAAACATAAAAACCATGGAAAGTGTAAACTATAATAAAATGGTATCAGAAGACATAGTGCATTGCAGCTTGCTTTCTTTGGGATTGCATCGCCGCAGACTAGTCAGGGTGCACATGCAAACCACTGTCCACCACCAAAGGGGAAACGGTGAACAGTGGGCATTTGAGCATCATAATTGTACTGAGTAGGAATGGCTCAGGCAATGTGATGCTCCTGTCAAGATTCTGCTGGAAAACTTGGCTCCTAACATTCATCTGGATGGCCCTTTGATTCATACCTAAATATTGCTGCAACACTTAAACGCAGTGGTGGTAGTGATCCCTCTGATCAGGATAATACACCCTGCCACACAGAAAATATTATTCTTGAATGGTTTGAGATACATGATGAGTTCAGCGTGTTGACCTGGCCTTTAAAGTCCCTACATCTCTACTGATGTCTTGATGCCAGATACCAAAGACCACCTACAAGGGTCTTTAGTTAATATCTCAATGAAATGAGTTGTTTAGTGGCACGAAAGGGGCATCGAAAGGGGAGATGGACGACACAATATTTAGCAGGTGGTTTTCATTCTGTGGCGAACTTTTTCCACCTTTAATGTCACCCACAATCAGTACAAATCCATTGAAAAACAAACTGAAATCATTTTGAGGGGAAAATAAAAAAAATAAAAAATTTAAATAATGTGGTTGCATAAGTGTAAACAACCTCTTATAATTGGGGATGTGGTTGTGTTCAGGATTAGCCAATCACATATAATCTCATTTTAAAAGTTAAAGCCATGTTTTGAATGAAGGAAATTATCCAATATCATATGTCTGTGAGTGTCAAAAGTATGTGAACTGTTACTTTCAGTATCTGGTGTGACATGGTTATATTCTTCATATGTCTGGCCTTTTCTTACAAAGCCCAGCTATGTTTTTCCAAAACCTACATCAAGTCTGCCAAAAGCATGTGGAAAACAAGTTATGGTCTAATAAGATCAAAGTTGCACTTTTTGGGCATAATTCTAAAAGTTAGGTTTGGTGCAAAGTCAACACTGAGCATCACTAAAAGAACACCATTGAATTGTACAGGTTATGGATGACATTAACCCCTTTAGCACTGATATCTGTTTGCATGTTAATAACCAGGCCAATTTTTACAATTGTCAATTTATGAGGTAATAACTCTGAAACACTTCAACAGATCCCACTGATTTTGAGATTGTTTTTTCCTGACATATTTACTTCATGATAGTGGTAAAATGTATTCAATATAACTTGTGTTTATTTGTGAATAAATTGTACATTTGGTGAAAATTTTGAAAATTTTGCAATTTTCAAGCTTTGAATTTTCATGCCCTTAAATCAGAGAGATATGTCACACAAAATAGTTAATAAATAACATTTCCCACATGTCTACTTTATATCAGCACAATTCTGGAACCAAAATTTTTTTTGTTAGAAAGTTACAAGGGTCACAAAGTCACTTTGAGGGGTCTATATGACAGAAAATACCCCAAAGTGACACCATTCTAAAAACTGCACCACTCAAGGTAATTAATACCACATTGAAGAAGTTATTAATCCCTCAGGTGCTTCACAGAAATTTTTGTAATGGGGAAGAAAAACAATGAACATTTAACTTTTCTTCTAAAAAATGTTACTTTAGACCCAATTTTTTTTATTTTGCAAGGGTAACAGGAAAAATGGACACCAAAATTTGTTGTGCAATTTCTACTGAGCACGTCGATACCCCTAATGTGGGTAAAAAACACTGTTTGGGCGTACAGCAGTGCTCGGAAGGGAAGGAGTACCATTTGACTTTTTGAATGCAAAATTTGCCTATTAGTGGCGCCATGTCGCTTTTGGGGAGCCCCTGATGTGCCTAAACAGTAGAAACCCCCCACAAGTGACCCAATTTTGAAAACTAGACCCCTCAGGGAACTTATCTAGATGTGTGGTGAGCATATTGAACCCCCAGCTGCTTCACAGAAGTTTAAAACATTGAGCCATAAAAATGAAAATTTTACATTTTTCCCACAAAAATGTTTTTCAGCCCCCAACTTTGCATTTTCTTAAGGGTAATGACTCGCCCAGGGGGGATATGGGGGGGGACTCGGTACACGGGCCTTTACCTTCTTGGGATGTGACGGCAGTCGGCTCCCGGGCCCGTACCCTGGGGTCACTCTTTAAAAAGGGGTTTGTTTACAGTTTTGTCTCGTGACGCCCCCTGTGGTTCCCGGTAATGGGTACCGGCGCTGCTGCAGACCTCTGGAGCAGATGTTAGGGCAGCTGGGTTGGTGTGGCTCTCCACAGGCAGAGCACAGCTCCAGGGCAGTGTAGGTGCAGATGGTGATGCTGGGCATTTTAGTGCAGGAGCGATAGCGTGGTAGAAATAACTGACAGAAACAGTGGGGTGCAGCCATCCGAGTTTACTCACAGTTATTTAGGTTCTTCAGGTGGCACTATTAAGCTGACAGTCTCCCACGTTGCCCTGCATTTACCAGGCAGGGGTTCAGCACTCCCAAGTATCTCTAGAGCACTTAACGGGACCCCTCTCTGTATGTTTCTTCCTTAGCCGACCTCCCGCGCTGGGTCTTCTCCCTCCTGCCCTGCGCCCCGCCACACAAAGTCCCGATCGGGTACCTTGAGATCCCTCTGGGTAACTTGAAGTTCCCGGACCTGGCTTGGTGCCCTTTTCGGCGGCTTAGGTGCGTATGTGGCAACTGCACCCTGAAAGTGCAGAAGCCTCCGGTTTTCCAGCTGAGACCTAAAGTAACTCGGCTAGTCCAGAGACCGGTTCCCTTCTTGCGGCCTGATCCCTATGACATCTGGCAGATTCGGGCGTACGGGTGCCGTCCTGCACTCACCGTACCCCCTGGGATCCCTTCAGTTCCTGGAGCCTTCCTTCCTTGCTCCCACTCCTCTCTCAGCCTTGGGCATGACAGGCCAAGCCTGCCTGCCAAGCAAAGCTCCTGCAGAGCCCTTGCTCCTCTCACTTCTCCTCCTCTGACTCTCTGACTGACTCACTACTCTTAGATGGCTTCCCTATATATATGTATCTTCTAGTGCTCCCCTGGTCTGCATCCTCCACCCACACCCACTACATGGTTCCCCCTCACTTTTGGTTCCCCCCACTCCAGCCAGGGATGGGCAGCAAAAGAAGTGCATAATGCCCTTCCAGCCAGCCTGGAGTAGTGTAGTGTTGAGTGCAGGTGCTGGGGTCCCGGGCAGTACTCCATCCTTACCTGAGAGGAGATGCCACACCTCTGGGTGAGGTGCAGTACCTCTGTGGGGACTGAACCCTCAGGGGCGCCACAGTAGCAGGAGAAATTACACCATCAATTTGTAGTGCAATTTCTCCTGAGTAAGCCGATATCCCATATGTGGGGGACAACCACTGTTTGGGCCACATGGCAGAGCTCGGATGGGAAGGAGCGTCATTTGACTATAAAATTTTCTTGAATAATTAGCGGATGCCATGTCGCATTTGGGGAACCCTTGGTGTGCCTAAACAGTGGAAACGGCCTTTAAGTCACACCATTTTGGAAACTAGACCCTTCATAGATTTTATAAAGGGGTATACTGAACATTTTGAACCCAGAGGTCCAACACAGAATTTCATAACATTAGGTCATCATTTTGAATATGTTGTCATTAGTCTTGAGGGCAAGTGCTCGCTACTTGAGTTTGCATTGGGTACTCGGGTATGCACCAAGTATTGTGGGTGCTCGAGTGACATGCTTGAGTCCCCGCCTTGCATATTTCATAGTTGTTAAACACCCAAAAAAAACCATGCAGGGATTCCTAGTGTATGGCAGTCAATTATTTCATGTTTTTTTTGGCTGCATAGCAGCCGCAAAACAAATGGGGCGGAGACTCGGGCTTGTCACTCGAGCACCCGTGATACTCGGTGCATTCCCGAGCACCCGATGAAAACTCAAGTAGCGAGAACTTGCGCTCAACACTAGTCGCCATATCGTCATCATTTTCTTTCTTTACTTTTAAAAAAATCCCAACCCTAACACAACCCTAACAAAAATCTAACCCCAACCCTAATCCTAACCGTAACCCTAATCCTAATGTTAAAAGGCTCGGATGCTGCACACAGCACGCAGAGAGTATGGTAGAGGTTTAATTCAAGATTTGGTTTCTCCACGCAGGGAGTGTAAATTTAAGTAACACAACGATAAAACAGTAAAATCGGACAATAAACGATTGTGGTTTAACTATAACACGGAAAGGACGAAAAATACGGCGCAGTCCCAAAAGTTCAGGCTGAATAAGAGAAGGTAGATTACTGGAGGCTTGCACTTATCTGTCCTTTAGCGATAACTACGTCTGTCTTCAGACACTCACTCCAGAGGGAGTCCGTCTTCTGGTGGCAGTGGGCGGTCTCGGGTCTCACCCACTGGGCCCCCAGTCCTTTGACCACACGACAGCGGTCACGACTCCTTTAAGAGCCGTAGAAAGCTCCTCCGGCGTACAACAAACTGCGTTAGGATCACTAATCCCGGGTGCGTCCTCGCCCGTAGGTGGTGCCTATGTTCCTTAAACTTCTGCTGCACCAACCTCCGAAGAGTCTGCAACCGGTGCCTATGCTCCCGGACCCAGGAAGATGGTCCGTCTGGGGCCAGTCCTCCATGGGATCTAGTTCTAGCTTAGTGATCTCCCTACCCTTTTGTCTGAACAGCAGGGTGCAGGGGGTCGCCCCAACACGTGTCCTTCTTTCACTTCCCCAATCTGTCCCTGCATAGCGGACAACGGGCTGCCAACCCTCTGGTAGCTGGGCACCTCTTTGGCCTCCAGTTCTTCATCTCGGTCACGGTCGGGGTGCTCATGGGTCGGTAGGTGATCTTATACGGGTACCGAGCCATGCGAGCCACCCATCGTTGTTCCAGGGCTCCCAACTTCGCGTTCTCCAGATGAGCCAATGGGTTGTTGTCTGTCTTCACCAACACTTCAGACCCCAACAAGTACTCCGCAAACTTTTCTGTCATTGCCCACACTAGGGCCAACATTTCCAATTTAAATGAGCTGTAATTGTCGGGGTTATTCTCCGAGTCTCGGAGGGAGCGACTCGCATATGCTATCACCCGCTCTCTCCCCTCCTGCTCCTGCGACAGCACGGCCCCAAGACCAAGGAGACTTCCATTGGTGTGAAGAACGAAGGGCTGAGAAAAGTCCGCGTAGGCCAGTATGGGAGCTTCCGTCAGGGCCATCTTCAAGGCCCTGAAGGCCTCCTCCTGTTCTCTTCCCCATTTCACTGTTCGATTTTTCGAGCCCGCAAGTATCCCTTGAAGGAGCTCCAGTAGCGGATTAGCGATGCGTGTGAAATTTTTCATGAATCTGTGGTAATACCCTGCGAGTTCTAGGAAGGCCCGCACGTCCTTTACAGTCTTCGGGGTGGGCCACTCTTGCATGGCGGCCACTTTCTCCCGAGTGGGCCTGACTCCTTCACCGGACACCGTGTGCCCGAGGTACTCAACCTGCTTGCGGAATATATGACATTTTTGTGGGTTCACCTTCAGGCCGTGATTTCGAATGCGACTCAAGACTTGCTCCAGTCGTCGTAGATGTTCCTGGAAGGTAGACACATAGACGATGAGGTCATTGAGGTAGATCAGTGTGGCCTCAAAGTTCAGATCGCCTAAACCTCTCTCCATCAAGCGTTGAAAGGTCCTGGGAGCGTTGGTTAGGCCAAAAGGCATCCGATTAAACTCGAAGAGTCCCATGGGCAACACGAATGCTGTGTTGGCGCGGTCGTGTTCAGCCACTGGCACTTGCCAGTATCCGCTGGCCAGATCCAGGGAGGAGAAGTATTTTGCCTTGCCTAGGGCGGATAGAGACTCCTCGATCCTGGGTAAAGAGTACGAGTCTCTTACGGTGCAAGCATTTAGCCGCCTGTAGTCCACACAGAATCGTAGGGTTCCATCCTTCTTCCTGACCAGGACGATTGGAGCCGCCCATGGGCTCCGGCTTTCCTGAATCACCCCGTTCTGTATCATATGGGCCAGCATTTCCTTCACCTCCTGGTACATGTGCGGGGATATCTGTCTATACCGTTCCGGTACTGTAGCAGCATTTCCTGTAGGGATCTCATGGGTGATGGCCTCAGTACATCCAAAGTTGTCCTCATGTCGGGCAAAGACGTCCTGGTACCGTCCCAGCATCTCTTTGACCTGGTACACCTGTTCCATCATGAGCCCTGTCAAATCAGCATGCATCTGTTCTAGAATCCTTCGACCGTCCTTAGTCTGAGGTCGAGGAGACCCCGATCTTATGGTGATCGCCAGTGTTCAGGGATCCCCCTTTATGGCTGACAATTGTATCGCATCTGGCGGTTCCAGCTGCTCTGGCATCCTCATTTCGGTCCTGACGGGAAGAATGAGCTGACTCGGATTCAGATTTACGCATCGTACCACCACGTTTCCCTTATGGACGGTAGCCAAGGTCCGCGCTACCAATAGATCCGGAGGCACCTTGTCCACGGTGGTTGACTCGATCTGAATGTCTACTCCTTCTAGTGGGGTGCAGGCTCAGATGGGCAAAGTGAGGACTATCTGTCCTGGTGGTAAGGTGAGGGTGTTGGTGGCGGGTATTATCACCTTTCACAGAAATTTTCCCCCACTCGAGGTCTCTTGCGCCTGGACAATCCTGATCAGCTGCTGGAGGGCCTTCCTTTGAGGGGCTCTAGAGTTCCACCGCCCTAGCGTGAACTCTCGTGGTTCCCTAATCTGGATCTGCCCGATTTCTTTCAGCACGTTCATACCGAGGGTCACTGGTGGTCCTGGGCCGGCATCTCAGCCTGTCAGGACGACTCCTTTTCTTCCCACATCTTGTCCGCACACCCGGATGCGTAACCACACTACTCCTGTGACCGGAATGGGCAGTTGGTTAGCAGCTGTGAGCTTTATCAAGGGACCCCCTTCATTTCGTGCCATCTCTGGGTACCGCTGACGGAAATAAGTTTCTCCTATGGTGGTCACTTGAGATCCCGTGTCGATCAAGCAGTGAACCACCAGTCCGCAAAGCTCGACCCACACTGTCGGGCTGATGGATATTATGTCTTCGGGACTCACTGCCTTCTTCCGCTCCGGGTTGCGTACCTCACACCTGGAGCCCGTCAGTTTAACAGCTGCCGGGACAGAGGCCTTCCTCCTGGCGTAATGCCCTATGCCCCCACAATTCCAACACGTTGGTCCCCTGTCTGCAGGGGTTTGTCGGGCCACCGGATTGGGCTCTGTTCTCGATTGAGCCACTCGAATATTGTACCACTCTTCTCGCATTTCTTGGATCTCCCGCCGCATCTCTCGGGCCCATTCTGGTTCGGCCATGGGCGATGGGGGCACTGCATTGCCCCGGACCATCCCTGCCAGGGCCACTACCCCCATCTCCTGTTCCCTCACGCGGGCCTCTGCCCCTGCCTCCAGAAATGTCATACACAGGTTGGTGCGTAAGCGCTCTCACAAGGCCTGTCTCAGCTGCGCATCTCTGAAGCTGGCTATGAACTGGTCCCTAAGTACTAGGTCTGGGGGCCCCAATCCCACGACTTATAGGTTCATTTTCCTAGTGATGTAAGTGTACACACTCTGTAGGGAGTTGACATATTGGGTCACAGTCTCCCCCTCCTTTTGTACCTGTTGGAACAGTCGCATCCTTAACTCTGCCACATTAGAAAGGTCCCCATGCATTTCTTCTAGGATCTGTACCACCTTTTCCACCGTATTCCATGGAGCTTCCCAGGCTACTAATATCAACCCCCAGCTGTATACATAGCCTTTACTGGCTATTAAAATAGGGTACCCCCCCAAAAAAAGAGACGTGGGGTCCCTCTATTTTAACAGCTAGAAAAGGCTATACAGACAGCTGGGGGCTGATATTAATAGCCTAGGAAGGGGCCATGAATATTGGCTCCCTCCGAGGCTAGAAACAGGAGCCCTCAGCTGCCCCAGAAATGGCGCATCCATTGGATGCGCCAATTCTGACACTTAGCCACCTTCTACCCAGTGCCCTGTAGTGGTGACAGTGGGGTTATAGGGTTGGGGTTGATGTCAGCTTATCATGCCAGCAGACATCAAGCCCAGGTTAGTTATGGAGAGGCGTCTATAAGACGCCCCCATTACTAACCCCATAGTGCAAGTAAAATGTAAAATAAAAACACCCACACCGTGTATAAAATATTTTATTTGAAATAAAGACAGTATTCCTTTAATACTCTAAATTAAACCATATTTACCGTCACGCCCATTCCAGCCGAAGCTAACGTCCCCTGTAATAAAAATAAAATAATAAACCAACCTCATCCTTACCTTTCCACGGTCCAAATAACGAGTGTCTCACGAAGATCCCTTGAACAGAGCAGCCACATTGTATGTGACTGCTCTGTTCATTTGCTGGCAATACACTGACTATTTAACTCATTGCAAGCGTGGGAAATTACTCACTGCGCATGCGCAGACTTCATTTGCCAGGAATACACTGAGTCAGAGTATTGCCGGCAATTGAACAGAGCAGTCACAAACAATGTGGCCACTCTGTTTATTGGAATCTTCGTGGGACACTCGTTACTTGGACTGCGTCGGTAAGGTAAGGATGAGGTTGGTTTATTATTTTACTTTTATTACAGGTGATCAAGGGCTTTGGGGATTAGGTGTAAGGTGAGTATAAGGTGTTTCTTTTTTTGTTTTTTTTGCAGGGGTGGCGAACATTGGGGACAAGGTGTAGGTGAGTATAATGTGTTTTACTTTTATTTTAATTTTTTTTTATTAATTTTAACTTTTTTTTTTTTTTTTAACATTCAGCACAGCACAGGCGCCAGCAGATGAGAGACTACTGCTCCCATCCATAGGCGCCTGTGCTCGCTGTTTCCAATGGCAGGAGGCGCCGGCTGATGGTGATAGTAGTACTATCAGTCGGCGCCTATGACCCGCGGTAAGCTTTTTACCACGGATCACTGTCACAGCTGTGGCATCATGATGCCACAGCGCTCTGATCATGGTGATGCAATTACCACCGATCAGAGCCTGTGTTTCCTGCGCTGTCACACAAATGACAGCGCGGGGAAACCACGTGAATTTGGGTCCCCCATTCAAACGAATGGGGTGGTGTTCGGGTTCGGGTACTGTTCTGGTACCCGAACCCAAACTTTTAAAAAACAGTTTGGTGTTTGGCTATATTAGCCGAACCCGAACAGTGATGGGTTCGCCCATCACTAATAATAACATTTATTTATGGGTACAACATATTTTTATTTTTTTGGGATTATTTCTTCATTTTTTTTTTATATTTTACAATTTTATTTTCACTTTATTTCACTTTTTTACTTTGTCCCATCTATGGGACTTTCATTTTTTGCAGGCTGATCATTTGTATAGCATAGGGATGCAGCAGCCTGCTCCCGAAATGCTGCAATCGACTTCGATTATCGGGGGTCAATGTGCCGGGTGTCAGCTGTCAGAATCAGCAGATACCCTCTGCGTGGGCACAATTGCCGCGGCGTAATACTACGTACCTGGTCATTAAGGCCCATGGCACAGGGACGTATTATTACGCCTCACGTCAGAAAGGGGTTAAAAGTGAAATAAGTTCTGAAACAATTCTGACATTGCATGACAAAAAACTGTCATTTTACAGAGGTGTGTAGATTATTTATATCTACTGCATAATATATATATATACAGTACAGACCAAAAGTTTGAACACACCTTCTCATTTAAAGATTTTTCTGTATTTTCATGACTATGAAAATTGTACATTCACACTGAAGGCATCAAAACTATGATTTAACACATGTGGAATTATATACTTAACAAAAAAGTGTGAAACAACTGAAAATACTGTATGTCTTATATTCTAGGTTCTTCAAAGTAGCCACCTTTTACTTTGATGACTGCTTTGCACACTCTTGGCATTCTCTTGATGAGCTTCAAGAGGTAGTCACCGGAAATGGTCTTCCAATAATCTTGAAGGAGTTCCCAGAGATGCTTAGCCATTGTTTGCCCTTTTGCCTTCACTCTGCGGTCCAGCTCACCCCAAACCATCTCGATTGGGTTCAGGTCTGGTGACTGTGGAGGCCAGGTCATTTGGCGTAGCACCCCATCACTCTCCTTCTTGGTCAAATAGCCCTTACACAGCCTGGAGGTGTGTTTGGGGTCATTGTCCTGTTGAAAAATAAATGATGGTCCAACTAAACGCAAACCAGATGGAATAGCATGCCGCTGCAAGATGCTGTGGTAGCCATGCTGGTTCAGTATGCCTTCAATTTTGAATAAATCCCCAACAGTGTCACCAGCAAAGCACCCCCACACCATCACACCTCCTCCTCCATGCTTCACGGTGGGAACCAGGCATGTAGAGTCCATCCGTTCACCTTTTCTACCTCGCACAAAGACACCAAAGATCTCAAATTTGAGACTCATCAGACCAGATCACAGATTTCCACTGGTCTAATGTCCATTCCTTGTGTTCTTTAGCCCAAACTTGTCTCTTCTGCTTGTTGCCTGTCCTTAGCAGTGGTTTCCTAGCAGCTATTATAACATGAAGGCCTGCTGCACAAAGTCTCCTCTTAACAGTTGTTGTAGAGTTGTGTCTGCTGCTAGAACTCTGTGTGGCATTGACCTGGTCTCTAATCTGAGCTGCTGTTAGAGAAATTTCCTTTGTTCATTGCATTATACACTACCACAAACATGTATTGTAAACATCAGACTTTGACAGATCCCTGTTCTTTAAATAAAACAGATCGCCTACACACAACTGATTGTCATAGCATTGATTGAAAACATCAAATACTAATTTCACCTTTAAATTATCTGTTAATCCTAAAGGTTTACATTATTTTGGCAATCACAGACATATGATATTGGATTAATTTCCTTAATAAAAGAGATGATGATAAAAGCTAATATTTTGACTCAATTGTTTAAGTTAGTACTTTTGTGAAAATATAGAAGTAGCCCTTAGGTCAAATATATGCAGAAATATGGAAAATTCTGAAGGATATGTCACGCTGGTGGATCAAGGACCCACTGTACCACGGACTGAGGAGAGTCTGGAGGGGCATAACTAAGCGACCACCTGAGTTTTTACTAGAGCCTCTGATGGTGGGGTTAAACTTGAGCCACAGGTGGATGCCAGGTGCCACTCCAGGGCAGATCTAAGTAGCGCAACAGCTGACTCCAAGTGTCAGGACAGCAGACACGGACTCGGAGGCCAGGGTAGGACCAGATTAAGGTGGAACAGATACTAGAGCTAGTTCGAAGAGGACCGGGTTTCAAGCACAGGTACTGGTTCAGGTACCGCCTTACTGGTTGAGGTACCGCCTGAGCGGCTTCAGGTTCAGGTACTACAGGTGCAGTTTCTGAATCAGGTACCGCCGGAGGGGTTTCAGGGTCAGGTACTGCTGGAGCAGTCTCAGGTCTAGGTACTGCAGGTGCGGTTTCAGTCTCAGGTACCACCGGAGAGGTTTCAGGTTCACGCACCACCGGAGCGCCTTCAGATTCAGGTACCGTCAGAGTGGTTTCAGGTTCTGGTACCGCCTGAGCAGTTTCTGGTTCAAGGTAGAGATTCAGATTAGGATGGTAAAGGTAAACTGGACATGTAAAGGGACGTGACAACTGACTAGCAGCTTGCAGACTAACTAACATAAATGTTGCACAGGCACCTCCCAACAGGTGGAGGTGCCTTAAGTACTAAGTGCATCCCAGCTTTTGGCTGAGAACACATTAAGAGTGTGAGCCGGAGCAGGGAACGTGGCAGGGTGGCCTGGAAGGTGAGTAAGTCGGCGTCCCTGCCAGGACAAAGGTACGGAGGCATGTAGGGTCGTTGGAGTTGCAATATGTTTATTTTATATTTACATACAGTGTATATATATATATATATATATATATATATATATATATATATTGCATTATACATACACACACACACATACATACATATATACAGTACAGACAAAAAGTTTGGACACACCTTCTCATTTAAAGATCTTTCTGTATTTTCATGACTATGAAAATTGTACATTCACACTAAAGGCATCAAAACTATGAATTAACACATGTGGAATTATATACTTAATAGTGTTGAGCGAGCACTAAAATGCTCAGGTGCTCGAAGCTCGGGCCGAGCTCACTGTGATACTCGGGTGCTCGACCCGAGCAACGAGCCCAATGTTAGTCTATGGGAGACCCGAATATTTTTGCGGCGGCTCCCCCGGCAGTCTGTAGAAAGCCTAAAAAGTGCCCAAAACGATAGTGACAGTGCTCAAATGACATGGGGACAGCATGGGGATCGCCCCTGGAAGCATTTCTGACCCCCAGGTCACTGCTGTCAACAACGTGGTCAGAGGTATTAAGCCACTTTTACAGGCTCACAATAAAACGTTCAAAAACGAAAGTGAAAGTGCTTTCCTGTGAAATATGTTAACCCCTTAACGACCATGGGTCTTTCTGTTTTTGTGTTTTCCTTTTTTGCTCCCCTTCTTCCCAGAGCCAGAACTTTTTAAATTTTCGTTCAATATGGCCATGTGAGGGATTATTTTTTGCGGGACGAGTTGTACTTTTAAACACCATCACTGGTTTTACCATATTGTGTGCTGGAAAATGGGAAAAAAATTCCAAGTGCAGTGAAACTGCAAAAAAAATGCAATTCCACAGTTGTTTTTTGGGTCCATTTTTTACCACGTTCACAGATTGCTAAAACTGACCTGCCATCATTATTTTCCAGGTCGTTACGAGTTCATAGACACCAAACATGTATAGGTTCTTTTTTATTTAAGTGGTGAAAAAAAAATCCAAAGCTTGCTAAAAAAACAAAAAAAAATGACGCCATTTCCCGAGACCCTTAGCTTCTCCATTTTTCGTGATCTGGGGCCAGGTGAGGGCTTATTTTTTGCGTGCCGGGCTGACGTTTTTATTGATACCATTGTGGGGTAGATCCGATGTTTTGATCGCCCGTTATTGAATTTTATTGCAAAGTTGTAGGGACTAAAAAAACTTAATTCTGGCATTTAATTTTTTTTTCTCGTTACGCCGTTTACTGATTGTAATAATTCTTCTTTTATATTGATAGATCGGGCGATTCTGAACGCGGCGATACCAAATATATGTATGTGTTTTTTTTTTTTATGTATATATATTATTTTGAATGGGGCGAAAGGGGGGTGACTTAAACTTTTATATATTTTTTTTATTTATTTTTTTAAAAACTTTTTTTTTACACTTTCTGCTTGCTTCTATAGTCTCCAGAGGAGACTAGAAGCAGCAGTTGTCTGATTGCTTCTACTGCATACAAGCGATGAGCAGATCGCTTGTAAATGCATATAAAAGGGTAGACAAATAGGACCGGGTCCCAACTCCAGACCACCCAGGCCCGTGGTAAGCTACATATATACCAGTCAGCTCAACAAAGGGGATGCCACACCCTTAAATTGCACAGAATGCAAACAAGACAAAAAACCAGGCAATGTGAACTGAGGTCTAAGATGGTAGACATGCAAGAAATAGGAGCATGTTCACACTAGCAAAAAAGAAACAAAACCTACAAAAGACAAAAGACAAAAATATATCTCATACCCTACCATCATTATATATAAATGTAAAGCAAAGTTGCATAATAAATATAGGGTACTTAGTGAACTATTTTTGATCAAAAAAAGTATACAAGCCGTCCCACCAGCGGCAAGGTGACCCTAAATTGGGACGGTACCTATACTGCCTATATTAAAAACCTTACTGTATATCAAAGTTGAAGTAATGCATATAAAAGGGTAGACAAATAGGACCGGGTCCCAACTCCAGACCACCCAGGCCCGTGGTAAGCTACATATATACCAGTCAGCTCAACAAAGGGGATGCCACACCCTTAAATTGCACAGAATGCAAACAAGACAAAAAACCAGGCAATGTGAACTGAGGTCTAAGATGGTAGACATGCAAGAAATAGGAGCATGTTCACACTAGCAAAAAAGAAACAAAACCTACAAAAGACAAAAGACAAAAATATATCTCATACCCTACCATCATTATATATAAATGTAAAGCAAAGTTGCATAATAAATATAGGGTACTTAGTGAACTATTTTTGATCAAAAAAAGTATACAAGCCGTCCCACCAGCGGCAAGGTGACCCTAAATTGGGACGGTACCTATACTGCCTATATTAAAAACCTTACTGTATATCAAAGTTGAAGTAATGCATATAAAAGGGTAGACAAATAGGACCGGGTCCCAACTCCAGACCACCCAGGCCCGTGGTAAGCTAAATATATACCAGTCAGCTCAACAAAGGGGATGCCACACCCTTAAATTGCACAGAATGCAAACAAGACAAAAAACCAGGCAATGTGAACTGAGGTCTAAGATGGTAGACATGCAAGAAATAGGAGCATGTTCACACTAGCAAAAAAGAAACAAAACCTACAAAAGACAAAAGACAAAAATATATCTCATACCCTACCATCATTATATATAAATGTAAAGCAAAGTTGCATAATAAATATAGGGTACTTAGTGAACTATTTTTGATCAAAAAAAGTATACAAGCCATCCCACCAGCGGCAAGGTGACCCTAAATTGGGACGGTACCTATACTGCCTATATTAAAAACCTTACTGTATATCAAAGTTGAAGTAATGCATATAAAAGGGTAGACAAATAGGACCGGGTCCCAACTCCAGACCACCCAGGCCCGTGGTAAGCTACATATATACCAGTCAGCTCAACAAAGGGGATGCCACACCCTTAAATTGCACAGAATGCAAACAAGACAAAAAACCAGGCAATGTGAACTGAGGTCTAAGATGGTAGACATGCAAGAAATAGGAGCATGTTCACACTAGCAAAAAAGAAACAAAACCTACAAAAGACAAAAGACAAAAATATATCTCATACCCTACCATCATTATATATAAATGTAAAGCAAAGTTGCATAATAAATATAGGGTACTTAGTGAACTATTTTTGATCAAAAAAAGTATACAAGCCGTATTGCTTTCAACCGTGACAAATGCATTCACCGGGAAATGTCATTTTAACATTTTACAACCTTATCTGGCCATGTGCTGTGTGACACATGCATACAGTGCTAAAAAGACATGGGAACAGCATGGGGAAGACCCCTGGAAGCATCTCTGACACCCAGGTCACTGCCTAAAAGTGTGCCCATCAGAAGTGATCCTTGCCGCATCAGAAGATGCAGACTTGCAACTATCCACGTGCAAGTCCTTGTCCCAGGGCAGTGTTCAATTGTACCTCCCACATAACTTGCAATACAAGCGCAAATATGCAGCCTGCCACCCACCCACCCCCAGGCTGCAATACCATACTGCTAGCTTGCTTGCACTTGAAATTGGGCCTTTTAGGCATGTGGAGGTGGAATCTGGCCACCACGTCATGGCTGCGTCGGTAGCCTGGTATTCATACTCAGTCCCCAGCCGCCCGGCGGCTGGGTGTCCACGCTTGGTCCCCAGCTGCCAGGGGGCGGCCGGGTGTCCATACTCAGTCCCCAGCCGCCCCGCGGCCGGGTGCCCACACACAGTCCCCAGCCGCGTGGGGGTGGCCGGGTGTCCATAAACGGTCCCCAGCCGCCCCTATTTGTCCAGGTGCGCCTTATACACAAGCGCGCACACCAAAACATTACCTGTGCCCTCCCCAGTGCATTTAGTGGGAAGGACAGCCTAACCACAAACACGTGGACAAGTGAATGTGGCCAGGAATGGTCCATCTCACTGACGCCTTCACACTGGGTTAATATTGTGGAAGCCAGGACACAGTTGGACACTGGGATGCAACACGTCCTCCAGACATAGAGGATTGCGGGTCCTGGGTCAATCAGGCTTCAACACAAAGTTCAGAAGGTAGACAGCAGCAGTGGTCGGCCTCCTACACAACGAGTAAATTATTCATCATCATGAGGCCATCCACCTCCTTAGCTTTCTGTTCCTTGGAATGCAAGCGCATGTATGTAGTAGCAGCTAGGCCTGAGGTGGTCAGCGTTTTGGCGCATATTCTACCTCCTTCGAGGACTGCTGGATGTTTTCCTGCTACTATCCCAGTTCTATGACTCCCGTTAAAACAAAGCTTCAGGTGATGAATGATGGATGAGGTGGTGGCAAAGGAGAAAGAGCAGGAGGAACAGGGACCATTCACATCAATATCAGGCCAGCCAACCACACATGTCTTGTAGGATATGTTTCTGTACCAAAAGGAGCGGTTCAGCTACACAGTTATAAGGCATACAGTGAATGCAATGCCTACCAAAAATTTCGAGGCACTCCAATGCCCCTTGAAACAGACGTGGATTACAGCGTATTAAAAACCTTCTACCCATTATTGGGGAGTGGGTCTCCCTTAGTGTTCGCCTATGCATTGAAAAGCAAAAGCTTACAAAAATTAGGAGGAAATGCAATGCCCGTTGCAAGAGTCGTGGAGGTTAGAGGTAATTAAAAACAACATGTCAATGCCCCTTGGAAGAGCTGTGGAGTTCAGAGTGGTTTAACAAGACGGTTTTAATGCCCCTTAGAAGAGACGTGGAGTTCAGAGTGGTTTAACAAGACAGTTTTAATGCCCCTTGGAAGAGATGTGGAGGTCACAGTAGCTTAACAAGATGGTTTTTATGCCCCTTGGAAGAGACGTGGAGTTCAGAGTGGTTTAACAAGACAGTTTTAATGCCCCTTGGAAGAGTGGTGGAGGTTACAGTGGAATAAAAAGACAATATCAATGCCCCGTGGAAGAGACGTGGAGGTCACAGTAGCTTAACAAGACGGTTTTAATGCCCCTTGGAAGAGTGGTGGAGGTCGCAGTGGAATAAAAAGACAATATTAACGACCCTTGGAAGAGACGTGGAGGTCACAGTAGCTTAACAAGACGATTTTAATGCCCCTTACAAGAGCCATGCAGTACAGCATATTAAAAACATTATTCCCATTATTGGGGAGTGGGTCTCCCATAGTCTTTGCCTATGCCTTCCAAGCAAAAGCTGCCAAAAATTAGGAAGGGGGAACTTGCAATGTCCCTTACAAGAGCCATGCAGTTCAGCATATTCAAAACATTATTCCCATTATTGGGGAGTGGGTCTCCCATAGTCTTTGCCTATGCCTTCCAAGCAAAAGCTGCCAAAAATTAGGACAGAGGAACTTGCAATGCTGGCAACATGGACCACGGTCACCCTGGTGGTATAGTGGTCGTGGAGGCTGAGGATAAGGAGAAGAGCAAAAAACAGCCGAAATGAGGAAGCGTATACCCATGTGTGGGTGTGAAGCGATGCATGGGAATACACCTCCCGAAATAACACAGTGGATTTGACTTTATGTTACTCTGCTGTCATTTGGTGGTGATGAGAAGTCTGGCCCAATCCAGCCCTTGTTCATTTTGATAAGGGTCAGCTTGTCAGCATTGTCAGTTGACAGGCGAGTGCGCTTATCAGTTATAATTCCCCCAGGGGCACTAAAAACACGCTCCGATAACACGCTAGCGGCAGGGCAGGTCAGGACCTCCAAGGCATACAGAGTAAGTTCATTCCAAGTGTCCAGCTTGGATACCCAATAATTAAAAGGCACAGAGGAATCACGGAGGATGCTGGTACTCACTCACCATCTTTTGAAACTTTCCACTCCTTGTGAGAGTACCCTGCGCCTCAGGGCCTGTAAGCTGGGCAGGTCTCAGAAAACTGTCCTAGAACATTGACAGTGTTCCCCTGCCTCTGCTGGATTGGAGTTGCGTCTCTCTCGCCTGTATGCCTTAGTTGGGCAGCAAACTGTGACCTCTGCCGCTACCGTGTTCAGATGGGAATTTTTTTAATAGTTCTGCAGCAAGGGCCTTCTGGTACTGACCCATTTTTATAGACCTCTCCACCTCAGGAATAAGAGAGTGAAAGTTCTCCTTGTAGAGGGGGTCTAAAAGTGTCATCAACCAGTAATGACTGTCACCCAACATTTTGACAATGCGAGGGTCACGGTTAAGGCAGCGTAACATAAAGTCAGCCATGGGTGCCAGACTGGTAACGGGCAAAACTTCCGTGTCCTCACCAAGATGACGACTGACCATGCTTTGCTCCTCCTCCTCCTCTTCCTCCTCCCCCGTGTCCTCAGGCCACCCACGCTGAACCGATGGTATGACACTTGTACAGGTACTACCGTCTACAACGCATGATAACAGCTCCTGTTCTTCTTCCTCCTCCTCCTCCTCTCCCTCATTGTCCCCCAATGCACGTTGGGATGAGATGAGGCTGGGCTGTGTATAATCGCCCGCTACGGCTTCTTGATCCATCTCATCATACTCTGGCTGCAATGCCTCCTCTTTAATTCTCTGCAGAGAGCGTTGCAAAAGACAGACAAGTGGGATGCTGACACTAATGATGGCGTCATCGCCACTCACCTTCTTGGTGGCCTCCTCAAAGTTTGTCAGGATGGTACATATGTCAGACATCCAGGTCCACTCCTGAGGTCTTATGTGTGGAGTCTGACCTGAATATCGACGGCCTTGTTGCAGCTGGTACTCCACAACTGCTCTCTTCTGCTCACAAATCCTTTGCAACATGTGGAGGGTAGAGTTCCAACGTGTGGGGACATCACACACCAGTCGGTGTGCGGGAAGCTGCAAACGCTGCTGCAACACAGCAAGGGCGGCGGAAGCTGTAGCCGACTTGCGAAAATGAGCTGACAGGCGGCATACTTTCACGAGCAGATCTGGCAACTCGGGGTACGATTTAAGAAACCGCTGAACCACGAGGTTAAGCACATGAGCCAGGCATGGTACGTGTGTGATCTCACCTCGCCTCAGAGCCGCCACCAGGTTATGGCCATTGTCACACACGACCATGCCGGGATGTAGGTTCAGCGGTCTCAGCCACAGATCTGCCTGCTCTTTCACAGCTGTCCACAACTCACAAGCAGTGTGAGGTTTATCACCTAAGCTTATGAGTTTCAGCACAGCCTGTTGCCGCTTGGCGGAAGCAGTACTGCAATGCTTCCAGCTTGTAACTGATGTGGTGATATCTGAGATGGAGGCTGAACATGAGGAGGAGGAGGAGGAGGAGGATGCTCAGGAGCTGTACACTGTGGGGGCAACTCTGACTGACATAGTGCCCGCAATCCTCGGTGTGGGGAGGATGTGTTCCGTCCCAAGGTCCGACTGGGTCCCGGCTTCCACTATGTTTACCCAGTGTGCCGTCAGAGAGATGTACCGTCCCTGGCCACAAGCACTTGTCCACGTGTCCGTTGTCAGGTGGACTCTCCCAGTAACTGCGTTGTTGAGGGCACGGCAGATGCTTTGGGACACGTGCTTGTGTAGTGCGGGGATGGCACACCGGGCAAAATAGTGTCGGCTGGGGACCGAGTACCGAGGGACGGCCACCGCCATAAGATTGCGGAAGGATTCCGTCTCTACCAGCCTAAAAGGCAGCATTTCCAATGCAAGCAGTCGTGAAATGTGCGAATTTAGGACTGTGGCCTGTGGGGCATTAGCTGTGAATTTCCGCTTTCGTTCAAAGGTCTGGGATATGGACAATTGAACGCTGTGGTGGAACGTGGACGTTGATGCTGTTTCTTGAGGAACTGCCATAACAAGTGAAGACTGAGAGGAGGGGGCATCTTTACATGCAGTAAGGACAAGGGATTGCCTTGCACACACGACAGGGGGTTCTATTGCACGCACAACAGTGGAAGAAGCAGTGGTGACACCCGCTGACACTGGTCGTGGACCCTGGGTTTCGCCCCACAAAGTCGGGTGCTTTGCTGCCATGTGCCTGATCATGCTGGTGGTGGTCAGGCTGGTAGTTTTGTCACCCCTGCTGATGCTGGCAGGTGGAACATATGGCCTTTTTGGGGTTATCAGCAGAGTCTTTAAAAAAATTCCAGACTCTGGAAGACCTACCGGTTGTACTGGCAACGTCCCTCGTGTTGGTGTTACGGGGAACGGTTGCCTGCCTTCTGTCTGCGGCCACCACACTGCTTCTTCCTGCCTGTTGGGGTACTCTGCTTCCCTCCCCCTGTGTGCTGCTGGCCTCACTCTGCATGTCCTCCTTCCACGTTGGGTCAGTTACTAGATCATCCACCACCTCCTCCTCTTGCGCACCACGATCCTCCTCCTCACTTCCTGGCAATTGTGTCTTGTCATCGTCCACCTCTTGTGACAGATTGCCAATGTCGACTTCCTGTGGCCGTGGCTGTTCAAATATTTGGGCATCGCAACATGGGATCTCCTCTTCCACCACTTCAAGCGTATCAGGCGAGGGGCCCAAATATGGAAATGGACCAGTGAACAGCTCTTCAGAGTGTCCAAGTGTGGCATCACTTGCTGTCTGACGACACTCGGCATGGTGGGAGGAAGGGGCATCAGGGTGATGAGGAGTATGCGGTCGAGACTCACGGCTACTAAGTGTTGACCGTGAGGAAGACAGACCGGAGGTGGTGGTGCCCAGGTAACTGGAAGTATTGTCTGCTATCCAATTAATAACCTGTTCACACTGATCAGTTCTCAATACTGGTGTTGTTCTGTGCTTCCCTAGTAATTCGGTGAAGAAGTGGGAGCGAGAAGATGTGGCTGTTGGTTGTGGCACATTTTCACCTTGGCCACGGCCCCGTCCTCTGCACGAACCATCACCAGAACGTCCACTTCCACGTCCCTTGCCACGCGCCTTGCCCATTGTAAATGAAGTAAAATAGCTTACACTTGCACTATCAATGGAAAAAGGGTAATAAAGAGTAGAGTGGAAGAGGAAAACCACAGTTATTGTTTACTGGGGTATACCACACTTTTTTAAATAGAGATATTTGCGGCTGAACAGTGAGCGACACACTCAAACTGCTTTTTTTTTAGATACCAAAGGCCCAAAACTGGATAGTACAGCGATTTGACCCGTGGAACTGCGAAACCACACTGGGATGTCGGGCCTACACAAGACTATTTTCAACAGATATATTTTTGTGTCACAACAGTCAGGAGACACTACTGTTTTTCTTTACGGAAAAAACTACCAAAAGCTGAATAATAGAGATTTCTTACCGTGGGATGGCAAAACCACAGTTATTGTTTACTGGGGTATAACACACTTTTTTAAATAGAGATATTTACGGCTGAACAGTGAGCGACACACTCAAACTGCTTTTTTTTTTAGATACCAAAGGCCCAAAACTGGATAGTACAGCGATTTGACCCGTGGAACTGCGAAACCACACTGGGATGTCGGGCCTACACAAGACTATTTTTAACAGATATATTTTTGTGTCACAACAATCAGGAGACACTACTGTTTTTCTTTACGGAAAAAACTACAAAAAGCTGAATAATAGAGATTTTTTACCGTGGGATGGCAAAACCACAGTTATTGTTTACTGGGGTATACCACACTTTTTTAAATAGAGATATTTGCGGCTGAACAGTGAGCGACACACTCAAACTGTTTTTTTTTTTAGATACAAATGGCCCAAAATGGATAATACAGAGGTTTGAACCGTGGAAGTGCAAAACAACACTTCTGTTTCTCTAGCCTACACCAGACTATTTTCAACAGTTATATTTGTGTCTGAAAAATCAGAGACACGCTTTTTTTTGAGGGGGGGGGGAGGGGGGACTCACCAAAAGGTTAATAAGACCGGTATTTGTACAGTGTGAAGGAGGAAAATAAAAGGAGGATTAAGATGGAAAAAAAAGGATTTTTCCTGGCCCCCGACACCTGGTACTAAGTCCAGCAATTTGAGCAACAGGAGCACACAGGACTGTAATGCAGCGTTTGCTGGTATAACCACTGTGTCTCCTATACAGCCTGCCTGCCTGGTATCTGGGATGGATATTAGTCCTGAAAAGGACTGATTGTTTCTTCTGGCAGCCTTTACAGACCCTACACTAACTATTTCGCAGTTTATATCTCTCCCTAAATCAGCAGCGCTGTCCCTACACTGTCTAATCCAGAGCGACTGTGTCCAAGATGGCGGCGCCCGGTTTTAAATACTCGAGGTGACGCTGTGCGGCCAGCCAATCACTGTAATGCCCACAACCAACATGGCTGTAGCATTACAGTGACTGGCTGGCAATCCCTGCATGTTCATTGGCTCTGTATAGAGCGCCAAACATGCAGGGCGGAGACCCGAGCTCCCGCCCGAGTAACCCGGAAATGCTCGGTGCTCGCCGAACATCCCGAGTAGCGTGATGCTCGGGCAAGTACCGAGCAGTGTCGAGCATGTTCGCTCAACACTAATACTTAACAAAAAAGTGTGAAACAACTGAAAATATGTCTTATATTCTAGGTTCTTCAAAGTAGCCACCTTTTTCTTTGATGACTGCTTTGCACACTCTTGGCATTCTCTTGATGAGCTTCAAGAGGTAGTCACCGGAAATGGTCTTCCAACAATCTTGAAGGAGTTCCCAGAGATGCTTAGCACTTGTTTGCCCTTTTGCCTTCACTCTGCGGTCCAGCTCACCCCAAACCATCTCGATTGGGTTCAGGTCTGGTGACTGTGGAGGCCAGGTCATCTGGCGTAGCACCCCATCACTCTCCCTCTTGGTCAAATAGCCCTTACACAGCCTGGAGGTGTGTTTGGGGTTATTGTCCTGTTGAAAAATAAATGATGGTCCAACTAAACGCAAACCGGATGGAATAGCATGCCGCTGCAAGATGCTGTGGTAGCCATGCTGGTTCAGTATGCCTTCAATTTTGAATAAATCCCCAACAGTGTCACCAGCAAAGCACCATCACACCTCCTCCTCCATGCTTCACGGTGGGAACCAGGCATGTACAGTCCATCCGTTCACCTTTTCTGCGTCGCACAAAGACACGGTGGTTGGAACCAAAGATCTCAAATTTGGACTCATCAGACCAAAGCACAGATTTCCACTGGTCTAATGTCCATTCCTTGCGTTCTTTAGCCCAAACAAGTCTCTTCTGCTTGTTGTCTGCCCTTAGCAGTGGCTTCCTAGCAGCTATTTTACCATGAAGGCCTGCTGCACAAAGTCTCCTCTTAACAGTTGTTGTAGAGTTGTGTCTGCTGCTAGAACTCTGTGTGGCATTGACCTGGTCTCTATTCTGAGCTGCTGTTAACCTGTGATTTCTGAGGCTGGTGACTCAGATAAACTTTTCCTCAGAAGCAGAGGTGACTCTTGGTCTTCCTTTCCTGGGGCGGCCCTCATGTGAGCCAGTTTCTTTGTAGCGCTTGATGGTTTTTGCAACTGCACTTGGGGACACTTTCAAAGTTTGCCCAATTTTTCGGACTGACTGACCTTCATTTCTTAAAGTAATGATGGCCACTCGTTTTTATTTACTTAGCTGCTTTTTTCTTGCCATAATACAAATTCTAACAGTCTATTCAGTAGGACTATCAGATGTATATCCACCCGACTTCTACACAACACAACTGATGGTCCCAACCCCATTTATAAGGCAAGAAATCCCAATTATTAAACCTGACAGGGCACACCTGTGAAGTGAAAACCATTTCTGGTGACTACCTCTTGAAGCTCATCAAGAGAATACCAAGAGTGTGCAAAGCAGTCATCAAAGCAAAAGGTGGCTACTTTGAAGAACCTAGAATATAAGACATATTTTCAGTTGTTTCACACTTTTTTGTTAAGTATATAATTCCACATGTGTTAATTCATAGTTTTGAATGTGTGAATGTACAATTTTCAAAGTCATGAAAATAAAGAAAAATCTTTAAATGAGAAGGTGTGTCCAAACTTTTGGTCTGTACTGTATATATATATATATATATATATATATATATATATATATATATACATATACAGTGGGGGAAATGAGTATTTGATCCCTTGCTGTTTTTGTAAGTTTGCCCACTGACAAAGACATGAACAGTCTATAATTTTAAGGGTAGGTACATTTTAACATTGAGAGATAAAATATCTAAAAAAAATCAAGAAAAATCACATTCTATAAATTAGATTTTTTTTTTTGCATTTTGCAGTGAGAAATAAGTATTTGATCCCTCTGGCAAACAACACTTAATACTTGGTGGCAAAACCCTTGTTGGAAATCAGACGTTTTTTGTAGTTGATGATGAGGTTTGCTCACATGTCAGGAGGAATTTTGGTCCACTCCTCTTTGCAGATCATCTCTAAATCATTAAAATTTTGAGACTATCGCTTGCCAACTCGGAGCTTCAACTCCCTCCATAAGTTTTCTATGGATTAAGGTCTGGAGACTGGCTAGGCCACTCCATGACCTTACTGTGCTTCTTTTTGAGCCACTCCTTTGTTGCCTTGGCTGTATGTTTTGGGTCAATGTCTTGCTGGAAGACGCAGCCACGACCCATCTTCAATGCTCTTACTGAGGGAAGATGGTTGTTAGCCAAAATCTCGCGATACATGAACCCCATCCATCTTCCCTTCTGTACGGTGCAGTCATCATGTCCCCTTTGCAGAAAAGCACCCCCAACGTATAATGTTTCCCCCACCATGCTTCACGGTTAGAACAATGTTCTTAGGGTTGTACTCATCCTTCTCCTTCCTCCAAGTACGACAAGTTGAGTTAATGCCAAAGAGCTCAATTTTTGTCTCATCTGTCACAGCATCTTTTCCCAATAACTCACAGAATCATCCAGGTGTTTATTGGAAAACTTCAGACTGGCCTGCACATGTGCCTTCTTGATCAGGGGGACCTTGCAGGCACTGCTGGATTTTAAACCTTTAATGTGTTACCAATGGTTTTCTTGGTGACTGTGGTCCCAGCTGCCTTGAGATCATTAACAAGTTTCCCCCGTGTAGTTTTAGATTGATCTCTCACCTTCCTCATGATCAAGGATACAAGGTAAGATTCTGCATGGTGCCCCAGATCGATGTCGATTGACAGTCATTTTGTATTTCTTCCATTTTCTTACTTTTGCACCAACAGTTATCTCCTTCTCACCCAGCATCTAACTTATGTTTTTTGTAGCCCATTCCAGCTTTTGTGCAGGTCTATGATCTTGTCCCTGACATCCTTAGAAAGCTTTTTGGTCTTGCCCATGCTGTAGAGGTTTGAGTCTGACTGATTGAGTCTGTGGACTGGAGTCTTTTATACAGGTGACTATGTACGACAACTGTCTTTAATGCAGACAACGAGTTGATTAGGAATGTCTAACTGGTCTGTAGGAGCCAGAACTCATAAAGGTTTGTAGGGGATCAAATACTTATTTCTCACTGCAAAATGCAAATAAATTTATCTAATTTATACAATGTGATTTTCTTAATTTTTTTTTGAACATTCTATCTCTCAATGTTAAAATTAACCTACCCTTAAAATTATAAACTGTTCATGTCTTTGTCAGTCGGCAAACTTACAAAAACAGCAAGGGATCAAATATTTATTCCCCCCCACTGTATATGTATATATATATATATATATATATATATATATATATAATAAACATAAAAAACTGATGCATTTCTGGCATCCTAGACTCCACTATAGTTAAGGGTGTCTGGGACACCGGAAACGCGCCAGTTTTTTATCTTTGTATGTCGGGTTTTATGATATAAAGAAATAAAATAGTGATTTTGTTTTACCTGTGGAAGTGCCGCACCTTTCATATTTATAGTGTTGCTGAGCCACACCAGGTAGAGTCATGGCACCCATCTGTTTTCCTCCCATGGATTTCCAATTCACAAAGCGTGGTAACTAGCTCTGATTCCTTTTTTTCTACATAAAATAAACATATTGCAACTCCAGCTTCTTTGCATGCCTCTACTCCTTTCTCCTAGCAGGGACACCGACAATAAACGTCCATATAAAATAAACATATTGCAACTATATACAGTATATAATACAGATGAGCAAATTGATTTGATACAGATAAAATTGTGTAATTTTTTTAGGAATTCACTGGACCCCCACAAATTTAAACAATTTTCGATTCACGCAAAACGCCTAAAATGGCAACTGCAATTTTACATAATGAAGACTATTTCATCAGCCAGAGAAATCTCACACAACCTTGAGAGCGGTTGCGCGAGCTCCCTCATAATGCCTTAAGAGGGACTATCATAGTAGGTATAAAAGCAGGAAAGGTTGCAGACATTTGGGGTAAATCTGGATAGTGATAGGATATCACAGCTCAAAGGTTAACCACAGAGATAGTGAGAGAAAACCTTAAAAAATGGAATAAACTGTACATTTAGGATGTGTGACAGCACAGCAGTGAAGAACAGTTACCCATAGCCATATATGTTGAGGACACTTTGATATTAGTAAGTTTGTAATTGTGTTAAAGAGTTTGAAATGGTTTGGATACAGTCCTAGAAGACTAGGAATGAGCAAATCTTTTGAAATTCGAGTTTGCCAAATTTTTTTTAATTCGATTTGCATTAAATCACAAATACCATAATTCAATTTTATATACATACTGTATATATTATATATACTGTAGATTCACTAACGATTTAAAAGTTGCTTAGCTGCTCAAAGGCCAGGCAGAACTGCAGGACATTACTCAGCAATGTACCAAATGGTAACTTGTCAACAGCTAAAGGATTAAAGTAGCAGTCAGTGTTATAAGTAGCTGAGTTTTATTCCATGTGAAAAAAAAACTTTCTGCAATGTAAAGTGTTAATTCATTCTCTCGTTTGACGTCTAAAGGCCCCTTGAATATTCTACTTACTGAAAAGTAACTGTACACTTGAGCCCACTCATACTCCCTTGTCAATTTTGATCTTCATTTTCCACGTGTTTCCAATGACCTTCAACCTTTGCTAAAAGTAATTATGGTTACGGGCATCCTCCTTCACAGGTGGTGTTTTTACAAAGCATTGCATCCATGGGAAGTGCTCCATAGGGGTCAGGACGTAAGTTTGTAGAAAAGACCTCTGCAAAGTTATGAGCTTCCTTCTCTAAATTTATTAGGCTGTGAAAATCTGTGCATCTACTGGTGATGACCTTACCGTGATTTACAGTTTATATTTTTGAGGACACGTGATAATTTTAGTGAAACAACTATCCTACATTTCATCTGTCCGATGTATGTAGGAGAGCTGTTTATCAATTGGAGGAGGCTGATGAGCAGGATTGGTTACATTCCTCTCCATCAGCAGCCATTTTGAGAATAGGAGAACAAGTAGCACTTGACAAAGAAGGAAAAACAAAATCATGTACTCAACTTGATTAGGAGGGTCCTGAAAAATCATATTTAATAAATATACCCTACTGCTGATGCCACCCACCTATTTGCCCATGGATGTGGCATGGATTCAAGTTGGGCCATTACATTTAGTTGGGACATTTTACGTGTATATGCAGTGCTCAGCATAAATGAGTACACTTTTGAAAAAAAAAGATGTTAATATCTTACAGAACACAAGAACAATTTCCAAAATTTTGACAAGACTTTCATACATTTTTTTAACCCATAATATGAAAGTAAGGTTAATAATATAACTTTCATTAAAAAATATTCAGTTATACTCAAAATACTTAATGCAAAAATGAATACACCCCACATCAAAAACAACTACAACTAGTATTTTGTATAACCTCCATTATTTTTAAGGACAGCATCGAGTCTTCTAAGCATGGCATGAACAAGTTGGCAAAATATTGGATTTTCTATCCTTTTCCTCTTTTATAGCCTTGATGCTGGATTCTAAACTTGTATCTACAGTTCCCCACAGGTGTTTGATTGGGTTCAGATCAGGAGACATACTTGGTCATTGAATCACTTTCAACCCATTCTACTTCAGTAATGCAAGAGAGGCCTTACATTTTTTGTATCATTGTCATGTTGAAAATGTGCATGTCTACCAAAGGCACGGAGTGATGGCAGCATCTTCTCTTTCAATATAGCGCAGTACATCTGTGAATTCATGATACCATCAATGAAATATAGCTCCACAACACCAGCAGTTCTCATGCAGTGCTATATGAGGACATTGCCACCACTATGTTTCACTGTAAGCACAATACATTTTTCTTTGCACTCCCCACCTTTGCGACACCATAACGTTTTAAAGCTAGCATTTCCAAAAACATCTATCTTGGTCTCTTCACTCCAGATTTAAAGTCTCAGTAACCTTCATATTTTTCAGTATGGTCCCTGTCATCTTGTAGGCCAGCTTTTTTGTGCATGGGATTTAGGAAATGCTTCCTTTGTGGACGACACCAATATATGCCATTTGTCTGCAATGTATGCCATATTGTGTGACGGGAAACACTCAACCCGATTTGGCTTTCTACTTCTTTAGCTAACTGCAGTGAACTTGCATATCATTTTTCTTTAACCCTTCACATCAAAAAACGCAAACTCTTATGGTCGGCTTGGACGTCTCTGTGAGATGGTTGCAGTTTTATCATTGTTACATTTTTGTATAATTTTTCTACAATATTATGACTGATAAGTAAAGCTTTGTTAAGTTTTTTGTAGCCTTCACCTTTCCTGTGTAAAGAATTTTTTTTTACGCTGTGGAAGAGCCACCGGCGGCTTCTGCACATCTATGCAAGTGAGCGGCGGCGATTTTTTTTCACATGCGAACTTTCCTCATAGAGGTTAGGTCTATGGGGAATGCCCGCATGTGGACCTGTCGCAGAAATTGACATGCAGCGATCTGGAAAAACGCGCCGCATGTCAGTTTCTGAGCCTCAGACACATAGTGGACATGGGATTTCTACAAATCCCATCCATTATGCTGTAACATCTGGCCGCTGTGGGTTTGATGCTGCAAAAGTCCGCAGCATCAAATCTGTAGCAGCACCGTATCATGGGCACATAGCCTTAATTAGCATATATCAGTGAGCAACACAGGCGGTGGTTTCCATACCTTACGACTCGAGATAAGAACCATATATTGGTTGAAAGTGATGGACTGGGGTTTCAAGGGCCCACCAGTGACATTGTCTCTAGGGCCCACTGTTAAGCTCCAAGTATTACATCACGCTCATTCATAAATTTTCCAATGCTTCTATATTATAATAATAAACTGGGTAGTTTGTTAATGGAATAATGAGATGCTGCCATTGTCTGTACATAGTAAATCAAGTATATTATTTCAACTATTGACCAAATATTGGTTTTGGGGGTTCATTTCTATGTAAGAAGAGGTGACAATGCTCCTGAGAAATCCCGACGATGTGTATCATTGGTGCAAGAAGGCTGCCACCTGCTGTTCAGAAGGGACAATGTGGTACTAATAAGATCAGGAAGAATTGCAGGGGGAAGGATTTAGATGCAACACCTAGTCAGGTGCCACTGGTGGCAGAGTTCATGGATATAAAGGGACTACGCACCAAACCGGAGCGGGTTTTGGTGCCAAGAGATAGAGAGGTGTACACGTGCACAGGAGAAGATGATGCAGCCAGCGTGACAGGCAGCAGCAGGAAGCATATGCCAGCAGGTTGCTGGCCGCTTGCAGATGGGATCCAGACTTGTGATGAGCAAGCGCTAAAATGCTTCGGTACTTGTTGCTCGGGTCGAGCAAATTGGAATGCTCGAGTGCTCGATCCAAGCAACGAGCCCAATGTAAGTCTATGGGAAGCATTTTTCCGGTGCCCCCGCCCCCCCCCGTCTGCAGAGGGCCCAAAAATTGCCCAAATCGATGGGAACAGTGTTCAAATGACATGGGAACTGCATGGGGAAGACCCATGGAAACATTTCTGACTCCCAGGTCACTGCTGTCAACAATGTTGTTCGAGGTATTACGCCACTGTTATGGACTCACAATAAAACATACAAAAATGAAGCCAAAATGGATTTTCCTAGGAAAAATGTTAAGGAACATCCTTTCCAGGGTAATGTCTTGTATATAAGGCAAAATAAATAAACAAAAAATACAAAAATGCTCCTGTACACCTTGGGCTATATTCACACATAGCTTTTTTGATGCATTTTTGCACTTTTGCATTGCTTTCAACAGTGAAAAATACATTCACCGGTAAATATCATTTTAACATTTTACAACCTTATCTGGACATGTGGTGTGTGAGACATCATCAGACACATCCTGTTTCATTAATAAAGGAGGGACTCTGAAAGTTACAAAGACTATTTTTATAGTGCCATCAGGTGGCCCTTACTATTCTTAAAGGGGCAGCAGTCGACCCTCACTATTGTTAAAGGGCCATCAGCCGACTATGCTTTGTTGTTCCCATTATAAAGGAGTGGGTCTCCTATAGTGGTAATGCCCATCCAGTGACTGCAAGAGCTGCTAAAATAAGTAACAGTAACAACATGTTCCCATTAGAAAGGAGTGGTTCTGCTGTAGAGTTATAGGATATGCAGTGAGCACAAGGGCTGCCAAAATGTAGGAAAAACCCCAATAACAATTTAAAGACACATAGAGATGGGCCACAGTAGCGACATGTTACCATTTGAAAGGAGCAGTACTGCTAGCCAGTTATAGGGTATGCAGTGAGTACAAAAGCTGGCAAAATTTAGGAAAAACCCCAACAACAATTTAAAGACACATAGATGTGGGCCACAGTAACAACATCTTCCCATTAAAAAGGAGAGGGTCTGCTATCCAGTTATAGGGTATGCAGTGAGTACAAGGGCTGCCAAAATTTGGGAAAAACACCAATAATAATTTAAATACACAGAGAGATGGGCTACAGTAACGACATGCTCCTGGAAAGGAGCAGTTCTGCTACTGAGTTATAAGGTATGCAGCGAGCACAAGGGCTGCCAACATTTAGGAAAAACCCCAATAACAATTTAAAGACACATAGAGATGGGCCACAGTAACGACATGTTTCCATTAGAAAGGAGCGGGTCTGCTATCCAGTTATAGGGTATGCAGTGAGTACAAGGGCTGCTAAAATTTGGGAAAAACCCCAATAGCAATTTAAAGACACATAGAGGTGGGCCACAGTAACGACATGTTCCTAGAAAGCAGTGGTTCTGCTATCCAGTTATACGGTGTATACAGTGAGTACAAGGGCTGCCAAAATTTAGGAAAAACCCCAATAACAATTTAAAGACGCATAGGAATGGGCCACAGTAACGACATCTTCCCATTAGAAAGAAGAGGGTCTGCTATCCAGTTATAGGGTATGCAGTGAAGACAAGGGGTGCCAAAATTTAAGAAAAACCCCAATAACAATTTAAAGACTCATAGAGGTGGGCCTCAGTAACAACATGTTCCTAGAAAGGAGCGGTTCTGCTATCCAGTTATAGGGTATGCAGTGAGTACAATGGCTGCCAAAAATTTGGAGGAACTCCAATGCCCCTTGAAAGAGACGTAGAGGTCGGAGGGCCTCCTGAAAAAAATGTTCCCATTATTAGGAAGTGGGTCTCCCATACTGTTTGCCTATGCAGTGAATGCAATGGCTGCCAAAAATTTGGAGGAACTAAAATGCCCCTTGCAAGAGACGTAGATATGGTGATATGGTAGATATGGTGGTGATATAGTGGTGGAGGATGAGGGTGAGGAGTAGAAGGAGGACAAGAGCAAATAGTCAAAATCAGGAAGCTTATACCGATGTCTGTGTTATGATCTGCAACAAGTACTAAGGAAAGAAAGGGGAAAGCTATCCCTACAGTAAGACTAAGCTGAATCCCTATGATGTAACGGGCTGCCTGTTCCTTGCGAATAGACCCGCCTTAGTACTCGGCTAGTCTGAAAGAAGACCTATAGCATAAAGGGGAGGGGTCCCTAAAAGAACTAAGGACTGGAACAAAAATGGGACACCTCCTAAACAGAGAAAGTTGTTGCAGAACACAAAAAGATAAACTGACAAAAAGGTACTAGATGTCTCAGAAGGACCAAGCGAACTGAAAGAGATATGCACTGAAGCACCTTGGTAGCAAAACAGTCAAACAACATTGAAGTCCCGCACAGTCAAAAGGGCGGAGCTGGAATATAAAGGCAGATGGTCACGTGACCACAAAACACAAGATGGAAAAAACAAACAGGAGGGTTATAACAGTACCCCCTCTTTTATGAGGATCCTCCGGATTCTCCAGGCCCAGGCCTATCCGGAAACCTCTAGTAGAAAGCTCTAACAAGCCTAGGAGCAGAGACATCATCTGCCCTTACCCAGAAGTTATCTTCAGGACTGAAACCGGTCCAGGAGACGAGATACTGTAATTTCCCTCTATGCCATCTAGAATTCAAGATACGAGAAATTTCATATTCGCCGTCTTCCACCACGGGAGGAAAGGTGACAGTGGCATCCCTATCTGATACATCAGCCTTTTTCAACAAGGAAACATGAAACACAGGATTAATCTTCCAGGAAGTAGGGACATCCAACCTAACCGCAGACGGGTTAACAACCTGAAGTACTTTAAATGGACCCACAAATTTAGGACCCAGTTTTTTAGAGGGAATCTTCAACAGCAAGTGCCTTGAGGACAACCAAACCATGTCACCCACAGTAAGCAAAACCTCTTTACGTTTCCTGTCAAAATACTTCTTGGACTTCTTGTTAGCCTCTTGAAGGTTGCAACATACTATAGCCCAAACTCTCTCCAAATCACCGGAAAAATTCTCCTCCTCCGGCACCGCCGACCCCAATTTGGAGAACGAACCAAAAGACGGATGTCTCCCAGTACAACAAAAAAATGGAGAACACCCAGCTGAGGAGGATGTATGATTGTTAAGAGAAAATTCTGCGAGAGGCAGAAACTCAGACCACACCTCTCGATTGTCCACCACAAAATAACGCAAAAACTGTTCTACATCCTGGTTCTTTCTTTCTTTCAGTCTGCCCATTAGACTCAGGATGATACCCAGATGAAAATGACAAATGGACTCCCAACCTGTCACAAAAAGCACACCAAAAGCGAGCCAAAAACTGAGGTCCTCTATCAGAAACAATATCAGTGGGAACTCCATGAAGCTTGACAATCTCCTTAACAAACGCCTTAGCTAGAGTCTTGGCGCAGGGCAACTTAATGAATGGAATCAAATGACACATCTTATTAAAATGGTCCACGACCACCCAGATGACAGTAAAACCCTCGGACACAGGCAGATCAGTAATAAAATCCATTGTGAGATGCGTCCAAGGCGCACTAGGAACCTCCAGAGGGCAAAGCAACCCCGCAGTAGGAGTATGTGAAGTCTTTGACCTAGCACACACAGTACATTGACGCACCCACTTGATGACTTCTTTCTGCCATCCAGGCCACCAAAAACTGCGACTGATAAGTCTCTTAGTCTCAGAAATTCCTGGGTGACCTGCCAACCGAGACGCATGACACTCCACAAACAAATCTCTCCTAAAGGTTCTAGGCATGAAAAACCTCCCAAGGGGATTGTTAGGTGGGGCATCATCTTGAGCTTTCAGAATCCCATTCTCCAAAACGGAGTTCAATGCCGCCACCACAACTCCTTTCTGTAAAATGCTCTCCTTCTCCTCAGCACCGACCGTAGGAAAGAAGCTGTGAGATAAAGCATCGGCTTTAACATTCTTAGTACCAGGGATATAGGTAACAGAAAAATTAAACCGAGAAAAAAAAAGTGCCCACCTAGCTTGACGGGCATTCAAGCGCTTGGCAGCATCCAGATAGATCAAATTCTTATGATCTGTGAGAACCTGAAAAGGAAATCTAGCGCCTTCCAAAAATTGATGCCAATGTTCAAATGCGAGTTTAATAGCCAGCAACTCCCGATTTCCAACATCATAATTCAGTTCGATTTCCAAAATTTTTTTCGAAAAGAAGGCACAAGGATGTACTCCATCCCTGTTCACCTGAGACAAAACTGCTCTGACCCCCACCAATGAAGCATCGACTTCGACCAAAAAAGGCTTGGTCTCATCAGGCTGCATAAGGATAGGGGCAGAACTTAACCTCTCTTTGAGATACTTAAACGCTTCAATGGCCTCAGTAGTCCACTGGACCGTATTCGCACCTTTCCTGGTGAGATCGGTTAGAGGCTTAACAATTACAGAAAAAGTCTTAATGAATTTCCTGTAATAATTGGCAAAACCCAAAAATCTCTGTATAGATTTCAAACCAATAGGCCTAGGCCATTCCTGAACAGCCTGAACCTTCACCGGGTCCATCTCAAAGCCCTCGCTGGAGACAATGTAGCCGAAAAAACTAATTTTCTGCACAGCGAACTCACATTTCTCCAGGTTAGCAAAGAGTGAATTATCACTCAATAACGGCAAAACTTCACGTACACTCTGCCAATGGGACTCCAGATCTGGTGAATAAATCAAAATGTCATCCAAATACGCAACCACATTCTTACTAATCAAATGTCTCAGGATGTCATTAATAAGGTTCTGAAAAAATGCAGGTGCATTGGTAAGACCCAAAGGCATCACCAGATTCTCAAAATTACCTACCGGAGTGTTAAAAGCAATTTTCCATTCATCACACTCCTTCACTCGTAACAAATTGTATGCCCCCCGGAGATCAATCTTAGAGAACCACTTGGCCCCCACTAACTGGTTAAACAAGTGAGGAATTAACGGCAAGGAGTAGGAATTGCGTACAGTAATCTTATTAATTTCACAAAAATCCAGACATGGACGTAAACCCCCGGCCTTTTTTTAAACAAAGAAAAATCAACTGCCACAGGCGAATTAGAAGGTCTAATGTGACCAGCAGCCAAGCTAATCTGTATGTACTCCTCCAAGGCCTTTCTTTCAGGGATAGTTAGATTAAACAAGCGACTCTTGGGAAGAGTAGCTCCCGGAACAAACTCAATGGCGCAATCATAATCCTATGAGGAGGTAAAACTTGCGACTCCTCCTCCAAAAAAACCCTCTAAAAATCTTGAATAGGTACAGGTATTTCCCTTTTTTCCACAGTTGCAATGCGACCATTACAACATTTATCATAGCACTTCGGACTCCAAAACGTAATCACATTAGTAGACCAGTCCAGCAAAGGATTGTGCAGTTTTAACCAAGGCAATCCTAGAACGACCGGAGAGGGTAAATTATTTAATACAACCAAGTCCAAAATTTCTTGGTGAAGTCCATTGATAGTGAGGGGAAATGCAGCAAACTTGTGAGTAATACATTTCAAGGGAGTGTTATCAATTGCAATCACAGAAATAGGTGATGACAAATGTTTGGATTTCAATTTAAGTTTTTCCAAAAACCCTTTATCAATCACATTAAGTGTTGAACCACAATCCACAAATACCTGAAATTCAATCAAATTTTCCTGCAAAGTAGTACTCCCTGAAAGAAATACTCCTGCAGAGCGTAAACAAGCTATACGGGCGTACCTGACCTTTTTTTTTCTTTACTTAAACGAAGCTTACAATACTTAATCAAATGGTCAGCTTTACCACAATAAAGACACAATCCCTCAGCGAACCTCCGGTCTCTTTCCTGAGAGCGGAGCGACATCGCCCCAACCTCCATTGGTTCTCCGCCATCTGAGCAGATTTTCTGGGGACTAGGACCTGGCATTACAGGAGTCTTTACCTCATTCTGCCGAGATCTCAGCCTCCTATCCACATGAACAGCTAATTGCATGGCATCCTGCAGAGTCTCAGGTGCAGGGAATGCAACTAGCAAAACCTCAACCCTTTCACTCAGACCAGCAAAAAATAGACATTTCAGAGCAGGATCATTCCATTTGACTTCTGAAGCCCACCTTCTAAAGTGTGTGCAATAATTTTCAACATTACCTGACCCCTGATTCAAACGCCTGAGTTCAGCCTCAGCAGATGAGATTCGATCAGGATCGTCATATAATAGACCCATAGCAGAAAAAAATTCTTCTACCGACCTTAATCATGGATCATTAGGATGGAGAGAAAAGGCCCACCCTTGTGTTTCATTGCGCAAAAGTGACATAATAAAACCAATGCGCTGTGATTCATTCCCAGAGGACCTTGGTCTCAAACGAAAATATAACAAACAAGCATTTTTAAAGAAAAAAAAATCTTGCTGTTTACCTTAAAAAACATCAGGTAGTCCTACCTTGGGTTCCACAAAATGCGCTCCAGAACAGCTACTCACATGTTGCTGGAGCTCGGCCACCTCCAGAGACAATCCCTGAAAGCGTTGAGCCAAAACCTGGACGGAAGCCATACTGATCCCCGAATTTCTTTCCTTTTAGTTTTTTTGGGCTGGACTTACTGTTATGATCTGCAACAAGTACTAAGGAAAGAAAGAGGAAAGCTATCCCTACAGTAAGACTAAGCTGAATCCCTACGATGTAGTGGGCTGCCTGCTCCTTGCGAGCAGACCCGCCTTAGTCCTCGGCTAGTCTGAACGAAGACCTATAGCATAAAGGAGAGGGGTCCCTAAAAGAACTAAGGACTGGAACAAAAATGGGACACCTCCTAAACAGAGAAAGTTGTTGCAGAACACAAAAAGATAAACTGACAAAAAAGTACTAGATGTCCCAGAAGGAGCATGCGAACTGACAGAGATATGCACAGAAGCACCTGGCTAGCAAAACAGTCAAACAACACTGAAGTCCAGCACAGACAAAAGGGCGGAGCTGGAATATAAAGGCAGATGGTCACGTGACCGCAAAACACAATATGGAAATAACAAAGAGGAGGGTTCTAACAGTCTGGGTGTGAATACAGAGGTGCATGGAAATAGAGTTAGACCTCCCCAAAAAAAAACTGGCATAGAGAGCCAGTTAATGCCACGTGTCCAGCTTGGATATCCAATAATTATAAGGCACAGAGGAATCACGGAGGACGTTGGTACGGTTGGCAAGGTACTCCCTCAACATCTTCTGAAACTATTCCCTCCTTGTGAGAGTTCCTCGCACCTCAGGATCTGTGTGATGGGAGGGTCTGAGAAAACTGTCCCAAAATTTTGACATTGTTCCCCTGCTTCTGCTGGATTGGATTTGTGTCTCTCTTGCCTGTACTCCTTGGTTGTCCAACGAGCTGTGACCTCTGCCGCCAGCGTTTTCAGATGGGAATTTTTTTAATAATTCCGCAACAAGGGCCTTTTGGTACTGCCCCATTTTATTAGGCCTGTCTGGCACGAGAATGAGAGACTAAATGGGAGGAGACACAGATTAGATATTAGAAAAAACTTTTTGACAGTTAGGGTGATTAATGAGTGGAACAGGCTGCCACAAGAGGTGGTGAGTTCCCCTTCAATGGACGTCTTCAAACAGAGGCTGGACAGACATCTGTCTGAGATGATCTAGTGAATCCTGCTTTGAGCAGGGGGTTGGACCAGATGACCCAGGAGGTCCCTTCCAACTCTACCATTCTATGATTCTATGATTCTATGATTCTATGAGACAGAAAGTTCTCCTTGTAGCGTGGGTCTAGAAGTGTCATCAACCAGTAATGACTGTCACGCAAAATTTGGACAATGTGAGGGTCACGGGAAAGACAGCGTAATATAAACTCAGCCATGTGTGCCAGACTGCTAACAGGCAAGACTTCCGTGTCCTCACCAAGAGGACGACTGACCATGCTCTCCTCCCTACTGTCCTCAGTCCATCCACGCTGAACAGACGGTATGACAGTTGAGCAGGTAGTATCGTCTATAGCACAGGAAACTAGCTCCTATTCTTATTCCTCCTCTTCCTCATTGTCACACAATCCATGTTGGGATGAGATGAGGCTGGGCTGTGTGGAATCACCCTGTATGGTTCCTTGCTCCATTTCATCGTGCTCCACCTGAAATGCATCCTCTTTTATTGTGAGCAGAGAGCATTTCAGAAGACAGAGAAGCGTGATGGTGACGCTAATTATGGCGTTATCGCCACTCACCATCTTGGTGGAGTCCTCAAAGTTTTGGAGGATGGTACAGATGTCTGACATCCATGTCGACTCCTGAGTAAAGATGAGCGTTGTTCTACTCGAACTGTTCGCCAATCTCAAATTCGAGCTGTTTTGGGCGGTGTTCGAGCCGGTCGGCGAACACGAACAATTTGAGAAAAATTCGGCTGTTCGAGGTTATGTTCGATAACTGTTCGTGCACCAAAATCATAACTGGATTTTTTCTCAGTAATGATGAAAATTAATGTTAATACGCAGTTTGAGTGTACAGCGGGGCGGGGGGAGGGGCAGGGGATGGATCTCTGCAGGAACAATGAAGATCTCCATTTTTTTTTCTCTTTCCCGCATTTGCAGTGGGGAGGTGCAATCTGTCAGCCTATCAGCAGCGCACACACGGAGCGAAGTGCTTTTTTTCACACAAGCAAGGGCATGTGTGATTGGCAGTGTATGTCACATGTCCTTGCCCTATAAGACCAAGCCATTTTCCCCGTCGCCACCATTTTCTCACTGCTGCAGCTGCGTGTTAGACGGCACCGCTGTTGCTGTGTGCGCTATACCTTGTTAATTTCAAGCCAATTTTCGCACAAATATACAGATAGCTTGGGAGTAGGGAATAGTTGTGATTGCAGTCCTTTTAAGGACTAGGTTACAGCATTTCCTACGACTTTTATCAGGCAGGTCTGTGCTCTTAAATAGATAGATTGTGGGAGTAAAGACTAATTGTAATTGGAGTCCTTTTCAGGACTAGGTTACATCAGTTCCTATCAGTTTTTGCCAGGCAGGTCTGTGCCAGTGCTGTGCAAGTTTTTTTCACAGCATTTGGCTGAATCTAGCAAAGCTAATCCTTTTTGGCCTATTGCAGAGTGTGTTAGTCAGTGGAGTAGCCTATCTGTGTTGCAAGATATACCACCTGTGTATAGAATACCAATTTTTTTACTGCACCTAGTGAAGTAAAATCTTTTGGGCATAGCATCATTCTATTAGTCCATCTATACTGACCTCCATCAGGTTGCAAACTGAATATAATTTTTTTCTGCATCTAGCTCTGAAAAAATATTTGGGCTTCTAGCAGTGTGTGGGACTTGGTCTATTAGTCCATCTATACTGACCTCCATCAGGTTGCAAATTAAAAATAATTTTTTTCTTCATTTATCTCTGAAAAAATATTTGGGCTTCTAGCAGCGTGTGGGACTTGTTCTATTAGTCCATCTATACTGACCTCCATCAGGTTGCAAATTAAAAATAATTGTTTTCTGCATCTAGCTCTGAAAAAATATTTGGGCTTCTAGCAGTGTGTGGGACTTGGTCTATTAGTCCATCTATACTGACCTCCATCAGGTTGCAAATTAAAAATAATTTTTTTCTGCATCTAGCTCTGAAAAAATATTTGGGCTTCTAGCAGTGTGTGGGACTTGGTCTATTAGTCCATCTATACTGACCTCCATCAGGTTGCAAATTAAAAATAATTTTTTTCTTCATTTATCTCTGAAAAAATATTTGGGCTTCTAGCAGCGTGTGGGACTTGTTCTATTAGTCCATCTATACTGACCTCCATCAGGTTGCAAATTAAAAATAATTTTTTTCTGCATGTAGCTCTGAAAAAATATTTGGGCTTCTAGCAGTGTGTGGGACTTGGTCTATTAGTCCATCTATACTGACCTCCATCAGGTTGCAAATTAAAAATAATTTTTTTCTGCATCTAGCTCTGAAAAAATATTTGGGCTTCTAGCAGTGTGTGGGACTTGGTCTATTAGTCCATCTATACTGACCTCCATCAGGTTGCAAATTGAATAAAAAAATTTTCTGCATCTAGCTCTGAAAAAATATTTGGGCTTCTAGCAGTGTGTGGGACTTGGTCTATTAGTCCATCTATACTGACCTCCATCAGGTTGCAAATTGAATAAAAAAAATTTCTGCATCTAGCTCTGAAAAAATATTTGGGCTTCTAGCGTTGTGTGGGACTTGGTCTATTAGTCCATCTATACTGACCTCCATCAGGTTGCAAATTAAAAATAATTTTTTTCTGCATCTAGCTCTGAAAAAATATTTGGGCTTCTAGCAGTGTGTGGGACTTGGTCTATTAGTCCATCTATACTGACCTCCATCAGGTTGCAAATTAAAAATAATTTTTTTCTGCATCTAGCTCTGAAAAAATATTTGGGCTTCTAGCAGTGTGTGGGACTTGGTCTATTAGTCCATCTATACTGACCTCCATCAGGTTGCAAATTAAAAATAATTTTTTTCTTCATTTATCTCTGAAAAAATATTTGGGCTTCTAGCAGCGTGTGGGACTTGTTCTATTAGTCCATCTATACTGACTTCCATCAGGTTGCAAATTAAAAATAATTTTTTTCTGCATCTAGCTCTGAAAAAATATTTGGGCTTCTAGCAGTGTGTGGGACTTGGTCTATTAGTCCATCTATACTGACCTCCATCAGGTTGCAAATTAAAAATAATTTTTTTCTGCATCTAGCTCTGAAAAAATATTTGGGCTTCTAGCGGTGTGTGGGACTTGGTCTATTAGTCCATCTATACTGACCTCCATCAGGTTGCAAATTAAAAATAATTTTTTTCTGCATCTAGCTCTGAAAAAATATTTGGGCTTCTAGCAGTGTGTGGGACTTGGTCTATTAGTCCATCTATACTGACCTCCATCAGGTTGCAAATTAAAAATAATTTTTTTCTGCATCTAGCTCTGAAAAAATATTTGGGCTTCTAGCAGTGTGTGGGACTTGGTCTATTAGTCCATCTATACTGACCTCCATCAGGTTGCAAATTAAAAATAATTTTTTTCTTCATTTATCTCTGAAAAAATATTTGGGCTTCTAGCAGCGTGTGGGACTTGTTCTATTAGTCCATCTATACTGACCTCCATCAGGTTGCAAATTAAAAATAATTTTTTTCTGCATCTAGCCCAGCCAATAGTTTTGGCCTAATACCACAGTTTGGCCACTCAGCTCTGCTCGGTTACCATCCATTGTTTTTTTGTGCAAACAACTCCAGAGTTGTGAATTAGTTAACCACCAAAATGAGTGGAAAAAGGCCTGCTGCTGGTGGAAAGGGGAATAGGCGTGTTGGGAAGGGGAAAAAAGGTTGTGTCCGTGGGGTAGGTGCAGAAGAAAGACCATCTTCCAGCCAAACTAAAATGTCTACTTCTTTTAGCGGACAATGTGATAAGATCCCTTTCTTACGGCCACGCCAATCGCTACAAATTCCAGATGAGGCACAAAAACAGCAGGTGCTTCAACGGATATCAAGTGCTCCTTTAAGTGGGCTCTCCTCCACATCAACTTCAACATCACAAATACTCCAGTCCTCAAAGGTGTCACCCAAATCGCACTTGCTTCCTCACAGCTCCCAAATCTCCAGCTGCCCATCTGAGTATGAGGTAGAACAGATGGTTGAGTCTGCAGAGCTGTTTACTCATACTATAGCCTGGGAATCAGAGGTCGACTCCAGCGCTTCTGTGAATCCAGACGAGGAAATGATCTGCACTGATGCCCAGAATCTTTATGAGTCGGATCCAGGACCAGACGCAGAAGGTTCTGACCATAATGTAGACCCTCATTCCCAAACTGTAACTCCTGTTGGTGGAGACAATGAGGAAGACGATGATAAGACTCAAATACCTGATTGGAGCGACAACTTTAGTTTTTTGTCAGGGCAGGAACAGGTTGGCTCTGAGGACGACGGGTGTGATAACGCACAGGGTGATGATGATGAGGTCGGAGATCCCACTTACTGTCAACCCACAGTCAGCCAAGAGATGAGGTCAGCAGAGGAGGTGGAGGAAGATGCTAGTGACGACGAGGTCAGGTTGCGCCTTCCTGGACAGAGACGTAGTACTGGAAGCACGTCAACAACTGCATCCTCAAACACAACTCTGCCTCTCACCACAAGTCGTGGTGGCTCTTCAGGTCGCATGGGTGCTAAGCCTTGCATAGCCTGGGAATTTTTTCAGATCGATAAAGATGACCCAACTCGTGTTATCTGTAACATTTGTCAGCAAAAGCTAAGTAGAGGCCAAAAAATACATAGTTTGAGTACTTCATGCATGAACCGGCACATGGACATGAAGCATAAGTTGCAGTGGGAAGCTCAGTGTGCTACAATGCGGCCTAGCCGGCCGGGCCAGTCACCGTCTGCCATATCTTGTGCATCCGCGGCCTCTTCATCCTCTGTGACTGGGGGGACAGCAGTCACACCTGTTTTGGGGCGCAGACCTGCCACCTCTTTACCCGCAACAGCCAGCGTGATTGGCAGGTCATCATTTTCTTTGGAGGTGGTAACACCAGCTGGTGTTGAGCGCTGTCCGACATCGATAGCACCACCTTTGGATCAAGGCAACCTAACATGTCCGCCTGCATCTTCCTCACAGACCGGCAGTTTGCCGGGGACACCCTTATCAACCCCGTCTAACCACAATAGCCAGCCCTCGGTCCTTCAGATGTGGACAAGTAAAAGACCATTTCCTCCTAGCCATGAGAAAGCTAAGAGGTTGAATTTCACCATCTGCAAGCTCTTGGCTACAGAAATGCTGCCTTTCCGCCTGGTGGACACAGAGGATTTTCGAGACCTTATGTCCGTCGCAGTGCCCCAGTACCAGATGCCCAGTCGGCACTACTTCTCAAAGAAAGGTGTGCCTGCGCTCCACCAGCATGTCGCATACAACATCACCGCTTCTTTGAGAAACTCTGTGTGTGACAGGGTGCATTTCACCACAGACACTTGGACGAGTAGGCATGGACAGGGGCGTTACATGTCGCTGACTGGGCACTGGGTAACTATGGTGACAGCAGGACAAGGGGCTGCTGTCCAAGTCTTGCCGTCCCCATGAGTTGTGCGTCAATCCTCTTTATGTCAAAGTTCCTCCACTGCTTCTGCCTCCTCAACCTCCTCTCGGTCTTCCACCTGCACCCAAAGCCTGTCTGGTCATGCCACAAGCTTTCTAACTGCGCAGAAGGGATCCTGCACACCTCCTTACTATGCTGGCAGTAGGGCTCAACGTCATCAGGCGGTTTTTACATTGAAATGTCTGGGAAATGTGAGTCACACAGCTGAGGAGTTGTGGTCAGCTCTGGAGAACCAATTTCATGAATGGTTGTCTCCACTGGACCTGAAACCAGGGAAGGCCGTGTGCGACAATGCTGCAAACCTGGGTGCGGCCCTTCGCCGGGGCAATGTCACACACGTGCCTTGTATGGCTCACGTGTTGAACCTGGTTGTCCAGCAATTTTTAGCCCACTATCCCAGACTAGATGGCCTTCTGCAGAGGGCACGGTCGCTGTGTGCTCACTTCCGCCGTTCGCATCCCGCAGCTCAGCGACTTACATCTCTACAGAAGTCGTTGGGCCTGCCACTTCACCGGCTAAAATGCGATGTGCCTACCCGGTGGAATTCAACTCTGCACATGTTGCAGCGACTGTGGCAGCACCGACAAGCCCTGGTGCAATACGTTCTGACGTATAGCCTGGGCCAACGAGATTCAGAGGTGGGGCAAATCACGCTGGAGGAGTGGTCTCAGATCAGGAACCTATGCACCCTTCTGCACAGTTTTGAAATGGCGACGAAGATGTTTAGTGCTGACGATGCCATTATCAGCATGACTATTCCGGTGATTTACATGCTGGAGCACATGTTAAACAGAATTCGGAGTCAGGTGGTGGCACAAGAGGAGGTGGAGGAAGTAGAGGAGGAGGAGTTGTATGCGGAAGGGCTAACATCTGCAAGGTCCAGACGGTCGGCAGCACCAAGGCGGCAGGCATGTGAGGGTGGGGGAGATGGTTTTACCAGGGCGCATGGTAGCAGCCAAACTAGTGAGGAAGGTGCAGGAGCCCAGGAAGAAGTGGAGGACGAACTGATGGAAGACTCATCAGATGAGGGAGACCTTGATCACATTTCTGTTGTGCGAGGTTGGGGGGAGAGGACAGAGGAAGGAAGCATGATTGTTACCTCGCCACCAACACAACAGGGACTTGGTGCTCCTGGATGCGCAACACACATGAGTGCCTTCTTGCTGCACTACCTGCAACATGACCCTCGAATTGTGAGAATTAGAAATAATCCTGACTACTGGGTTGCCACACTGTTAGATCCCCGGTACAAAAGTAAATTTGCAGAAATTATTCCTGCCATAGAAAGGGATGCACGCATGCAGGAGTATCAGCAGAGACTGTTGCAGAATCTTACATGTGCTTTTCCACAAAATACCAGTGGTGCACGTAGTGAATCTCACAGTTCCAACTTGCCAACCGTGGGACCGTCAAGTGTTCAGCACTCAAACCGTAACAGAACCACAGTATCTGCTGGTAACATCAATTTTGCGGAATCATTTCACCACTTTTTTAGCCCATCCTTTGCAAGGCCACAGGAGACAAGAAGTCTGACACATAGTCAACGCCTAGAGACGATGGTACAGGAGTATCTCCAAGTAAACATTGAAGCCACGACTGTGTCACTGGACCCTTGCTCTTTTTGGGCTTCCAATCTGGATAAATGGCCGGAGCTAGCCACTTACGCCTTGGAGATCTTGTCATGCCCCGCAGCCAGCGTTCTGTCTGAACGTGTGTTCAGCGCTGCTGGTGGTGTGCTGACAGATAAGCGCACGCGGCTCTCCACTGATAATGTAGACAGACTCACGTTCATAAAGATGAACAAATCATGGATCCGAAACGACTTTTCTACCCCTGTGTCATCCTGGGGAGAGTAAAAGCTTGATGATTGGTTAAAATCACCATACCAACCGTTTTAAGCTTTCAAATTACTAATCATGTTTATCTGTATCTTGACTGGAAAATAATTTGGGCTTTGTAGCAGTGTGCAGCACTGATCCTATTAGGCCATCTATAATAAGCTTCACCAGATTTAAAATTAAAAATAATTTTTAGCTGCATCTAGCCCGGAAAATAATTTTGGGGCTCCGAGATGCGCAAGACACATAAGTGCCTTCTTGCTGCACTACCTGCAGCATGACCCTCATATTGTCAGAATTCGAAGTAATCATGACTACTGGGTTGCCACACTCTTAGATCCCCCAAACTTTTCGATCAACCTTTTCATTTTAATAAAGACCAAAAAAATGGTCATTTTTGAAATTATAAGCATTAGCAGGTTGTTAGAAACTGAAATCAAACAGTTTTCAACTCAAAACTTTATTCTAGGTGATGTTACATTTTCACATAGGACCCCTTGTTCGAAAGGAGCTTCTGAACTCTCTCATCCATTGAATTTGTCAGGTTTTGGATGGTTTCTGCTTCAATTGTTTTGCATGAGGACAGAATACCCTCCCAGAGCTGTTGCTTAGATGTGAACTGCCTCCCGCCATCATAGACACTCCTTTTAATGATGCTCCAAAGGTTCTGAATGGGGTAGAGGTCAGGGGAGCATGGGGGTCACACCATAAGTTTGTCCCCTTTTATGCCCATATCAGCCAGAGATGCAGATGTTTTATGTGCAGCATGAGATGGTGCATTATCATGCAGAAAAATGATCTTGCTGTGAAATACACGGTTCTTCTTCTTGAACCATGGCAGGAAGTGCTGTTTGAGAAAATCCACATACATTATGGAGTTCATCTTTAGCGCCTTCAGGGATCCTAAAGGGGCCGACAATCTCTCTCCCCATGATTCCAGCCCAAAACATTACTCCACCTCCTCCTTGTTGGCGCTGTAGCCGTGTTTGCGTGGGGTGTCCATCAACCAGCCATCCTCCACTCCATTCATCTGGACCATCGAGCGCTGCACGGCACTCATCCGTGAACAAAACAGTTTTGAAATCAGTCTTCATGTAATGTTTGGCCCACTGGAGCCGTTTCTGCTTGTGTGAAGTGGATAGAGGAGGTCGACAGGATGGCATATGCACAGCTGCAAACCTCTGAAGGACCCTGCATCTTGTTGTTCGGGAGACGTTGGAGGCACAAGCAGCTTCAAAAACTTGTCTGCTGCTATGACAAGGCTTTTTTGCCGCTGCTGTTTCAACCTGACGTAATTGCCTGTAGGAAAGAGTCCTCAATTTGCCCTTATCAGCACGCACACGTGTGTACTGTGAATCAGCTACATACTTCTTGATTGCCAAGACACTTCATCCTGATCATCGCACAATGTTGATTGTAGTCATGCCTTGACCTAAACACTCCACAATTTGTTGCTTCTCAGCAGCCGACACATCCTTTTTCTTTCCCATTTTGGCAGAAAATGTAGGCTGCTTAATAATGTGAGAGAGCCTTCTTAAGTAGTCTTGCCTTTCATTGGACACACCTGCCAAACTAATTAGCACAGGTGTCTGCAATTGCTTACAGTGATATAAAGAGCCCTGACACACATCACCATCAATGAGTTTAACTGACAAACAAACAAATTCTTCCCTTATCACTCCTAAACACTTTTTGCATAATAATTTGGAACGCGGTGTACATGTGCTTTTCCACAAAACACCAGTGGTTCACGTAGTGAATCTTACAGTTCTAACTTGCCAACCGTGGTCTGTATGGAATTGTTCAATAAAGGGCCCAAAATTAAGATAACATAGATGGGAGAGGTCTCTATGAATAGGAATTCCTAAGTATTTGATACCCTGTGAGGGCCAGGCAAAGGGAAAGTTGGACTGGATGGAATCCTATATGGATTTAGGGAGGGAGACATCGAGGGCCTCAGACTTCGCTGCATTGATTTTAAAATTTTACCATGTAACAAAGTGATCTATTTCAGCCATAACAGCAGGGATGGATATATGTGATTGAGTGATATATACTAGGACATCATCAGCAAATAGAGAGCACTTGTACTCGGTGCCTCCCACCTCAATCCACCTAATATTGGGGTTATGGCGAATTGATGAGAGCAGGTGCTCCGTCACTAGGATGTATAAGAGAGGGGACAGAGGACATCCCTGCCTTGTCCCATTGGTGATTGTGAAAGGTGATGAAAATGTTCTGACGCACCCCCTGGGCCTTGGGACACCCGGAGCCGGACACTTTTTGGTGGATGCTGGTGGTTGTAGTCTTCGTGGCGGCGATCCGGTTCCGTGGCTCAGGGCGGTCAAACCAGTGACGGAACTATTTATGTGGTTTTGATGTTTAAATGTCCGACTACGCCACCCGTGGATTGCGGTCAGAGTGAACCGCCGCTACAGGGCAGACCGCTAAGGCTGGTGTTGTGGGTGCAGCAGAGCGTAGCATAACTCCCCACGGGAGGAGTATAGCCTCAGGGCAGTGTATGCGGAGGATGGGGGTGATGGTGCAGGGCAGCAGCAGTAACGACACGGAGTCAGTGATGCAGTTCAGGGCCTTTACTCACAGTTCTTATTATCCAGACCACGTCTGCAGGTAACGGCTGCCCACGTCGTACTGTGCTCACCAGGTGAGGGGCTCAGACAACTCCCAGATAACTTTGGAGCGCTTCACAGGACCCCCTTTGTGTGTCCTTTGTCTGGCCTTTCTTACCAACACTTCTGTCCGGCTGCCTCGGGCCTCCTCTTGGTAAACTTGGCGCCAGTTTCCCTGACCCTATGTGGTGCCTTCCTAGCGGGTGGAGCAAGGGGCTGCGCCACATAAAATGTCAGAGCCTCCGGTTTCTAGCTGAGGGTCGTTTCCTGCCTCCACTAGTTCGGGGACCGGTCTCCCCCTTTGGCCTGACCCCTCCACGCAGGTGGATTCGGGCGTGCGGTGGCGACTCGCCCGTCCGCACCCCTGGGATCCCTTCATTCCTCGTTCCTGGAGCCTTCTCCGCTCCTCTTCCTTCCTTCTCCCTCTTGCAGGCCTGGGCCTCTGTTACTAGGCCCGCCTCCGGAGCAGAGCTCATGCAGAGCCCCTGCTCCCTGCCACTTCTGCTCAGACTTCTCTGCACTGAACTAAGATGGTGCCCACCTTTTATACTCCCTTCTCAATGCACCCAGGAACTGCTTCCTCCCTGCTCCTGCACTGCAGGGTTCCCCTTCCTCAGTGTTCCCTCCCCCCACTCCAGCCAGGGACAGGGACTGTCGTGCCCATCTCAGGGGCATATTGGTCGCCCTGCCCCACGGCAATGTGGTGTAATGCATGCAGGTGTCGGGTCCTGATCCACACTCCATCCTTATCTGAGAGTGAGATATCACACCTCTGGGTGAGGTGCAATACGTCTGTAGCAACCGAGCCCTCGGTGCTACAGTTCCATTTATCTTCAGCCTAGGTGACGTATTGTGATACAGGGCCGTGATTTTGGCTATAAAAGGGTCCCCTAGACCCCTACCCCAAGCTTTTTAAGAGAATCATATATGGCGTGCCAGGAGACTCTATGGAATGCTTTCTCAGCATCCAACGAGAGTATCTACTTACAAATTTTTAACTGCATCTAGCCCAGGAAATACTTTGTGCCTAGTAGCAGTGTCTGCTAGTCAGCGGATTATCCCGGCTGTTAAGCAAGCTACACCACCTGTAGTTTGGACACTTAATTTTTTCAAAGGAAATGCTTCGGGACCACGGGATACTTAGTGAAGAGCATCAGGAGGCACCCCAAGGCATAGGGGCTGGGACTGGCACTAGGATGCCTTGCGGTGGACAGCCGAGCTCGATCCTTATAAAAGCTTTTTAACTGCAGCAGCTTTAGTGGACGCTACTGGAGCTGGAATTACGCGGCTGCTGGCATGAGACTTGCCCTCCAATAGATCCTTGTAAATGGATTTAAAGTGTATTCATTCAAATTAGAGGGACAATTTAAATTAAAAAGCTTAGAGCTGCCTCCACCACAGGGGGGCTCGCTCGACCCACCAGCGGACAGGCACCAGTATTGGGAGAGGGGGGCTGGCCGTCAGGGTTCACCGCGGCTCTGGCACAAACCCGGCGACACGGAGGTGGCACGGGCAGGAGCGGACTGAACGTGTCGGCTTCTCACTTTTTGGATTTTAGAAGGGCATGACATGCCTATATCTGTGTCTCCCCCTCCTTTTACTCCTCCACCTCTTTTCTTTTCGCATGACTATATGTACTTGTCACTTTTCCATGTGTTAGTTGTGTCTTCTGAGCAGTTTGTCAGCTTTTGGACACCTTTGAAGGTGTTTTCTATGTGTTTCTATGTGTTTTTGTTTGCCTGCCATTGGTTTTAACGGTGTTCGAAGGTGTTCGACGAACAGTTCGGCGAACACACGGGTGTTCGACGAACCGAACCGAACTCGAACACTACGGGGGTGGCTCAACACTACTCCTGAGGTCTTATGTGTGGAGTCTGACCTGAATATCGTTTGCCTTGTTGATGCTGGTAGTCAACAACTGCCCTCTTCTGCTCACAAATCCTTCCCAACATCTGCAATGTAGCGTTCCAAAGCGTGGGGACATCGCAAACCAGCCAGTGAGCTGGAAGCAGCAAATGCTGCTGAAGCACGGCAAGGGCGGCGGAAGCTGTAGCTGACTTTCTAAAATGGGCACACACGGGACGTACTTTGGCAAGCAGATCCGGCAGATCCGGGTAGGTTTCAGAAACCACTGAACCATGAGTTTAAGCACATGGGCCAGGCATGGTACATGTGTGAGCTCGCCTCGCTTCAGAGCCGTCACCATGTTCCGGCCATTGTCACACATGACCATGCCTTGCTGTAGGGTCAGCAGTGTCAACCACACATCTGCCTGCTCTTTCAGAGCTGTCCACAGCTCTTCAGCATTGTGTGGTTTGTCACCTAAGCATATTAGCTTCAGCACAGCCTGTTGCCGCTTGGCTGAGTCAGTGCTTCAGTGCTTCCAGCTTGTGACTGATGTGGTCATTTCGGAGATGGAGGCTGAAGAGGAGGAGGAGGTGCAGGAGCTGTAGAATGTGGGGACAAATCTGATTGACACAGGGCCCGCAATCCACGGCATTGGGAGGATGTTATCCGTCCCAAGGGCCGACTGGATCCAGGCTTCCACAATATTAATCCAGTGTGCCATCAGCGAGATGTACCGTGTCTGCGCACAAGCACTTGTCCACGTGTCCATTGTTAGGTTGACTTTCCCAGTAACTACGTTGTTGAGGGCACAGCTAATGTTGTGGGACAGGTGCTCGTGTAATGCGGGGACAGCACACTGGGAAAAATAGTGGTAGCTGGGGACCGAGTACTGAGGGACAGCCGCCACCATCAGGTTGTGGAGAGCTTCCATCTCCACGAGCCTAAAAGACAACATTTCGAGTGCAAGCATTCGAAAAATGTGTGAATTTAGTAGTGTGACCTGTGGGGCGTTGGCTGTGTATTTGCGCTTGAGTTCCAAGGACTGGGGTAGGGACAACTGAACGCTTCACTGGGACAAAGACGTGGACGTGCTTGCTGATGGTGCTAGTTGAGACTATGCAATAACAGGTGCAGGGCGGGAAGCAATTTTACATGTGCCATGGACAGGGGTTTGGCGTGCACGCACAACAGCGGAAGAAGCAGTGGTGTTACCCGCAGACACTGTTTCTGGACCTTGGGGTTCGGCCCACTTAGTCGGGTGCTTTGCTGCCATGTGCCTGATCATGCTGGTGGTGGTCAGGCGGCTAGTTTTGCTACCCCTGCTGATGCTGGCCTGGCAGGTGGTTCAAATGGCCTTTTTGGGGTTATCTGCAGAGTCTTTAAAAACAACCAGACTCGGGAAGACCTAACAGTTGTACTGGCAACTTCCGTCGTGTTGGTGTTACGGGGAACGCTTTCCCACCTTGTCTCTGCGGCCACAACACTGCTTCTTCCTGCCTGTTGTGGTGCTACGCCTCCCTTCCCCTGTGTGCTGCTGTCCTTGCTCTGCATGTCCCCCTGCCAGGTTGGGTCAGTTACTATATCATCCACCACCTCGTCTTCCACTTACGCACCCTGGTCCTCCTCCTGACTTTCTGCCAATTGTGTCTCACCATCATCCACCTCTTGCGACAGTAATTTCACTTTCCCATCATTGCCTTCATGTGACCGTGGCTGCTCAAATATTTGGGCATTGCTACACGCATTCTCCTCTTCACCCGCTTGAAGCTGGTCGGGCGAGAGGCCCGAACCTATGAACGGAAAAGTGAACAGTTCTTCTGGGTGTCCAAGTGTGGGATCAGTTGTCTCCAGGCATTGGCATGGTGGGAGGAAGGAGGATCAGGGTGAGGAATATGCACTCCAGACTCACAGCTACTGAGACTTGACCGTGTGAAAGACAGGGTGGTGGTGGTGGCTAAGTTACTGGAAGCATTATCCGCTATCCAACCAATAACCTTTTAGCACCTGATGGTAAGATTGATTGCTCCAGCTGATGAGGTCGAGCTTCTGGAGTCTCTGCAGTGCTGGTTGCCTGTGCATTTGTATTTGGACCTTTTAACACTGCTCTATGTTCAATAGTGGTGTTCTGCGGTCCCCTAATAATTGGGACAGGAAAGTAGAGCGGCAAGATGTAGGTATTTGCCCATGGCCACGGCCTCGGTCTTTGCATGCACCATCACATCCACTTCCCCATCTCTTGCCACGCACCTTGTCCATTTTCAATGGAGGACAATATTTTCCATGTTCACTACAAATGGCTGGATTTGAGCCGCAGCTATATGTGATACGTCTGATGGAGAACCACGGTTTTAAATAGCGGGCCTGTACCTTGCTAATACTATTCTTCAGAGACCTCGTGTGAATAGCTTCACCAACACACTGCAACAAAATGGAAATGGAAGCCAGAAATGGCTGATTTTGGAATGCAGTTATATGTGATACGTCTGACAGAGAACCACGGTTTTAATAGCAGTCCTGTAGTTTACTAATACTATTCTTCACAGCGACCTCGTGTGAATAGCTTCACTGGCACACTGTAACAAAATGGAAATGGAGGCCAATATTTTCCACGTTAAGGCTGCGTGCCCACTATGCGTTTTTCAAGCGTTTTTTCTGTGGAATTTTCGCAGCGAAAATGCTTAAAAATCACTTGGTAATATGTGCCCCATGGTCCCCAATGATGATCCGCATGTGCGGTGCACATGCTGCGGAAATTTCCGCTGCGGATTATCATTGCGGAAAACTGCGCAGCATGTCCATTAATTTTGTGGACACGCAGTGCAATTGCCGCCATTGACTTGCATTGAATCGATTAATATCCACATGACTACATGTGCACATGCGGATATAAAGTGATTCAATGTGCGGATGGTACCCGGGTCTGGAGAAGAGGAGACTCTCCTCCAGACCCTGGTACCATAGTACCTGTTAAAAAAAGAATTTAAAATAAAAAATAAACATTATACTTACCTTCCGATGGCCCCTGGTCTCCTGTACGATGCATCCAGTCTCTTGTATGGCTCGCGATGGTCTAAAAGGACCAGTGGTGACGTCATTTAGTCATGTTACAGATCACGTGACCGCTGACGTCGGCGGTCGCGTGACCTGTCACATGACTAAATGACGTCACCGCAGGTCCTTTTAGACCATCACGAGCCGTACAAGACACAAGACGCATCGTACAGGAGACCGGGGGCCATCGGAATGTAAGTATAATGTTTATTTTTTACCATTTTTATTCTGTTCGCCTATGGGCCAGTCCAAGCATGCTGCCTGGGGTAACCAAATATAGAATATTTTTATGATACAACATTGAGTTAATGTACTGCTTCTACGACATACAAGGCTGTATTACATAGTGTATGCTTTCATATTGTATTCTGTATTATATAAAGGAAATTCTGTTTTTTATTTCAAGGATAAAATAGGAAACATTGGCACCGATCTGACATCTGTAAATATGCTGAAGCTATAATTGATGCCATATAAATTCAGAGTTTGCTGGATCCAGGTCCCATTATGGTTGTGTTCCTTTGTATTCAATGTTGAATAATACTAAGTAAACCTTAAAGCCTGGTTTGGCTGGTATTGTCTGACTGACAAGATATACTTTTACTGCCAGTCTGCCAGCTGAATGCACCAGGTTCCATTCAACTGAAAAATAAAATCTTTTGTATTGAGAAAAAGTCAAAGGAATCCATCCATTTTGTATCTTAGCAAATTGCGATTTAATTATGGTTTTCATAGCTACCCTTGTATAATAGAGTGCGTTCTTTCAATGTGATAATACTGTTGCTTGTTATCTCAGCGTCTGCAAAAAGCCTAAATAATGGTTTACTTCAAAACAAATTTTAGTTACTGAATTTGGCGTTTTTTTTTCTTCCCCTTATAAAATTAGGTCTTTATAACGTCTACCTGCTGCGTGAATGTCGACACAAAGCACTAAAGATTTTCTCAGTTCTGTTATTTATAAGGCTCATATTGCCGCTGATTAATATACAAAAATACTTTTGTTCCATTGTTGATCATTATGAAAAAAGTCATTTTCAGTTGATTAAAAGTCAATGTTGAGTTCATTATAATTGTATGAACTTTCTGCAATTACATCAGCGATTCTTTATCGAGATGATTATAATCGAATGTTCTGTTATTTCGGAGCAAAAGTATAGAAAATTCCCTTAAAGTTAATATCACCAGTTTGCAGGTTTTTAGGGTATAGATTGCAGCCTGTTTCTATTTCAGATTTTGGTTTGCTGTTTTCTTGACCCCATGAGGCTCCCTTTTGGTGAGCAGTATGTGAAATCCAGTATCCAATTTCATGTGAACAAGGAGACCGGTTTGAAAGCTAGACCACCACTCTTGTCTTCCCGGGGACATTTGGACACTTCTCACAGCCTGCCAGTGTCTGTCATTTTCTTCGCCTCTCTCCAGCCTGTTTTGTTTGCTGACTTGAAGTTCCTGGCTACCTCCCCTTTTCCCAACAAGGACTTCTATCCCTAACCTTGCTCACATATCTCAAGCTATGAGACCCCGCTTAATCTCTGGGATTCTTTACATAGGAAATTAATGTAATCGTCAGAGTGGCAAGCTGGCATTTAGTTCCCACAGCTGAGGTCTAGAGTTGCACTGCTTTGAATAGTAACATGCCAGTTTATGTGTGACTTGATCTGCCCTTAGGACAGAGAGCATCAGGGACTTGGCAGAGACGGGTTAAGCTGCATTGTGTCTGCTGGTTGTCTGCTTGACCACAGTGTGAGCAAGACATAGTTGTCATTGGCACAGACATGGCAAGTGAAGGCTCTAGTGGTTTGCAAGTTCTGCTTTCTACTTTACAGGTAAGAAGCATTTGGCATGACGTGTAAGTGGAGTAATAACTAGTTAACCCATGATGTGTATGGCAAAGATTGTGAGCTCCATGTGTAAGAGCCTAAAACTGTTTTATACTGATATTATTATTACTACCGTAAATAGAACACATAAATAGCACCGATATCCACAGTCATTCATTTTTATATGATAGCTGAGCATAGTATGGTGCCTCTGTTTACCTCTCAGGTCCACTTCCTCTGCGTGTATATGACTGCCGGCCACAGCTGTGAGCTTTGACTAGTACCTCAGTTCTCTGCTTGCATCCAGGTGAACACCTGCAGCCGATAAAAAATTGAAGCACTAGTGGTTTTTTTCCTACTACAGTATATGATAGCATAACACTGAACGTTCAAGGCTTATTATCTAGCTCCCCTACCGATCCCTAGAAAGAGAAGAGCCACAGCGCTGCTGAAGTACAACTTCCTCTTTGGAGTTTATTTCCATTGCGGCAGGCAGGAACCACAAGCCCAATCAAGTAAATAGGGGCATGGTGCCAGGTTTAAAGTGATGCAGAAAAAAAAAAGCTGCACGTTACTGGTATTGTAGATCCTTTAGACTACGTTCCCACGATGAATTTTTGGTGAGGATTTTCACGTAGTGTATTTTCAAAAAAATGTAAGTAACCTATTTTACTTAATAGGAGAAGAAATGCTGCAGAAAATCTGCAATATAAAAACTCACCTAACACTCATTATGGAAACATAGCCTTAGGGTGGTCAAAAACAAACTTTTTGAAGCAGATGTTGCTTCAGGAATCACTTGTTTTCTCTGGAGTTTTGAAAACCTTAAACATCTTTGTTAGCACTATTTTTGTTTGTTTTCTGAGCTCTTTTTCGTAGTTTTTTTCCACTGGCTTTTTTATTCCATGTTTTTTTTGGCATGGTTTTTACAATTGTTTTGGAGACATTTTTTTAATTCCATTGAATAATGAAAAAGACGCTTGTATTTTTAAAGCAAAACCACTGACATAATGCTTAAAAAAATGCTCGGGCATCTTCCAGACATCTTTTTAGCTTCCCCATTAATTTGTATTGTAATTTGCTCAAGCGGAAAACACCAGAAGAATGGCCATGCTACTTCTTTTAAATAGTAGCTGTCTTTGAAAGCCTAAAATGTTTAAAAAACATTCAAAAGCCTGAAAATATGAGCAACAAATTGTTTTTGGATTGAAACCAAAAGAACCATTTTGCTGAGCTTTTTTTGGACCAGATTTTTTTCCGGCATTTTACATGCCAAAAGTGTAAACATACCCTTAGGCTACGGCCCCACTATCAGTATTTGGTCAGTATTCGGTCAGTATTTTTTCTCTGGAGTTGGAGCCAAAACCAGGTGAGGAACAATCAGAGAAAAGGTATAATAGAAACAAGTCACCAATTCTGCATTTATCACCCACTCCTGGTTTTGGCACCCACTACTGAAAAAAAAAACTGACTGAATACTGACAAAAATACTGATAGTGGGGCTGTGGCCTTACAGGGATCACAGGAGTCACAGCATTAGGACCCCCAATCATAATATAGTTAGAGATGAGCAGATCACTTTGCGCAACCTTGTTCCACAGTCCAGGTAAGTGCTCGCAGGCCATGGACAGGAGCTGCATGAATTTTCTGACCTTACGGGTTCCTCGGTGAGGCGTTTAATTCATGGGCCTGGTGACATCATCTGTGTGGCGCACCGGTGACGACGCACAAGCAGAGTAAATCATCCGATGAGCCCGGGATCCCGTCAAGAAATTCACTCAGCTTTTTTCCACTTCCAGGAAGCACTGACCTGGACTGTAGACTGGGATTGCGCGAAGCGATCCGCTCATCTCTTGTAATAATATATTATAGTAATATACTATTTTGCATGCTTATCTCATACTATCCCTTATGATCTGTCACTAATTTTTCGCCTATATGCTTGAAGAAACAAAAGGATATGTCCACACGAGTCACATGTACTGTAGAGTTTCTGTAGCGGAATATTTGCGGCAAATTCAGAGCAACATAATCAGCACCAATTGGTATGGATTCTGCTATAGCAGTACCACAGATTTCAACCTCTCCATTGGAACTACTGAAATTAGCAATGAAAATCTGCAGTTTGAATTGACATGCAGGAGTAAAATGCTAATTTTCTCTGCTATAATATGAATAGCTGCTACGTGTGTGTTCCATGTGAACATACACTTGTATTTATCTAAAACAGTCATGTTTCAACAGCAAAGGGTCTTTTTCAAGACAATGACGAGAATAGAAGTACAAACATACTGTATATTTTATTCTTAAAAAAAATATTCTTAAATTATTCTATAATTATAGAACAATTATATTATTACAATTATTTAATTATTTGTAAAAATATTGTGTGTATATATGTATATATATATATATATATATATATATATATATATATATATATATATATATATATATACCGTTTATATATATTATATTTTGATTTAACTTCTGCAGCGTGCACATGATTTAAACAAAGCAGACGTGTGTACCTTTATCCTGGTCTCTGAGATCTCTTGGGATTTACTAAAGGTTTAGCAGTCTAGGTGTTTAGATTTATGGGCTTAAGGTAGTAAAATTTTACAACTCATTCAAGTCCATTCATTAATGATGTTATTTCCGTTCATTTTTCAACCTCTTTATGACACGGCTTATTATTCCAGTCTGTATAACTTTTTGTATTTTTCCATAGGCACAGCTGTTTTTTGTTGTTGGATGAGTTGTGTTTATTAATGGCACCATTTAATGATGAACTTTTATTAACTTTTTTTTTTAGCAAAATTGACAGTTGCTCTTTGTAGGAGAAATTAGAAAAAATGAAATTCTGCCACTGTCTTTGTTCAATACATTTTTTGCCATTCCCATGTGGCATTACTAACATTATACTTTTATTCAGTATGATACTTTTTACCCAGTAAAAGTGCATTAACCCCTTCACGATGGGACAAATTTCCATTTTAGCATTTTTGTTTTTTTCTATCACTTCTTCCCAGAGCCATAACCCTTTTATTTTTCTGTCCAGATAGACATTCAAGGGCTTGTTTTTTTGCAGCACGAGTTGTACTTTTGAATGTTACCATTCTTTTTACCACATACTGTACTGGAAAATGAGAAAAAAATTCCAAGTGCGTTGAAATTGCGAAAAAAAACATAATTCTGACATTGTTTTTTGGGAATTGTTTTTACAGTGTACATTGTGTGGTAAAAAGACCCATGCAATATGATTTTGCTCATCAGTATGATTACGGTGATACCAAACATGTCCTGATTTTTTTTATACCACTAAAATAATAAAAAAAAAACAAAACTGAAGTGTGGCTTGTGTAACCATTTTCCAAGACCCGTAATGTTTTCTTTTTTCGACCGATGGAGCTATGTGCTGGTTTATTTTTTGTGGGGAGAGGCGTTGTTTTTATTGATACAATTTTGGGATAGATATGACATTTTAATCACTTGTTACAGCATTTTTTGTGGAATTGCAGTAACCAAAGAAACGTAATTTTGCCGTTCTTGAACCTCTTCATTTAGGATGTTTACCGATCAGGTTAACTATTTTTATATTTTTATAGATCAGAGTTTTCTGAATGCGGCGATACCACATATCTGTATTTTTTTTATTATCTTTATTTTTAATGCGGAAAATGGGGGGTGATTTAAACTTTTATATATATTTTTTTTCTATTTACAACATTTTTTACTTTTCACTACTTGTTAGTCCCCTTAGGGGACTTAAAGCTGTGACCGTCTGATCGCTTGTGCTATATACAGCAATACCACAGCATTGCTATATATAGTAAAAATCATTGTCTCCATTGAAGCCCAATCATAAGCTGGGTTTCAAGGGAGTTCCGTAATGACAAGACTGGGGGTCTTCAACAGACCCCTGGCTGTCATAACAACCCATCGGCACCCCCTGTCACAGGCGTGTCATAGAATTGCGCACACCTATGCTGGCACGCTGTTAATGCCACTGCCAGAGTTTGACAATGGCATTTAATAGGTTAAAAATGTAAGCGCCCCTGTGGTTGTTAAAGGCAGGTCCTGGTTGTAACACAAATTTATTACCTGCAGAGTATGGGGTGAGCTCATCCCGTGAGCCTGCTCAATACACCTGCTACCTACTTGCACTGTACATATATTTTACTGAAATATTATAGTTTTCAGGTTGAGCAAGTACTGTGGGGAAATAGAGCACATGAGACTATAAGGTGATACCCTATTAAAAAAACAATATAGATCAAGGGATATGCTCATCTGAGTGAATTATGTAGGCACAACTCCTGGAAAAACTTGATATCAGTTGCTGCTGCCCCAGTGCTGGGTGATGAAAGGATATCTGACCAAGTAGGACGATTTACGGTATTGGTCTGCACTTCCAAATTAAAGATCCTTTGTCCAAATGTATATTAAGCGGCTTTATTCCACGACGCGTAAAGTTGGTTTTTATACTTGATAAAGATGACAGTCTGGTGTCGGAACGTGCCTTGGAATAAAAACCGCTTTGTATACATCTGGACAAAGGATCTTTATTGTGGAAGTGCAGCCCAATACCATGAATCGTCCTACTTGGTCATAGTTTTCAGGTTACCATATTTCAAAAGTGGAAAGTTTTTTTTATTTTCCTGTATGTCAGCTTTTTCTTCATAGAACCATTTTTCTCCATAGAACTCACTGAAATCAAAAAGTGATTTCAGTGAGTTGGATCAAAAACGGACATGTCACCATGATTTTTTTATGGACACATTGTCCACAAAAACATGTGAACATATTACCAGCACCATAAGTCTATAACGGGTCCCTGTTCTATCCATGAAAAACACTGATAGAACCTGTGCATGAAAAAAAGGAGTCAGAATGAAGCCTTAGACTTTAGTATTGAAGGTGAATATATCTGAATTAACCATTTCACTTGATGTAGAATTGGCACAGGTTGGCTTATAATGTTTCTCCCCAGTTGCAGAAGTTTTTGATGTGTATGGGCTCCTTCAATCAGTTGGAAAGTCTGTGGGATGTTACAGAGCATGATTGATAGCTACAAAAAAAATTGATTTTCACATTTTGAAGAAAATAAATATGGTTTTGGAATCATTTATCACCCACTCAGGTCTGTAGCTAAAACTAAAAGTGCCCATATGCCTTAGATAAGCGTCAGGCAAAAGTTTACTTGGCTAGCATCTCTCTCTCTCAACTACCCCATACACCTGAATGCTTCGCTCAGCTGAGCACTCCTGTGTTCTCTATGGGGAGAGCAAAGTAAGGTCATATTCCAAGTAGTGTAAATGCTACATTTTTTCTGCTGTCTTTTTTGTGCAGAAAATCTTAATTTAACAGTTCAAGCAAAGTGGATGTGTTTAAACGAAAACTCATGCTCACTGTGACAAGCTTTTATGGAGAGCCTGAAAAAAATGCATGTAAAAAAACACAATTGAGAATACGTGTATTTCTGCACAGAAAACACTGTATGGAAATGTGTTAAAAATGCATCAAAAATGCATTGTGTATTTTAATGAAAACACCTGCCGAAAAAAATAGAAGGGGAAAAAATGCAGAATTTTTACAAGTACACACATGGCCTAAGACACTGGCCAGCTCATCTGGTAGTGGCTTATTTCCCTGCAGAACATCATTTATTGGAAAGAATCTCCCATACACATTAGATGGCATGATGATCCCTGTGAATTTGTTGAGTTTGGATGATTCTAATCTACTAGATGGTGGCCCGATTTGAACGCATCGGGTATTCTAGAATAGGTATGCGGCCGACGGGGCGCAATTAGCAGAGCGGCGTTTAAATTTGGCGCCCAAATCGCTGATTGGTCGCGTTAGGCAACCGCGACCAATCAGCAAAGCGGTGTTTAAATTTGGCGGCAATATCGGTGATTGGTCGCGGGCGGCGGCCGCGACCAATCTGCGAACCGTGTTAGTGAGGACTGGAGAGCGTGTTTAAATTTGGCACCAAAATCGCTGATTAGTCGCGACCAATCAGCAGAGCGGTGTTTAAATTTGGCGCCAATACTGCTGATTGGTCGCGGCCGCCGACCGCGACCAATCAGCAGAGCGATACAGAGCGGTGTTTAAATTTGGCGCCAAAATCGCTGATTGGTCGAGGCCACTGGCAGCGACCAATCAGCGATTTTGGCGCAAAATTTAAACAACGCTCTGCTGATTGGTCACGGCCGTCAGACGCGACTAATCAGCGACTTTGGGGCCAAATTTAAACCCCGCTCTGCATCGCTCTGCTGATTGGTCGCGGTCGCCGGCCTCGACCAATCAGCAGAGCGTTGTTTAAATTTGACGCCAATCTCGCTGATTGGTCGCGGGCGGCGGCCGCGACCAATCAGCGAACCGTGTTAGTGAGGAATGGAGAGCGTGTTTAAATTTGGCACCAAAATCGCTGATTAGTCGCGACCGCGACCAATCAGCAAAGAGGTGTTTAAATTTGGCGACAATACTGCTGATTGGTCGCGGCCGGCGACCGTGACCATTCAGCAGAGCGATGCCGAGCGGGGTTTAAATTTGGCGCCAAAATCGCTGATTGGTTGCGGCCGGTGACCAATCAGCAGAGCGGTGTTTAAATTTGGCGCCAAAATCGCTGATTAGTCGCGGCTGACGGCCGCGACTAATCAGCAGAGCGTTGTTTAAATTTTGCGCCAATACTGCTGATTGATCTCGGCCAGCGACCGCGTTCAATCAGCAGAGCGTTGTTTAAATTTGGCGCCAATCTCGCTGATTAGTCGCGGCTGGCGTCCGCGACCAATTTGCACAGCAGTGTTTTAATGTGGCTGCAAGATCGGTGATTGGTTGCGGCCGCTATTTAAATGTGGCGCCCAAATCAGTGATTGGTGGCGGGCAGCGGCCGTGACCAATCAGCAGAGCGGTGTTTAACATTAGCGCCAAGATCACTGATTTGTCGCGTGCGGAGAGCGCGACCAATCAGCGAATTGTATTAGTGAGGACCGGGGAGCGCCGCTGCCTGTGCGGCTACTTCCACTGCGAGAACCCGGGACATGAGCGACTGCTCGCAGCAGAAGTATCCCGACCCGCAGCGCCGCTCCCCGGTCTTCCCTTCACACCCTAGCCGCTGATCTCCCCACAGTATCCGCATGGTGTTACAAAGGTCCGGACATTTGTGTTAAAAATCGCTGATTGGTCGCAGGCGCTGCCCGCGACCAATCACCGATTTGGGCGCCAAATTTAAATATCGGCCGCGACCAATCACCGATCTTGGCTCCACATTTAAACACCGCTGTGCTGATTGGTCGCCGACGCTGGGCGCGACCAATCACCGATTTTGGCGCCACATTTAAATAGCATCCGCGACCAATCAGTACAGCGGTGTTTAAATGTGGAGCCAAGATCGGTGATTGGTCGCGGCCGATATTTAAATTTGGCGCCCAAATCGGTGATTGGTCGCGGCCAGCGCCAGCGACCAATCAGCGATTTTTAACACAAATGTCCGGAGCTTTGTAACACCATGCAGATACTGTGGGGACATCAGCGGCTAGGGTGTGAAGGGAGGACCGGGGAGCGGCGCTGCGGGTCGAAATACTTCTGCTGCGAGCGCCCGCTCATGTCCCTGGTTCTCGCAGCGGAAGTATCCGCACAGGCAGCGCCGCTCCCCGGTCTTCCCTTCACATCCTAGCCGCTGATGTCCCCACAGTATCCGCATGATGTTACAAAGGTCCGGACATTTGTGTTAAAAATCGCTGATTGGTCGCTGGCGCTGCCCGCGACCAATAACCAATTTGGGCGCCAAATTTAAATATCGGACGTGACCAATCACCGATCTTGGCTCCAGATTTAAACACCGCTGTGCTGATTGGTCGCGGCCGATATTTAAATTTGGCGCCCAAATCGGTGATTGGTCGCGGGCACAGCCAGCGACCAATCAGCGATTTTTAACGCAAATGTCCGGATCTTTGTAACACCATGCGGATACTGTGGGGACATCAGCGGCTAGGGTGTGAAGGGAGGACCGGGGAGCGGCGCTGCGGGTCGGGATACTTCTGCTGCGAGCGCCCGCTCATGTCCCGGGTTCTCGCAGCGGAAGTATCTGCACAGGCAGCGCCGCTGACATCCATGCGGCAAGGGTGTGAAGGGAGGACCGGGGAGCGGCGCTGACATCTAATTGGTCGCGGCCGCTATTTAAATGTGCCGCACAAATCGGTGATTGGTCGCGGTCTTGGCCCGCGACCAATCACTGATCTTGCGGCTAAAGTTAACCACTACTGTGCTGATTGGTCACGGCCGATATTTAAATTTTGCGCCCAAATCGGTGATTGGTCGCGGGCAGCGTCCGCGACCAATCAGCACAGCGGTATTTAACTTTTGCGCTAAGATCAGTGATTGGTCGGGTGCGAAGACCGCGACCAATCATCGAATCGTCTTGGTGAGGACCGGGGAGCGTCGCTGCCTGTGCGGCTACTTCCGCTGCAGAACCCGGGACATGAGCGGGCGCTCGCAGCAGAAGTATCCCGACCCGCAGCGCCGCTCCTCGGTCCTCCCTTCGAAATGGATGTCAGCGACGCCGGCGGTCCTTCCGCTGCTACCGGCCGGGACATGAGCGCCTCGTGCCGCTCATCTCCCGGCTGCTTCTCCGTCCCGCAGATGGGTCCGGCGGTCGGGGTCCTTCTGCTGGTACCGGCCGGGAGATGAGCGCCTCGCGGCGCTCATCTCCCGGCTGCAACGCCGCTGAGCTCCGTCCCACAGATGAGCCGCTAACGGCCGCCATCTTTTTTCTGAAATCCGTGGCACTGATTGGCCGCTGCCGGACCAATGAGCTACGCGGGATTTCCTGGACAGACAGACAGACAGACAGACGGGATAAGACAATTATATAGTAGATTATGCTTGAGAGCTTTAAGGTTAGAAGACTAAAGCTAATCTAATATCAGAGCTCTCGTCTTTGTCCATTCATTAGCATTCATGTAGTATGTGGCAAGTGTTATCTTTGTGGATAAGGAAAAAAGTTTTTCCAGTTCACCAATGTGAGAGGAGTCCTCTGGCAGTGCAAGGATTCAGCTGTGTTGGCAGCAGAACGAAGCAATAGAGGTGAGTATTCAGCAACAGGTCTGCGAGAGCGTGATTAAAAACACATTTTTTTATTATGAATACATTAAAAGGCAAAAAAGAAAAAAAACATTTTGGGGACTGTCCCCGGGGACTGTACCCAGTTATTCCAGCAGATCTGATGCGTTTCGAACTAGGTAGTTCTTATTCATAGTCTGGCCATACTATGGTACATTGAATACAAAAATGTATGATGCCATTCAAAACTACAATTTGTCCCATAAAAAACAAGACCTCATACAGCAATGTTAATTGAAAAATAAAAAAAGTATGGCTCTTGGAAGAAAGGGAGGAAAAAATGCAAACCATAAAAAAAGAAAATTGGCTTAACAGGCAAGCCGTTAAAAAGGTTGTTCAGTTGCTGCATAGTGACAATAGTGGGAAATCGTAACAACGTGCGCACTGCACACTGTTGTGATTCAGCAGTCTACAATCATAAAGAGTGCAGACATGGACAATATTGTTGGTACCCTTCTGTCAGGCCTAGTGCTCACGAAGCAGAAATGCTCTGGATTTTTTCTGCATCTCCCTAGCAGGAAAAACGGATGGGGATTTAACATGCATTTTTCCTGCCAGGTAGAATCGTTTGTCAAACGGTTTTGCGTGCATTTTCGCATGCGGGTTATCAAGCGCTTTTCCAAGCGATTTTATCATCACTTGGAAAAGTGCTTGACAACTTGGTCACACTATATAAATCTGTGCAACTGGCATGGATTTATATAGTGTGACCAAGTAATAGTTAAAAAAAGAATAAAAATGGTAAAAAAATCCCCCAAAAACATTATACCCACATTCTGATGGTCCCCGGTCTTCTCTCCAGTGCGTCCGGTGTCTTAGGCTGCTCGCAGTGGTGTAAAAGGACCTTCCATGACATCATTTAGTCATGTGACAGGTCACACGACCGTCGGCGTCAGCGGTTGCGTAACCTGTCATATGACTAAATGACATCATGGAAGGTCCTTTTACACCACTACGAGCCACCAGGGAGCCAGCACACACCATAGAGGAGACCGGGGGACATCGGAAGGTGAGTATAAGGTATATTTTTTATTTTAAATTCTTTTTTTTTTTAACAGGTGCTATGGTACCTGGGTCATGATGAGAGTCTCCTCTTCTCCAGACCCAGTTACTATCCGCACATTGAATCGCTTAATATCCGCGTGTGCACATGTAGTCATGCAGACATTAAGCGATTCAATGCAAGTCAATGTCAGCAATTATGCTGCATATCCGCAAAAATAATGGACATGCTGTGGATTTTTCCGCAATGATAATCCGCAGTGGAAATTTCCGCAGCATGTGCACAGCACATGTGGATTATCATTGGGGACCATGGGGCACATATTACCAAACGTTTTTTAAGCATTTTTGCTGCGGAAATTCCGTGGCAATAATGCTTGAAAAACACATAGTGGACACACAGCCTTAAAGTAAGAAAATGCTACATTGGTCACTGAAATAACTTGAAACTGACAAAGGTAATTTTCAATTTAAACCTCAACTGGTGAGGTGGGGTTTGACACACCCCAGGGAATTTTTGTTCGGCTGCCATTCATTAAAAAATGTTCGTATGAGGATACGTGTCTCACTAGCTTCCATCCATTTGTGGGTGTCAAAAATTTGGTATACTCATGTGTAATCAATCGCCATTAAGAAAACGATTAAAACAAACTTGATCTTTGCATTTTCTGTAAAAATAAGAGATTTCTAAACACTGGGGTATAGGAAACCCCACATCTCCAGTTGCGTGACAAAAACCCCACCTCACCAGTCGAGGGTAAATTTACTGAATATCAACTAATTAAAATCAGAAAATGCTTTTCAATTATGGTTCAACAAGAAAAACAATCAAAGTAGTAAAAATGACTTGGGCAAAAATGATGGTACACCTAGGAAAGATTGAAAATAATTTGACCATAGGGACATGTTAAACTAAGGTGTGCACTATAATTAGCATCACAGGTGTTTACAAACTTGTAATCAGTCAGTCTTTATTTAACCCCTTAATGACCACCAATATGCATGAAAACAGCAGCCGCCAAGGCGACTTATTCCCTCATCAAAACGGGGATCAGGAATAAAAGTATAGCGGCCCCAGAGTCCGAAAATCTCTGGAGTTTCAGCTACCGGGGGTAGCTGAGACCCTGGAGAACACGATCAGGGCTGGATTTTCCAGGTCACATGAATAACGGCGATCAAGTAAAAAAAAAAGTGTGTCTGCTATTAAAATCATTTCTCTCTCTTCTGACATGATATACTGTACACATCAGAGAAGACAGAAATGATGTCCCCAAGCCACCCCTAGTACCTCCGCCATCCCCCTGGCCCTCCCATTTCATCCCCCAGCCCTTCGGCTCCTCTTTCTGAAAAAAAAATGGCGGGCGCATGCGCAGTGCGACCGCTGAGATCTGACGGCCTGCACCCGACAGCAGCAGGGAATTTTTCTATTGGTGCCTTATCACAGCCCCTATCACAGTGATCAAAAGCTAATAATTAGTAAATCATCCACCCCTGTGTCACCCCCTAAGTCAGATTATTATTTTTTTATTTTACATTCTTTATTTTTTTTATTCTTTGACATTAGGGTTTGGGTTGGGGTTGGGGTAAGGAATAGGATTGGGCTAAGGATTAGGACTTAGGGTTGTTTTTTTTTTTTTCAAAAGATAAAAAAAATTATGATGATATGATGATCAGTCTTGAGCGCAAGTGCTCGCTACTTTAGTTTGCATCGGGTGCTCGGGCATGCACCGATTATCATTCTCGAGTCTCCACCCCGCATGTTTTGCGGATGTTAGACAGCTAAAAAAAAACATGCAGGGATTGCCTGCCATACAAGGGCAATCCCAACTTGTGTTTTTGGGTGTCTAACAGCTGAGAAACACGCGGGGCGAGGACTCGAGCATGTCACTCAAGCACCCGCGAAACTCTGTGCATATCCGAGCACCCGATGCAAACTCAAGTAGGGAGCACTTACGCTCAACACTAATGATGACATATTCAATATGCTGACCTACCGTTATCAAATTCTGTGTTGCATATGTGGGTTAAAAATGCTCACTATACCCCTGGATAAAATCCTTGAGGGGTGCAGTTTCCAAAACGGGGTCAGTTGTGGGGGGTTTCTGCTGTGTAGGGACCTTAGAGACCCTACAAATGGGACATGGTGCCAGCCATCTTTCAACCAAATTTGTGATCCAAAATTCAAATATTGCTCCTGCCATTTGTCCAAACAGAACTTTTTGACTACATGTACAGTATCGCTGCGCTCGTAAGAAAGTAAATAAACTGAGGGGTCCACTTTTTGGTGTTACCTCTTGCAAAAGTGAGAAATTTGGGGCTAAAGCAACATTTTAGAGGTAAAAATGTATTTTGTTTTCATTCCACTTTGCATTAATTACTGTGTTAAAAAACTTCCCCACAACAGTTTTAAAGTATTTGAGGGGTGCGGTTTTTAAAATGGTATCACTTTTGGGGAGTTTCCATTATATAGGCCCCTCAAAGTCCACTCTCCCAGTGGGTCATGGTACCCACAAACCATAACCGTAAAATCTGCTCTAATTTCTGAGTTTTGCACTGTGCCTCAAAAGTAGTCCCCGATTACGTGTAGGGTATTGGCATACTCAGAAGAAATTGCACAACAAGCGGAGAGATCCATTTTTCCTATTAGCCCTTATAAACCTAAAAAATTGATGCTAAAACAACATTTTAGCTGTAAAAATATAATTATTCTTTCTTCACTGTCCAATGGTATAAATTTCTGTGAAGCACATTTGGTGTCAATATAATCACTGCACCCCAAGTTGAATTCACTGAGAGGTGTAGCTTGTAAAATGATGTCACTAATGGGAGATTTCTGCTGTTCTGGCCCCTCAGGGGCTCTGCCAATGTGACATGGCACCCTCAAACCATTCCAGCGAAATCTGAACTCCAATATGGCGCTTCTTGCCTTCTGAGCTTCGAACCGTGCCTCAAAAGTAGTTTTCGACCACATGTGGCACCGGTGTACACAGGATAAATCTCACAACTAATTGTATATTCCCTTTTGCTCTGTTACCCTTGTGAAAATGAAAAATTTGGGGCAAAACCAACATTTTTGGGGGAAAAATTTATTTTTTCATTTTCACAGTTTAACATTATAAACTTTTGTGAAGCACCTATGGATTCAAGGTGCTCACCACATATCTAGATACCCTCCTTGAGGGGTATAGTTTCCAAAATGGAGTCACTTGTGAGGGGTTTCTACCTTTTAAGCACATCAGGGGCTCTCCAAAAGCGACATGACGCCCGCTAATGATTCCAGTCATTTTTGTGTTCAAAAAGTCAAACTGTGCTCCTTCCCTTCCGAGACCTGCCGTGTGCCTAACAATAGTTTTCCCTCAAATATGGGGTATCGGCATACTCAAGAAATTGCACAACAAATTTTATGGTCAGTTTTCTCCTATTACCCTTGTAAAAATGCAAGATTTGGGGCTAAAACAATTTTTTTGTGGGAAAAATTAGATTTTTTTTATTTTCACAGCTCTACGTTATAAACTTCTGTGAAGCACCTGAAGATTCAAGGTACTCACCACACATCTAGATAAATTCCTTGAGGGGTCTAGTTTCTAAAATACGATCATTTGTGGGGGGTTTCCATTGTTTGGGCACATCAAGGGATCTCCAAACGCGACATAACAATCCGCTCTTGATTCCAGCTATTTTTGCATTCAAAAAGTCAAAAGGTGTTCTTTCCCTTCTGAGTCCTGCCGTGCGCCCAAACAGTATTTTTCTTCCACATGTAGGGTATCGGCGTACTCAGGAGAAACTGCACAACAAACTTTGAGGTCAATTTTCTCCTGTTACTTTTGTGAAAGTAAAAAATTTGTGGCTAAAGTAAAATTTTTGTGAAAAAAAGTAAAATGGTAATTTTTTTCTTCCACTTTCCATTAATTCTTATGAAGCACCTGACGGGTTAATAAACTTCTTGAATGTGGTTTTAAGGACTCTGAGAGATTAAGTTTTTAGAATGTTGTCATGTTTAGGTATTTTCTGTCATATAGGCCCCCAAATCACTTCAAATGTGATGTGGTCCCTAAAAAAATTGGTTTTGTAAATTTTGTTAGAAAAATTAGAAATTGCTGATCTACTGTGAACCCTTCTAACTTCCTAACAAAAAAAAATATGTTTCAAAAATTATGCAGATGTAAAATAGACATATGGGAAATGTTATTTATTAATTATTTTGTGTGGTATAACTATCTGATTTAAGGGCATAAAAATTTAAAGTTAGAAAATTGCGAAATTTTCAAATTTTTTTCAAATGTGCAATAGTTTCATAAATATACGCAAATCATATAGGCCCGAATTAAGCAGATAGGTCCTATAGAGCTGAAACCTTGTCTAAAGTGTTCCAAAGTGTCTGATTTACCTACCATTCTCTACATATTTACAAAAAAATAGAATTCAAAGGCAAATATTAATTTAAACCTCTTCAGAACACTACTAAAGGGACATTAAATTTCTGTGTATAACAACTCAGATATGTTGGCTTCATGTCAGTAAAAAATGAAGTTTTTAACCACGCACACAATCAACTAACAATTAAATCAAATAAACCTATGCAAGGCCAGGTAGTTCCACTAGTGTGTGTGTGTGTATGTATGTGAGTTTGTGTATATATACAGTGGTGTGAAAAAGTGTTTGCCCCCTTCCTGATTTCTTATTCTTTTGCATGTTTGTCACTCATGAATGTTTTAGCTCACAAAACAAATTTAAGTATTATACAAAGATAACACAAGTAAACACAAAATGCAGTTTTTAAATTAAGGTCTTTATTATTAAGGTAAAAAGAGATCCAAACCTACAGGGCCCTGTGTGAAAAAGTGATTGCCACCTAAACCTAGTAACTGGTTGGGCCACCCTTGACGGCAACAAGCATTTGCGATAACTGGCAATGAGTCTTTTACAACACGCTGGATGAATTTGTACAACTCATCTTTGCAAAATTGTTGTAATTCAGCCACATTGGAAAGTTTCTGAGCATGAACTGCCCTTTTAAGGTCATGTATCAGCATCTCAATTGGATTAAGGTCTAGACTTTGACTAGACCACTCCAAAGTCTTAATTTTGCTTTTCTTAAGTCATTTAGAGGTGGACTTGCTGGTGTGTTTTGGATCATTGTCCAAGTGCGCTCCAGCTTGATGTCACGAACAGGTGACCGGACATTCTCCTTCATTATTTTTTGGTAGATAGCAGAATTCATGGCTCCATTTACGACAGCAAGTCTTCCAGGTCCTGAAGCAGCAAAACAGTCCCAAACCATCAAACTACCACCACCATATTTTGCTGCTGGCATGATGTTTCTTTTCTGTAATACTGTGTTACTTCTACGCCAGAAGGATTTGGACATACACCTTCCAAAAAGTTCAAAGTGTTCTCATAAAAAAAAGTCTTGGCGATCATTAAAATGTTTTCTGGCAAAACTGGGACGAGCCATTATGTTTTTTTTGCTCAGCAGTGGTTTTCGTCTTGGAACTCTGCCATGCATGCGATTTTTGCCCAGTCTCTTTCTTATGGTGGAGTCATGAATACTTAACTTAACTGAGGCAAGTGAGGCCCATAAAGCAGGAGAAGGCTATAAGAAGATAACAACAAACCATTTTAAAGTTGCCCTTTCCTCAGTCCGAAATGTAATCAGGATCAGTGGTGGTTAAGATAAGGTCTGGAAGACAAAACAAAATTTCAGTGAGAGCTGCTCGTAGGATTGCTAGAGAGGCAAATCAGAACCCCAGCTTGACTGCAAAAGACCTTCAGAAAGATTTAGCAGACTTTGGAGTTGTGGTACATTGTTCTACTGTTCAGAGAAACCTGCGCAAATATGGTCATTATGGAAGAGGAATCAGAACAAAAAAACTCTCCTGCGTCCTCACCATAAAATTCAGCATCAGAAGTATGCAAAAGAACATCTAAACAAGCCTGATGCATTTTGGAAACTAGTCCTGTGGACCGATGAGGTTAAAATAGAACTCTTTGACCACAATGATCAAAGATATGTGTGGAGAAAAAAGGGCGCAGAGATTCAGGAAAAGCCAAACATTAAGCATGGGGATGGATCAACCATGCTTTGTGGTTGTGTTTCAGCCAATGACATGAGGAACATTTCACGGGTAGAGGGAAAAATGGATTCAATGACATTTCAACAAAATCTTGATGCAGACATAACATCATCTGTTAAAAAGGTGAAGTTGAAAAGAGCATGGCTTCAACAAATGGATAATGATCCTAGACACATATCAAAATCCACAGTAGACTACCTCAAAAGGCGCAAGCTGAAAGTTTTACAATCGCTCTCACAGTCACCTGATCTGAACATCATAAAAAATCTGTGGCTAGGCATCAAAATAGCAGTGTATGCAAGATGACCCAGGAATCTCACAGAACTGGAAGAATTTCCCAAGGAAGAATGGATGAAGATCCCTCAAACAAAAATTGAAAGACTCTTGTCTGGCTACAAAAAGCGTTTACAAGCTGTGATACTTTCAAAAGGGGGTGCTACTTGTTACTAACCATGCAGGGTGCCCAAACTTTTGCATCATCCAAGTTTTCTTTTTCTAATTGTAAAAATGTAAAAGATGAAAAATAAATAAATACAATTATATATATATATATATACATTTATATATATATATATATACATATACACACACTGCTCAAAAAAATAAAGGGAACACTCAATTAACACATCCTAGATCTGAATGAATGAAATATTCTCATTGAATACTTTGTTCTGTACAAAGATGAATGTGCTGAATGCCCTGACAACAAAATCACACAAAAATCATCAATGGAAATCAAATTTATTAACCAATGGGGGCCTGGATTTGGAGTCACCCCCAAAATTAAAGTGGAAAAACACACTATAGGCTGATCCAACTTGATGTAATGTCCTTAAAACAAGTCAAAATGAGGCTCAGTATTGTGTGTGGCCTCCACGTGCCTGTATGACCTCCCTACAATGCCTGGGCATGCTCCTGATGAGGTTGCGGATGGTCTCCTGTGGGATCTCCTCCCAAACCTGGACTAAAGCATCCACCAACTCCTGGACAGTATGTGGTGAAAATCGATGTTGGTGGATGAAGCGAGACATGATGTCCCAGATGTGCTTAATCGAATTCAGGTCTGGGGAACGGGCGGGCCAATCCATAGCTTCAATGTCTTCATCTTACAGGAACTGCTGACACACTCCAGCCACATGAGGTGTGGAAGAACCCAGGGCCAACCGCACCAGCATATGGTCTCACAAGGGGTCTGAGGATCTCATCTCGGTACCTAATGGCAGTCAGGCTACCTCTGGCGAGCACATGGAGGGCTGTGCGGCCCTCCAAAGAAATGCCACCCCACACCATTACTGACCCACTGCTAAACCGGTCATGCTGAAGGATGTTGCAGGCAGCAGATCGCTCTCCATGGCGTCTCCAGACTCTGTCACGTCTGTCACATGTGCTCAGTGTGAACCTGCTTTCATCTGTGAAGAGCACAGGGTGCCAGTGGCGACTTTGCCAATCCTGGTGTTCTGTGGCAAATGCCAAGCGTCCTGCACGGTGTTGGGCTGTGAGCATAACCCCCATCTGTGGATGTCGGGCCCTCATACCACCCTCATGGAGTCGGTTTCTAACCGTTTGTGCAGACACATGCACATTTGTGGCCTGCTGGAGGTCATTTTGCAGGGCTCTGGCAGTGCTCCTCCTGTTCCTCCTTGCACAAAGGCGGAGGTAGTGGTCCTGCTGCTGGGTTGTTGCCCTCCTACGGCCCCCTCCATGTCTCCTGGTGTACTGGCCTGTCTCCTGGTAGCGCCTCCAGCCTCTGGACACTACGCTGACAGACACAGCAAACCTTCTTGCCACAGCTCGCATTGATGTGCCATCCTGGATGAGCTGCACTACCTGAGCAACTTCTGTGGCTTGTAGTGTCCGTTTCATGCTACCACGAGTGTGAAAGCACAACCAACATTCAAAAGTGACCAAAACATCAGTCAGAAAGCATTGGTACTGAGATGTGGTCTGTGGTCCCCACCTGCAGAACCACTCCTTTATTGAGTGTGTCTTGATAATTGCCAATAATTTCTATCTATTGTCTATTCCATTTGCACAACAGCATGTGAAATTGATTGTCAATCAGTGTTGCTTCCTAAGTGGACAGTTTGATTTCACAGAAGTTTGATCTACTTGGAGTTATATGCTCTTGTTTAAGTGTTCCCTTTATTTTTTTGAGCAGTGTATATACAGCTCTGGCAAAAAAAGAGACCACTGCAAAATTTTCAGTTTCTCTGATTTTTCTCTTTATAGGTATATTTTTGAGTAAAATGTACATTGTTGTTTTAGTCTATAAACTGCTGACAACATGTCTCCGAATTTCAAAGCTAAAAATTTTGTATTTATTTGCAGCAGATGATAAAGCATCAAAATACTAAAAAAGAAACAGTGCTTTCAGACCTCAAATTGCTCATGTTTTAACTCAGGAACAGTTCAGAAATCAATATTTGGTGGACACCATGATTTTTAATCACAGCTTTCATGCGTCTTGGCTGCTTTCCACCAGTCTTTCCATGCTTTCCAATAGAAAACTGGTCAGTGGTCTCTTAATTTTTTATATATACGAGGGTTAGTCAATAAGTAATGCCTCCTATTTTTTTTCTCCTTAAATAAGGTAGTTATGTTAAATATTCGAATTTGGCACAATTCCTCAAACCTTTTTCTCCAATCCACAGCAATTGCAACTTCCTGCACCAACAGGTGGCAGGACTGTATCCGTTTGCAAAATGGCTGACATCGATGTTTGTATTAGACAACGTTCTGTGATTGAATTCTTGCATGCAGAAGGTGAAACACCCATTCGAATTCATGAGAGACTGAAAAATGTGTACGGTGATGCAACAGTGGATGTCAGTACTGTTAGACGATGGGTTCGTCGCTGTAACACAGCTGAAGGGCCATCACCGTTGGCTGACAAAATGCGGAGTGGCAGGCCAGTAACCGCAGTGACTCCAAGCAACATTCAGCGAGTCGATGACATCATTCGTGGTGACCGCCGGGTGACTGCAGATGAATTGTGTGGCATTATCTGCCTCAGTAAAGGCAGTGTGATGAAAATTATTGGACAACTGGGATACAGAAAAGTTGTGCACGGTGGGTCCCAAGAATGCTTTTTACCATGCTGTAATACATGCCCTTGTTAAACGGTGGACCAAGACTGTGGAAATGGATGGAGATTATATTGAAAAGTGACAAATTAATCGTTAATGTTGTGGTTTTCAACCTATGTAATTGCATTTGCATTTCTTGCCAATTAAAAGGAGAAAAGAAATAGGAGGCATTACCTATTGACTGACCCTCGTGTGTGTGTATATATATATATATATATATATATATATATATATATATATATATATATATTATACACTGCTTTAAAAAATAAAGGGAACACTCAGTAACACATCCTAGATCTGAATGAATGAAATATTCCCATTGAATACTTTGTTCTGTACAAAGTTGAATGTGCTGACAACAAAATCACACAAAAATCGTCAATGGAAATCAAATTTATTAACCAATGGGGGCCTGGATTTGGAGTCACCCCCAAAATTAAAGTGGAAAAACACACTACAGGCTGATCCAACTTTGATGTAATGTCCGTAAAACAAGTCAAAATGAGGCTCAGTATTGTGTGTGGCCTCCACGTGCCTGTATGACCTCCCTACAATGCCTGGGCATGCTCCTGATGAGGTTGCGGATGGTCTCCTGTGGGATCTCCTCCCAGACCAGGACTAAAGCATCCGCCAACTCCTGGACAGTCTGTGGTGCAATGTGACGTTGGTGGATGGAGCGAGACATGATGTCCCAGATGTGCCCGTTCCCCAGATTCAGGTCTGGGGAACGGGCGGGCCAGTCCACAGCTTCAATGCCTTCATCTTGCAAGAACTGCTGGCACACTCCAGCCACATGAGGTCTGGCATTGTTCTGCATTAGGAGGAACCCAGGGCCAACCGCACCTGCATATGGTCTCACAAGGGGTCTGAGGATCTCATCTCTGTACCTAATGGCAGTCAGGCTACCTCTGGCGAGCACATGGAGGGCTGTGCGGCCCTCCAAAGAAATGCCACCCCACACCATTACTGACCCACTGCCAAACCGGTCATGCTGAAGGATGTTGCAGGCAGCAGATCGCTCTCCACGGCGTCTCCAGACTCTGTCACGTCCCTGGTTGGAAGGGGGGGGGGGACCAAGAGAGGGGGAACCATGTAGTGGGTATGGTTAGAGGAAGGAGATCAGGGGAGCACAGGCCAGTCTCTCGCTCCAGTGCTGGGAGCAGGAGTGCAGTGACAGTACAGAGGAGAAACAGTGGGGAGTGGGAGCTCAGAAGGAGCTCCGGACAGGAGAGAGAGGACAGGAGCAGAGGGAAGGCTCCAAAGACAGAGGGGATCCCAGGGGCATGGTGAGTGCAGGAAGCCACCCGTGTGCCTGAATGTACACGGACATGGAGGGATCAGGCCGCAGAGGGGACTGGCCCCTAAACTAGTGGAGAACAATCTGGCTCAGCTAGATAACCGGAGGCTGCTGTACTTGCAAGGTGCAGCTGCCCACCACCACAATTACATCGCTGAAAAGGTGGCCGCATAGGGTCCAGGGGATTGCAAGTCGCCCCCGACACGACCTGAGGCTACCGGCTTGGGACACTGATTGTGAGGCGCAGGGCAGAAGGGCAAGAGCCAGCACAGGGAAGATGACTGAGAAAGGAACATAGAACGGGGTCCCGTTTAAGTACTCCTGAGAGACGTGAGAGATTGCTGAACCCCTTCCCTGGTGAATACAGGATGACATGGGAGGTTACACACTGGTCATTGTAACCTGGAGTCTTGAACAACTGTGAGTAAACCTTGAAGACTGCACCCCACTGTGTCATGGAATTATTGCTGCGTCATCATCAGCCATGCACTACACAGCACCAGCAACATCTACCTCATAACATCATCTTACACTGCCCTGGAGCTAAGCTCTACCTGTGGAGAGCTGAACCAACTCTGCTGCGTCACCATCAGCTCCAGAGGATCTGCACTGCAGCGGCAGCTCATATAGCCGCATACCACAGGTGGCGTCAGGAACATTTATTCTCTAAAAACTTTATTCCCCTTTTACTTTCCCTTTAATTGACCACCCTGGGTCATGGACCGGGTCACTGCCACCGTGACATCCCCCAGCATCGACCAACCCGGCTACCGAGTACCCCACGGTCCAGGGGGCATGACACAAATAAAAAGAATTTAGGCAGCAAGAGGTAAATTAAAAAGCGCTACCTGGGGGAATAAAGTTTTTTTATTTTTTTTTCCTGGACTTTGCAACGCCATCTCAATTCTTTGACATACAAATATAACTTTTTTAGGCCTTAAATTCCTCACTACTTTAAAAGCCTTCTCCTTCTGTACACTGAACTGAGCACCATTGTATGTACATGTTCAATTCCGTACTACCTCACCACCTGCCAATTGTCTAGAGGCTGTCCTCACTAAAGCCATGTCACATATGTGCCACTGTTCCATCAGGAAAAGCCACGTAAGAAATAACAAAGCGTACAGTGTATAGGTGCCATGTATATTGCACAGACTGGAAAAGAGAGGTGCCATGTGTGAACACCATGCAGTGATGGACCCAGACAGAAGAGCCCCCTGTGCAGAAATAATATATGGGCCCTTTGCAGTCCAATAGCTTATCATAATGCACATTTCCACCTGCTTTGGAGGTGGTAATGGGCCCTGTTACCCCTTGGGCCCCTGTGCGGCTGCAGCAATGACACCATGCATACAGCTGTATTCACTGTCCATACAGCTGCATTTTTTTTTTTTAAATAATATTACAAGAATATTTGCTTATGTATGTGTGTACATAAATACAGGTTTATAGTTTTTGCTCTACTTTTAACCCAGGGCACTGCAAGCCTGTTTGTTTTTTTTTCGGTATAAAAAGGTAGCAGCCCTAAAGACCATCATACACATTAGATCTATATCAGCTGAACTTGCCAATATCAGAATTCTCAGCTGACATTCTAATGTGTATAGGGGCTTCCCAACTCTGCCCCAACCTGTGACGTAGGTGAAATAATCATTCCATACTTCTTTTGTTCTCTAGAGATAAGCCAACGCCAAAGATGTCTGGTAGTGATGTCATCAGAGTGAGAGCTCTAGTGTAGGGGAGAGATGGCTGAGATGGGGGTCAGCAAAATGATTGACTAGTCTATCATTCAGCCGACAGTGATCTAAAGTGTATGGCGGTTCAATGTTCTTAAAACAAAACTGTCTTGCCTCATTTTCTAAGGTCTAAGGGGTAACGTTTCTCCTTGTGGAGAGTGACACACCGGCTCTAGCATGCCAAGGTAAGGAGTCTTAATCACCGTGCAATGCTCCTCTGGGAAATTTAATATGCAAAGAGAGCTAGAAAGAGGACTTGAACTCTATAGGGCGACCTATTGGAAGCAGTAATCCTACAAGCCACAATCGACCCTTTATAGAGTCTTGCAATATGACTTGGGATAATAGACAAATTAGAATCTCAATTTGCAGACACAGTGTTTCAGGCTGTTCGCCCTCATCAGTGCAAAGTATGAGCACAGATTTGGCTAGGTGAGAGGCCCTAGACTGAGGTCTACGGGGAAACGTTACCCCTTGAAAGACTCGTTAAATGGTCGATTGTGGCTTGTAGGATTTCTGCTTCCATGCACAAAAAATCCGGCCTACAATTTGCCAGGGCCCATGCTGAAAAATATGGCCAGGCAGAAGAACTGATCACTGACACTCCAGGAAGTCAGAGCTGAGTCTATATAGAAGGGGGGAGTAGTTAACACAAATCAGCTGAGAGACCAGAATCTCAAGAAAACCCAGCAACCCAGATGAACTCCCGCACTACTGGCAAAAAGCATTATGTTAATAGACTGGAGAGGCTCTTCGACCCAGTGTGTGTGAACTATGCCCAGAACGCTGCAGTCCTCTGGAACCTCTCTGTTGCGGTAACCCTGTGACAGCTATACTCTGGAGTCATGAGACCAAGATAAATGTTATTTGACCTGATGGCATCAAAACTTTATGGTGTCGCAAGGGTGAGTAGCACAAATAAAAATGCATGGTGCCTAGAGTGAAACATGGTGGTGGTGGCAGTGTCCTCAAGTGGGGCTGAATAGGCGCTGCTGGTGGAACTACATTTCATTGATAGTATTATGAATTCATATATATACTGCTCTCTATTGAAGATGCTACCATGATTCCGTTCCGCCCTTGATATAGACATACACTTTTACAACATGACAAAGAAAGAAAACACATCTAAGACTGATGTTGCATTTCTGTAGAAAAACAGACTGAAAGTAGCCAAGTATGTCTCCTGATCTAAACCCAATCAAACACTTATTGGGAATTCTGAAGAGACAATATCAGAATCATTCTTCATCCAGCATCCAGGTTTTAAAAGTGGTGGTTCTTGAAGAATTGAAAAAGATAGATGATGCAGTATGCTGCCAACTTTTTCATGCTATGCCTAGAACACTTGTTGATGTCCTTAAATTGAATCTGTCGGTTGTATCAACCCTTCTAAGCTGTCTATATGGGCATGTAGGTCATAAGAAGTTGAATTAAATTCTACCTTGATATCTGCAATTCGATGTTTTATTCCTGAGAAATCCACATTTTCTTAATATGAAAATAAGCTGTTAAAATCCATAGATCTCTCTCAGAATTTGCCTCCATGGCGTAGTTTAAATTAAAGTGAGCATTAGCAGTGTGAGACATGTAAAGACTGAAAGTCTGTTGTCCAGATCTTCATCTCTTTCTCTGGCAATGCTCCCTTTCATTTAAAATAAGCTCTGAAGGCAACTTCTCATGTAGATCTGTGTCCAGCCCATAGATCTTAACAGCTCATTTACATATTAAGAAAAATGTGGATTTCTCAGGAATAAAACATCGAATCGCAGATATGAAGGTATAACTTTATTCAACTTCTTATGACCTACATGCCCATATAGACAGCTTAGAGGGGGTGATCCTACTGCCAGATTCAATTTAAGGACAGCAACAAGTGTTCTAGGCATAGCATGAACAAGTTGGCGGCATACTGCTTCATATATCTCTTTATCTAAATATAAAAGTATAAGTAAAAACATGAAATTATTTTGGAATATATCTTTATTATATAAAACATTATCTTTCTATGTTCCCAGTCATCCTTGATTCTGGCTGCTAAAAAAAATCCCAATAATAACATGATAAGTATCACTGCTGAGTCCCCACTAATGGATCATTGGCTGAGCAGAGCAAGATATGGTGGAACTTGTATCCAATGTCACTGATGTTGGATAACAGAGCTGGTGACATGAAATATTTTATGCTGAAAAATAGCCTAACTACATGTTCAACACATTATTTATAAGTTGCATGAAGCTCCATGAAAGAGGAGATTCGCTTTAAACAGGCTAGCATTTTTACTTGAGACAAGTGTCTGGCACCTACTTCACAGGCAGAGGTGTAACATCTCTTGAATTATTGAATGACCTCTTATCCATTAACGGGGCTGTCTCTGTGATAGAAATTTTATAGCTTTTTCACTGTATTAGCTTTTTATACTCCTTAACCACAAGAAAACTTGAATGTATCCAAGTCCAGAGAAAGGTGATGAAGTTTCCGTCAGTTGATTTAACTTTTGCACTGCTCTTAAAATGTCCCTGTGGTCTCGTAAAATATTTGGAATGCTATGGGTCTAGTGAAATTTGATATGTGCCCATGCTGTTAACAGCTTGGACATTTACCTACATCTTTAGTATTCTGAGCCTGAATACTTGGCATCCTCTATAATTTAATTTGCTGTTGTGATATTGTGCTGTTTCACCCAGCCATGCATAACTAAGTGATAAACTGAATTTGATAATTTTTACAGCTTTAAAATTAATATTATATAGAAATAAAACAGAAAGTAAAGAGTCAACATCTGAATTACAACTACCAGCAACCTCTTTGCCAAACAGTGACTCAAGAAAAAACATCATGAGGAAGAGAAGGAGGTTACCTTGATACGTGGGCATCTTGATGGTCAGTTTGCTTTCCCCACATGAGCAGGTGATGCCGTTTCATGTGCTGAGAGACATAGTTCCTAGTTGATGTGTGCCAGGATGACCACAGCTTATTTTTCAACAGCAGAGCCTGGACGCTGAAATAGGTTGGTTCTCTGGCAACATGGAAGAGAATTTAGACGCCTGAACATATGACACAACCACGGCCATCACCAACATTTTCAGATACTGTTGATCCTCTTACAACAACATCATTTGTGATATCACCTGCTTAGCACAGAAGAAGCTGAGATCTTCCCCCAGAGTATCTTTTTGCTGGACATCGGCTCTGATCTTTAATATCAGATAAACCACTCTCCCCCTCTGATAATGTCATCTTGGCGCCCCAATCTGGTTCAAAATCATCATCAACATTATCCTTGACTCGGCTCAGTTATCGCAGTTTGGAAAATGTCCAGAGCCTCCTATCCATATGCCTTTTTTGCCCAGACTCCACCAACGCCAGTGGTGCCCTTATGACCATGGTTTGCAGAGCCAGCAACACCGCTAGGCATTTGTCCTTGATCTCCTCCTGACTCATGTCATCTGAGTACAAAGACTGATTGTCCATCTCATACAATAAATCAACTTGATGAAGTTATTCTTGTGAAATATCTTCCTTCTTTCTTTTACATCCATGTAGATCGAATCACAAATTGTTCAAATTCGCTGGGATCTGTGACTTTCCTGGAATTAGATTCAAAGTCGATTTGCAGTGAATCAATACAATCATCTCTAGCTAAAGCACAATAAGGGAACAGTCATAGCGTATACTTGTTATAGTGGATCATAGATGGTTTCACAGTCATAAAATGACAGATAGCCTATGGTTTTGTTGAATTGAACTAAGAACACTGTAGGTTTTTAACTACCTTTGATCTAGTAACTGTACGATTCTGCGTGATAACAGTATTTTTAGAGAGCTGACAGATCCCTTTATTTCAGGTCAGTGCATGCTAATTCCTCTGATGACTGATGCCCCAGTTTTAATACTGTTGTATCCAGGGCTGTGGCGGTCCACCATAATAGCTGAAGAATTTACATTGGCTCAGAGCTCTGACACAATAATTGTAGTGAAAGGTCCAGCAGAAGACAGCCTCAATATAGAGATGACTTTATGATCAATTATTTGTAACTATGGTCTATTTCTTATTGGGTGATTTGTATCATTATCACTATTTTCTGTTTGTACAATGATAATACTCATGATTGAATTAACAGTCGGCAAATTCTATATAGATACTGTACAGACCAAAAGTTTGGACACACCTTCTCATTTAAAGATTTTTCTGTATTTTCTTTACTATGAAAATTGTACATTCACACTGAAGGCATCCGAACTATGAATTAACACATGTGGAATTATATACTTAACAAAAAAGTGTGAAACAACTGAAAATATGTCTTATATTCTAGGTTCTTCAAAGTAGCCACCTTTTGCTTTGATGACTGCTTTGAACATTCTTGGCATTCTCTTGATGAGCTTCAAGAGGTTCACCGGAAATGGTCTTCCAACAATCTTGAAGGAGTTCCCAGAGATGCTTAGCACTTTTTGGCCCTTTTGCCTTCACTCTGCTGTCCAGCTCACCCCAAACCATCTCGATTGGGTTCAGGTCTGGTGACTGTGGAGGCCAGGTCATCTGGCGTAGCACCCCATCACTCTCCTTCTTGGTCAAATAGCCCTTACACAGCCTGGAGGTGTGTTTGGGGTCATTGTCCTGTTGAAAAATAAATAATGGTCCAACTAAACGCAAACCGGATGGTACAGCATGCCGCTGCAAGATGCTGTGGTAGCCATGCTGGTTCAGTATGCCTTCAATTTTGAATAAATCCCCAACAGTGTCACCAGCAAAGCACCCCCACACCATCACACCTCCTCCTCCATGCTTCACGGTGGGAACCAGGCATGTAGAGTCCATCCATTCACCTTTTCTGCGTCGCACAAAGACACGGTGGTTGGAACCAAAGATCTCAAATTTGGACTCATCAGACCAAACCACAGATTTCCACTGGTCTAATGTCCATTCCTTGTGTTCTTTAGCCCAAACAAGTCTCTTCTACTTGTTGCCTGTCCTTAGCAGTGGTTTCCTAGCAGCTATTTTACCATGAAGGCCTGCTGCACAAAGTCTCCTCTTAACAGTTGTTGAAGAGATGTGTCTCCTGCTAGAACTCTGTGTGGTATTGACCTGGTCTCTAATCTGAGCTGCTGTTAACCTGCGATTTCTGAGGCTGGTGACTCGGATAAACTTATCCTCAGAAGCAGAGGTGACTCTTGGTCTTCCTTTCCTGGGGCGGTCCTCATGTGAGCCAGTTTCTTTGTAGCGCTTGATGGTTTTTGCAACTGTACTTGGGGAAACATTCAAAGTTTGCCGAATTTTTCGGTCTGATTGACCTTCATTTCTTAAAGTAATGATGGCCACTCGTTTTTCTTTGCTTAGCTGCTTTTTTCTTGCCATAATACAAATTCTAACAGTCTATTCAGTAGGACTATCAGCTGTGTATCCACCAGACTTCTGCACAACACAACTGATGGTCCCAACCCCATTTATAAGGCAAAAAATCCCAGTTATTAAACCTGACAGGGCACACCTGTGAAGTGAAAACCATTTCCGGTGACTACCTCTTGAAGCTCATCAAGAGAATGCCAAGAGTGTGCAAAGCAGTCATCAAAGCAAAAGATGGCTACTTTGAAGAACCTAGAATATAAGACATATTTTCAGTTGTTTCACACTTTTTTGTTAAGTATATAATTCCACAAGTGTTAATTCATAGTTTTGATGCCTTCAGTGTGAATGTACAATTTTCATAGTCATGAAAATACAGAAAAATCTTTAAATGAGAAGGTGTGTCCAAACTTTTGGTCTGTACTGTATATGGTGAAAACATTGGTGGAAACATTTACTCTAGTGGGCCCAAGGCAACTTAAGCTGACATGTTAGAAGCAATTCTGCATTTTAATAACTATACAATTATGGTTTAGCCTTTAATAGAATATACCATGTCCCAAAGTTGAATATAATTTTGCCCAATTGTTTGAATTTTAACTTCTAAAATCTGACAAATGCAATAAACTAACAGAGGGGCCCCACCACAGTATAGATCCAAAGTAAAAGCACGCTAAAACAATCAGAGTCAAGTAACAGATTTGGAGAAATGTATCTACTGTATGTTGGTGAACTGAGTGGTACACCTGTATGGAATGCAATATACTACATACAATATAGTCATCAACAGGTTTGCCATACCATTGCGCCATAAGGCTATGGTCATACTGAACTTTTGAAGAGTACGAAAAGTATTCAAACAAAAACCACATCAGGAAGCTCTCCTTTTTTTTTACGCGTTTTTGCTGGAGTTCTATTTTTTTCTGAAGCAGCTTTGATAAGGTTTTTAAGAGTTTATGAAGTTATTTTTCCTGAAACATTTTTTGCCTAGTTTGGAGAGGATTCCATCAGGGTCCATTTTAAAGAAGAGAAGTAAAATGCACTTTCTTTATTTCCACTAGACATTGTTCAAAACATTTTCAGGAAAAAAAATTCTAAAATATAATCCTCATATGAACAGCAAGGGTATAAGCACACTGTTCATCCAGTCCAGTAGTGTTTTTTTGAGCTCCTCATAATTTTTGGAGAGTTTCTGCTCGAAAATTCAGTGTGAATACACTTCAAAGTGGATTTACCATAGAAATTAATTTGAAGAGTTTTAAAAGAGTTCTGAAGTGCTTTTTTTAGGAGGATCTTGGTGAGGAGCTGCTCAAAAGAACTTTTAAAAAACCCTCAGTATGAACATAGATTAAGGGTATGTGCACATATTGTCTTCTTCAGGTGGATTTTGCCTGTAATCCATGAAAAAGAGCAGCAAAAAGTGTCCCATAAGATGAGCATAATATACTGCAACGTCAAAACGACATTGCTGTTTACGTTCCATCTTATGTCCCTGCTATCAACCACTCCAGTGTTCAGAAACCCTGGAGCTGTTAAAAAATGTATATGCACATTCTTTGGACTGCTTCTGCTAGTAAGCCTCCTTTACAGTATAAAAGGAAAAGGGGAGAAAAGTCCGACCATAAAGTCCCAAACGTCAGGTGCAGTGAAAAAATATATATTTTATTGATTACAGGTGACAAAAAATGGATAGCAAACAATGTCAATAATTATAAAACATTAAAAACAGGGGCGCATATCCGGGTTAATAGCCAATTAATAGATAGAAAATCTAATCAATAGACAGCAAATTATACATATACACATCACGTCACATATAGTAGAGTATAATATATATTATATACATGTGCATATTGGCATATCGGTAGTATAAATACAATAGAATAACATGGAAGATAAATGAAATATAAAGTATATAAAGTGCTAGTGCATATATATATCTCTCTCTCTCTCCCAAAATGTGCAAAGTTGCAATATATCTCTCGCTCTCTCCCAAAATGTGCAATATTTGTTCGTCACCTAGCCTCCCCTTCCTTCTTTATATATATTGCAACTTTGCACATTTTGGGGAAGAGAGAGATATATATTGCAACTTTGCACATTTTGGGAGAGAGAGAGATATATATATATGCACTAGCACTTTATATTTCATTTATCTTCCATGTGATTCTATTGTATTTATACTGCCGATATGCCTATATACACATGTATATAATACATATTATACTCTACTATATGTGACGATCATGTGTATATGTATATGTATAATTTGCTGTCTATTGATTAGATTTTCTATCTATTAATTGGCTGTTCCCATCATGAATTTTTCCATATATAGCCCGGATATGCGCCCCTGTTTTTAGATGTTTTTAATGTTTTTTAATTATTGACATTGTTTGCTATCCATTTTTTGTCACCTGTATTCAATAAAATATATATTTTTCCACTGCACCTGACGTCTGGGACTTTATGGTTGGACTTTCCCCCCCTTTTCCTCTTCTTCGTTTTTTCCGACTGTCCTCTTGGTTTACGTTAGTCCGAAATCCTGTTTGGTGAATATTATATACCACTATTATATACCACTAATGTATGAAAACTTTTTTATTCTTATATCCTTCAGGAATTTATTTTCGCGGGTATCCTTGTATTGTTTTATTCCTTTACAGTATAGACTGAGAGTCGTTGGCACCAGAGCCACCACAAGAATGATGGCGAAGCCATCTCAGGCGCACAATTGCCATTGATTTCCTAAAGCCGCCTTCCTTTGGAAAACACAGCAGCTGCACCGGCTTATACATGATGCCATGTGCACATACCATAATAGAGATTGCTTTAGAGTTGTTTTACAGATTTATGTAATTTATCCTTTTTTTCTGTCTTTGATACCTGTGGCGTGCTCCTAAAATCCTTAGGCCTCATTCAGACATCTGAATACGAGTGCTATGAAGTCATTTTATAGGGCTATTCACATAACTGTGACCTTTCATGGATTGACCAGTCCAAGGAAAATCGTGGAGACATATCCGCATTTGATCTGAGAGTCAGATCAAAATTGCCAGTGCAAGTCTATGGGTCCGTGAAAAAAATCAGATGACACTAGGTTGCCATCTGAGTATGGTCTTGTTTTCACCCATTGTCACATAGGAGAAAGTGGAGAAACTTTTTTTTTTGCCTGACATGCAAGGTCACCTGAGTTCAAGCCACCCTCTGAATAGTATCTGCATTGTATCCTGTTCTGCACTACAACATGTGTCGGTAGATAGGACTTCTACACCCATCAGCCTACGCCTGCTGTCGCAGATAACAGCGAGAGCAGGCATGACTGATTGGTGTATTCTTCTGCCGGCACCTGTGTTATAAGTAAATAACAAAAAATGGCATGAGTTCCCCTGTATTTCTGATAACAAGCCATGCAAAACTGACAGATGTGGGCTACAACCCTGAGCTATCAGCTTTACCAAGGCTGGTTATCAAAAATAGAGAAGTCCCCATGCCATTTTTTTAACTTAGATAAAGAAAATTTTAAAAAACGGCGTGGGGTCCCCCCAATTTTTGACAAACAGCGAAGCTAAAGCATACAGGTGGGGGCTGGTATTCTCAGGCTGATAAGAGGCCATGGATATTGACCCCCCCCCCAGCATAAAAATAGCAGCCTGCAACTGCCCCAGAAAAGGCGCATCTATTAGGTCCGCCAATTCTGGCACTTTGCCTGGCTCTCCCCATTGCCCTGTGGTGGTGGTAAGTGGGGTAATATTTGTGGGGTTCATGTCACCTTTATATTGTCGAATTACATCAACCCCACGGGTTAGTAATGGAGAGTCATCTATAAGATTCATTAATAATCCTATAGTCAAATTGTTAAATAAAGACAAACACCCAGAAAAAAGTATTTTATTTGAAATAAAACACACACAATTTTACTTTTTCATTTAAAACCGTCGGTCTTTGGGGCTGATTTCCCAGCCGGGCCGCTAGCGGTAATCTCACAGAGGTCACCGCAGTTCATTGCTCCACCTGGGAACGCAGCCTCAATGACCGGCGGTAAACTCTCTGATGTTACCGCTAGTCAGTGAGGCTGAGCTCGCAGCACTTGCAGAACTTGGAACAGGTGAGGGATATGGTTGTTTTCTAATTTTGTTTTCTTACCGGAGATGAGAGCATTGGGGATTAGGTGTTAGGTGAGTATAACTGTGTTTGTTATTTTTAAATTAAAACAGTAAAACTGTGTGTGCTTATTTCATATAAAATACTTTATACTGGGTGTGTGTCTTTATTTACAATATAACTATAGGATTAGTAATGAATAGGCGTCTTATAGATACCTCTCCATTACTAAACCGTGGGGTTGATGTCACCAGATAATACAAAGGTGACATCAACTCCACAAATATTACCCCACTTGTCACTGCCACAGGACAAGTGGGAAGAGCGGAGGCTAAGTGCTGATATTTTTAGTCTCGGAGTGGGCCAGCATCCAACGACCCTATCCTGGATAATAATGTCAGCTCAAAGCTTTCTGCCTAGCCTTTGCTGGTTAGATTTTATAGGGTGATCCTACATAAAAAAAATTCTGGGATTCCCCTGTAATCTAGCCAGTAAACACTAAGCAAACAGCTATGGGCTGTTATTAATAACCAGTGAACATCTTTAGCTAATGTTTTTTTAATTTATTTTATTATTTATTAACAAGTACAGTACAAGACACACCCACGGTAACCTTACTTCTCAGTCTCCAGGTGTTCCAGCAGCTGGAAAGTCCAGTAAATGTTAAATATCCCTCAAAGTTTCCTATCAGTTTCCAGGCCTCGAAAGTGCCAGGGGACCCAGTGGCTTTGAACTCTGGTAACCTGCAAGGTCACCTGAGCTCAAGCCACTGGGTCTTATGGTAGCTCTAGTGCCGGACTGTTAAATGCCGCAGTGCCGAGTACTGAGTGCAGTTCACATCATTGTTGCCTGGACTCCCTGAGATCAGCATGGCTGGATGACAATGATGAGAGTGTAGTCAGCACCCACAGTGTACATTAGGTGGAAAATAAAGCATTAAAAAAAAAACTGCATGGGCTCCCGTGTCATTTTCATAACCAGCAGAGGGAAAGTCTACCACTGGGGGCTGATATTACTAGCCAGGAAAGGGGCCATTAGCCCAAAATGTTCCCTGACTATTAATAACAGCTCACAGCTGTTTGATTAGCCTTTACTGGCTAGATTACAGGAGGACCCCAGAAAAAAATTGATGTAGGGTCCCCCTATAAACTCTAACTATCAAAGGCTAGGCTGACAGCTGTGAGCTGATACTAATAGCCAGGGAAGGTGCCTTGGATTCTGGCCCCCTCTGAGGCTAAAAATATCAGCTCTCAGTGGCCCCAGAAATGGTACATTGCTGGTGCTTGGCCTTCACTCTTCCCACTAGCCCTGTGGCGGTGGCAAGTGGGGTAATATTTGTGGTGTTGATATCACCTTTGCATTGTCCAGTGACATCAACCCCATGGGTTAGTAATGGAGAAGCATCTGTAAGACGCTTATCCATTACTAATCTGTAGTTATATTGTAAATAAAGACACACACACAGAATAAAGTATTTTATTTGAAATAAAAAAGTAAAACTGTGCGTTTTATTTAAAAATAACAAACATTTTTATACTTATCTCACACTTAATCCCCGATGCCCTCTTCTCCTGTAAGAAAACAAAAATAAAAAACAACAATATCCCTCACCTGTTTGAAGTTCTGTTCCACGCCATAATCCATGTCTGGGATAAATAGTTTTCAACCTTGACAGTACCAAGAAGCGACTGCTGCTGCTGCGAGCTGAGCCTCACTGTCTAGCGGTGACGTCACAGAGTTCACCGCTGGTCATTGAGGCTGCATTCCCAGCCAGGGCAATGAACTGCGGTGACCTCTGTGAGATCACCGCTAGCAGCCTGGCTGGGAACGCAGCCTCAAAGACTGGCAGTGAATTCTGTGACGTCACCGCTAGTCTGTGAGGCTGAGCTCCAAGTGAATGGGGTCCGTGTTCGGGTTCAGTTTTGGGTACTGTTCTGATACCTGAACCCGAACTTTTAATAGAATGTTCAGTGTTTGGCTGTACCCGCCAGACCCAAACAGTAAGGGGTTCGTCCATCACTAGTTGTAAGAGGATAATTTTATTGTGTACAGGCAACCTAAAAATAAAGAAGACATTTCGGTCATATAATGACCTTCATCAGTCAGACAGATTACAGTGTGCACAAGGATACAAGCAGTAATGAACGCTCTGGATAAGCAGCATGTGTTGCGGCAGTGAGTGCCGTTACTGCTTGTATCCTTGTGCACACTGCAATCTGTCTAGCTGATGAAGGTCATTATATGACCAAAATGTCTTCTTTATTTTTAGATTGCCTGCACACAATAAAATTATCTTCTTACAACATTTACCTGAGTGTCAAGTTTTCTACAAGATTGCAATGGGAGAATAAGACATGTCGACTTGCAGTATTTCCACAAATTGATGTGATTTTCAAATTGATTGATAATCGCTGCACATTTTTACATATAAACAGCAGCAATCAGTGTGTTAGTTTGGTTTTCAGGTGCACTTTGTCCTTACTGTTACTACATTTTAATGGTTAATGGCTGTAGATTACATGACTTTGTATAGTCATTTACACATGCAGGTAACATTCTATGTGATGTATTACTGGCATAAAAAAATTGAATGTCTTTCAATGGCAGGGCAATAAAGCGGTTTTAGAATTATAAAAGAGATTTCTATCAGCACTGAGACGGCTTTGATTTCCTTTGCTAGAGTCTCCTGTCGCCATGCTATATCATGATGTCATGTCGCTATGTTTGAATTGCAGTTTTATACCTTGCATTATTTTCTTGGTCATTTAGATAGGATGAATGACAGAGTCATCAGACTCTCCAAGGATTATCTGTGTGCAGACAAACCTTGAAAGTCTTTAGCCCGAGTCCTTAAAACATTGTTTGACTCATAGATTCTCAATGTGCACCTGTTAACACGGAGCCTGTGCGAATCCCCAACAGCAGAATCAATTTGTTTTTATTGGCTGGAGTCCAGCACGCAGACATTCATTTCATGAGTAGATTGGCTCATGACGGCAGAAGTGACTGGGTTGCTTGTCCTATGTCCTCACATCTATTTTGTGCGTAATGCTATAGTCTACAGAAACTTTTCTCAATCTTTACAAGTAGTAATTTTCCATTTGGGAATTCTTTCACCTACTAGATCCATTTACCAGCCTGTGTTTGACCCTTTCTGAGTATTAAACTCACTGAGCCAACAATTTCAGGCATTGGTAATCCTGAAATATCAACCTGAGCTAAATTATCGAAAAGGCTTCACAGAGTGCAAAACCATCAGTACAAAAAGAATATGTAAAAGTTATTTTTATTGAGCATTAATAGAAGTGCCTAAAGTAAAAAAAACACAAAATTAAATTTAGTAACTATAGTCACCCTATTTATCCCTAGCTACATCTTTCCTTCTTGGATAACCCGCCCTAAAAACAACATGACCCCATCCTGTGAATAAAAAACACAGGTTGATAAAACATTATACAAGCAAAATAATGTATGTAAGGATTGTGTGTTGTTCAAGCTGCCCTTAGGATTGATGATACCTATAGATCATAGATATTTATAGAGCATTTCATTGCAGGAAAATAAATACAATGTGTTTGCTGAAAACATACATCTTTTGCTATTGGCTTAAATCTTTGAGACTGTAACAAAGCTGGTTGATTGTAGGAATTAAAGAGCCCCTCTGATTCTACATTAAAATAAAACAGCAAAGAATTTATCTATATAATTGTCTTATCCCGTCTGTCTGTCTGTCTTTCTGTCCAGGAAATCCCGGGTCGCTGATTGGTCCGGCCGTGGCCAATCAGCGACGCGGCATTTCAGAAAAACATGGCGGCCATTAGCGGCTCATGTGTGGCACGGAGGTCAGCGGTGATGCAGCCGGGAGATGCAGCCGGCTGCTCGCAGCATAAGTCCCCCGACCGCAGGCGCCGCTGACCTACATGCGGCTATCGTCGGAAGATCAGCAGCTACGGCCGCTTATCTCCCGAGGACAAGAGTGACGCCCCTCCCCTCCCCTCCGCTCCTCTCCCCTCCCCTCTCCTCTCCTCCCGTCCCTCCCCCCGCTCGATCAGGACCCCGGCACCCGGCGTCATACTTACCCCTCCCCGTGCCAGCGCAGCAGCTCCTGTGTCTTCCGCTGATGCTCTGTGACGTCTCAGGTCAGAGGGCGCAGTGACGTCATAACACCGCGCTCTCTCCTGAGCGGTCACAGCGCACAGCGGGAAGATGCCGGCTACGCTGGAGTCCAGAGAAGCAGTGAGGTGAGTATTGGATTTTTTTTTTTTGTATGGGGCCATAGGGGACCTGCATGGGGCACTATGGGGGGATGTGACATCCTGCATGGGGTATTATATAGGGGGGATGTGACAGCCTGCATGGGGCACTATGGAAAGATGTGACATCCTGCATGGGGTATTATATAGGGGGGATGTGACTTCCTGCATGGGGCACTATGGAGAGATGTGACAGCCAGCATGGGGCACTATGGAGAGATGTGACAGCCTGCATGGGGTATTATATAGGGGGGATGTGACAGCCTGCATGGGGCACTATGGAGAGATGTGACATCCTGCATGGGGTATTATATAGGGGGGATGTGACATCCTGCATGGGGCACTATGGAGAGATGTGACATCCTGCATGGGGCACTATGGAGAGATGTGACATCCTGCATGGGGTATTATATAGGGGGGATGTGACTTCCTGCATGGGGCATTATATAGTGGGGATGTGACATCCTGCATGGGGTATTATATACGGGGGATGTGACATCCTGCATGGGGCATTATATAGGGGGGATGTGACAGCCTGCATGGGGCACTATGGAGAGATGTGACATCCTGCATGGGGTATTATATAGGGGGGAGTGACATCCTGCATGGGGCACTATAGGGGGATGTGACATCCTGCATGGGGTATTATATAGGGGGATGTGACTTCCTGCATGGGGCATTATATAGGGGGATGTGACATCCTGCATGGGGTATTATATACGGGGGATGTGACATCCTGCATGGGGTATTATATGCATGGGGTATTATATACGGGGGATGTGACATCCTGCATGGGGTATTATATAGGGGGGATGTGACTTCCTGCATGGGGCATTATAAGGGAGGGGGGGATGTGACATCCTGCATGGGGCATTATAAAGGAGGGTCGGGAGACATATGCTAGAATACCCGATGCGTTAGAATCGGGCCACCATCTAGTTCTTTATAATTGTCCAACTATTAGGTGTAAGTACTATGCTTCTTTACTGACACTGACATTTCTTATATGACCTCTCTTTTATCATGAAATATATACAGTATAGATTAGGTGTTTCAAGCAAGCGGCCCAAGGGCCGCATGTGGCCCCTGAAGCTGCTTAATGCGGCCCGTAGGCACCGGAGCCCCCGTAATGATTGCGGCCTGCTTCTGAGGGCTGCCAAAGTCAGTGATTCTTTTCAGTTGAATGTTCTACAAGTTAGGGACCAGCAGGGCCATCACTACAAGATGGGGACTGGGATGGGCCATCACTACAAGATGGGGACTGGGATGGGCACATTACTTCAAGATGGGGACCGGGATGGGCACATTACTACAAGATGGGGACCGGGATGAGTATATTACTACAAGATGGGGACCGGGATGGGCACATTACTACAAGATGGGGACTGCGATGGGCACATTACTACAACATGGGGACCGGGATGGGCACATTACTACAAGATGGGGACGAGGATGGGACATTACTACAAGATGGGAACCGGGATGGGCACATTACTACAAGATGGGGACCAGGATGGGCCATTACTACAAGATGGGAACCGGGATGGGCACATTACTACAAGATGGGCACTGGGATGGGCACATTACTACAACATGGGGACCGGGATGGGCACATTACTACAAGATGGGGACCGGGATGGGCACATTACTACAAGATGGTGACTGGGATGGTCGCATTACTACAAGATGAGGACCAGCATGGGCCATTACTACAAGATGGCGACCGGGAAGGGCATATTACTACAAGATGGGGACCGGGATGGGCACATTACTACAAGATGTGGACCGGGATGGGCACATTACTACAAGATGAGGACCGGGATGTGCACATTACTATAAGATGAGGACCAGCATGGGCCAATACTACAAGATGGGGACCGGGATGGGCACATTACTACAATATGGAGACTGGGATAGGCACATTATTACAAGATGGGGACCAGGATGGGCACATTACTACAAGATGGGGACCAGGATGGGCTTGTTTATACAAGATGGAGACCAGGATGGGCACATTACTACAAGATGGGGACCGGGATGGGCACATTACTACAAGATGAGGACCAGCATGGGCCATTACTACAAGATGGGGACCGGGACGGGCACATTACTACAAGATGGGGACCGGGATGGGCACATTACTACAAGATGTGGACCGTGATGGGCACATTACTACAAGATGAGGACCGGGATGTGCACATTGCTACAAGATGAGGACCAGCATGGGCCATTACTACAAGATGGGGACCGGGATGGGCACATTACTACAAGATGGGGACTGGGATGGGCACATTACTACAAGATGGGGACCAGGATGGGCACATTACTACAAGATGGGGACCAGGATGGGCATGTTTATACAAGATGGAGACCAGGATGGGCACATTACTACAAGATGGGGACCGGAATGGGCACATTACTACAAGATGGGGACCAGCATGGGCCATTGCTACAAGATGGGGACCAGCATGGGCCATTACTACAAGATGGGGACCGGGATTTGCACATTACTACAAGATGGGGACCAGGATGAGCACATTGCTACAAGATGTGGATCAGGATGGGCACATTACTACACGATGGGGACCAGGATAGGCACATTACTACAAGATGGGGACCAGGAGGTGCACATTACTACAAGATGGGGACCAAGATGGGGGACATTACTACAAGATGCAGACAAGGATGGGGACATTACCACGAGATAGGAAAAATACTACAAGATGGGGACATTACTATAAGAAGTTGGTCAGAATTACCATATGGTGCAAATAGTAAGAAAAAAAAAATCACTATATGTGACCAATTAGGGGACACAAAAAGGAAATAAAAATTGTAAAAACTGTAAACTTGTGAAAACTATAAAACTGTACCATAGCCAATAAAATGAATGCCATGTAAAAGAATAAAATAAAGCAAAACATGTTCAAAAAATTATCCAAAAGGTGTATAGAAAAAACAATATGGTATCATTAAAATTTTTTATATCATCCTGCAAAGAATGCGGCCCTTCAAATTCACATTTTTTCTATGTGCGGCCCATAAACTTAGCCGAGTTTGAGACCCCTGGCATAGATTGTCTTAGGCATTTTTAATTTTGTGTGGTGTAAAAACTCATATACTAAACATATGCCAATCTTTAAGGTGAAGCCTTTCAATGACATGCACTCATTACTGAATTTTACTGCAATATGGAAAAGATTAGGTACAATGAGCTATCTTTTTTTTTGTCTCTGGCCCATTGACTTACTGTAATTTCAATCAAAGCTGGATATTTCTCCAGTTATCCACAGAACAACATGCACATGAATAGGTATGTATGATAAAATTGGGTACATGATCTATCTGTAAAAAGCATGGATTGAACACTTATGCCAACAAGTAAATATCACCAGTAATACACTGATTAAAATATATAATTTTATTAGTATGATTTAAAAATATAACACCCCAAAAAAGAAAAAACACTTGTTTAAAAATCACTGGATAAAAAATCCAAAAAGTAGATAAATATAGATAGGGCAGAACACTGGAGGAGATTATCCTTGTACGTCACCTATGTGTGCACCTGCCTATCAGCGGAGGTTGGCACCCTCTTGAAGTACAAATGGCACCCCCACTCCTCGATGGCTCACCCTAATGACCCTGGTATACCCTACAGTCAGGGGGACAAATATGTAACCAAGAAAGAGTATATCTCTTTGCTATATACTCAAATAATCTATGTCACATGAATCGTGAAAGAATAACCACCATACATACCATATATAAATTAAAGCTATTGGATCCGAATTATGCACTAGAATATAGTAAACATCTCAGGACCACCAAACAAAGGGTAATAGATAGCTGTGTTTACTGAAAAAAGCCAACAGTATACTAAACCCAAATAATGTGACATGTAGTGCAACAAAGACACACTACCAATAACCTGTAACCATTAAGGTAAGTAGCATGATCCTATTGCATATATGAGTGTATATTACATAGATGATACATAGTGTCAATCATTCTGTATACAGTATGCAGGGCTCGACGCATTTCTCCCAATAAGTCGGCTCATCACTAGCACATACTCTGTAAATTAATTTGAAAAAGACTCATATAGAAAATGTTTTGATAATTCTTGGTACTTACCTCATGGGAGTAGTGATGACCGTACCAAGATGAGCAAGGTTAGTAATGGGGGCGTCTTATAAATGCCTCTCCATTACTAACCTGGGCTTCATGTCAGCTGTCAATACAAGGATGAAATGAACTCCAACCCTATTACCCCACTTGCCACTGCACTATGGCAAATAAGATGTCCCAATTACTAACCCCATAGTCTAGGTTTTGAAATAAACACACGGCCTGAGAAAAATCCTTTATTTGAAATAAAAGTCCACACAGTTTTAATCATTTATTTAAAACTAAAAAACACTGTATACTCACCTAACGCCTAATCCGCTGAATCCATTGTCACCTGTAAAAAATCAAAAATAGAAAAAAAACATATCCCTCATCTGTCCGCTGTGATGACAGAAGCCTGAGTGTCCCATGGTTATCATTTGTAGGACAGTCACATCAGCAGTCACTAATGTGACTGCTCTACAAGACAGCAGGCTATACACTGACACAGGAGTGTAATCACTCCTGTGTCAGTGTACAGCGCTGAGCTACAGTGAGTGAGGCCACTGTAGTTCAATCAGCTGAGAGCTCTGGTGACCTCACTTACTGCACCACTGCTGTGTGCGAATTTTCTCACACTGCAGTTCAGTAAGTGAGGTCACACAAGCTTGTCAGTTAATGAACTCATATGGCCTCTCTCACGGCAGCTCATCACGATACACTGTGGGAGCGATGACGCCCCTGTCATTGCATTGCCGGCTGCTGGATAGCACAGTCACATGTCCAGATTGGGCTGTGAAATCAGTGAGATTTGAGTGGGACCCTCGATATTACCTGGACTGCAGCGGATAGGTGAGGATTATGGTGGTTTATTATTTTTTCTTTATTTCAGGAGACATGGGCATCGGGAGTAGGCATTAAGTTGAGTATATGGTGTTCTTTTTTATTTTTACAGGGGATTAGGTGTAGGTGAGTAAAATGTGTTTAATATTATTATTTAAATAATTATTTATTTTAACTTCTTTTTTTTTTTTCACTTTCACCGTGCTAGTGCCGGCTGATGAGAAATTACTCCTCTCATCATCGGCGCTTGCGCTCCCTGTTAATAGTGAGAGCAGGCACCCGCTGATGGGAGAAGTAGTCTCCTCAGCCAGCGCCTATGACCCGCGGTAAGCTTTATACTGCGGGTCACTGTCACAGCTGTGGGATCACGCTGAAATTTGACAGCGTGATCCCGCAGCACTGTGACCCGCGGTAATGATGTTACTGCCAATCACAGCCCTTGTTTCCCAGGGTGTCACGCAAATGACCTTTTTTTGATGTTTGGGTTTAGTCGACGAACTCGAACATCAAAAGGTTCGCTCATCTCTAGTTCATATTCTAGTGCATAATTCAGATCCAATAGCTTTAATTTATATATGTATGGTGGTTGTTCTCTCACGATTCATGAGATTATTTGAGTATATAGCAAAGAGATATACTCTTTCTTGGTTACTTATTTGTCCCCCTGACTGTAGGGTATACCAGGGTCATTAGGGTGAGCCGTTGAGGAGCGGGGGCGCCATTTGCGCTTCAAGAGGGTGCCAACCTCCGCTGATAGGCAGGTGCACACATAGGTGACATACTAGGATAATCTCCCCCAGTGTTCTGCCCTATCTATATTTATCTGTCTCTACTTTTTGGATTTTTTATCCTGTGATTTTTAAACAAGTGTTTCTTCTTTTTTGGGGTGTTTTGGTTTTAAAGTGTGATGCCCGGGTGGAGGAAAGAGATGGATGATAGTAATACGTCCGAGTTGGTTGGACTAGGGGACGCCTCTCCTTCCCCGCTCGCTAGCCCACCCTGAGAGTTGGGGTACTCAGAGCCGGGCCACTGTGCAAGGTGGATGTAGTCGCGGCCTAGGCCTGGTCCGTGCCCAGGGTTGTCACATTAAAAAGTTAAGGGCCAGGAGGGACGGTGACAGTGATTCGAGTGGTGAGAAAGACTACGCCACCTGTGGTGCCTGGTGATGGCCACCAGCGCTGCGGCAGTCCTCTGAGGCGGGATGTAGTGGCTGCTTTGGATGGTGCTACTCCTCACAGGCGGAGCAGGGCCTCAGGGCAGAGACGCGGATGGAGGGAGTAGCAGTGAATTCTGGTGTAGTGCGGTGCGGCGCGGGAATAAAGGACCGGAGGCCATAGGGGTAGTCTTCCAGGTTTTACTCACGGTAGAGCATGCAGCTGCAAGGCTTCTCCCTGCTCCTCACGGTGCTCTTCGGCCACCAGGACCGGGGGTCCGACAACCTCCGGGCAGTTCAGGTGCTTTGGTCAGGACCCCGCACCAGAGTGTCCCTAGACTTCTCACTAAGTCCCCTCCTGTCCGTGTGTGACATGTGTGGTAAGGCCGGGTCTCCCTCTGGTCTATGCACAGAACAAGTGTACGGATGGCGACTCCGCTCCGTCCATTACCCAGTGGGATCCACTGAGCCTTCCAGGCCTTCCTGACTAGGACGTGAAATAACAAAGTCAGGTATCGGGGGCCGGTACCCCTTTTTTCATCAGGAGTCCCTCTGGCTAGGCCAGAATAGTGAGGACAGGTGGTGTATGCCACTCCGTCTGCATCCCCCAGGGATCCTTTTGCCTGTGGAGCTTGTCTCCTCTGCTCCCCTCCAGGCCTTCTTAGGTAGGGACCTTGACCGGGTAGAGACAGCCGTTAACTCTTGCCTGCTCCTCGACTCAAGGCCAGAGTACGAGGACCATGTCCCCATCAACTGCAGGTTCTCACAGAAAGCCACATTCAGCGATGAAGATCACAATCAAAGACCATTAGCCCAAGATGGCCGTAAATTAAATATGAATTATTAAGTGTAACCTAAAAGTGTGTCCTCCACCCTCACCCACTACATGGTTCCCCCTTACTTTGGTTCCCCCCATCTCCTCTTATCCCAGCTGGGGCAGCACCCTGGTGCATATGAGCCCCCCTACAGGTGGGAGAGGTGTAGTGTTGGATGGATAGGTGGGGTCCTGACAGCTGCACCATCCTTACCTCGAAGGAGAGATACCACACCTCATTGAAGAGATGCAGTACCCCTGTGGCGACCGAACCCTCAGGGGCGCCACAAAAGCATACTAATAAAATTATATATTTTAATCCGTGTATTACCGGTGATTAAATACACTACTTAATCGTCTTTCGGTGATACTTATGCCAACAAGGGTATCTGAATGAGGTTTAAATTTGTGTTTGTCTTTTAAGAGGTTATTGTAATATTTTTGAAAGGGAAAAGAACTAAACATTGCCTAAAAGACAAGAAACTGTGCCATATACCTCAAAAAAGCATAAGTAGAAGACAAGAGAGGAAGGGTGTCACCTTTGACGAAGCCACACTTCTTGGCGTAACTCTTCTGGCTATTACCCTTTCCCCCTATTCCCTTTTTCTTGGTAGCACTGTTAGGTCACACACCTTCTAGGATCTGTTATTTGTATTAACTTTCATCTATTTATTCCTTATTCATGTAATATTTTGGTTCATTATAGCCATTATATAGCTTTTCTGCTTTTTATTTCGCATCTTTTGGCTATCTTCTATCCTACCCATGTGCTTTGAAATTGTTTCCTCACTATTGGTCTGCAAGGGATAAGGGTTGGATCTCCACATATATTCCTTTGTGGAGACTCAGTAGGTCTTTGTTCTTTAAAATGTTTCTATGCTTGTCTGTTCGCTTTGATTACAATAAAATATTACATTTTTTTCGTTATTCAGATTGTTTTTGATATTACAGGGTTACTAGTGCCTTCTTTACACCCTTTTCCTCCCTTGTCTCCTACTAGTCTTTTATATGTTTTTGATCTGATTTCCTTGTATTTGCTAAGAATCTCCAAACAGAGAGATCAAAATGTGCTTTTAAAGGGAACCTGTCACCAGAAAAAAACACTATTAACCTGCAGATATGGGTTTAATCTGCAGGTTAACTCGCATTACTAACCTGACCATCGCTCGCACTTAGCTGAACGCTGCAGGGAGAAAATTAACTGTATTCTCAGAGAGGTGACTGAACCCGGGCTGGCGCCGCCCCTGTGACTGAAGCCGAATTCTGCCAGATAGGATAAAGTTAATTTTCTCCCCACAGCGTTCAGCTACGTGCAGGTCATATCTGCAGGTTAATAGCATTTTTTTCTGGAGACAGGTTCCCCTTAAGTAAATCTATAATATAACCGGGGATGCGTCCCTCTGTCTGAAGCCTCGATAGACTGCGCATGCGTGACGCGCAGTCTGGCTCCAGATTGAAGCAGGCATCCAGCCGTTACAGGTAAGAGGAGGTGTATGGCGCCGGAGATTGCGGTATGCGTAGACACTGAACGCATACCGCAACCTCCGGCGCCATACTTGCATACTTACCTGACCTGCAGGAGCGTTGCCTCGGCGCCTCTCTTCTGGCTGGAAACCGGGGGCGGAGTGAGGCGTCGGATCGGCGCGTGCACATAGCGCTATGCTTCGCCATTTTACTGAAGACACATTTACAGTGTGTCTTCAGCAAAATGGCGCCGGACAGCGCGGTGCTCCGGCGCCGCTCTCCTTCGCTTGCCTCCGGCAGAACAGGACGCTGCAGCACTGGAGTACAGAGAAGAAAGGTGAGTAGAACTGTTTATTTTTTGTATGTGTGTACAGTGTGAAATGGATGAGGGGGCCACACATACCAGGATAGTGGGGTGAGGGGACCATGCATATACCAGGATTGTGAGGTGAGGGGACCATGCATATACCAGGATTGGGGGGGTGAGGGGTACCACGCATACCAGGATTAGGGATGAGGGCAGCCACGAATACCAGGATTGGGGATGAGGGGAGCCACGCATACCGGGATTGGGGATGAGGGGAGCCACGCATACCGGGACTGGGGATGAGGGGAGCCACGCATACCGGGATTGGGGATGAGGGGAGCCACGCATACCGGGATTGGGGATGAGGGGAGCCACGCATACCGGGATTGGGGATGAGGGGAGCCACGCATACCGTGATTGGGGATGAGGGGTGCCACGCATACCGGGATTGGGGATGAGGGGGAGCCACGCATACCGGGATTGGGGATGAGGGGAGCCACGCATACCGTGATTGGGGATGAGGGGTGCCACGCATACCAGGATTGGGGATGAGGGGGAGCCACGCATACCAGGATTAGGGATGAGGGGAGCCACGCATACCAGGATTGGGGATGAGGGGAGCCACGCATACAGGGATTGGGGATGAGGGGTGCCACGCATACCGGGATTGAGGATGAGGGGTGCTACGCATACTGGGATTGGGGATGAGGGGTGCCACGCATACTGGGATTGGGGATGAGGGGTGCCACGCATACCGGGATTGGGGATGAGGGGTGCCATGCATACCAGTATGAGGATGAGGGATGGGGTACCATACATGCCAGGATAGGGATGAGGGATGGGGTACCATGCATACCAGGATAGGGATGAGGGCTGCAATGCATACCAGGATTGGGGATGAGGGGTGCCACGCATATACCAGGATTGGGGGGTGAGGGGTACCACCCATACCAGGATTGGGGATGAGGGCAGCCACGAATACCAGGATTGGGGATGAGGGGAGCCACGCATACCGGGATTGGGGATGAGGGGAGCCACGCATACCGGGATTGGGGATGAGGGGAGCCACACATACCGGGAATGGGGATGAGGGGAGCCACGCATACCGGGATTGGGGATGAGGGGAGCCACGCATACCGGGATTGGGGATGAGGGGTGCCACGCATACCGTGATTGGGGATGAGGGGGAGCCATGCATACCGGGATTGGGGATGAGGGGAGCCACGCATACCGGGATTGGGGATGAGGGGTGCCACGCATACCGGGATTGGGGATGAGGGGGAGCCACGCATACCAGGATTAGGGATGAGGGGAGCCACGCATACCAGGATTGGGGATGAGGGGAGCCACGCATACAGGGATTGGGGATGAGGGGTGCCACGCATACCGGGATTGAGGATGAGGGGTGCTACGCATACTGGGATTGGGGATGAGGGGTGCCACGCATACTGGGATTGGGGATGAGGGGTGCCACGCATACCGGGATTGGGGATGAGGGGTGCCATGCATACCAGTATGAGGATGAGGGATGGGGTACCATACATACCAGGATAGGGATGAGGGCTGCCATGCATACCAGGATTGGGGATGAGGGGTGCCACGCATACCAGGATTGGGGGTGAGGGGTGCCACGCATACCGGGATTGGGGGTGAGAGGTGCCACGCATACCGGGATAGGGGATGAGGGGTGCCACGCATACCGGGATTGGGGATGAGGGGTGCCATGCATACCAGTATGGGGATGAGGGATGGGGTACCATGCATACCAGGATAGGGATGAGGGGTGCCACGCATACCGGGATTGGGGGTGAGAGGTGCCACGCATACCGGGATAGGGGATGAGGGGTGCCACGCATACCAGGATTGGGGATGAAGGGTGCCATGCATACCAGAATAGGGATGAGGGGTGCCATGCATACCAGGATAGGATGGTGGCAGCACAAATACCAGGAGGGGGGCAGCACATACCACACATACCAGCATGGGAGACCATATACCAATAAAAATGCTCGCCACCCGGGCATAGAACGGGTTCAATAGCTAGTAGTATATATGGAGAAAACAATGTCCACAGATAGAGCTGTGGAAGCCATGTGTGTATCTGTTTTTTAACTAGCCATTTGCTGAATATGATGTGTTACCTTTTGATTGAGTCAAGGGTCACATTTGGGGCCTCCACAATATATCTGATTTACCGCCACTGTGCGATAAAACCATTACAGATCACTCTGCAGAACCTCCAAGCCTCACGCTTACTTACTCAGAGATTTATGGTGTGTATCTTATGCAAATAGCCTATTCACAGAAGAATAGATCAGGTACTTTAATGTATCATAGGGAAAATAGAAAACTGGAAGGTTGGAAAATTGAGGCTGTTAATTTGTCTAGTAGAAGCCCAGCATTAGGTCTCACCAGGATGGCATAATATGTGGATAGAGTCGGCTTTGCTTGATGCAAATGTGACCACCTGTCTCAGCTTCTTTCCATCTTATCCCTGCATATAACAGGGTAGATTGCTTTTAGAATGTACAGTGCCTACAAGTAGTATTCAACCCCCTGCAGATTTTGCTGGTTGACACATGCGGAATTAACTTGGCATTGTGACATTTGTCCTGTAGATCAGCCTGGAAGTGGGAAATGCACTGCAGCAAATTTTTTTTTTTTTTTTTTTTTTTTTAAAACGTTAAAAGTTAATTCAGAGTGTCATTTATTATTCAACCCCTCAAACCACAAGAATTCTGTTTGGTCCCCCTAAAGTATTAAGAAGTAGTTCAGGCACCAAGAATAATGAGCTTCACATGTGTGGATTAAAGATCTCTTTTGCCAGCCTTTTCTGACTATTTAAGACCCTCCCCAAACTTGTGAACAGCACTCAGACATGGTCAACATGGGAATGACAAAGGAGCATTCCAAGGCCATCAGAGACAAGATCGTGGAGGGTCACAAGGCTGGCAAGGGGTACAAAACCCTTTCCAAGGGGTTGGGCCTACCTGTCTCCACTGTTCGGAGCATCATCCGTAAGTGGAAGGCTTATGGAACTACTGTTAGCCTTCCACGGCCAGGACAGCCTTTGAAAGTGTCCTCCCGTGCCGAGGCCAGGCTTGTCCGAAGAGTCAAGGCTAACCCAAGGACAACAAGGAAGGAGCTCCGGGAAGATCTCATGGCAGTGGGGACATTGGTTTCAGTCAATACCATAAGTAACGTACTCCACCGCAATGGTCTCCGTTCCAGACGAGCCCGTAAGGTACCTTTACTTTCAAAGCGTCATGTCAAGGCGCGTCTACAGTTTGCTCATGATCACTTGGAGGACTCTGAGACAGACTGGTTCAAGGTTCTATGGTCTGATGAGACCAAGATCGAGATCTTTGGTGCCAACCACACACGTGACGTTTGGAGACTGGATGGCACTGCATACGACCCCAAGAATACCATCCCTACAGTCAAGCATGGTGGTGGCAGCATCATGCTGTGGGGCTGTTTCTCAGCCAAGGGGCCTGGCCATCTGGTCCGCATCCATGGGAAGATGGATAGCACGGCCTACCTGGAGATTTTGGCCAAGAACCTCCGCTCCTCCATCAAGGATCTTAAGATGGGTCGTAATTTCATCTTCCAACAAGACAACGACCTAAAGCACACAGCCAAGAAAACAAAGGCCTGGTTCAAGAGGGAAAAATTCAAGGTGTTGGAGTGGCCTAGTCAGTCTCCTGACCTTAACCCAATTGAAAACTTGTGGAAGGAGCTCAAGAATAAAGTCCACATGAGACACCCAAAGAACCTAGATAACTTGGAGAAGATCTGCATGGAGGAGTGGGCCAAGATAACTCCACAGACCTGTGCCGGCCTGATCAGGTCTTATAAAAGACGATTATTAGCTGTAATTGCAAACAAGGGTTATTCCACAAAATATTAAACATAGGGGTTGAATAATAATTGACCCACACTTTTATGTTTAAAATTTAATAAAATTCAACTGAGCAACATAACTTTTTGGTTTGTAAGATTTATGCTTCTGTTCATAAAACCTACTCTCGTTTGCAGTTTGAAGGCTCTAACTTATTTGCATCTTATCAAACCAGCTAAATCTGCAGGGGGTTGAATACTACTTGTAGGCACTGTATTTTCCTTTCTTAGCAGTGTGAGAAGGAGGAGGCGATTTCTTGTAAGATGCTTTGAAATGTGCCGTCTTTGTATTTGAGCATTAGCCAGTGTTATTTCATTTATTTTAATTGCAGTTTGAGCACATGGAGTTCCATGCCTCTGAACACATGAGGTAGGGCAGCCATAGCATTGCCTAGGAATCCCTAGAGAGCGGAGAAGATTTTCATTGTGAGAACATCAGCTGCAGTATGTATTTAGCTGAAAGTGATACACATACTCGGAATAAATTTAGCCCGAGCACTTAAGGGAGAATATTAAAATTTGGTCCGTAGTGAAATTTCTAGTATCTTCTGTAAATAAAATATGGAATTGCTAAAATATGTATTTTTAAAATAATACTATAGTGAATAGTGATGGGCGAGCACTAAAATGTTCGGGTGCTCATTGCTCAGGTCAAGCAGACTGGAATACTCGGGTGCTCGACCCGAGCAACGAGCCCAATGTAAGTCTATGGGAAACTTGAGCATTTTTCAGGCGTCTCCCCCCGGCGGTCTGCAGAGGGCCTAAAAATTGCCCAAATCGATGGGAACAGTGCTCAAATGGCATGGGAACAGCATGGGGAAGAACCCTGGAAGCATTTCTGACTCCCAGGTCACTGCTGTCAGCAATGTTGTCAGAGGTATTACGCCACTTTTACGGACTCACAATAAAACATGTAAAAACAAAAACCAAAATGGATTTTACTGGGAAATATGTTAAGGAACATCCTTTCCAGGGTAATGACTTGTATATAAGGCAAAATAAATATACAAAAACAAAAATAATCCTCCACACCATAGGCCATGTTCAAACGTAGCTTTTTTGATGTGTTTTTGCACTTTTGCATTGCTTTCAACCGTGACAAATGCATTCACTGGGAAATGTCATTTTAACATTTTACAACCTTATCGGGCAATGTGGTGTGACACATTCACCAGACACATCCTGTTTCATTTATGAAGGAGGGACTCTGAAAGTCACAAAGTCTATTTTTATAGGGCCATCAGGCAGCCTTTACTATTCTTAAAGGGCCAGCAGTCGGCCCTCACTATTCTTAGAGAGCCATGAGCCGGCTATGCTTTGTTCTTCCCATTACTAAAGAGTGGGTCTCCTATACTATTATTGCGTATGCAGTGAGTTGCAGGGCTGCCAAAAATTTGGACCTACTCCAATGCCCCTTGGAAGAGACGTAGAGGAGGGCCTCCTGAAATTTTTTTTCCCATTATTAGGAAGTGGGTCTCCCATAGTGTTTGCATATGCAGTGAATGAAAGGGCTGCCAAAAATTGGGAGGCACTCAAATGCCCATTGGAACAGACGTAGAGGGCTCCATGAAAAAATGTTCCCATTATTAGGAAGTGGGTCTCCCATAGTGTTTGCCTATACAGTGAATGCAAGGGTTGCCAAAAATTGGGAGGCGCTCCAATACCCCTTGGAAGAGACGTAGAGGGCCTCATGAAAAAATGTTCCCATTATTAGGAAGTGGGTCTCCGATTGTCTTTGCCTATGCAGTGAATGCAAGGGGTGCAAAAATTTGGAGGCACTCCAATGCTCCTTGGAAGAGACGAGGAGGTCAGAGGGCCTCCTGAAAACAATGTTCCCATTATTAGGAAGTGGGTCTCCCATTGTGTTTTCCTATGCAGTGAATGCAAGAGTTGCCAATAATTTGAACCTACTCCAGTGCCCCTTGGAAGAGACGTAGAGGAGGGCCTTCTGAAAAAAAAAGTTCTCATTATTAAGAAGTGGGTCTCCCATAGTGTTGGCCTATGCAGTGAATTCAAAGGTTGACAAAAATTGGGAGGCACTCCAATGCCCCTTGGAAGAGACGTAGAGGGCCTCATGAAAAATTGTTCCCATTATTAGGAAGTGGGTCTCCCATAGTGTTGGCCTATGCAGTGAATAAAAGGGCTGCCAAAAATTTGGACCTACTCCAATGCCCTTTGGAAGAGGTGTAGAAGAGGGCTTCCTGAAAAAAAAATGTTCCCATTATTAGGAAGTGGGTCTCACATAGTGTTTGCCTATGCAGTGAATGCAAAGGTTGCCAAATATTGGGAGGCACTCCAATGCCCCTTGGAAGAGACATAGAGAGCCTCATGAAAAAATGTTCCCATTATTAGGAAGCGGGTTTCCCATAGTGTTGACCTATGCAGTGAATGCAAGGGCTGCCAAAAATTGGGAGGTACTCCAATTCCCCTTGGAAGAGACGTAGAGGAGGGCCTAATAAAAAAAATGTTCCCATTAGAAAGGAGCGGGTCTCCTATACTTGTAATGCCCATCCACTAAGTGGATGGGCTGACAAACATTTACCCCTGGGGGGTATACATGAACATACTGTCTAAAAAAATTTTTTTACTGGCATCATAAACACCCTTTAAAAAAAATTATGTGGGTGTTGCATCACGTACCACGGTCACCCTGGTGATATGGTGGTGGAGGAAGAGGATGAGGAGAAGGAGGAGGACAAGAGCAAATAGCCCAAATCAGGAAGCATATACCCATATGTGGGTGTGAATAGGTGCATGGGAATAAACCTCCCAAAAACAGACACAGGATTTGAGTTTATGTTACACTGCTATCATTCAGTGATGTTGAGAAGTCTGGCCCAATCCAGCCCTTGTTCATTTTTATAAGAGTCAGCATTTTCAGTTGACAGGAGGAAGGGCTTATCAGTTGTAATTACACCAGCGGCACTAAAAACCCGCTCTGATAAAATGCTAGCAGCAGGGCAGGCCAGGACCTCCAAGGCGTAGAGAGCCAGTTTATTCCACGTATCCAGCTTGGATACCCAATAATTATAAGGCACAGAGGAATCATGGAGGATGTTGGTAAGGTCGGCAAGGTACTCCCTCGGCATCTCCCCAAACTTTGCAATCCTTTTGAGAATACCCCACGCCTCAGGACCTGTGCGATGGGAGGGGCTGAGAAAATTCTCAGAGAATTTGACAGTGTTCCCCTGCCTCTACTGAATTGAAGTTGTGTCTCTCTCGCCTGTACTCCTTGGTTGTCCAACGAACTGTGACCTCTGCTGCCAGCGTTTTCAGATGGGAATTTTTTTAATAGTGCCATAACAAGGGCCTTTTGGTACTGCCCCATTTTTGAAGACCTGTCCGCCTCAGGAATAAGAAATATAAAGTTCTCCTTGTAGCATGGGTCTATAAGTGTCAGCAACCAGTAATGACTGTCACCCAAAATTTTGAGAACACGAGGGTCTCGGGAAAGGCAGTGTAACATAAACTAAGCCATGTGTGCCAGACTGCTAACAGGCAAGACTTCCGTTTCCTCACCAAGATGACGACTGACCATGCTCTCCTCCTCCTCTCTGTCCTCAGGCCATCCACGCTGTACAGACGGTATGACAGTTGTGCAGGTAGTACCATATATAGCGCATGAAACTAGTTTCTGTTCTTCTTCCTCATTGTCACCCAATCCATGTTGGGATGAGATGAGGCGGGGCTTTGTGTAATCACCCTGTATGGTTCCTTGCTCTATCTCATTGTGCTCCGCCTGCAATGCTTCCTCTTTGATTGTGAGCAGAGAGTGTTTCAGAAAACAAAGAAGTGGGATGGTGACGCTAATTATGGCGTCATCACCGCACACCAGTCCTCAAAGTTTTGGAGGATGGTACATATGTCCTGAGGTCTTATGTGTGGAGTCTAAACTGAATACCGATGGCCTTATTGATGCTTGTACTCAACAACTGCCCTCTTCTGCTCACAATTCCTTCCCAACATCTGCAGTGTAGAGTTCCAATGCGTGGGGACATCACACAACAGTCTGGGAACCGGAAGCTGCAAACGCTGCTGAAACACGGCAAGGGCGGCGGAAGCTGTAGGTGACTCTCTAAAATGGGCACACAGGCAGCGTACTTTAACAAGCAGATCCGGCATCTCCGGGTAGGATTTTAGAAACCGCTGAACCACGAGATTAAGCACATGGGCCAGGCATGGTACGTGTGTGAGCTTACCTCACCTCAGAGCCACCACCAGGTTCTGGCCATTGTCACACACGACCCTGCCTGGCTGTAGGTTCAACTGTATGAGCCACAAATCTGCCTGCTATTTAAGAGCTGTCCACAACTCTTCAGCATTGTGCTGTTTGTCACCTATGCATACTTGCTTCAGCACAGCCTGTTGCCGCTTGGCCGAGGCAGTGCTGCAGTGCTTCCAGCTTGTGACTGATGTGGTCATTTCGGAGATGGAGGCCGAAGAGGAGGAGGAGACTGAGGAGGATGAGATGCAGGAGCTTGTAGACTGTGGGGGCAACCCTGATTGACCTAGGGCCCGCAATCCTTGGCGTCGGGAGGACGTGTTCCGTACCAAGGTCCGACTGGGTCCCGGCTTCCACTATGTTAACCCAGTGTGCCGTCAGCGAGATATACTGTCCCTACCCACAAGCAATTGTCCATGTGTCCGTGGTTAGGTGGACATTCCTGGTAACTGCGTTGTTGAGGGCACGGCTAATGTTTTGTGACATGTGCTTGTGTAATGCAGGGACGACCGGGAGAAATCGTGGCGGCTGGGGACCGAGTACCGAGGGATGGAAGCCGCCATCAGGTTGTGGAATGCTTCTGTCTCCACGAGCCTAAAAGGCAACAGTTTGAGGCCAAGCAGTCGCGAAATGTGTGAATTTAGTAGTGTGGCCTGTGGGTCATTGGCTGTGTATTTTTTGCTTGAGTTCCAAGTACTGGGTATTGACAACTGAACGTTGCGCTGGGACAAGGACCTGGATGTGCTTCCTGATGCTGTTACTTGGGAGTGTGCAACGATAGTTGCAGGGCAGAATGCATCTTCACATGCACCATGGACAGGGGATTGGCTTGCATGCCCAACTGCCGAAGAAGCAGTGGTGCCACCCGCAGACACTGTTCCTGGACCCTGGAGTTCGGCCCACAAAGTCAGGTGCTTTGATGCCATGTGTCTGATCATGCTGGTGGTGTTCAGGCTGCTAGTTTTGCCACCCCTGCTGATGCTGGCCTGGCAGGTGGTGTAAATGGCCTTTTTGGGGTTATCGGCAGAGTCTTTAAAAAACAACCAGACTCGGGAAGACCTAACAGTTGTGCTGGCAACTTCCTTCGTGTTGGTGTTACGGGGAGCGGTTGCCTGCCTTCTGTCTGCAGCCACCACACTGCTTCTTCCTGCCTGTTGGGGTGATCTGCCTCCCTCCCCCTGTGTGCTGCTGTCCTCGCTCTGCATGTCCTTCTGCCGGGTTGGGTCTGTTACTATATCATCCACCACCTCGTCTTCCACTTCCGCACCCTGGTCCTCCTCCTGACTTTCTGGCAATTGTGTCTCATCATTGTCAACCTCTTGTGACCCTTTACTACCATCACCGTCATGTGACCGTGGATGCTCAAATATTTGGGCATCGCTACATGCGATCTCCTCTTGTCCCTCTTCAAGTGGACCGGACGAGAGGCCCGAATCTATAAATGGAAGAGTGAACAGCTCTTTGGAGTGTCCAAGTGTGGGATCAGTTGTCTCTTGGCACTTGGCATGGTGGGGGGAAGGAGGATCAGGGTGAGGAACATGCAGTCCAGACTCACGGCTACTGAGACTTGACCGTGTGGATGACAGGTTGGTGCAGGTGGTGGCAAAGTGACTGGAAGCATTATCCGCTATCCAACCAACAACCTTTTGACACTGCTCTGGGTTCAATAGTGGTGTGCTGCGGTCCCCTAGGAATTGGGACAGGAAGGACGGGCGAGAAGATGTGGGTGTTTGTTGTGGCACAATTTCAGCTTGCCAATGGCCTCGGCCTCTGCATGCACCATCACCATCACGTCCAGTTCCCCATCCCTTGCAACGTGCCTTGCCCATTTTAAATGGGGGACAATATCTTCCACGCTCACTACAAATGGCTGAATTTGTAGCAAAGTTATATGACAGACAAACCACGGTTTTAAATACCTGGCCTGTAGGTAACTATTTTGAACAACAAACCGGTGTCAAAAACTTCGATGATACACTGAAAAATTTCTTTAACCCCTTAACAACATTTACCGTACTAATACGCGTCTGTGCCCTGGGACTTAAGAGCCAGACCCGTATTAGTACATCATGGCGATCGCGCGCGCACACAGGCTGTGCGGGCGCGATCGCCGTCGGGTGTCAGCTGATTGTCACAGCTGACACCCGGTACTATGTGCAGGGAGCGGTCCTGCACCGCTCCCAGCACATTAACCCCCGCGATGCTGCGATCAAAGTCGATCGAAGTCGATCGCGGCATTGCGGGGGCAAGGGGAGGTGATCGCTGATACTCACCTCCTCTTCCGGCTTCCAGCGCAGTCTGCAAAGGCTTCCCGGGTGTTGCCATGACGACCCGATGTCGTCATGACAACATCTGGGTCACCAGACAGCAGGAAGATTGCTTGGACATGCGCAGTGCATCTCCAAGCAATCTTCACACTGTGCATTTCTGACAGCTTGCATGGCATAGGGATGGTGCTGCATTCCTGTGCCATGCAGGCGATCAGAGAAAAAAAAGTGAAAGTCCCAGAGTGGGACAATGTAATAAAGTGTATAAACTGTGTGAAAGTGGAAAAAAAAAAAAAAAAAAAATTAGCAAAAATATATAAAAAAAAAAAATAATAATCCACCAAAAATAAAAATATAATGTACCCATCAATAAATATTATTATAAAAAAAACCAATAAAAGTACACATATTTGGTATCGCCGCATCCGTAACAACCTGACCTATAAAACTGTTCCACTAGTTAACCCCTTCAGTGAACACAGTAAAAAAAAAAAAAAACGAAGCAAAAAACAATGCTTTATCACCATACCGCCAAACAAAAAGTGGAATAACACGCGATCAAAAAGACGCATATAAATAAAAATGATACCGCTGAAAACGTCATCTCGTTCCGCAAAAAAACAAGCTGCCATACAGCTCCATCAGCCGAAAAATAAAAAAGTTATAGCTCTCAGAATAAAGCGATGCTAAAAAATATTTTTTTCTATAAAATACCTTTTATTGTGTATAAGCGCCAAAACATAGAAAAATGATACAAATGTGGTACCGCTGTAAACTGTAGTGCCGGCGTCCCTGCCCTCTGCTAGGCAGGGACGCTGTTCCCCTCACCGCTCTGCTCCGTGCCCGGCGTCCCTCTCCCGCTCTGCTGGCAGCGCGCGCTCCTTCCCGGCCACTGTGCTTAGGGCGCGCGCGCGCGCCCTCCCTCCCTCTTAAAGGGGCCGCGCGCGCCATCCTAAGGAGTCCCCGGCCAATGGCCGGAGGACTTTACCATATATAAGGCACCTCCTCCAAAATGGAGGTGCCCGAGCAATGTTGTTTGCACCTGTGTCTCACCTGTGCTTCAGCCCTCAGGTCCCGTTGCCAGTTACCTGCCAGTTACCTGCCAGATTCCTGCCTGATTACTTGCTACCTGCCTGCTAGTCTGAGGTCCGACGGTCTGCCTTACTAATCCTGTCAGTCTGTCTAAGGACCAGCCTGCCCGCTCACCTGGGAGCGCACATCAGATACCTGCCAGCTTGTCTGAGGTCCGACGGTCTGCCTTACTAATCCTGTCAGTCTGTCTAAGGACCAGCCTGCCCGCTCACCTGGGAGCGCACATCAGCTACCTGCCTGCCTGCCTGAGGTCCGACGGTCTGCCTTCCAACTCCTGTCAGTCTGTCTATGGACCAGCTTGCCCGCTCACCTGGGAGCGCACATCTGCTATCTGCCTGCTAGCCTACCTGGAGGCTCCGCCGTCACGTGCTGTGACCACCTGCCTGTCCTGTGACTCCTGCCCGCTCACCTGGGAGCGCTCTTCTGCTACCTGTCTGTTTGCCTACCCGGAGGCCCTGCCGTCACGTGCTGTGACCACCTGCCTGTCCAGAGACTTCTGCCCGCTCACCTGGGAGCGCTCATCTGTCGCCTGTCCGCTGGTCTTCCTGGAGGCTCCGCCGTCACATGCTTTGACCACCCGTTCATCCAGAGACTCTCGCCTGCTCACCTGGGAGCTCACGTCTATCTTCAGCCGCCACAGGTCGTACCAACCCTATACCTAGAGACTGCCCCGGTCACTTGCCGTGATCTCCAGCCCGTTCACTCAGAGACTGTCCCGTTCACTCAGAGACTGTCCCGTTCACTCAGAGACTGTCCCGTTCACTCAGAGACTGTCCCGTTCACCTGCTGAGACTTCCAGCCCGTCTTCCCTGGTCGCCACCCGCTCCCTTACAAGGACCGCCTCCTTGTATAGTAGCTCTGAGGTTCCGCCTCCCAGACCCGTTACAGTTTGCTCGGGCCATGGAACCCGGTGACACCCAAGCTCCCTCGCTCTCGGACCTGTGTCATGAACTGTCCCGTCAAAGGTCCCAACAGGAGTCCATCCTGAGTCACCTGCGGAACGTCAATACTCGCCTGGACACTCTGACTGCTCCACCAGCAACCTCCGCCAGTGCCATGTCTCGCAATCCGGCAGCTCCGCTGCCCACTAATACCATGGTATCCTACCCTGGTCCCCGGCTTTCTGCACCTCCTCGCTTCGGAGGCGACTCCGCCAAGGCTCGGGGCTTCATAAATCAGTGCACCCTGCACTTTGAACTTTTGTCCCACCAGTTTAACTCCGACCGAGCCAAAATTGCATTCATCATGTCCCATCTCACCGGGGAGGCCCTGGCCTGGCTAAATCCTCTATGGGAGAGAGGAGACCCCCTGGTGTCCAACTTGCCTGCTTTTCTCACGGCTTTCCGGAAAGTCTTCGACGAACCCGGACGGAAGACCTCATCCGCATCATCGTTGCTACGCCTCCGTCAGGAAAGTCTCACCGTGGGCCAATATGCCATAAGGTTCCGTACCCTTGCCTCGGAGCTGGCCTGGGATAACGACGCTCTGGTTTCCGTCTTCTGGGAGGGTCTGTCCGGCCGTATTAAAGATGAACTTGCCGGTCGGGACAGTCCTACCACTCTCGATGACTTAATAACTCTTGCCACCCGGATTGACCTACGGTTCCAGGAGCGTGCCAGAGAGGTCACCCGTGAGAGGAGGTTACCACGTCTAGCTCCTACTTTTCAGAAACCCGTCACTCCTTCTGTCTCTAACCAGGTACACCCTCCTGAGCCTATGCAGGTCGACCAGACCAAGATGGTCAAGACCCGTCAGGACTTACGCCGTGCCGAGGGGACCTGCTTCTACTGTGGCAGTAAGGAGCACCGGATCCGTGCCTGCCCGGAGAGGTCGGGAAACGCCTGTGTCTAGGTTCGCTCAGAGAGGTCCACCTAGACAAGAATAAATCCTCTCCATCCCTGCTGTTGTCAGTTTCAATCGTCTACGGGGAGAACCGTTATTTCGAACTAGCCCAACTGGACTCTGGAGCAGCCGGGAATCTTATTTCACAGTCCCTGGTAGAGAAATACCGCATCCCCACCAATCCTCTGGCTGTACCCTTGTCTGTTGCTGCCGTGGATGGGGGGCTCTTACCACGCCCCATCCAACTCATCACCGAATCCATTACTCTGCAGGTGGGAATGCTGCATTCTGAAAGTATCTCCTTCCATGTTCTGCCTGGACTCTCTCACGCCTTCTTGCTAGGCCTACCTTGGCTCCAGAAACATGCACCCGTTCTTGACTGGCAGACCGGAGAAGTCCTTCGCTGGGGACAGGGCTGCCATAAGACCTGTCTGGTTCCCGTTCATCCCGTCCGTCCTTCTCCTATCCCAGCTAATCTACCTGGACTTCCGATTCCTTATTGGTCTTATGCTGATGTCTTAAATAAAAAGGAGGCAGGGACACTACCCCCTCATAGACCATACGACTGCCCTATCGACCTGTTACCTGGTACTTCTCCTCCCCGTGGGCGTATTTATCCATTATCCGCTGCTGAGACCCGGTCGATGTCCGAATATATTGAGGAGAATCTGGCCAGGGGATTCATCCGGAAATCTACCTCCCCGGCGGGAGCAGGCTTCTTTTTCGTCAAAAAGAAGGACGGCTCTCTCCGTCCCTGTATAGACTATAGAGGCCTTAACCAGATTACGGTGAAGAATAAGTACCCCCTTCCGCTCATTCCGGAGTTATTTGATCGTCTGAGGGGGGCTAGAATCTTCACCAAACTGGACCTCCGTGGGGCGTACAACCTGGTTCGTATCCGTCAGGGGGATGAATGGAAGACGGCATTCAACACCCGGGACGGCCACTATGAATATCTGGTAATGCCCTTTGGCCTCTGTAACGCTCCTGCCGTCTTTCAAGAGTTGGTCAATGACATCTTCCGGGACCTTCTCTACTCCTGCGTAGTGGTGTACCTGGACGACATCTTGGTCTTCTCTCCGGATCTCCAGACTCACCGGAGGGATGTTCGTCAGGTCCTGCTCAGGCTCAGGCAGAACCATCTCTACGCTAAATATGAGAAGTGCCTCTTTGAGCAGACCTCGCTTCCGTTTCTGGGCTACATTATCTCTCAGACCGGCCTACAAATGGATCCTGAGAAACTGTCTGCCATCGAGAAATGGCCCCGACCAGAGGGGTTGAAGGCTATTCAACGGTTCCTGGGCTTCGCCAACTATTACCGCCTCTTCATCCCGCACTTCTCTTCCCGGACTGCCCCAATTTCCGCGCTCACCCGTAAGGGTACTAATCCCAAAGAGTGGCCGCCCGAAGCAGAGGAGGCCTTTCTTTCCCTAAAACAGGCCTTCTCTTCCGCCCCGGTGCTGCATCGCCCGGACGGCAACAAGCAGTTCTTCCTGGAAGTTGACGCCTCCTCCTCTGGAGCCGGAGCGGTACTTACTCAAAAATCATCTTCCGGGAGAATGGTAACTTGTGGCTTCTTCTCCAAACTCTTCTCCTCTTCTGAGCTCAACTATTCCATAGGAGACCGAGAGTTATTGGCCATCAAGCTGGCGTTGGAGGAGTGGGGTTACCTACTCGAGGGGGCTCTTCATCCGGTAATAATTTACACTGACCACAAGAACTTGGCTTACCTCCAGCATGCCCAGAGACTTAACCCGCGCCAAGCCCGGTGGTCCTTGTTTTTTGCTCGCTTTGATTTTGTTCTTCATTTTCGCCCGGCTGACAAAAACGTCAAAGCAGACGCCTTGTCCCGATCCTTTCTGGTGTCCGATCTCGAGGAAGAACCTAAACATATCATCGATCCCGCCAGAGTAATGCAGGTGGCTCCCGTGAGTCTAAATCGTCTCCCTCCCGGTAAGACGTTTGTTTCAGTACCTGATCGGGAGAAGATCCTACACTGGGGCCATTCGTCTAAACTAGCTGGCCACGCCGGTCAGAAAAAGACCCTCCAGCTTATTGCCCGGCACTATTGGTGGCCTACCCTGCACAAGGACATAATAGACTTTGTTTCTGCCTGTGTGTCCTGCGCCCGCAACAAAGTCCCGAGACATCTGCCAGCCGGACGCCTCCTTCCGCTTCCTGTACCTGCTGCCCCCTGGCAGCATATAGCAATGGACTTTATAACTGATCTCCCCGTCTCTGCCGGTTGTACGGTCATTTGGGTGGTCGCTGACCGCTTTTCCAAGATGGCTCACTTTATTCCCCTGCCAGGCCTTCCGTCTGCACCCGAGCTGGCTAAAGACTTTATCCGCCACATCTTCCGTCTTCATGGCCTGCCCCTCCACATCGTATCGGATCGTGGGGTACAGTTCACCTCACGTTTCTGGAGAGCCACTTGTAAACTACTAGACGTCACCCTGGACTTCTCTTCCGCTTACCACCCACAGTCCAATGGTCAAGTGGAGCGGATCAATCAGAACCTGACCAGTTACCTCCGGCACTTCGTTAATGCCCACCATTCTGACTGGGTGGATCTCCTACCATGGGCCGAGTTCTCTTATAATAATCACGAGAGCGAATCCTCCTCCAAATCCCCGTTTTTTGTAGTCTTTGGTCAGCATCCTCGGATTCCTTTTCCTGTCTCCACCTCTGTGGACAACCCGGCTGCGGAATCTCTCGTTAGCAAATTTTCCTCCATATGGGAGAGTACCCGGTCCGCACTCCTTCTGTCATCCGAGCGTATGAAAAGACACGCTGACAAAAAACGCCTGGATCCTCCACAATTTCGTCCAGGAGATAAAGTCTGGCTCTCATCTAAATATGTTCGACTCAAGATACCTTCTTACAAGTAGGACCTCGGTTCATCGGTCCTCTGGAGGTCATCAGTCAGATCAACCCGGTGGCCTATAAATTGAAACTCCCGGCCAACTTACGGATCCCTAACTCCTTCCATGTATCTCTCCTCAAACCCGTGGTGCTTAACTCTTTTTCCAAGTCTACAGGTACGCCTCCTGCTCCGGTTTCTGCTGAGGACGAGTTTGAGGTAGAGAACATTCTTGCCACCAAAAGGGTAAGAGGAAAGACCTTTTTTTTGGTAGATTGGAAGGGGTTTGGTCCTGAGGAGAGAACGTGGGAGCCCCGGGAGAACATCCATGCCCCTCTCATCCTAGCTAAATTTCTATCTGGCCTAAAAAAGGGGGGCCTAAAGGGGGGGGTACTGTAGTGCCGGCGTCCCTGCCCTCTGCTAGGCAGGGACGCTGTTCCCCTCACCGCTCTGCTCCGTGCCCGGCGTCCCTCTCCCGCTCTGCTGGCAGCGCGCGCTCCTTCCCGGCCACTGTGCTTAGGGCGCGCGCGCGCGCCCTCCCTCCCTCTTAAAGGGGCCGCGCGCCGTCCTAAGGAGTCCCCGGCCAATGGCCGGAGGACTTTACCATATATAAGGCACCTCCTCCAAAATGGAGGTGCCCGAGCAATGTTGTTTGCACCTGTGTCTCACCTGTGCTTCAGCCCTCAGGTCCCGTTGCCAGTTACCTGCCAGTTACCTGCCAGATTCCTGCCTGATTACTTGCTTCCTGCCTGCTAGTCTGAGGTCCGACGGTCTGCCTTACTAATGCTGTCAGTCTGTCTAAGGACCAGCCTGCCCGCTCACCTGGGAGCGCACATCAGATACCTGCCAGCTTGTCTGAGGTCCGACGGTCTGCCTTACTAATCCTGTCAGTCTGTCTAAGGACCAGCCTGCCCGCTCACCTGGGAGCGCACATCAGCTACCTGCCTGCCTGCCTGAGGTCCGACGGTCTGCCTTCCAACTCCTGTCAGTCTGTCTATGGACCAGCTTGCCCGCTCACCTGGGAGCGCACATCTGCTATCTGCCTGCTAGCCTACCTGGAGGCTCCGCCGTCACGTGCTGTGACCACCTGCCTGTCCTGTGACTCCTGCCCGCTCACCTGGGAGCGCTCTTCTGCTACCTGTCTGTTTGCCTACCCGGAGGCCCTGCCGTCACGTGTTGTGACCACCTGCCTGTCCAGAGACTTCTGCCCGCTCACCTGGGAGCGCTCATCTGTCGCCTGTCCTCTGGTCTTCCTGGAGGCTCCGCCGTCACATGCTGTGACCACCCGTTCATCCAGAGACTCTCGCCTGCTCACCTGGTAGCTCACGTCTATCTTCAGCCGCCTCAGGTCGTACCAACCCTATACCTAGAGACTGCCCCGGTCACTTGCCGTGATCTCCATCCCGTTCACTCAGAGACTGTCCCGTTCACTCAGAGACTGTCCCGTTCACTCAGAGACTGTCCCGTTCACTCAGAGACTGTCCCGTTCACCTGCTGAGACTTCCAGCCCGTCTTCCCTGGTCGCCACCCGCTCCCTTACAAGGACCGCCTCCTTGTATAGTAGCTCTGAGGTTCCGCCTCCCAGACCCGTTACATAAACGTTCATGAACCGAAGAATAAAGATACCTCATCAATTTTACCACACGCGGAACAGAATTAAAAAAAAAAAAAAACAATTCCTGAATTGTTGGTTTTTGTTTATTCTGCCTCCCAAAAATCGGAATAGAAAGCGATCAAAAAATGTCACATGCCTGAAAATGGCACCAATAACAACGTCAAGTCATCCCGCAAAAAACGAGCCGTCACATGACTGTCTGCCAAAATCTGGAAAAATTATAGCTCTCAAAATATGGCGATGCAAAAACTAGATTTTACAAAAAATGCGTCTTTTAGTGTGTGACAGCTGTCAGTCATAAAAACCCCATATGATTCTGGCATTGCTGTAATCACACCGACCCGAAGAATAAAGTCATCTAATCACTTATACCGCACAAGGAACAGCGTAAAAAATAAACTCTTGGGTTAGGATTGGGCTAGGGTTAGGGCTGGGTTTGGGGCTAGGGCTGTGCTGGGGCTAGGGTTGTGCTGGGGCTAGGGTTGTGCTGGGGCTAGGGTTGTGCTAGGGCTAGGGTTGTGCTAGGGCTAGGGTTGTGCTAGGGTTAGGGCTGGGGTTGGGATTTTTTTCAAAAGTAAGAAAAAAAGATGACGATATGGCGACTAGTGTTGAGAGCAAGTGCTCGCTACTTGAGTTTGCATCGGGTGCTCTGGTATGCATTGAGTATCGTGGGTATTTGAGTGACATGCTCGAGTCTCTGCCCCATATGCTTCGCGGCCAAAAAACTTTACGGGGATTGCCTGCCATGCACGAGCGATCCCCGCATGGTTTTTTTTGGGTGTCTAATAACCGTGAAACATGCGGAGCAGGGACTCGAGCATGTCACTCGAGCACACGCTGTACATGGTGCATACCTGAGTACCCGATGCAAACTCAAGTAGCGAGCACTTGCGCTCAAGAATAATGACAACTTATTCAATATGATGACCTAATGTAAACAAATTCTGTGCCGTACCTCTGGGTTCAAAATGTTCACTATACACCTTAATAAAATCCTTGAGGGGTATAGTTTCCAAAATGGGGACACTTGTGGGGGAGCTCCACTGTTTAGGCACATCACGGGCTCTCCAAACGCGACATGGTGTCCGCTAACAAATTGAACGGAAAATCGGCTCAAATTGTTAGCGGATGCCATGTTGTGTTTGGAGAGCCCCTGTGTGCCCAAACATTGGAGCTCCCCCACAAGTGACCCCATTTTGGAAACTAGACCCCCCAAGGCACCTATCTAGATGCATAGTGAGCACTTGGAACCCCCAGGTGCTTCACAAATTGATTCGTAAAAATGAAAAAGTGAAAAAAAAAACACTTTTTCATTTTTATGAATCAATTTGTGAAGCACCTGGGGTTCCAAGTGCTCACTATGAATCTAGATAGGTGCCTTGGGGGGTCTAGTTTCCAAAATGGGGTCACTTGTGGGGGAGCTCCAATGTTTGGGCACACAGGGACTCTCCAAATGCAACATGATATCCGCTAACAAATTGTCGGCTCAAATTGTTAACGGACACCATGTTGCGTTTGGAAAGCCCTTGTGTGCCCAAACTTTGGAGCTCCCCCACAATTGACCCCATTTTGGAAACTAGACCCCCAAGGCACCTATCTAGATGCATAGTGAGCACTTGGAACCCCCAGGTGCTTCACAAAAAAGTGAAAAAAAAACATTTTTTAATTTTTATGAATCAATTTGTGAAGCACTTGGGGTTCCAAGTACTCACTATGCATCTAGATAGGTGCCTTGGGGGGTCTAGTTTCCAAAATGGGGTCACTTGTGGGGGAGCTCCAATGTTTGGGCACACAGGGACTCTCCAAATGCAACATGATATCCGCTAACAAATTGAATGGAAAATCGGCTCAAATTGTTAGCGGACACCACGTTGCGTTTGGAGAGCCCCTCTGTGCCCAAACTTTGCAGCTCGCCCACAAGTGACCCCATTTTGGAAACTAGACCCCCCAAGGCACCTTTCTAGATGCATAGTGAGCACTTGGAACCCCCAGGTGCTTCACAAATTGATTCGTAAAAATGAAAAAGTGAAAAAAAAAACACTTTTTCATTTTTATGAATCAATTTGGGAAGTACCTGGGGTTCCAAGTGCTCACTATGAATCAATTTGTTAGCGGATATCATGTTGCATTTGGAGAGTCCCTGTGTGCCCAAACATTGGAGCTCCCCCACAAGTGACCCCATTTTGGAAACTACACCCACCAAGGCACCTATCTAGATTCATAGTGAGCACTTGGAACCCCAGGTGCTTCTCAAATTGATTCATAAAAATGAAAAAGTGTTTTTTTTTTTTCACTTTTTCATTTTTACGAATCAATTTGTGAAGCACCTGGGGATTCCAAGTGCTCACTATGCATCTAGAAAGGTGCCTTGGGGGGTCTAGTTTCCAAAATGGGGTCACTTGTGGGGGAGCTCCAAAGTTTGGGCACAGAGGGGCTCTCCAAACGCAACGTGGTGTCCGCTAACAATTTGAGCCGATTTTCCATTCAATTTGTTAGCGGATACCATGTTGCATTTAGAGAGTCCCTGTGTGCCCAAACATTGGAGCTCCCCCACAAGTGACCCCATTTTGGAAACTAGACCCCCCAAGTCACCTATCTAGATGCATAGTGAGCACTTGGAACCCCTAAGTGCTTCACAAATTGATTTGTAAAAATGAAAAAGTGTTTTTTTTTTCACTTTTTCATTTTTACGAATCAATTTGTGAAGCACCTGGGGGTTCCAAGTGCTCACTATGATCTATAAAGGTGCCTTGGGGGGTCTAGTTTCCAAAATGGGGTCACTTGTGGGGGAGCTCCAAAGTTTGGGCACAGAGGGGCTCTCCAAACGCAACGTGGTGTCCGCTAACAATTTGAGCCGATTTTCCATTCAATTTGTTAGCGGATATCATGTTGCATTTGGAGAGTCCCTGTGTGCCCAAACATTGGAGCTCCCCCACAAGTGACCCAATTTTGGAAACTAGACCCCCCAAGGCACCTATCTATATGCATAGTGAGCACTTGGAACCCTTAGGTGCTTCACAAATTGATTCGTAAAAATGAAAAAGTGTTTTTTTTTTCACTTTTTCATTTTTACGAATCAATTTGTGAAGCACCTGGGGGTTCCAAGTGCTCACTATGCATCTATAAAGGTGCCTTGGGGGGTCTAGTTTCCAAAATGGAGTCACTTGTGGGGGAGCTCCAAAGTTTGGGCACAGAGGGGCTCTCCAAACGCAATGTGGTGTCCGCTAACAATTTGAGCCGATTTTCCATTCAATTTGTTAGCGGATACCATGTTGCATTTAGAGAGTCCCTGTGTGCCCAAACATTGGAGCTCCCCCACAAGTGACCCCATTTTGGAAACTAGACCCCCCAAGTCACCTATCTAGATGCATAGTGAGCACTTGGAACCCCTAGGTGCTTCACAAATTGATTTGTAAAAATGAAAAAGTGTTTTTTTTTTCACTTTTTCATTTTTACGAATCAATTTGTGAAGCACCTGGGGGTTCCAAGTGCTCACTATGATCTATAAAGGTGCCTTGGGGGGTCTAGTTTCCAAAATGGGGTCACTTGTGGGGGAGCTCCAAAGTTTGGGCACACAGGGGCTCTCCAAACACAACATGGCGTCCGCTAATTATTCAAGCAAATTTTACAATCAAAAAGTCAAATGGCGCTCCTTCCCTTCCGAGCCCTGCAGTGCGCCCAAACAGTGTTTTTTCCCCAAATATTGGGTATCTGCGTGCCCAGGGGAAATTGCACAACAAATTTTGCGGTCCATTTTTTCTTGTTACCCCTGTGAAAATAAACAAAATTGGGTCTAAAGTAACATTTTTGTGAAAAAAGTTAAATGTTCATTTTTTTCTTCCACATTCAAAAAATTCCTGTGAAGCACCTGAAGGGTTAATAAAGTTCTTGAATGTGGTTTTGAGCACCTTGAGGGGTGCAGTTTTTAGAAAGGTGTCACTTTTGGGTATTTTCTGTCATAAAGACCTCTCCAAGTGACTTCAAATGTGATGTGGTCCCTAAAAAAATGGTTTTGTAAATTTTGTTGGAAAAATGAGAAATCGCTGGTCAACTTTTAACCCTTATAGCTCCCTAACAAAAAAAATTTTGGTTCCAAAATTGTGCTGATGTAAAGTAGACATGTGGGAAATGTTATTTATTAACTCTTTTGTGTGACATATTGCTCTGATTTCAGGGCTTAAAAATTCAAATTTTGAAAATTGCAAAATTTTCAACATTTTTGCCAAATTTCCGTTTTTTTCACAAATAAACGCAAGTGATATCGAAGAAATTTTTCCACAATCATGAAGTACAATATGTCATGAAAAAACAGTCTCAGAATCAGGGGGATCCGTTGAAGCTTTCCAGAGTAATTACCTCATAAAGTGACAGTGGTCAGAATTGTAAAAATTGGCCCGGTCATTAACGTGCAAACCACCCGCGGGGCTTAAGGGGTTAATGGATGCCAGAAATGGCAGAATTTTCTGAAATGTGATCCATGTGACAGAGAAACCACAGTTTTAAATACCTGGCCTGTAGGTAACTATTTTTAACAGCAAACTGGTGTCAATAACTTCACTGACACACTGAAACAAAATTTTAGTGGAGGCCAGAAATGGCAATATTTTCAGCGCAATTATATGTGATCCGTGTGACGAACAAGCCACAGTTTTAAATACCTGGCCTGTAGGTAACTATTTTTAACTTCAAACTGGTATCAATAGGTTCACTGACATACTGAAACAAAATTTTAGTGGAGGCCAGAAATGGCAATATTTTCAGCGCAATTATACTGTATGTGATCCGTGTGACTGACAAATCACAGTTTTAAATAGCTGGCCTGTAGGTAACTAGTTTTAAAAGTGCGGCCTCGTGTCAATCAGTTCACTGACACACTGCAACAAAATTTAAGTTTTTAATAGCTGGATTTTTAGCGCTGTAATCTGGAAAGGCCCTGGCTGCATTCTGCAGTGCCAACAAGCAAATGGCGCAGATAAACAGTGTTCTCTGGATTGCTTTTTAAGCAAATGAGGATTAAAAAAAAATAATCCTGGCACCTGAGACCTGGGCCTATGTCTAGAAATATCTAACAGCAGCAGCAGCAGACAGAACTGGAATGGAGCCTCTTGTGCTATATGCACTGCAGTCTGCTATATACACTGGCTGCCTGCCTATATACACTGGCTGCCTGATATCTCTGCAGATGGATTAGTCCTCAGAAGGACTGTTTGTTGAGATGGATTCTACCTACACTACCTAATTAACAAGCGAATCTCTCCCTAGCTCAGCTGCAGCTCTCCCTACACTGTCTGATTGCGAAGTAGACTGACGATCATGGCGGCACCGGGTCTGATATAGACCTGATGACGCTGTGTGGCCAGCCAGTCACTGTAATGCCACAACCAACATGGCTGGGGCATTACAGTGAGTGGCAGGCAATCTCTGCATGTTCATTGGCTCTGTAAAGAGCGCCAAACATGCAGGGAGGGGACCCGAGCGTCCGCCCGAGCATCTCGCAAGTACTCGGCGAGCTCCGAGCATCTCGAGTACTGAGATGCTCGAGCGAGTACCGAGTACTTGCGTGTGTGCTCACTCATCACTAATAGTGAACAATGATTGTTTTTAACAATTTATTGACAATAGGAGTCAATTCCTGAAGGCTTTCCCCAGGATTAGAGAAAAGTTTCTGTATTATATCCCGAAATAGCGCAACTCATGTCCATGGGCGCTGAATGATACTGTAGCTAAGCATCATACAACTACACTCGCACAATTTCTTCAACTGATTAAAAATGAGAAACATGGCAGTGTTATTATTGAAACAACACCACACTTGTCTAATGCTGTGTCAGGTACAATACAAAACATGTGGACAAGTGTGATTTTGGATGAAAGACACAATGTTTTAATAATCCTGTGCAAAGCATTTAATCATTCATCCATGACTCTTAGCTGGCAAGATTAAGCCACTCATGTCACCTAAAGAATTTCACTGCAACTTTCACCCAGCATGACCATTGACAATTGCACCTTTATCAAAAGGCAATTTTCTTTTTTTAATTATGATTAGCCTTTGCAAAATTAGGATTTTTTGCCATATACAGTTCGAAAAATCCTAACATTGCGGGTTATAGTTAAATTAGTGACAAAATGTACAATTGGTGGTAGAAGGTGGAACTTGATGGACCCAGGTCTTTTTTAAACCTATGGACCTATGAAAATAAGTATTTGATACACTGTCTCTTTTGCAAGTTTTCCCGACTACAAAGAATGGAGAGGTCTGTAATTTTTATTATAGGTACCTGCGATAAAAATTACAGACCCCTCCATTCTTTGTTGGTGGGAAAACTTGCAAAATCGGCAGTGTATCAAATACTTACTTTCCCCACTGTAATTCATTACCTTATTTTGCCTTCTCTCACAAACACAATGCTGCATTGCTGTTTAAAAAGTACGACAAAAGTAGTGGGTCCAGAAAATTCTTATTTTCCCTCACTGACAGCTTAATCTGTCAAAAGGCAGAAGAGAGAACAAGAGGATTTGCTATCTTGGACTTAATTCTTATCAACAGGAAGGAAATGGTTGAGAAAGTAAAAGTATTTCATCCAGTATATATATGCACAAGCAATAGAAATAACTTTGCACTATATTCACCACTGTGAACAAATCATCTAGATTGCTGTACTGGCTTGAGCAAGCTTCCGACTTGCCGACAGATTCTTGGTGTGGGTAATCCTTGTGCAGAATTGCACTTCCATAGATTGAGCACAAGAGCAATCTATGGAAGTACAAGTCTGCACAGAGATCACCCCCATATTTTTGGATAAGTTCTGAAGAAAAACAACTTGTTGTGCTGTTTTCTGTTTTGTATGGACCATAGCCAGTTAGCGGGAGCAACTGCTATGCGACTATTATAGGTGAGGGACTTTAGTATTAAATAAGCCACTTTTACAATTTTTGAGAAAGTACAGGTGGCTGGGAATTTAGGAGGCAGCAATCATGCTATCCTCGAATTTTGGATTACAAGAGGAGGAAGACCAGCGAGGACTCAGACTTTAAGGTTAGACTTCAGAAAGGCAGAGTTTAATGAACTTAAACAGAGAGTTGGAAAAGTCCAATGACCAGATGTTTTAAAGGACAGAAAATGATGAGAAAGATGGGAGATTTTGCTAAATTAAATTCTCACTGCACAATCAGTAACAATCCTGAAAAGAAGGAAGAATTGGAAGCATTAAAGAGACCAAGATGGATGAACACAGAACTTAAACACTTGCTAAAAAGGAAAAAAGAAATGTATATCAAATGGAAAGAGGGGGGCATAGCTAAAGAAGAATATAATTCTACTAGCAGCCCGAGTTCCGAAACAAATATGTTTCGGAAGCTCGAAAAGTGTGTTCTACATAATAAAAACTAACTCAAATTACCCATGTCTATTAACTTTCACCCTTTTTACATGATAAACAGCAAAGCTGTCATAATTAATAACGCCACATATAATTGGCCATGTCCAAACACGGGCTCAGGCAAATAAATGCCGACTCGTTCAAGTGCTTGTCCTTGAGACTTATTAATTGTCATTGCAAAAGTCAGTTTTACTGGAAATTGTCGTCTCTTCAATTTAAATGGTAGTCCTGTTTCTGATGGACATAAATCAATTCCTGGTATAAATACCTTATCACCTTCAGCTGATCTTGTTAAAATCTCTGCCTCAAGAACATTTCTATTCAATGATGTTACAACTAATCATGTACCATTGCAGCTAATGTTTTTCTTGAACTCACCTCAACATTATGCTTTTTATGTAGTAAGATCTGCAGGGAATGCAGGGCAAGCATTAGAAGAGCTAAAGCCAGTAATGAGTAATGAAGTGAGGCTTGTAAGAGAGACCAAAAGCAACAAAAAAAGATTTTGGGAGTATGTCAAAAGTTAAAGAAAAGTCAAATGCTATAGGATTTTTACAGGATGAAAAGGGTGACGTGGTCAAAAATGATGTTGAGAAGGTTGAACTTCTTATTTTTCACCTGTGTTCTCTAACAAAGCAAATGTAACATCAACTGATCTTCAGTGTGCTAGCGAAGGAATAAAAGAATCCACACTATCTATAAACAGAGAGATGGGGAGGGAACACTTAGCTAATTTACATGAATTTAAATCTCCTGGTCCAGATGAATTACATTCTAGGAGGCTGAAAAAGATAGCAGAGGAAACTGCAGAACCACTGACCAGAATCTTTGAAAATTGTTGTCCCTAGCTAAAAACAAAAAAGAAAAGAAGATGGAGCCAGGAAATTACAGGCCAATGAGCCTTACTGCTATACCAGGAAAGATCTTTGAACAAATTATTAAACATCATGTATGTAAGTACTTGGGTACACCAATTAACTAGAGTGAGCATGAGTTTGTAGCAAACAAGTCATCCCAGACTAATCTAATCTCCTTCTATGATGGAATCACTGACTGTGTGGATCAGGATACAACAGTAGATACAGTTATATGAAAAAGTTTGGGCACCCCTATTAATCTTAAGCTTAATGTTTTATAAAAATTGGTGTTTTTGCAACAGCTATTTCAGTTTGATATATGTAATAACTGTTGGACTCAGTAATGTTTCTGCCTTGAAATGAGGTTTATTGTACTAACAGAAAATGTGCAATCTGCATTCAAACAAAATTTGACAGGTGCATAAGTATGGGCACCTCACCAGAAAAGTGACATTAATATTTAGTAGATCCTCCTTTTGCAAAAATAACAGCCTCTAGTCGCTTCGTGTAGCTTTTAATGATTTCCTGGGTCCAGGATGAAGGTATTTTTGACCATTCCTCTTTACAAAACAATTCCAGTTCAGTTAAGTTTGATGGTTGCCGAGCATGGACAGCCCTCTTCAAATGATCCCACAGATGTTCAATGATATTCAGGTCTGGGGACTGGGATGGCCATTCCAGAACATTGTAATAGTTCCTCTGCATGAATGCCTGAGTAGATTTGGAGCGGTGTTTTGGATCATTGTCTTGCTGAAAGATTCATCCCCTGCGTAACTTCAACTGTGTCACTGATTCTTGAACATTATTGTCAAGAATGTGCTGATACTGAGTGGAATCCATGCGTCCCTCAACTTTAACAAGATTCCCGGTGCCTGCATTGGCCACACAGCCCCAAAGCATGATGGAACCTCCACCAAATTTTACTGTGGGTAGCAAGTGTTTTTCTTGGAATGCTGTGTTTTTTTGCCGCCATGCATAACGCCTTTTTGTATGACAAAACAACTCAATCTTGGTTTCATCAGTCCACAGGACCTTCTTCCAAAAAGAAATTGGCTTCTCCAAATCTGCTTTTGCATACCTCAGCCGACTCTGTTTGTGGCGTGGTTTCAGAAACGGCTTCTTTCACATCACTCTCCCATACAGCTTCTCCTTGTGCAAAGTGCATTGTATAGTTGACCGATGCACAGTGACACCATCTGCAGCAAGTTGATGCTGCAGCTCTCTGGAGGTGGTCTGAAGATTGTCCTTGACTGATCTCACCATTCTTCTTCTCTGCCTTTCTGATGTTTTTCTTGGCCTGCCACTTCTGGCCTTAACAAGAACTGTCCTTGTGTTCTTCCAATTCCTTACTATGTTCCTCACAGTGGAAACTGACAGGTTAAATCTCTGAGACAGCTTTTTGTATCCTTCCCCTGAACAACTATGTTGAATAATCTTTGTTTTCAGATCATTTGACAGTTGTTTTGAGGAGCCCATGATGCCACTCTTCAGAGGAGATTCAAACAGGAGAACAACTTGCAAGTGGCCACTTTAAGTAGCTTTTCTCATGATTGCATACACCTGGCTATGAAGTTCAAAGCTCAATGAGGTTACAAAACCCAAAAAAGTGCTTTAGTAAGTCAGTAAAAAGTAGGTAGGAGTATTTAAAACAAGAAAATGATAAGGGTGCCCATACTTATGCACCTGTCAAATTTTGTTTGAATGCAGATTGCACATTTTCTGTTAGTACAATAAACCTCATTTCAAGGCAGAAACATTACTGTGTCCAACAGTTATTACATATATCAAACTGAAATAGCTGTTGCAAAAACAGCAATTTTTATAAAACATTAAGCTTAAGATTAATAGGGGTGCACAAACTTTTTCATATAACTGTATAGAATACCTCAACTTCAGCAAAGCATTTGATAAAGTATCTCATACTATCCTTATTGAAAAATTGACCAAGTATGGAATTGACAAGGCTTCAGTTAGGTGGATTCATAACTGGCTCAGTGATCATACTCAAAGAGTGGTAATAAATCGTTGCACCTCCAATTGGTCAGACCTCCTCTGGAATACTGTGTCCTGTTCTGGGCACCACAATTTAAAAAAGACATCTAAAAACTGGAGAAAGTTCAAAAAAAAGCTACCAGGATGGTGAGCGGACTGCGAACTATGTCGTACGAGGAGCGGCTAAAGGATCTGGGAATGTTTAGCTTGCAAAAAAGAAGGCTACAAAGAGACTTAATAGTGGTCTACAAATATCTGAAGGGATGTCACAGTGTAGAGCGATCATCCTTATTCTCATTTGAACATGCAAACACGAGATGCAATGGAATGAAACTGAAAGGGAAAAGATACAGATTAGATATTAAAAAAACATTTTTTGATAATGAGGGTGATCAATGAGTGGAACAGGCTGCCCTAAGAGGTGGTAAGTTCTCCTTCAATGTAATTCTTCAAACAGAGGCTGAGACAAACATCTGTCTGAGATGGTTTAGTGAATCCGGCATTGAGCAGGGGATTGGACATGATCACCCCGAGGTCCCTTCCAACTCTAACATTCTATAATTCTATGATTCTAATATGATAGTTTAACAGCTTCAGGACCATGCATTGACTTTAAACTTCCAGACGGACTAGATCCTACTCCGCCTGTCCGACTACTCTGCTGTCTCAGTTTCAGGTGACTTTTAAAATGTTGCAAAGTTTTAGAATCAAACACACCTGGCTTTGTTAATACAGCCGGTGCCTGATACATGCTGCCCATGTATTGGGAGCATGTATCAGGTGTCAGGTTCAGTTTGAAAGCCCCCACCCCTGCCACAAAGGTGTAAAATAAATAAATAAAAAATAACAGGTAAAAAATTAAAATAATTAAAACAAATAAATAAAAATGCCATTGTTTATCAAAATTGCAGTTACATGTCCCTCCCCGATAGAGAAAAATATTTGTTACAGAATGGGAAACAATTTTTTCCATGTATTTTAGTAATTCATTGTGATCATGAAAAAATTTCCTTCATTCTTCCACTAATATCATCCAATATCAGCAAAAAAAAGAGAGAAAGAATAGGACAGTGACATAAAAATAAATCCTTTGAATCACTAAAAAAAAAAATCACAAAAATCACTTAAATATCTGATTAAGAAAAAATTTGACAGCTCTGTGAACTTCGTGTACGAAAAAAAATGAAAATGTAGTTGGTCGGGAATGTTGTTAAATGGCCCGGGCTTATATAAACTACCTGACTGAAATTCCCAAAAGTGTGAAAGTAAAAAGTTTGTCCTATTGTATCTAAATAGTGTTTAACTTAAAAATGTTGGCTGTTGCTGGACAATCTGGTATTAATAACCAAGCAATGTGAACTGAGGTCTAAGATGGTAGACATGCAAGAAATAGGAGCATGTTCACACTAGCAAAAAGAAGCAAAACCTACAAAAGACAAAAATATATCTCATACCCTACCATCATTATATATAAATGTAAAGCAAAGTTGCATAATAAATATAGGGTACTTAGTGAACTATTTTTGATCAAAAAAAGTATACAAGCCGTCCCACCAGCGACAAGGTGACCCTAAATTGGGACGGTACCTATACTGCCTATATTAAAAACCTTACTGTATATCAAAGTTGAAGTAATGCATATAAAAGGGTAGACAAATAGGACCGGGTCCCAACTCCAGACCACCTAGGCCCGTGGTAAGCTACATATATACTAATCAGCTCAACAAAGTGGATGCCACACCCTTAAATTGCACAGAATGCAAACAAGACAAAAAACCAAGCAATGTGAACTGAGGTCTAAGATGGTAGACATGCAAGAAATAGGAGCATGTTCACACTAGCAAAAAGAAGCAAAACCTACAAAAGACAAAAATATATCTCATACCCTACCATCATTATATATAAATGTAAAGCAAAGTTGCATAATAAATATAGGGTACTTAGTGAACTATTTTTGATCAAAAAAAGTATACAAGCCGTCCCACCAGCGACAAGGTGACCCTAAATTGGGACGGTACCTATACTGCCTATATTAAAAACCTTACTGTATATTTGATAAAATATATTTGATATACAGTAAGGTTTTTAATATAGGCAGTATAGGTACCGTCCCAATTTAGGGTCACCTTGTCGCTGGTGGGACGGCTTGTATACTTTTTTTGATCAAAAATAGTTCACTAAGTACCCTATATTTATTATGCAACTTTGCTTTACATTTATATATAATGATGTTAGGGTGTGAGATATAATTTTGTCTTTTGTAGGTTTTGCTTCTTTTTGCTAGTGTGAACATGCTCCTATTTCTTGCATGTCTACCATCTTAGACCTCAGTTCACATTGCTTGTTTTTTTGTCTTGTTTGCATTCTGTGCAATTTAAGGGTGTGGCATCCCCTTTGTTGAGCTGATTAGTATATATGTAGCTTACCACGGGCCTAGGTGGTCTGGAGTTGGGACCCGGTCCTATTTGTCTACCCTTTTATATGCATTACTTCAACTTTGATATACAGTAAGGTTTTTAATATAGGCAGTATAGGTACTGTCCCAATTTAGGGTCACCTTGTCGCTGGTGGGACGGCTTGTATACTTTTTTTGATCAAAAATAGTTCACTAAGTACCCTATATTTATTATGCAACTTTGCTTTACATTTATATATAATGATGGTAGGGTATGAGATATATTTTTGTCTTTTGTAGGTTTTGCTTCTTTTTGCTAGTGTGAACATGCTCCTATTTCTTGCATGTCTACCATCTTAGACCTCAGTTCACATTGCTTGGTTTTTTGTCTTGTTTGCCTTCTGTGCAATTTAAGGGTGTGGCATCCCCTTTGTTGAGCTGATTAGTATATATGTAGCTTACCACGGGCCTAGGTGGTCTGGAGTTGGGACCCGGTCCTATTTGTCTACCCTTTTATATGCATTACTTCAACTTTGATATACAGTAAGGTTTTTAATATAGGCAGTATAGGTACCATCCCAATTTAGGGTCACCTTGTCGCTGGTGGGACGGCTTGTATACTTTTTTTGATCAAAAATAGTTCACTAAGTACCCTATATTTATTATGCAACTTTGCTTTACATTTATATATAATGATGGTAGGGTATGAGATATAATCTGGTATTAATGCCCAAGGTAGGTGAGAAAAATAAAAAAAAACATACTCACCTCCTGACAAGCGCCATCTCTCTGTTGTAAGGAGTTGTGCTGGTGCCGATCTATTGAGATCAATATCCAGTGTGGGGCATCATGTGAGCGCTGCAGCCAATCAGACATTTTGTCCCAACTGAGTGGAAGAAACTGTTTTTCTTTGAGCTGGGCTTCGGCAAGGTTGTGGCCTAGGTTATATATGTGACACCCCAGGGGTCTGGTTGCCACAGTAATAGAGATATTACGTCTGAGAGCAGGTGGGAGGTCTCTTGGTCAGGAATCCAATGCATGCCACACCTCCTGCCCAGTCCTGGGAGGGGAAGAACTTCCCCCTATATAAAACTGGGGCTGAGGCAGGGTTAGGGAGAAGAGTAGAGTTAAGAAGAGGAGCAGCTATAGGAAAGAAAGATCAGGAGCTCAGTGGGAGCAGTGCTACAAGGAATCAGGGGCTGGCAGCTGTAGAGCTCGCCCTGATTGAAGAGTTACCACCGGACCCGGAGTCTGAGGCTGTGGGGACTAATCCTTACCCAGCAGCAGAAACCGACCGGCAGGGGATTTCAGGTCCTCTGGCCAAGAAACCCGAAGGCACGGTCACACGCGTGGGACCAGCACCGCCGTCGTGGAGCGGAAGCCACTAGAAGGCCCCGAGTCACCGGCCATACGGGTGAGCACCACACGGTATACTCAGGGACGTGGGCTACTTTTACCCGCCTCTAGCAAGGTAGCCAGAAGAGTACAATTAGTTGGGGAGGGCTACAACTCCGCCTGGCCAGGGGAGATCCCATCTGCTCAAAGACTGACCAGGCCCCGATCGCTAGCCAGTACTCCGGGAGGGTCTATCTTTATCACCAGTAAAGACCCTGAACTACACCGCATCGTCTCTGAGTGGTTCCTGCTACCCCCATCATCCACGTCGGCTGCCCTGAGACCATACCCCTCCCGTTGGGGGTTATACCATCCACGCTGCACAATCCTTCCACCGGCCTCAGCGGTCTGCCCTGCAGCGGCAGCTCCATAGCTGCATTCAACGGGTGGCGTAGTCGTCCATCATCTACTGCTAATACTAAGCCACACAGTTTGACTCCCTGGGCACGGACCGGGTCACCGCCACGAGACTACTACCCCCAACAGGCCCGGCTCCGGATAGTCCCCGCGTGCGCAACGCTACATCAAGTAGGCCCAGGGGCGCGTCAACTTTTGGCGTAGTCGGCAGGATTTCGTGCCCGCAACCACCGGGTACTGCGTGCCTGAAAAAGACTGTTCAAACTTACCAGTGGTGAAGATTCCCGCCATCCGGCGCCATCTTCTACCTTCTTCCCGCCATCCGCGAAGTTTTCCCGCCATCCGGCGCCATCTTCTGCCTTCTTCCCGCCATCCGTGGAGTTTTCCCGCCGTTGGACGCCATCTTGAAGACGCCGCGCGGGAAGAAGAGGGGCGTGGACTCCGAAAGCGCGCGAGAACTGAAGCCCCGCCTCACGTCCGGACGTTGCGTAAGGTCCTGGAAGGAGCCCAGCAGACGCCGACGTCACAGGAGCGCGACGGAAGGTCCTCAACCCTGACGATCCACTGCGGAGCCGCGGCCTACAGAAGAGGATCATCGCAAGGTAGGCCACGGTCCACTAGGGGGGGAGAAAGATGTCAGATACGGAGGAGAGCTTCACTGCCTCAACCCCCGCCAGCGCCACCGCTGCTGCAGTCATGCCTTTCACCATGCCCTATATCCCGGGAGCAGCCTGGCTACCCCAGTACTCAGGGGAGTCACATACCCTGAATGACTTTAGAGAAAAGCTGGATAGCCTCTTCCAGGTGTACCCCCTCACAGAAGAGCAAAAAGTGAGCATCCTGGTGGCCCAACTAACCGGGGCAGCCCAAAGGGAGGTAAAGTCCTGGCCACCTGGGAGGAGGACTGTCGCAGGGATACTAACCCGGCTGAGGGACACCTTTGATACCCGCACCTCAGCCGAGATTAAGCTTAGATTCTATGGGTGCAAACAGCGAGCACATGAGAATATAAGGGACTATGCACTAAACCTACAAGAGGCCCTGAGAGCCATTAAGCAGACTGACCCTGACGGCGTGGGAAACGAGGACAGGCTGTTGACTGAACAATTTATAGAGGGACTATATTGCAATGCCCACCGAACCCAGTTGCGGGCAATGGCCTTACAGGATCCTCATCTGGACTTTGCACAGTTCAAGGACAGAGCCATCCGGGTGCTCCGAGAACCGGCACCGGGTGGCGTTGTGACCCACAGGCGCCCTACTACCACTTACCACCAGGAGGCGGCGCCCTTGTTGGCAGGGCCTGTGGGAGCTGATGCGCAGGCTTTGAGCAATGACCCGGCTCCAGACCTGCACCATCAGGTCCAAGAGCTAGCTAAAAGCGTTGCTGCGCTAACCCGAACTGTGCAGTCTTTACAGGTTTCTGCTCCAGGGAAGATCCAGCTGGCATCCGGACCGGAGGACATCCCGTGGCGTCGACCAAGGAGGACCCCACCGGCCAGAGGAAGACCCAGCGACCGGTACAACGAGGACGGACAACCCATCTGCCGCCGCTGCAATCAACCCGGACATATGGCAAGGTACTGTCCTTTAAACTGGCACAACCTGGGGTAGAGGGCCAACCCCCAGGAAAAAGATCACCAGGCCCATCGAACTGGCGCGACAAATATGTGGGAGGACGTCCAGTCTTGCCTGTGGTACTGGATGGCATCCCTATGAGTGCCCTACTGGACACCGGGTCACAGACCCTGAACTACACCGCATCGTCTCTGAGTGGTTCCTGCTACCCCCATCATCCACGTCGGCTGCCCTGAGGCCATACCCCTCCCGTTGGGGGTTATACCATCCACGCTGCACAATCCTTCCACCGGCCTCAGCGGTCTGCCCTGCAGCGGCAGCTCCATAGCTGCATTCAACGGGTGGCGTAGTCGTCCAACATCTACTGCTAATACTAAGCCACACAGTTTGACTCCCTGGGCACGGACCGGGTCACCGCCACGAGACTACTACCCCCAACAGGCCCGGCTCCGGGTAGTCCCCGCGTGCGCAACGCTACATCAAGTAGGCCCAGGGGCGCGTCATATACTTTGGCTTATCTAAGGGAACCAGATTTCCATGTTGAAAATGGCTTCAACTGCTGTGCTCTAATTGTAATCAGCTTTCTAAATGATTTTTTTTTGCCTCAGCTGCCCGACATACTTGTAAAAATTGACTTTATTCTTATACCTCACCATTTGTGAATCACTCCTCAATATTTGATCCTATGGGTGGACCCTGGCTGTCCTTGGCATCTTCTGCAATGCTGATATTCCAGCAACTCCTTGCCTTTGTCGATGTGCACATTTGGGCTTGCTCACATGAGTGTATACATCGGATGAGTGCTATCCAATGTTTTATTGACCCAATGCTATTCTATGGAGCAGTACTGATTTGACATGAGAAAAAAAATCGCAGCATGCTGTGAGTGGCTGCACAAATGAGATCACGTGTGCCCATTCAAGTTTATAGGTGTGTGTAAAATCATTGGACTGCAATCGAATGTCGGTGTAGTCCAATTTCCGAGGACACAGAGACAATGGAGAAGATGGAGAATTAAGCTCTCCATCTTCTCTGCACCTGTGATAAGATTCTCTCATGCAAGAGAATCGGATCACACTAAGCTGACACTTGGCTTGAACGCTGATGAGAGATTGAGCCGAGTGTCGTTATAATTTATCTGATACTCTCCAAAGAGAGAATCATCGCTCATGTGTGCGAGCCCATAATGATGATAATACTGGTACTGGTGCTGATTACTAGCTGATTACATTTTCATTATCTGCATGCATTATCCAGTTAGTAAAGGTTAATGAGAGGAGCTGGAACATTGATGTTTTACAACTTCAAAAGAAATTCCATGAATTTTATAATTAAACTACATTTTTCTTTTCTCTTTTTATGCAGTATTCTAAGATTTACATATTAAAATAATTTTGAGTTGTACTGAAAATGTTCAATGCAAATTGAGTGCAGTATCCAATATGTGTGCATGCCATAAGACACATGGAATTGTATTGTATATGTGCCCTTTACAGGAAAAGGTCAACCATAATTTTCAGCATATAACTAACAGTTAACGTATAATTTGATTGGATTTAAATCTATTTCTTAGTTTCTTTGATTGGCACAGAACAGGTTATAATACGGATTGTTTTATGTAATTACAGTATATATTCTAGAAAATGCATATATACTGTAAAATACCATTCGAGACAAAACTAAAAGCAACCTGTCTTCACATACTGGTTATCATGCACCTATTAATTGCACCAACAACACGTGACTTTGGAAATGTAAAATGGCAACCTTAGTCAGAGATGTCTAGGTCCAAACTATGTTTAAGTAGAAGAAGATCTATGAGCAAGCACAAAGTTCGCTTTTTTATGTTGACTCTTCAGCTAATAATATGGTTTGTGGAGCGAAAATTTTTACTTTTGGAAAGGCCTCCTTATAGCCCACATTTATATGGTTCATTTGTATCCACTGGTGCACTCTAGAGGGAACCTGTTATTAGATTCATGCTGACCCTACTATGCAAAGCATAAATCAAAGCCTGACGTTTGAGGAAAAACATATTTTGACAAGCTGGCCAAGGACTATACGAAGAGACCCCGGCCATCTCCTCCTCGCTCGGATCTAGGTGATTGGCAGGTCTCTTTCAAGTGTGTAGATAGGGAAAGACCTGTCAATTTAGAGCACCATAGAAAGTAAAAACAATGTATACTCACCTCCTGCAGCAACACAGTCCACTGATATTGGCACCTCTGTTCCCGACAGACGACATGGCATTCTTGTGTCTCTTGACCACGGCAACCAATCAGTGTCTGCTGACTAGCTGCAGCATTTACTATTTTATCAGATCTGTCTTTTGCTCTAATGGAATATTAATAAGCTGTAGTTCATTAGCTTTACGATTTTAGAAACCTGAAGTGGTTAAAAATGGCACCAGAGAAGCCGTGCTTTCTTCCTTCTGGAAGAGAGCTATTTTGCATAAAAATAGTGAAAGGACAAGTTGGCCTTCTTCTACTGTACATCACTGAAACAACATTAATGCAAACATATGCTCCATCTTGCTGCTGTGTGGTCACATGAAAAACATTTTATATTAATGCAGTTCAGCTGACAAACGAAGATGATGGGTACTGAATGCTGTCAAGCCATTTACTACCAATTGAACATTTGTATTTAATAACACCATGAATTCTAATATTTTAGCTGGAATTGTTTAATTACATTCCACTGGACATATACACCTGGAAAGCTGTAATCAGACGTGTATGAAGGTATATCAACTAAACTATCAACTAAAATGGGCAAGACATAGTAAAAACAAATGTTCTATTGAATACATTTTTTCAAGTATATATCATACTGTGTTTTTTTTATGTCTAAAAAATGTAGTTCACTGCACTGTCCAAAAAGAAAACAAAACCAAAATGTATAAATGACTATTGTTTCAATGGGAGACACATTGAAACATATGTGTAACAGAGTGTTTCAATACGTATAAGGTATACAATTTTAATTGATTAAGTGGGTAAAATAAGATTTACTCGTTTAGACACACTCTCTGCACCTCCTCAAAAAGCTTGAATTGAAATCCAGGGGGATAGACCAATAAAAGCTAGTTGAAAAAAAAACCCAAAAACTTAAAAAAATAAATGGATAGAGATTAGTGATGGGCGAGCACTAAAATGCTCAGATGCTCGATGCTCGGGTCGAGCAAATTGGAATGCTCGGGTGCTCGACCCGAGCAACGAGCCCAATGTAAGTCTATGGGAAACTCGAGCATTTTTCAGGCGGCTCCCCCCGGCGGTCTGAAGAGGGCCTAAAAATTGCCCAAATCGATGGGAACAGTGCTCAAATGACATGGGAACTGCATGGGGAAGACCCCTGGAAGCATTTCTGACTCCAAGGTCACTGCTGTCAACAACGCCACTTTTACGGACTCACAATAAAACATACAAAAACGAAACAAAAATGGATTTTCCTGGGATATATGTTAAGGAACATCCTATCCAGGGTAAGGGTAATGACTTGTACATAAGGCAAAATAAATAACCAAAACCAAAAATACTCCTCCACACCTTGGGCTATGTTCACACGTAGCGTTTTTGATGCATTTTTGCACTTTTGCATTGCTTTCAACCAAGATAAATTCATTCACTGGGAAATGTCATTTTAACATTTTACAACCTTATCTGGCCATGTGGTGTGTGACACATCATCAAACACATGCATACAGTGTTGAAAACTCATGGGAACAGCATGGGGAAGACCCCTGTAAGCATCTCTGACTCCCAGGTCACTGTCTAAAAGTGTTCCCATCATAAGTGATCCTTGGTGCATGCGAAGATGCCTCCCGCCATGCACCTATCATTGCAGATTTGCAACAATCACCGTCCACGTCCTTGTCCCAGTGCAGCGTTCAGTTGTCCCTACCCCATTCCTTGGAATGCAAGCGCAAGTATGCAGCCAGCCACTCACCCACCCACAGGCTCCAGTACTATAATGCCAAATTCTTGACAGCTGCTTACAATTGAAATGTGGCCTTTTAGGCTCATGGAGGCAGAAGCTGTCCACAATCTTATGGCGGCAGCGACTGGGTATCCATACACAGTCTCCAGACTCCACTATTTGTCCCGGTATCATCTCCGCCTTCCACAAGCATGGGTGCCACAACATTACCCGTGCCCTCCCCAGTGCACTTACTGGGAAGGACCGCCTAACCACAAACACGTGGTCAAGTGAATGTGGCCAGGGACAGTACAGAGCCAGTCCACAGCTTTTTTTGCTGAGAGCTGAATTTCACCGCAGCCATATTCATTAGCTTGGCGAAAGGACTTGGGAAACGATATCTAATCCAGCTGTCATTTCTCCCAGGAAGTTCTCTAAAGCTGCTTTCACTTGAAATGTGGCCTTTTAGGCTCATGGAGGCAGAAGCTTTTCATAACCTCATGCCAGCGGCGGCCAGATGTCCATACTTGGTCCCAAGCCGCCACTATTTCTCCCGGTATCATCTCCGCCTTCCACAAGCACGGGTCCCACAACATTACCCGTGCCCTCCCCAGTGCACTTACTTGGAAGGACTGCCTAACCACAAACACATGGTCAAGTGAATGTGGTCAGGGGTGGTACGGAGTCAGTCCACATTAAAAATGCAGCCATAGAGAGTCCTGAAACCTTCTCACACACTTTTCTTAGCCAGGGCTGCTTCTTGGCAGGGTTGGACGGTCCCACCAGAGAATCCTCTGGTATGCCCTGGCTTCTACATCAGGAGAGTTCATGATAGCGCTAACTTTGCAGCTGCTATGGGGCTCTTGAGTGGGGGAGAAAGGTGAGCCATCAGAATCAAATTCTCTGGTGGGCCCAATGTTTTTCAATCTGCAACAGCTTCTCAGTGGGAGTTGTATTTCACCACAGCCATTTTCTTTAGCTCGGTGAAAAGACTGGCATAGTGGGAAACCATATCTACTCCGGCTGTCATTTCTCTGTTACCAGGTTCCGCCCATTATTACACACGACCATGCCTGGCTGTATGTTCAGTGGTGAGAGCCACAGATCAGGCTGCTGTGTTACAGCTTTAAACAACTCTGCAGCACTGAACGGTTTGTTTCCTAAGCATTAAGCATGTTATCTTCAGCACAGCCTGTTGCTGCTTGGCCAAGGCAGTGCTGCAGTGCTTTCAGCTTGTGACTGATGTATTCATTTCGGAGATGGAGGAGGAGGTGCAGGAGCTGAACAATGTAATTTCATTGAGATTACATTGGCGACTCTGTTTTTTATACTAAAGAAAGATCCTACTGTTTTGTTTTTTTTTAAGTTATTTTTTAAGACAAATGCATTCACTGGGAAATGTTTTTTTAACATTTTACAACCTTATCTGGCCATGTGGTGTATGACACATCATCAGACACATCCTGTTTCATTTATGATGGAGGGACTCTGAAAGTCACAAAGCCTATTTTTATAGGGCCATCAGGCGGCCCTTACTATTCTTTAAAGGCCAGCAGTCGGCCATCGCTATTGTTAGAGAGCCATAAGCCGGCTATGCTTTGTTGTTCCCATTATTAACGAGTGGGTCTCCTATACTGTTATTGCGTATCCAGTGACTGCAAGGGCTGCCAAATATTCGGACGCAACCCAATACCCCTATGAAGAGACAGAGGAGGGTCTCAGTAAAAAAAATGTTCACATTATAAAGGAGCAGGTCACCTATAGTGGTAATGCCCATGCTGTGACTGCAAGGGCTGCCAAAATTTTATAAAAACCCCACTAACAATTTAAAGACACAGAGCAGGGCCACAGTAATGAGTACAACATGTTCCCATTAGAAAGGAGAGGGTCTGCCATACAGTTATAGGGTATGCAGTGAGTCCATCGGCTGACAAAATATAGGAAAAACCCCACTAACAATTTAAAGACACAGAGCAGAGCCACAGTAACGACAAATTCCCATTAGAAAGGAGAGGGTCTCCCATACTGTTTGCCTATGCAGTGAAGCACTGGCTGCCAAAAATTTGGAGGAACTCCAATGCCCCTTGGAAGAAATGTAGAGGGCCTCATGAAAAAAAATTTCCATTATTAGGAAATGCGTTTCCCATAGTGTTGGCGTATGCAGTGAATGCAATGGCAGCCAAAAATTGGGAGCCACTTCAATGCCCCTTGGAAGAGACGTAGAGGGCTTCATGAAAAAATGTTCCCATAATTAGGAAGTGGGTCTCAGATAGTGTTGGCCTATACAGTGAATTCAAGGGCTGAAAAAAAAATTGGGAGGCACTCCAATGCCCCTTGGAAGAGACGTAGAGGACCTCATAAAAAATGTTCCCATTAGAAAGTAGTGGGCTCCTATACTTGTAATGCCCATGCACTAAGTGTATGGGCTGACAAACATTTACCCCTGGGGGGTATACATGAACATACTGTATACATTTTTTTTTTTACGGGCATCATAAAAACCCTTTAAAAAAAATTATGTGGGTGTTGCATCACGGACCACGGTCACCCTGGTGATATGGTGGTGGAGGATGAGGATGAGGAGAAGGAGGAGAACAAGAGCAAATAGCCCAAATCAGGAAGCATATACCCATGTGTGGGTGTGAAAAGGTGCATGGGAATACACCTCCCAAAAAAAGACACTGGATTTGAGTTTATGTTACGCTGCTATCATTCGGTGGTGTTGAGAAGTCTGGCCCAATCCAGCCCTTGTTCATTTTTATAAGAGTCAGCCTGTCAGCATTTTCAGTTGACAGTCAGATGCGCTTATCAGTTTTAATTCCACCAGCGGCACTAAAAACCCGCTCTGATAAAACGCTAGCGGCAGGGCAGGCCAGGACAGGCCAGGACCTCCAAGGCGTAGAGAGCCAGTTAATTCCACATATCCAGCTTGGATACCCAATAATTATAAGGCACAGAGGAATCACGGAGGATGTTGGTACGGTCGGCAAGGTGCTCCCTCAGCATCTTACCAAAACTTTGCACTCCTTGTGAGGGCCTGTGCGATGGGAGGGGCTGAAAAATTTCTCCCAGAACTTTGACAGTGTTCCCCTCCCTCTGCTGTATTGAAGTTGTGTCTCTCTCGCCTGTACTCCTTGGCTGTCCAACGAACTGTGACCTCTGCCGCCAGAATTTTCAGATGGGATTTTTTTTAATAGTTCCGCAACAAGGGCCTTCTGGTACTGCCCCATTTTTGTAGACCTGTCCACCTCAGGAACAAGAGATATAAAGTTCTCCTTGTAGCGTGGGTCTAGAAGTGTCACCAACCAAGGGTCTTGGGAAAGGTAGCATAGCATAAACTCAGCCATGTGTGCCAGACTGCGAACAGGTAAGGCTTCCGTGTCCACACCAAGAGGACGAGTGACCATGCTCTCCTCCTCCTATCTGTCCTCAGGCCATCCACTTTGAACAGACGGTATGACAGTTGTGCAGGTAGTACCGTCTATAGCGCATGAAACTAGCTCTTCCTCCTCCTTCTCTTCCTCATTGTCACCCAATCCACGTTGGAATGAGATGAGGCTGGGCTGTGTGTAATCACCCTGTATGGTTCCCTACTTCATCTCATCATGCTCTGCCTCCAATGCATCCTCTTTGATTGTGAACAGAGAGCATTTCTGAAGACAGAGAAGAGAGATGATGATGCTAATTATGGCATCATTGCCGATCACCATCTTTGTGGAGTCCTCAAAGTTTTGGAGGATGGTACATATGTCTGACATCCATGTCCACTCCTGAGGTCTAATGTGTGGAGTCTTAACTGAATACCAACGGCCTTCTTGAAACTGCTAATCAGCAACTGCCCTCTTCTGCTCACAAATCCTTCCCAACATCTGCAGTGTAGAGTTCCAATGCGTGGGGACATCACACAACAGTCTGGGAGTCGGAAACTACAAACACTGCTGAAACATGGCAAGGGTGGCGGAAGCTGTTGGTAACTTTCTAAAATGGGCACTCAGGTGGCGTACTTTAACAAGCAGATCCCACACCTCCGGGTAGGATTTGAGAAATCGCTGAACCACGACGTTAAGCACATGGGCCAGGCATGGTACGTGTGTGAGCTCGCCTCGCCTCAGAGCTGCCACCAGGTTCCGGCCATTGTCACACATGACCATTTCTGGCTGTAGGTTCAGCGGTGTGAGCCACAGATCAACCTGCTCTTTCAAAGCTGTCCACAACTCTTCAGCATTGTGCGGTTTGTCACCTAAGCATATTAGCTTCAACACAGCCTGTTGCCGCTTGGACGAGGCAGTGCTGCAGTGCTTCCAGACTGTAGACTGTGGGGGTAACCTTTATTGAACTAGGGCTTGCGATCCTTGGCGTCGGGAGGACGTGTTCCGTCCCAAGGTCCGACTGGGTCCCGGCTTCCACTATGTTAACCCAGTGTGCCGTCAGCGAGATGTACCATCCCTGCCCACAAGCACTTGTCCACGTGTCAGTGGTTAGGTGGACTTTCCCAGTAACTGTGTTATTGAGGGCATGGCTAATGTTTTGTGACATGTGCTTGTGTAATGCTTGGAAGGCACACCGAGTACCGAGGAACGGTCACCGCCATAAGGTTACGGAATGCTTCCGTCTGCACGAGTCTAAAAGCCAACAATTCAAGCGCAAGCAGTTGCAAAATGTGTGAATTTTGTAGTGTGGCCTGTGGGGCATTGGGTGCATATTTGCGCTTGCGTTCCAAAAGACTGGGGTATGGACAACTGAACGCTGCGCTGGGACAAGGACGTGGACATGCTTGCTGATGGTGGTACTTGAGAGTGTGCAATGACAGGTGCAGAGCAGGAGGCATCTTCACATGCACCATGGACAGGGGAATGACTTGCATGCACAACAGCGTAAGAAGCAGTGATGCCACCCGCAGACACTGTTCCTGGACCCTGGAGTTCGGCCCACAAAGTCGGGTGCTTTGCTGCCATGTGCCTGATCATGCTGGTGGTGGTCAGGCTGGTCATTTTGCAGGTTGTGCAAATGGCCTTTTTGGGGTTATTGGCAGAGTCTTTAAAAACACTCAGACTCGGGAAGACCTAACAGTTGTACTGGCAACTTCCTTTGTGTTGGTGTTAGGGGGAGCGGTTGCCTGCCTTCTGTCTGTGGCCACCACACTGCTTCTTCCTGCCTGTTGGGTTGCTCTGCCTCCCTCCCCCTGTGTGCTGCTCTCCTCGCTCTGCATGTCCTCCTGCCAGGTTGAGTCAGTTACTATATCATCTACCACCTCGTCTTCTACTTCCGCACTCTGGTCCTCCTCCTGACTTTCTGGCAATTGTGTCTCATCATCGTCCACCTCTTGTGACACTTTCCAACCGTCGCCTTTGTGTGACCGTGGCTGTTCAAATATTTGGGCATCGCTACATGCGATCTCCTCTTGCCCCTCTTCAAGTGGACCGGGCGAGAGGCCCGAATCTATAAATGGAAAAGTGAACAGCTCTTTGGAGTGTCCAAGTGTGGGATCAGTTGTCTCTGGGCACTCGGCATGGTGGGAGGAAGAATGTTCAGGGTGAGGAATATGCAGTCCAGACTCACGGCTACTGAGACTTGACCGTGTGGAAGAGAAGGTGGTGGTGGTGGTGGGTAAGTGACTGGAAGCATTATCTGCTATCCAACCAATAATCTTTTCACACTGCTCTGTGTTCAATAGTGGTGTTCTGCAATCCCCTATTATTTGGGACAGGAAGGTCGAGTGAGAAGATGTGGGTGTTTGTTGTGGCACAATTTCAGCTTGCCCACGACCTCGGCATCTGCATGCAGCATCACCATCACGTCCAGTTCCCTGTCCCTTGCCACGTGCCTTGCCCATTTAAAATGGAGGACAATATCTTCCACGCTCACTACAAATGACTGAATTTGGAGCGAACTTATATGTGATCCGTGTGACGGACAAACCACAGTTTTAAATACCTGGCCTGTAGGTAACTATTTTGAACAGCAAACTGGTGTCAGTAGCTTCACTGACACACTGAAACAAATTTTTAATGGAGGCCAGAAATGGCAGTATTTTCTGAAAACCTATATGTGATCCGTGTGATGGACAAACAACAGTTTTAAATACCTGACCTGTAGGTGCAAGATAACAACTTAAAAACATTAATCCCCTTGAAAATCCTGTCCATTAGATGATATTCACTTGTCCCAACGGTTTTTCTACTGTTCAAAATACTTTTATATTCTTCTGAACTAATGCTGTTAAGTGCCTCCAGTTATTTTTTCTTAACCTCTTCTACGTCCTGAAAACGCTTTCCCTTTAGTTTTTTCTTCATTCTTAGGAATAAGAAGAAGTCGGAGGGGTTAGTTTCGGTGAGTAAGAGGGGAGAGAAATCATTGTCATGCTGTTTTTCACCAAAAACTGGTTGATTTTCAACACTGTGTGGGCAGGCGTGTTGCCATGATGAAGCAGACAGTCCCCCAATTGCCACATTTCAGTCTTTTTTTTCTCACTATTTCACACAATCGCTTCAGCACTTGCAGATAGTAATGTTGATTCACTGTGGTGCCATGAGGAACAAATTCAACGTGAACGACTTCTTTATGTTGAAAAAACAAACCATTATGGACTTCAAATTTAATTTCACTTTGTCGTGCTTGTTTTGGTCTGGGCGATGAAGCTGTCTTCCATTGGCTGGACTGCTGCTTTGTTTCAGGATCATACGTTTAACTCCAAGATTCATCCCCTGTGATGACTTTTAACAAAAAATTAGGGTCCCCTCTCTCACTCGCCCGACCCAGCACCCTTGCAACTTCTTATTCCCAAGAATGAAGAAAAACCTAAAGCGAAAGCGTTTTCAGAACGTAGAACAGGTTAGGAAAAAATAGCTGGAGGCACTTAACAGCATTAGTTTAGAAGAATATAAAAAATGTTTCGAACAGTGAAAAACCATTGGGACAAGTGCATATGATGTAAAGGACTGTACTTTGAAGGGGATGTTTTCAAGATGTTATCTTGAATAAAAAAAAATTTAAATAAGTAATTCAGTTTTTTGGGGGGATACCCCCTGTATGCTACCTCACTGATTTAGGTTGCTTTTTATTATTCTACTTTTACCTGTCTGGTATAATGTATCATACAGTGGACAGAAATGTGACTATCTAGACCAGGGATGTCAAACTTAAATACACAGAGGGCCAAATTTAAAAATTTGGACAAGGTCGCGGGCCTACCTTGATATTCAATAAAAAAAATGTCTACAATTGGGGAAGCTTTTCCTTATCATCAAATATAATGATTACAATTTTCATATGGAGACAAACTTTACTTGTCCCACAAAGTACATTTTAATTAATAGATCTTAGAACAAAATTAGCACATAATCACAAATGGGTCATACTGGAATATTATAATATGTTATGTAAAAGCAGTAAAAAGCATATGGCCCAGTGGCCTAATTTAATAAATATGTAATAACAAAGGATAAAAAAACATTGAATTAATAAATAATACAGATAGTAAAGTATGTTGCCACCAAAAGTGCCCCCCAAACACAGTATGATACCCCCACAATGAATTCCTCCACAGTACCCTCCACATGCACCGTATAATGACCCAACTGTACCCCCTCAGCAAAGTATGGTGACTCATCACAGTTTGATGCTCCAACTGTGACCCTCTACACAGGATAATGGGCCCCACATAGTCCTCCATACAGAATACTGGGACACACATAGTCCTCCATAAAGAATAATGGGGCCCACATAGTCCTCCATACAGAATAATGGGCCACACATAGTCCTCCATACAGTATATTGGGCCTCACATAGTCCTTCATACAGTATAATGGGCCCAACATATTCCTCCATACAGTATAATGGCCCCCATATAGTCCTCCATACAGTATAATGGGCTCACATAGTCCTCCATACAGTATAATGGCCCCACATAGTTCTCCATACAGTATAATGGCCCCACCTAGTCCCCACCTTCACGGAACAAATATAATCATTCTGAAGGCCAGATTTGGCCCTTGGGCTAGCGTTTGACATGTGTGGTCTAGACTCTAGAGATTTACTTTTGTACTCAAATTGGTAGGTGATGTACTGCAGTATTTGACTGAAGTCACATGTATTGATATTACCAAAAGTCAGATCTTCATATCTCCTGGACTGTTCAATCTATGTTAGGCAATGAGTTATTTTCATATGATCTTCTCATGTTTGTCGCAAATGTGTTTTTGTAGTTTGTCAGATATACACCTTCAAAATGCATGGAGGACCCTGACTAAAAAGGGTAATCAGCCCAAGTGTTAGATATTTAGCATATTTGCATATGTCCTATGATTATGCATTACATATAAAATGTACTAAATATGGCTAACCAGAATGAACTTTCAGTTTTCAATTCATATTGTTAAACCGATGACGGCCTTTTACCTACCTGAGAGCAGAGATTTGTCTGTTTGGTTAAATGTGCGGGAATCTGAGCAGCTTTTGCTGACTGAGCAGAACTCTTCACAGCTCAATGATACAGAACTTAGTGTAGTAAGATCCTAGTGGATATATGATCCTCATCAGCTGTGTATACTTCTCTCAATGGATTAGATGTTACTTGGCCATCAAGCTGAAGGTTTGTACCTTGCATCTCTAAATAGACTCTTCTACATCTCTTTCCTTTTTCTGGCCTCATTTTAGCTCCAGTAATATCCTATCCCCTTTGATCTAAATATCATCTGACGTCATAGGGTGATTATATAGTATACCTATATGATTCTTTGTATTTAAGGAGTAGAGCCATATCTAGCCCCATTTATACAATGGGAGCTGAAAGGGAAGTTATCATCAGAAAATGGCCTGTTTATTAAATAATGATTTTGTGTTAAATGTATTTTTTCAACATTTTTATCATTTTTTCCATATCACAATTATTATTAAAAAAAAAACAAGAAAACTGAAATTTGCAATGTTTTACACTGGACACATGGGGGGCAATTCATCAAAGCATTTTTAACAGATTTCTGGTGAAAAAAAGTTTTGAAAAGTCTCTTTTTATGCAAAGGCGAGGTTGTGCAAAACAGTGCAATTTTTGAAGTTCACGCCATTTTCGCCCCAGGTCCAACAAACTGGGCGGAGCTGGGACTGAACAGGGACGGGGTGTGGTAAATCTTTGTGGCGAAGTGCACAGAGTGGCACATGCCACTATGCACCTCACTTGATTCATTAAGACAGAGGCATGAGCCTTTTAATGAATCAGGAGCATCTGCTACAAAACGCCCCTTCATCAAGACCGGCGAGAGAATCTCCGGTCTTGATGAATCGCCCCCATGTTTATTTTAGACTCTTACTTCCTGTAATTTCAGGAAGAATGTACAGGAATTTTCTTATTACTAGAAGAAGGAGTACAATGACAGGTAACACCTATATACATACAGTGGGGAAAATAAGTATTTGATACACTGCCGATTTTTTTTAAGTTTTCCTACCTACAAAGAATGGAGAGGTCTATAGTTTTTATCGTAGGTACATGTCAATTGTGAGAGACAGAATCTAAAAATAAAACACAGAAAAACACATTGTATGATTTTAAAATAATTAATTTGCATTTTATTGCATGAAATAAGTATTTGATCACCTAGCAACCAGCAAGAATTCTGGCTCTCACAGACCTGTTAGTTTTTCTTTAAGAAGCTCTCCTACTCTGTACTCATTACCTGTATTAATTGCACCTGTTTGAACTCATTACCTGTATAAAAGACACCTGTCCACACACTCAATCAATCACACGCCAACCTCTTCACCATGGCCAAGACCAAAGAGCTGTCTAAGGACACCAGGTACAAAATTGTAGACTTGCACAAGCCTGGGATGTGCCACAGGACAATAGGAAAGCAGTGTGGTGAGAAGGCAACAACTGTTGGCACAATTATTAGAAAATGGAAGAAAAACAAGATGACTGTCAATCTTCGTTGGTCTGGGGCTCCTTGCAAGATCTTGCCTCAAGCAGTAAGGATAATTCTGAGAAAGGTCCAGAATCAACCAAGAACTACACAAGAGGACTTGGCCAATGAACTGAAGAGAGCTGGGACAATAGTCTTAAACATTACAGTTAGTAACACACTATGCCATCATGGATTAAAATCCCGCAGGGCACGCAAGGTCCCCCTACTCATGCCAGCACATGTTCATACCAGTTTGAAGTTCGCCAATGACCATCTGGATGATCCAGAGGAGGCATAGGAAAAGGTCATGTGGTCAGATGAGACCAATATAGAATGTTTTGGTATGAACTCCACTCGCCGTGAAGGAAGAAGGAGGAGGAGGAGTACAACCCCAAGAACACCATCCCAACCATGAAGCATGGTGGGGGAAACATCATACTTTGGGCTTTCTGCAAAGGGGACAGGGCGACTGCACCGTATTGAAGGGAAGATTGCGAGATTTTGGCCAACAACCTTCTGCCTTCTGTAAGAGCATTGAAGATTGGTCATGGCTGGGTCTTCCAGCATGACTATAAACCAAAACACACAGACAGGGCAACTAAGGAGTGGCTCTGTAAGAAGCATTTTAGGTGGCCTAGCCAGTCTCCAGCCCAGAACCCAATAGATAATCTTTGAAGGGAGCTGAAACTCAATGGTGCCCAATGACAGACTCAAAACCTGAAAGATATGGACAAGATCTATATGGAGGAGTGGGCCAAAATCCCTGCTGCAGTGTGTGCAAACATGGTCAAGAACTACAGGAAACATCTGACCTTTGTAATTGCAAACAAAATTTTCTGTACCAAATATTAAGTTCTGTTTTACATTGTATCAAATACTTATTTCATGCAATAAAATGTAAATTAACTATGTAAAACTCATACAATGTGATTTTCTGTTTTTTATTTAAGATTCTGTCCCTCACAGGAAAAGTGTACCTTCGAGAAAAATTACTGACCTGTCCATTCTTTGTAGGTGGGAAAACTTGCAAAATCGGCAGTGTATCAATTAATTATTTTTCCCACTGTAGCTCATATAAAAAGAGCCACTATTCACAATCACAGCTGACCCTGTTCCCCCTCCTTTCACAATAACCTTTGCACAGGCTTAGTTGACACGTCATTAACCACTTCGCGCCAGAGCCTGTTTTTGCCTTTGTGACCGGGCCAATTTTTTCAATTCTGACCACTGTCAATTTATGAAGTAATTACTCTGGAACGCTTCAACATATTCCCCTGATTCTGAGATTTTTTTTTCATGACTTATTGTACTTCATGATAGTGGTAAAATTTCTTTGATATCACTTGTGTTTATTTGTGAAAAAATCGGAAATTTGGCAAAAATTTTGAAAATTTTGCAATTTTCAAATTTGAATTTTCATGCCCTTAAATCAGAGAGATATGTCACACAAAATAGTTAATAAATAACATTTCCCACATGTCTACTTTACATCAGCACAATTTTGGAACCAAAATTTTTTTTTTGTTAGGGAGCTATAAGGGTTAAAAGTTGACCAGCGATTTCTCATTTTTCCAACAAAATTTACAAAAACATTTTTTTAGGGACCACATCATATTTGAAGTCACTTTGAGGGGTCTTTATGACAGAAAATACCCAAAAGTGACATCATTCTAAAAACTGCACCCCTCAAGGTGCTCAAAACCCCATTCAAGAACTTTATTAACCCTTCAAGTGCTTCACAGGAATTTTTGGAATGTGGAAGAAAAAAATTAACATTTAACTTTTTTCACAAAAATGTTACTTTAGACCCAATTTTTTTTATTTTCACAGGGGTAACAGGATAAAATGGACCCCAAAATTTTTTGTGCAATTTCTCTTGAGTGCGCTGATACCCCATATGTGAGGGAAAACCACTGTTTGGGCGCACTGCAGGGTTCGGAAGGGAAGGGGCGCCATTAGACTTTTTGAATGTAAAATTTGTTTGAATAATTAGCAGACGCCATGTTGCGTTTGGAGAGCTCCTGATGTGCCTAAACAGTGGAAACCCCCCACAAGTGACACCATTTTGGAAACTAGACCCCTTAGGGAACTTATCTAGATGTGTGGTGAGCACCTTGCACCCCTAGGTGCTTCACAGAAGTTTATAATATTGAGCCATAAAAATAAATTTTTCACATTTTTCCCACAAAAAATGTTTTTCATCCCCTAATTTTGCATTATCATAAGGGTAACAGGAGAAATTGCACCATTAAGTTTGCTGTGCAATTTCTCCTGAGTATGCCGATACCCCATATGTGGTGGAAAACTACTATTTGGGTACACTGCAAGGTTTGGAAGGGAAGGAGCGCCATTTGACTTTTTGAATGTAAAATTTGTTTGAATAATTAGCGGACGCCATATCGCATTTGGGGAGCCCCTAATGTGCCTAAACAGTGTAAACTCCCCACAAGTGACACCATTTTGTAAACTAGACCCCTTAGGGAACTTATCTAGATGTGTGGTGAGCACACTGGGAGACATAATAAACAAATCAGTAGGAGGTGAAGAATTGGTTTTATTTATTTTTTACGCCGTTCCTCGTGTGGTATAAGTGATGAGATTACTTTATTCTTCGGGTCGGTGCAATTACAGAGATACCAGATTTATATCGGGTTTTTATGATTGACAGCTGTCACACACTAAAAGACGCTTTGTTTTGCAAAATCTAGTTTTTGCATCACCATATTTTGAGAGCTATAATTTTTCCATATTTCGGCCGACAGAGTCATGTGATAGCTTGTTTTTTGTGGGACGAGTTGATATTTTTATTTGTACCATTTTTGGGTACGTGACATTTTTTGATCGCTTTCTATTCTGTTTTTTGGTAGGTAAAATTAACAAAAAACAACAATTCAGGAATTGTTTTTTGAGTTTTTTTTTTATGCCGTTCTGTGTGTGGTAAAAGTGATAAGGCAGCATTATTCTTCGGGTCAGTATGTTTACAGGGATACTACACTTACTGTATATTTTTTTATGTTTTGGCGCTTTTACACAATAAAACAATTTTATAGAAAAAATATTTTTTTTTGCATCGCTTTATTCTGAGCACTATAACTTTTTTATTTTTCGGCTGATAGAGCTGTATGGCGGCTTTTTTTTTGCAGAACAAGATGACGTTTTCAGCAGTACCATTTTTATTTACATTTTGCTTTTTGATCGCATTTTTTTCCACTTTTTGTTTGGCGATATGAGTAAAAAGCATAGTTTTTTGCTCCATTTTTTATTTATTTTTATTACGATGTGCACAGAAGGAGTTAATTAGTGTGACAGTTTTATAGCTTGGGTTGTTTCGGATGCAGCGATACCAAATATGTGTACTTTTTTTGTTTTTGCATAAATATACGGATTTATCGGTTTAATATTTTATTTATTTATTTTTATTTATTTTGTGATTTTTTTTAACAGGTTGAAAACATTTTTTTGACTTTTTTTTTACATTTTTACTTAGTCCCTGTATGGGACATTAATTTTTATTTTTCTGATCACTGATCTCATGTAATGTAATAGACATATATTACATTGTATGAGACCACTGCTGACAGTTTCACACTGTGTCTCCTGCTGGACTCAGCTTGCAGACTGAGCCTAGCAGGACACCGTATATGGCAGATCTGGAGGCGGTCATGTGACTTCCAGCAGCCATAACAACGCCAGGTCATGGAAGGTATCAGGGGTCGTCGGAGAGGTAAGTAGACGACCCCCTCTCCTCTCACTATGTTCTATATGCCGCGATCCCTATAGATCTGACCAGTGTCAAAATTATTGATTTTTATTTTTTAACAAAGATTGTGATATGTAAAAAAAAACATTGCCAAAATTAAAAAAATATATACATTTAAAATAAAAACTTAATTTAATCAGTAGGTCAATGTCTGATGATAACTTCCATTGAATGATGAAACTCAGCTAATCTGTGTAGATTTAGACACCTCTAAGGATCTGTTGAAATTTACCTTTAGTGACCATTTGTGGCCACACTATGGATATGTTATATTAGACCAAGACAAAAAGGGCGAAATGTGAAGCTTGATTGTCTGTAATCTCACCCTTAAGTCCTTTTATGAAAATAATTAATTGATTAATGTCCAACATACATCTCATTTTCTCATCATGTAAGAAAAACACATTCTTTTCACTTGTGATTTTCAGTTTTTTATTAAAGTCCTATTCTCTAGATTAACAAGGCTCAGCAGCTGATTTCTGTCCATTAATGGCTATTTCCCTCTTTCGCATGACGAGCACACAGTCATTTTTAATGTCAAGAGCGGTTGTCATAACACCACTGACATCATGAATCATTACTGTGATACTTGAAAGAAAAAAAACGTCCTTATCTGTTGCACCGGATATAAAGTTCATGTGCACTATATGAGCAGTCATCTGAAAGCCAAAAACCAACTGGTAGACATGTTTAATAGTTGTCAATGTCTACAACAAATAGGCATGTGATTGTGATGCCCAGATGATATAATGTAGAGATGTATGAAAAACAGTGGAATTACAGGCAAAAAAAACTGGATAACTTAAATATATTTCAAATAGTGTCCGCCTGTTACGAGGTCATTTTCGTGGTAGCATGGAATATTGAAGTCAGGCTTCTACGGACAGGCTTTGCTTCTATCAGATCACAGTTGTTGCACTGGCTTTCACTCTAACTCTTGGACAGCGCTTGAACAAAACTTATATTGGGGACCCAGGGATGGAGCAGCATAGTAGGCTGCAGATCAAATAGATGATTTTCCAAAATATTTTTGATTAAAATATGTCAAAAACCTTTATTTCATATTGTAAAAATTGGTATTCACAATAAAGCCAAGCATAATGTAGTTTCCTACACATTTCAGACTAAAAAAAAAGACCTTAATCATGGATCATCCAATTTTTACCATATGGAATAACAGTTTTTTGAAGTATTTGAATCAAGAATCTGCTTGAAAATATTCTGCTTGTTTTGCAGACCTTGGCCATAAGGGGCAGGAGTGGCATTTCCTTGCTGAGAATCATTGAAAGCCTCAACCGAGGTGAGCTGGAATACACCTGTTTTCACAGTGGGCTGCAGGCCTGTGGCTGACAGCAAGAAGGGTGATCAAATGGGGTCATTACCAATGTTTAAATCAGGGACAGAATCAAAAAGAAAGAGGGAAGTCAGAAAATGAGTCAACGTCAGAAAACACTATAATCAAAATAGTACCAGATGAGCAGAGATCAGGTATGTGGACCAGGTCAAGCTCAACTTAATAACTGGGAGTTTGAAAGAGAATAAGAGGGAAAGCACCCGCGGATATACAGCATGCCATGACGGTGAATATATTGATTTATTTTTTATTTTTGCGGTTTATATAGCACCAACATATTTTACTGTGCTTTATAAATATTATCAATACACATTGTCCCCAGAGGTGCCCACAATCTAAATTCTGTTTATCTTTGGAATGTGGCAGCGAACCAGATTACTTTATATACAGTTGAAACGAAAATTTACATATACTATATGAAAAGAGACATATGCATGTTTTTCTCAATATCTGACATGAAATAACAAAAAAACAGAATAAACCTTTCCCGTTTTAGGTCAAGTAGGATTACCATAATTTTTAATATTTGCCAAATGCCAGAATAATGAGAGAGAAAATGTTTTAAGGCATTTTATTACTTACTGCAAAGTCAAAAGTTTACATACACTAAGATTACTATGCCTTAAAACAATTCTGGACTGCCCATATGATGCTGTCATGTGTTTGGAAGCTTCTGATTTTTGGCAACATCTGAGTTAATTAGAGACTCACCTGTGGATGTATCTTAATGCACACCTGAACACACACTTCTTTTTTGTGTAGCATCATGGGAAAGTCTAAAGAAATCAGCCAAGATATCAGGAAGAGAATTGTGGTCTGGCTCATCCTTGGGTACAATTTCAAGATACCTGAAGGTGCCTCATTCATCTGTACAAACAATTTAATGCAAATACAAACAAGATGGGAATATCCAGCCATCATACTGCTCAGGAAGGAGATGGGTTCTGGATCCCAGAGATGAACGTGCTTTGGTCTGACATGTGTGTATCAACCCAAGGACAAAAGCAAAAGACCTTGTGAAGATGATTGTGGAAGCTGGTAAGATTGTGTCAATATCCAGAGTGAAACGAGTACTGTATCAACATGGGCTGAAAGGCCACTCTACCAGGACGAAGCCATTACTCCAAAATAAACATAAAAAAGCCAGATTAATGTTTGGAAATGCACACAAGAACAAAGAACCTTAATTTTTGGTGACATGTCCTGTGGTCTGATGAAACCAAAATTGAATTTTTTGGGCATAATGACCATTGTTATGTTTGGAGGAAAAAGGGAGAAGCTTGTATGGCTAAGAATACCATCCCAACTGTTAAACACGGGGGTGGCAGCATCATGTTGTGGGGTTATTTTGCTGCAGGAGGGACTGGTGCACTTCACAAAATAGATGGCATCATGAGAAAAGAAGATTGTGTGGCAATACTGAAGCAACATCTCAAGACATCAGCCAGGAAGTTAAAGCTTGGGTGGAAATGAGTCTTCAAAATGGACAATGACCCAAAGCATACTGCCAAAATGGTAACAAAGTGGCTTAATGATAACAAAGTCAATGTTTTGAAGTGACCATCACAAAGCCCTGATATCAATCCTATTGAAAATTTATGGGCAAAGCAGAAAAGGCAGGTGCGAGCAACGTGACCTAAAAACCTGGATCAGTTACACCAGTTTTGTCAGGAGGAATGGGCCCAAATTCCGACCAACTATTGTGAGAAGCTTGTGGAAGGATATCCCAAACGTTTGACCCAAGTCATTCAGTTTAAGGGCAATGGTACCAAATACTAATGAAATGTATGTAAACTTTTGACTTTGCAATAATTAATAAAAATCATAGAATCATAGAATGGTAGAGTTGGAAGGGACCTCCTGGGTCATCTGGTCCAACCCCCTGCTCAAAGCAGGATTCACTAAATCATCTCAGACAGATGTCTGTCCAGCCTCTGTTTGAAGACGTCCATTGAAGGGGAACTCACCACCTCTCGTGGCAGCCTGTTCCACTCATTGATCACCCTAACTGTCAAAAAGTTTTTTCTAATATCTAATCTGTATCTCCTCCCATTCAGTTTCATCGCATTGCTTCTAGTCTTTTCTTGTGCAAATAAGAATAAAGATGATCCTTCTACAATGTGACAGCCCTTGAGATATTTGTAGACAGCTATTAAGTCTCCTCTCAGTCTTCTTTTTTGCAAGCTAAACATTCCCAAATCCTGTAACCGTTCCTCATAGTACATAGTTTGCAGACCTGTCACCATTCTGGTCGCTCTTCTCTGAACTTGCTCCAGTTTGTCTATGTCTTTTTTAAAATGTGGTGCCCAAAACTGGACACAGTATTCCAGATGAGGTCTGACCAAAGAGGAGTAAAGTGCGATAATGACTTCACGTGATCTAGACTGTATGCTTCTGTTAATACATCCCAGAATTGTATTTGCCTTTTTTGCTGCTGCATCACACTGTTGACTCATGTTCAGTCTATGATCTATTAGTATACCTAAGTCTTTTTCACATGTACTGTTGCTTAGCTCTATTCCTCCCATTCTGTATATGCTTTTTTCATTTTTATTGCCCAGATGTAGTACTTTGCATTTTTCCCTGTTAAAAACCATTCTGTTAGTTGCTGCCCACTGCTCCAGTTTATTTAGGTCTTTTTGAAGCCTCTCTCTCTCTCTTCTCTAGTGTTAGCTATCCCTCCTAGCTTTGTGTCATCAGCAAATTTAATCAGTTTACCCTCAATTCCTTCATCTAAATCATTGATAAAGAAGTTGAACAATACAGGTCCCAGGACAGAGCCCTGTGGTACCCCACTTGAGACATTCATCCAACTGGATGTGAAGCCATTTACGACCACTCTTTGAGTCCGATCACTAAGCCAGTTATGAATCCACCTAACAGTTGCCTTGTCCATTCCATCCGTGGTCATTTTTTCAATAAGGATGGTGTGAGATACTTTGTCAAATGCTTTGCTGAATTCAAGATATACTATATCTACAGTTTTTCCCTGATCCACCCAGTCAGTGATTCTGTCATAGAAGGAAATTAAGTTAGTCTGACATGACTTGTTAGTTACAAACCCATGCTGACTCTGGTTAATCACTTCATTCTTATCCAGGTACTTACATGCATGTTGTTTAATAATTTGCTCTTTCCTGGTATAGAAGTCAGACTCACCAGCCTATAGTTCCCTGGGTCCACATTCTTCCCCTTTTTGAAGATAGGAATAACATTTGCTCTTCTCCAGTCTTCTGGGACAATTCCTTAAAACATTCTCTCTCTCTCATTATTCTGGAATTTGGCAAATATTAAAAATTATGGTAACCCTAATTGACCTAAAATGGGAAAGGTTTATTCTGATTTCATGTCAGAAAAACTTGCATATGTGTCTTTTTATATAGTGTATGTAAACTTCTGGTTTCAACTGTAGATGTTGCCCTTGGTCAGGGCCCCAGCATTTCAAAGTGAACAGTGCTAACCACTGAGCCACCATACTGTCTCTGATGTACAGTGGGGAAAAAAAGAATTTAGTCAGCCGCCAATTGTGCAAATTCTCCCACTTATAAAAATGAGAGAGGCCTGTAATTGACATCATAGGTAGACCTCAACTATGAGAGACAAAATGAGAAAACAAATCCTGAAAATCACATTGTTTGATTTGGAAAGAAATATTGTTTCAAATTTTGGCGGAAAATAAGTATTTGGTCAATTACAAAAGTTCATCTCAATACTTTGTTATATATCCTTTGTTGGCAATGACAGAGGTCAAACGTTTTCTGTAAGCACACACTGTTGCTGGTATGTTGTCCCATTCCTCCATGCAGATCTCCTCTAGAGCAGTGATGATTTGGGGCTGTCGCTGGGCAACACAGACTTTCAACTCCCTCCAAAGGTTTTCTATAGGGTTTAGATCTGGAGAATGGCCACTCCAATACCTTGAAATGCTTCTTACGAAGCCACTCCTTCATTGTCCTGGCGGTGTGCTTGGGATCATTGTCATGCTGAAAGATGCAGCCACATTTCATCTTCAATGCCCTTGCTGATGGAAGGAGGTTTGCACTCAAAATCTCACGATACATGGCCCCATTCATTCTTTCATGTACACGGATCAGTCGTCCTGGTCCCTTAGCAGAGAAACAGCCAAAAAGCATCATGTTGCCACCCCCATGCTTCACAGTAGGTATGGTGTTCTTTGGAAGAAACTCAGCATGCTTTCTCCTCCAAACACGACGAGTTGTGTTTCTACTTTGGTGTCATCTGACCATATGACATTCTCCCAATACTCTTCTGAATCATCCAAATGCTATCTAGAAAACTTCAGACAGGCCTGGACATGTAATGGCTTAAGCAGGGGGACACGTCTGGCACTGCAGGATCTGAGTCCCTGGCGGCGTAGTGTGTTACTGATGATAGCATGTGTAACGTTGGTCCCAGCTCTCTGCAGGTCATTCACCAGGTTCCCCCATGTGGTTCTGGGATTTTTGCTCACCGTTCTTGAGATTATTTTGACCCCATGGAGTGAGATCTTGTGTTGAGCCCCAGATCGAGGGAGATTATCAGAGGTCTTGTATGTCTTCCATTTTCTAATTATTGATCCCACAGTTGTTTTCTTCACACCAAGCTGCCTGGTGTAGGGCTACAATTTGGTTTCTGGTGTCCTTCAACAGCTCTTTGGTCTTCACCATAGTGGATTCTGGAGTGTGACTGTTTGAGGTTGCGGACAGGTGTGTTTTATACTGTTAACAAGTTCAAACAGGTGCCAGTACTACAGGTATTGAGTTGAGGACAGAGGAGTCTCTTAGAGAAGAAGTTACAGATCTGTGAGAGCCAGAAATCTTGCTTGTTTGTAATTGACCAAATACTTATTTTCCACCAAAATTTGAAAAAAATTCTTTCCAAATCAGACAATGTGATATTCAGGATTTGTTTTCACATTTTGTCTCTCATAGTTGAGGTATACTTATGATGTCAATTACAGGCCTCTCTCATCTTTTTAAGTGGGAGAACTTGCACAATTGGTGGCTGACTAAATACTTTTTTTCCCCACTGTAAGCTCAACCTTTTAATACTCAGGTTGCGCTGTCTAAACAACTCCTAGTCATGCCTTTAAGACAATTCTCATGATGTAAAAAATGTAAAATCTGTTGGCAGAATTTCTCAAATTAAATCCACAACAAAAAGCACATGATTGGGTGCACATTTGCCACTGAAAATATCACTGCGCATTTTCCATTTAGTGGACATACCCTATAGTGCCAGCTTCAAAGTGATATCGTTTTACAGGCATTGCACTGCACATAATGACAGACTTGTAGTGTCTAAAGTGTCCACTTCATAATCAGGATTACAAATTGGTTGAAAAAGTAGCACCAGGTGCTATTAAAACTTAACATTTATTAGGTTGTGTAAAAAATTAAAAAAGCCTATATTACCAACAGAAATCCATACATTAAATATAAATAGTGACTAAACAAGATGCATAGGCACCTCAGTATCAACTGCACTATATAGCCGGGGTGTCCTAACATAGTATATATAGCCAATCATCCCACTATCACACTCTATAATTGGTAGGTCAATCCCTCCTGTACAGGCAATAATTATAGGATTAATACACTGCATGAAGAAGATACATTTAATGAAAATAGGAACTAGTACAGGAATGTCCATAAAATGTTCCTAGAAGGACCCTCCCATAGGGATATAGGATGGAGGCTGGAGGAAACACCTTTTTTCTGAAAACAGCCTTATACCAAATACCCAACATCCAAAAAAGCTCCTGACTCATTTCTTCTTACATATAGAGTCATGAGGAGTGTAAGAATGGCTGTCTTGTATTTGGCAGCTCCAAAAATTAGTAAAGAGAAAATCTCTTGCCCACCTGCTTGTTCTCCTATAAATAAGGTGTACTACCATATGGCACCAAAAAAGCTCTCTTCCAGACGCCTGTGTGCGGAGGAACGCAATTGTGAGGCGCATAACATCCCTTCCGGGCTCCAGATAGTGGTGGAACGCACAAATAGAACGCAAACGGAAGTGACGTCACTGATAAGTGTCGTCGGGAAGAGCTTGAACGCTCCCTTGAACCGCAAACACCTTCAGAGAGCAGTCTCCAAAAATAGCAATACCTGTGGACATGACAAATAGCACCCACAGTAACATTATTTAATGGGATGTATGGGTAATTTTTTAGGATGCTTAATCTTTTACCTTAATATCCCTATCACACAGATAAAACCGATCCGGCCATGTGCTGAGCTGTGTGACTCATGAAAGGGGAAGGAATGGACTAATACTTGCCCAATTTATTCATTAAGAACTGAATTTGTTTGGCATAATTTGTGTTGGAAAGTAGGCATTAGACCTACCAGTAATAGGGTTTCCAGGAGTCCCTCATGACAGCACCCTCAGGAGGATGTCCTTCATATCTCTGATAGGGACAGGAAACACAGAAGAGTTTGAAAGGCCCCCCCTCCACCCACACCTTCAGTGATTTTCCAAGTACCACACCAGGATGGATGCAATGCTATTTTATTTAGCTTCCTTCTATCTATGTTAACATCACACAGCAGAATGGAATATAAGGGGGGGAATATAATAAGTGCTGTCATGAGGGACTCCTGGAAACCCTATTACCGGTAGGTCTAATGCCTACTTTCCAGTACGTCCCTCCTGACAGCACCCTCAGGAGATTACCAGAGTATATATTCAGGGAGGGATTATAGCTTGGAGGACCTTCTGTTATGTTCTGCTACCAAAGCTAAGGAAAGAGAGGAGATCTGTCCCTACTATAGGACTCAGCTGAATCCCTACGATGTAACAGGGAACCTGATCCTGCGATCAGACCTGCTAAAGTCCTAATCTAGTCTGTACGGAGACCTATAGATGTGGGGAGGGAATCCCTACAAGTACTAAGGACTGGGAGGAATATGGGACACCTCCTAACAGAAATAGTAGCAGACAGACGAACAAACAAAATAGATAGAACATAGAGGTCCGTAGACCAAGCAAACTAACAGAGCTAGAAACAGAGCACAGGCTAGCTAGAAAGTAGATATACAATGAAGTCCAGCAAAGCCAGAAGGGCGGAGCAGGATTAAATAGGCCAACAAGGTCATGTGACCAGCAAAGGAAAAAAAACCTAACAGCAAGGTTCTAACAGTACCCCCCCTTCTAAGAGGATCCTCCGGATCCCCTAGGACCAGGCTTATCAGGAAATCTCCTGTGAAACGCTCTGATAAGTCTGGACGCGGAAACATCATCTGACCTCACCCAAGAGTTATCCTCGGGTCCGAAACCTTTCCAGGCCACAAGATACTGCAAACTACCTCTATACCGTCTAGAGTCAAGGATGCGAGAAATTTCATATTCCCCGTCCTCCACCACCGGAGGAACAGAGGCAGAGGCGTCACCATCCGACACAACAGCTTTTTTTAACAGAGAGACATGAAAGACCGGATTAATCCTCCAGGAGGTAGGAACCTCCAACCTAACAGCAGATTGGTTGACAACCTGAAGCACCTTAAAGGGCCCTACAAACTTGGGACCCAATTTCTTAGAAGGAATCCTCAACCGCAGATTCCTAGAGGACAACCAAACCATGTCACCAACAGCGAACAAAACCTCCTGTCGTTTCCTATCAAAGTAGTCTTTAGATTTTCTGTTGGCCTCCTGAAGATTACCACGCACATCCGTCCAAACTCTTTCCAAATCACCGGAAAAATTCTCCTCCACAGGCACGGCAGATCCCAACTTGGAGAACGACCCAAACGACGGATGTCTCCCAGAACAACAAAAAAAAGGCGAACAACCAGCAGAAGAAGATGTATGATTGTTCAGAGCAAATTCAGCAAGTGGCAGAAACTCAGACCACCCCTCTTGATTGTCTGCCACAAAACAACGCAAGAACTGCTCAACATCCTGGTTTTTCCTTTCTGTCTGGCCATTAGATTCAGGATGATATCCGGACGAAAATGACAAATGAATTCCCAACCTGTCACAAAAGGCACGCCAAAAACGAGCCACGAACTGAGGACCCCTATCAGAAACAATGTCAGTAGGAACGCCATGAAGTCTGACAATTTCCTTGACAAAGGCCTTAGCGAGAGTTTTAGCGCAGGGCAGTTTGACGAAGGGAACCAAGTGACACATCTTGCTAAAACGGTCCACGACCACCTAGATGACAGTAAAACCCTCAGAGGGGGGAAGGTCAGTTATAAAGTCCATAGCCAAATGTGTCCAAGGAGCACTGGGGACCTCCAAAGGACAAAGTAACCCCGCAGCAGGAGTATGTGAGGACTTAGATCTAGCACATATAGTACATTGGCGCACCCACTTAATGACTTCCTTCTGCCATCCAGGCCACCAAAAACTGCGACCCACCAGTCTCTTGGTTTCAGAGATTCCGGGATGACCTGCCAACCGAGATTCGTGACACTCAACAAACAAATCTCTCCTAAAGGTCCCAGGCACAAACAACCTCCCATGAGGAGTGTTAGATGGGGCATTCTCCTGAGCTTTAAGAATCTCATCTTCCAAAACGGAGTCTAAAGCAGCTATCACAACACCTTCTTGTAAAATGTTTTCCTCTTTCTCAGCACCGACTATGGGAGAAAAACTGCGAGACAAGGCATCCGCCTTAACATTCTTAGTACCAGGGATGTAAGTAACGGAGAAATTAAACCGCGAGAAAAACAGTGCCCACCTAGCCTGACGGGCATTCAGGCGCTTGGCAGCATCAAGATATATCAGATTTTTATGATCCGTAAGAACCTGAACGGGAAATTCCGCACCTTCCAAGAAGTGGCGCCAGTGTTCAAATGCGAGTTTAATAGCCAATAATTCCCGATTACCAATATCGTAATTCAATTCAGTCTCCGAAAATTTTTTTGAAAAAAAGGCACAGGGATGTAATCCATCCCCGTTATCCTGAGACAATACTGCGCCAACCCCCACAGAGGAAGCATCAACCTCAACCAAAAATGGCCTAGTAACATCAGGCTGCATAAGGATGGGAGCAGAGGTGAACCTCTCCTTGAGATACACAAAAGCTTCAATGGCCTCAGAAGACCACTGAACGGCATCAGCACCTTTCCTGGTGAGATCAGTCAGAGGTTTGACAATACTAGAAAAATTTTTTATGAATTTTCTATAGTAATTGGCGAAACCCAAAAACCTCTGTATCGATTTCAAACCAATAGGCCTAGGCCATTCCTGCACAGCCTGAACCTTAACCGGATCCATCTCAAAACCTTGGCTGGAGATAATGTAGCCCAAAAAACTAATTCTTTGTACAGCGAACTCACATTTCTCCAGCTTAGCAAAAAGCGAATTGTCCATTAATAACTGTAATACCTCACGCACGCTCCGCCAATGAGACTCCAGATCTGGCGAATAAATCAAAATGTCATCCAAATACACAACCACATTTTTACCGATCAAAGGTCTAAGGATGTCATTAATCAGATTCTGAAAAAATGCAGGAGCATTAGTAAGACCAAAAGGCATAACCAGATTCTCAAAATGACCCACAGGAGTGTTAAAAGCAGTCTTCCATTCATCACCCTCCTTCATGCGCAACAGATTGTATGCCCCCTTAAGGTCAATTTTAGAGAACCACTTGGCCCCCAATAACTGGTTAAACAGATCAGGAATCAATGGCAGTGGGTAAGGATTGCGTACCGTAATTTTGTTAATCTCACGAAAATCCAGACAAGGACGTAAACCGCCGTCCTTTTTTTTTACAAAAAAAAATCCAACCGCCACAGGAGACTTAGAGGGCCTAATGTGACCGGCGGCCAAACTTGTCTGTATGTATTCCTCCAAAGCCTTCCTCTCAGGAATAGTAAGGTTAAATAAACGACTTTTAGGAAGAATCGCTCCAGGGACAAATTCAATAGAACAATCATAGTCTCTATGGGGAGGCAAAACCTGCGATTCTTTCTCAGAAAAAACTCTCCAAAAATCCTGAATAGGAACAGGCAATTCTCCCCTATCCAAAGCTGCAATACGCCCGTTACAACACTTGTCATAACATTTATGGCTCCAGGATTTAATTTCACTGGTAGACCAATCCAGTACAGGATTGTGAAATTTTAACCAGGGCAAACCCAATATTACTGGAGAAGGCAAGTTATTCAACACTACCAAATCCAATTTCTCATGGTGAACACCATTAATAGTGAGAGGAAATTCACTGACCTTGAGAGTAATATTCTTCAAAGGGGAGCCATCCACAGAAACCACAGCAATGGGGGATGATAAAGGTTCAGGTTTTAAATTGAGTTTTTCCACGAATCCCCCATCAATTACATTCAGTGTAGACCCGCAATCAACAAACACCCGAAATTCCATTAATTTTTCCTGAGCAATCGTGGAAGCAGCTAAAAATATACCCTTGGAATTTAAACAGGCAATACGGGCGTGACTGACCATTTTTTTTTCTTTCTTCATACGAAGCTCACAGCCTTTAATCAAATGACCAGATTTTCCGCAATAGAAACACAAGCCTTCCGAAAAACGACGGTCTTTTTCTTGAGAGCGAGGTGCCACCGATCCAATCTCCATCGGTTCACCACTGTTAGTACACACATTATCATAACCAGAAACTGACATAGCAGAGGATTTGCTCTCATTAACCCTAGCACGCAGTCTTCTATCCACCCGTATAGCTAATTGCATAGCCTGTTGCAAATCCTCAGGTGTAGGATAAGCAATTAGCAGGTCTTTAACCCTTTCACTGAGCCCAGCAAGAAATAGACTTTTCAGAGCAGAATCGTTCCACCCTGTTTGAGTGGACCAACGACGAAAATGAGTACAATATTTTTCCACATTACCTGATCCTTGTTTTAAACGTCTCAACTCAGTCTCAGCTGATGCCACACGGTCAGGATCATCATATAATAATCCTAAAGCAGAAAAAAAACTATCCACTGATCTGAAGCATGTATCACTAGGTTGCAAAGAAAAGGCCCACTCCTGAGGCTCTTTGCGCAAAAGTGACATTATGAACCCTACGCGCTGGGATTCATCCCCAGAGGACTTGGGTCTCAAACGAAAATACAATAAGCAAGCATTTTTAAATGAAAAAAATTCTCGATGTTCACCAAAAAATAAATCCGGCAAACATACCTTAGGCTCCAAGAAATATGCTCCAGGACAGTTACTCACGTGCTGACGGAGCTCGGCCACTTCCAGAGAGAGTCCCTGCAGGTGTTTAGTCAAATCCTGAACCGACACCATGATGGAACAAAAAAAAAAATCTTTCCTTAGAGAATTTGCAGGCTGGACTTACTGTTATGTTCTGCTACCAAAGCTAAGGAAAGAGAGGAGATCTGTCCCTACTATAGGACTCAGCTGAATCCCTACGATGTAACAGGGAACCTGATCCTGCGATCAGACCTGCTAAAGTCCTAATCTAGTCTGTACGGAGACCTATAGATGTGGGGAGGGAATCCCTACAAGTACTAAGGACTGGGAGGAATATGGGACACCTCCTAACAGAAATAGTAGCAGACAGACGAACAAACAAAATAGATAGAACATAGAGGTCCGTAGACCAAGCAAACTAACAGAGCTAGAAACAGAGCACAGGCTAGCTAGAAAGTAGATATACAATGAAGTCCAGCAAAGCCAGAAGGGCGGAGCAGGATTAAATAGGCCAACAAGGTCATGTGACCAGCAAAGGAAAAAAAACCTAACAGCAAGGTTCTAACACCTTCCTTCCGAAAGCCATTTTCTGGTTAGACAGAATGTCCAGCTTATAGTGTCTGCAAAAGGTGTTTAAACTTGTCTATGTTGCAGCCCTACATATTTGGTCCATAGATGCACCTGCTCGTTCGGCCCATGATGTGGCCATTGCACGGGTAGAATGGGCTCTGATATTACCTGGAGGGGTTTTCCCCTCTGAAGAATAGGCTAGATGTATCACAGATGTGACCCACCTTGCCAGAGTCATTTTTGAAGCCTTTTTCCCTTTGTTTTTACCTGCGAACTATGCAAACAGGTTAGAGTCAATTCGCCAGTCTTTTGTGGTTTCTAAATACTGAAGAACTACTCTTCTGACATCTAAGGAATGAAAGGCTAGTTCTTGCTCATTTCTATAGTCCTGACAGAACGAGGGTAAAACTATTGCTTGATTCATGTGAAAAGGTGTTACCACTTTTGGCAAGAATGCTGGATCAAGTCTAAGGATGATACAGTCGTCCAGAATCTTTAGGAAGGGATCTTTTATTGAGAATGCTTGTATCTCCCCAATGCATGTTGCTGTGGTTATAGCCACTAGAACAACTGTTTTGAAGGAGAGAATTTTTTCACTTGCCTCTCCAAGGGGTTCGTAAGGATGTTTGCACAGATTACTTAAGACTTCATTCAAATCCCAAGGGGGGATATGAGTTTTTACTGTCGGTCTCATTCTCATTGTGGCTTTCATGAACCTCTCGATCCAAGGATCCATGAAAGTACTTAAAGCTTCAATCTGCACCTTTAGAGTGCTAGGTCTTAGACCTTTGTCAAAACCAGCCTGCAGAAATTCTAATACCTCTGGGATGTTAGGACTCGAATCTTCCATTGCAGATTCCTCGTATAGTGTACAAAACTTCCATATTTTTGTGTAGATTGCTGATGTTACAGGTTTTCTACTATTTTTCATTGTTGAGATTACCATTTCTGAGAGTCCTTTGGACCTTAGGATTTTCCTTTCAGGATCCAGGATGAAAGTTGTAGAAATTTTACCTTGGGATGATATAACGGTCCTTGGAAGAGTAGATCCTGTCTTTCTGGTAGAATAATTGGATCCTCCAGGGCCATCTTCTTCAGTAAAGGAAACCAGCTCCTCTTGGGCCAGAAAGGTAAGATTATTATTACCCTGATCCAATCTTCCTGTATCTTTCTTAACACTAGTGGAATTAAGGGTAGAGGAGGAAATGCGTAAGCCAGGTCCATGTCCCAGTTCTGGGACAGAGCATCTACTCCGGCTGGTCTGTCTCTTGGGTTGAGGGAGAAAAATTTTTCTGTTTATCTGTTTTTCCGGTTGGCAAATAGATCGACTTAAGGGGAACTCCATCTGAGTTCTATGTGACGGAACTCCTCCCAATTCAGCTCCCATTCTGTTTGTTGTAAGGTTTTTCGACTGAGGAAGTCGGCCACCGAGTTCTGAGACCCCTTCAGATGTATCACTGTTATTGAAAGTACTGTTTTTTCTGTCCACTGAAAAATCTTGTTCTATAAGGCTTGCAGTTGGTGATGTCTTGGCCCCCCCTGATGTTTGAGGAAGGCCACGGTTGTCATATTGTCTGACAGGACTCTGACATGTTGATGTTTCAGATCCGTCTGACATGTTTCCAAGGTTTCCCAGACCGCTAGGAGCTCTTTTAGGTTTGATGATCCAGGAAGGTATTGTGCGTGCCAGGTACCTTGTAGGTACTGATCTTTCACATGTGCTCTGCAGCCTCTGCTGCTTGCATCGGTGGTAAGGGTGATGAAGGGGATCAACTTCCACATAACTCTCTTTTCCAGGTTGGTTCTTGAAGTCCACCAATTCAGAGATTTCTTTGCTGTTCCTGACAAGGTTATCTTCTTGTCCAGACTCTCTATCTTCCTGTTCCAGGATCCTAGGATCTGATGTTGAAGGGGCCTTGAATGAAATTGGCTCCAACGAACCCCAGGTATGGAGGCTGTCATCAGACCCAGGATCTTCATGCACTCTCTGATTGTCACCTTCGATTTCTTTCCGAAAGTGATGATTCTGTCTCTGAGATCTGTTCGTTTTTGTTCTGGAAGGAAAGACATCTGTCGTTCTGAGTCCAGAAGAATACCTAGAAAGATCTTTCTTCTTCCCGGTAACAAATCTGATTTCTCCCAGTTTATAATCCAACCTAGATTCTTCAGAACTAAGGTGGTTGAGGATAAACTGGCTCTTAATTGCTGAGGAGAGTCTGCGATTAGTAGGAAATCGTCCAGGTATTGGACAATTAGAATTCGTTGTTCTCTTAGAAACGCCATAACCTCGGCTACAAGTTTGGTGAAAATATGTGGGGCCGAGGAGAGACCAAACAGAAGGAAGCTGAACTGATAATGCTGTATGTTCTGCCTGTCTTTCAATGCGAATCTTAGATATTTCTGGCTGTGAGGGTGAATGGGTACATGATAGTAAGCCTCTTTGAGATCTAACGTACACATTACCATGTTCTCTCTGATCAGGGGAATCGTGGATCTGATGGATTCCATTTTGAATTTTTTGTACACCACTGATTTGTTTAATGACTTTAGGTTTATAATTGTGAGGTAATCGCCTTCTGGCTTTTTTATCGAGAACAGGTTTGAATAGTACCCCGAAAACTGTTCGGCCACTGGCGCCGGTATTACTACGCCTGCAAGTAACAGCTTCCCGACATCTGTCCGTAATCTCTGCTGGACTAGTGGAGACTGAGTAGTAGTTAGATGGAATCTCTCTTGGGGAACCTTTACCATCTCTATCTTGTACCCATCTGCAATTAACTGGAGCATCCATGGATTGCTGGATACCCTCGACCATGCTCCCAGAAAAAGTTGGAGTCTCCCTCCTACTCTCATGGCGCCATTATCTAAGCGAGCTATTTCCAGTACTAGAAAAGATATTTCTGCTTTTACCCCCTTTTTGGTAGCTCCATCTACCCGATTTTCCCTTTTCAGTGTATTCTGATCTCTGTTGGGGACATGGTCTCCGAAAGGATGTTATTTTCCTGGGTTTTTACTCTGGAAATCACTTATTTTCGTCCGAGGCCTTTTCTAGCATATCATCTAGAACTAGACCGAACACTCGGAAGCCAGAAAAGGGGATGGAGCACAATTTGTTTTTTGACTGGTTATCTCCAGACCAGGTTTTTAGCCATACTGCTCGCCTGGCTGCAGTAGATAATGCGTCATTTCTTGCAGCAAACCTAATTGATTCAGCTGAGGCGTCGGCCATAAACTCTGTTGCCATTCTTATCAGAGGGATGGAGTCTCTGGTCTCCTCTCTGGAAGTGTTGTTCCTCAGATGGTCTCCCAACTGTTCCAACCAAATGATCATGGATCTTGCTACCGAGGTTGCTGCGATGTTTTTTTAATTACTGCAGCTGCAGTGTCCCAAGTTTTTTTTAAGAAGGTGGTCTGCCTTCCTGTCCATAGGGTCCTTGAAGAATGACGAGTCCTCAAAGGGGATCAATATCTTTTTTGCTATTCTAGCTATTGGAATATCAATTTTTGGGATCTCCTCCCACAGCTTGATTTCCTCTGGCTCAAAAGGCAAACGGAATCTGAAACTTCTGGGAATTACAAATTTTTTCTCTACCGCCTCCCATTCCTCTAAAATCATGGCTTTAATGTGATTATTGACAGGGAATACTGTTCATACGGGTTCTCAACTCTCCGAACATTTCATCTTGTACTGAGGAGGGCTGGAGGGTGTCTTCCACTTTCATAGTGTTCCTTACTGCAGATAAAAGTGGTTCAGTGTTTTCCCAAGCAAAAAGATATTTCTTCCTTTCTTCTGAGGTAACTGAAATAGATCCCTCCCTTTCATCCTGATCAGAATCAGAGTAAACTGATAGAATCTAACTCAGAGGAGGAGGAAGAACAATCTCCCACCGGGGTCTCTTTTGCCTAGGTCTAGGTTGGGAAGTTTGTGTGGGGATTATATTTGCGACTGAACTTTGGACCTCCTCTCTTATTATGGATCTTATGTCCGATATAAAAGAGGAATGCTCATCCCTGACTATTCGGGCAATACAGTCGGTGCATCATTGCTTCCCATATGTGTCCGGTAGCTTCAGGTTACAGATGGCTCATCTTTTCCCTTTTTTCTTAGGGGTTGATGACGTTGTGGATTTTTTAGAGCCCTCCTTGTCCTACAACAACAAGGGATCATATAGCAATAACCTACAGATGGTAGCAGGTAAACTTACACCAAGAAACTCCCATTAACTCACATGTACCGGGGTTTCTGTTGGCATATCAGGGCAACCAGTGGTTAATCCTTCCATGGCTGGAGTCCAGACACAGTAATACCTCAGACGCAGCCCCACAGTTAAATAGCCTGTCTCACCTGTCTTCCATCTGCTTTGTCAAAATTTAGGGGTTTCCCCTTTAATAGCAGGTTGGCGCCCTTTTTTTTTCAAATGTAGACCAGAACCAGAAGTGCGTTCCAGCGTGGAACGCACGCCGGTTACTAGAGGCAGGCATTCCACTGCCCCTGTAACCGGAAATGCCGCTCACTTCTTTCTCTCTTGCACATATAGGATCGGCGCAGGTCTCCAGCGGCATGGACCCAGAGCCCCCTTTGCGGGGGAAAACGGTCCACCTCGGGAGCCACCTGCTCAACCGGCCAGACTGAGGGACCCCTTGTCAGGCGGGGTGTCAGCCTCCGGATCGCGGCAGAAGGAAGGGGAGGAGTGCAAGGACCCCATCCTGATCCTCCTGCGTCCGGCTTCAGGAGCTCCTGCTCATTGGAGATAAGATCTTCTGCGTCCTGTCTCCGATAGGGACAGGAAGAACACTGAAGGTATGGGTGGAGGAGGGCCTTTTAAACTCTTGTGTGTTTCCTGTCCCTATCAGAGATATGAAGGACGTCCTCCTGAGGGTGCTGTCAGGTGGGACGTCCTGGAAATATCAATTAAACATACAAGGACCAAAAGAGGTAATACTATTAACAAATGGCAAAATCATTAAAAAGGGGTGGATTCAAACAGATAGAAGAGCTGATTACAAGAGGGAGCACTGGTAAGATACATGAAAACCAGATAAAAGAAGAGATACTGAGATGTAAAAAAATAGATGTAATATAGACTTAGACTACGGGGGTCCCTAAAATGCCCTAAGGAGTGATATTGATAAATTCCCTACCTCATCACATGGGTTGGCACCCTATAAAAAGCATAATGGCGTCCCCACTCTTTGAGAGTTGACTCTCGCAAATCAAACCTTTAGTGTACTGATGCTCTAGAAAAATCAACTGTAAGACACTTGTTTGTTTTATTTTTATCTTTATATTAGATATGGTCACATTTTTGAGGGAATTGTGTTTTGTTTGTTTTTTTGCAATTTTTTAATGAATAGTGTATAGTGTTGAGCCACCCCCGTAGTGTTCGAGTTTGGTTCGGTTCGTCGAACACCCATATGTTCACCGAACTGTTCGTCGAACTGTTCGTCGAACACCTTCGAACACCGTTAAAACCAATGGGAGTCAAACAAAAACACATAGAAACACATAGAAAACACCTTCAAAGGTGTCCAAAAGCTGACAAACTGCTCAGAAGACACAACTAACACATGGCAAAGTGACAAGTACATATAGTCATGCGAAAAGAAAAGAGGTGGAGGAGTAAAAGGAGGGGGAGACACAGATATAGGCATGTCATGCCCTTCTAAAACCAAAAAAGTGCGAAGCCGACATGGCCAGTCCGTTCCTGCCCGTGCGACCTCCGTGTCGCCGGGTTTGTGCCAGAACCGCGGTGGACCCTGATGGCCAGCCCCCCTCTGCCAATACTGGTGCTTGTCCGCTGGTGGGTCGAGCGAGCCCCCCTGCGGTGGAGGCAGGTCTAATCTTTTTAATTTAAATTGTCTCTCTAATTTGAATGAATACACTTTAAATCCTTTTACAAGGATCTATTGGAGGGCAAGTCTCATGCCAGCAGCCGCGGTAATTCAAGCTCCAGTAGCGTCCACTAAAGCTGCTGCAGTTAAAAAGCTTTTATAAGGATCCAGCTTGGCGGTCCACCGCAAGGCGTCCTACTGCCAGTCCCAGCCCCTGTGCCTTGGGGTGCCTCCCTGATGCTCTTCACTGAGTGTCCCGGGGGCCCAAACCATTTCCTTTGAAAAAATTAAGTGTCCAAACTACAGGTGGTGTAGCTTGCTTAACAGCTGGGATAATCCGCTGACTAGCAGACACTGCTAATAGGCACAAAGCCTGGGCTAGATGCAGTTAAAAATTTGTAATTAGATACTCTCGTTGGCTGCTGAGAAAGCATTCCATAGAGTCTCCTGGCACGCCATATATTGTTCTCTTAAAAAGCTTGGGGTAGGGATCTAGGCAAAATCACGGCCCTGTATCGCAATACGTCACCTAGGCTGAAGATAAATGGAACATTTTCATCACCTTTCATAATCACCAATGGGACAAGGCAGGGATGTCCTCTGTCCCCTCTCTTATACATCCTAGTGATGGAGCACCTGCTCTCATCAATTCGCCATAACCTCAATATTAGGTGGATTGAGGTGGGAGGCACCGAGTACAATTGCTCTGCATTTGCTGATGATGTCCTAGTATATATCACTCAATCACATATATCCATCCCTGCTGTTATGGCTGAAATAGATCACTTTGTTACATGGTCAAATTTTAAAATCAATGCAGCGAAGTCTGAGGCCCTCGATGTCTCCCTCCCCAAATCCATACAGGATTCCATCCAGTCCAACTTTCCCTTTGCCTGGCCCTCACAGGGTATCAAATACTTAGGAATTCCTATTCATAGAGACCTCTCCCGTCTATGTTATCTTAATTTTGGGCCCTTTATTGAACAACTCCATACAGACCACGGTTGGCAAGTTAGAACTGTAAGATTCACTACGTGAACCACTGGTGTTTTGTGGAAAAGCACATGTACACTGTGTTCCAAATTATTATGCAAAAAGTGTTTAGGAGTCATAAGGGAAGAATTTGTTTGTTTGTCAGTCAAACTCATTGATGGTGATGTGTGTCAGGGCTCTTTATATCACTGTAAGCAATTGCAGACACCTGTGCTAATTAGTTTGGCAGGTGTGTCCAATGAAAGTCAAGACTACTTAAGAAGGCTGTCCCACATTATTAAGCAGCCTACATTTTCTTCCAAAATGGGAAAGAAAAAGGATGTGTCGGCTGCTGAGAAGCAACAAATTGTGGAGTGTTTAGGTCAAGGCATGACTGCAATCAACATTGCCAAGACACTTCATCCTGATCATCGCACAATCAAGAAGTATGTAGCTGATTCACAGTACACACGTGTGCGTGCTGATAAGGGAAAATTGAGGACTCTTTCCTACAGGCAATTACGTCAGGTTAAAAGAGCAGCGGCAAAAAAGCCTTGTCATAGCAGCAGACAAGTTTTTGAAGCTGCTGGTGCCTCCAACGTCCCCCGAACAACAAGATGCAGGGTCCTTCAGAGGTTTGCAGCTGTGCGTAAGCCATCCTGTCGACCTCCTCTATCCACTGTGCACAAGCAGAAACGGCTCCAGTGGGCCAAACAATACATGAAGACTGACTTCAAAACTGTTTTGTTCACCGATGAGTGCCGTGCAACGCTCGATGGTCCAGATGGATGGAATGGAGGAAGGCTGGTTGATGGACACCCCATGCAAACACGGCTACGGCGCCAACAAGGAGGAGGTGGAGTAATGTTTTGGGCTGGAATCATGGGGAGAGAGATTGTCGGCCCCTTTAGGATCCCTGAAGGGGTAAAGATGAACTCCATAATGTATGTGGAGTTTCTCAAACAGCACTTCCTGCCATGGTTCAAGAAGAAGAACCGTGTATTCCGCAGCAAGATCATTTTCATGCATGATAATGCACCGTCTCATGCTGCACATAACACATCTGCATCTCTGGCTGATATGGGCATAAAAGGGGACAAACTTATGGTGTGAGCCCCATGCTCCCCTGACCTCAACCCCATTGAGAACCTCTGGAGCATCATCAAAAGGAGTGTCTATGATGACGGGAGGCAGTTCACATCTAAGCAACAGCTCTGGGAGGGTATTCTGTCCTCATGCAAATCAACTGAAGCAGAAACCATCCAAATCCTGACAAATTCAATGGACGAGACAGTTCAGAAGCTCCTTTCGAACAAGGGGTCCTATGTGCAAATGTAACATCGCCTAGAATAAAGTTTTGAATTGAAAACTGTTTGATTTCAGTTTCTAATAACCTGCTAATGCTTATAATTTCGAAAATGACCATTTTTTTGTTCTTTACTAAAATGAAAAGGTTGATCGAAGAGTGTGGGGGATCTAAGAGTGTGGCAACCCAGTAGTCAGGATTATTTCGAATTCTGACAATCTGAGGGTCAAGTTGCAGGTAGTGCAGCAAGAAGGCACTCATGTGTCTTGCGCATCTAGGAGCCCCAAAATTATTTTCCGGGCTAGATGCAGCTAAAAATTATTATTAATTTGAAAGTTGGTGGAGCTTAGTATAGATGGCCTAATAGAATCAGTACTCCAAACTGCTACAAGGCCCAAATTATTTTCCAGCCAAGATACAGATAAACATGATTAGTAATTTTAAATCTGGTGGAGTTTAGTATAGATGGCCCAATAGAATCAGTACTGCAAACTGCTACAAGGCCCAAATTATTTTCCAGCCAAGATACAGATAAACATGATTACTAATTTTAAATCTGGTGGAGTTTAGTATAGATGGCCTAATAGAATGAGTACTGCACATTGCTACAAGGCCCAAATTATTTTCCAGCCAAGATACAGATAAACATGATTAGTAATTTGAAAGCTTAAAATGGTTGGTGAGGTGATTTTAACCAATCATCAACTTTTACTCTCCCCAGGATGACACGGGTAGAAAAGTCTTTTCGGATCCATGATTTGTTCATCTTTATGAACATGAGTTTGTCTACATTATCAGTGGAGAGCCACGTGCGCTTATCTGTCAGCACACCACCAGCAGCGCTGAACACACGTTCAGACAGAACGCTGGCTGCGGGGCATGACAAGATCTCCAAGGCGTAAGTGGCGAGCTCCGGCCATTTATCCAGATTGGAAGCCCAAAAAGAGCAAGGGTCCAGTGACACAGTCATGGCTTCAATGTTTACTTGGAGATACTCCTGTACCATCGTCTCTAGGCGTTGACTATGTGTCAGACTTCTTGTCTCCTGTGGCCTTGCAAAGGATGGTCTAAAAAAGTGGTGAAATGATTCCGCAAAATTGATGTTACCAGCAGATACTGTGTTTCTGTTACGTTTTGAGTGCTGAACACTCGACGGTCCCACGGTTGGCAAGTTTGAACTGTGAGATTCACTACATGCACCACTAGTGTTTTGTGGAAAAGCACATGTAAGATTCTGCAACAGTCTCTGCTGATACACCTGCATGCGTGCATCTCTTTCTATGGCAGAAATAATTTCTGCTAATTTACTTTTGTACCGGGGATCTAAGAGTGTGGCAACCCAATAGTCAGCATTATTTCTAATTCTCACAATTCGAGGGTCATGTTGCAAGTAGTGCAGCAAAAAGCACTCATGTGTCTTGCGCATCCAGGAGCACCAAGTCCCTGTTGTGTTGGTGGCGAGGTAACAATCATGCTTCCTTCCTCTGCCCTCTCCCCCCAACCTCGCACAACAGAAACGTGATCAAGGTCTCCCTCATCTGATGAGTTTTCCATCAGTTCGTCCTCCACTTCTTCCTGGGCTCCTGCACCTTCCTCACTAGTTTGGCTGCTACCATGCGCCCTGGTAAAACCATCTCCCCCACCCTCACATGCCTGCTGCCTTGGCGCTGCCGACCGTCTGGACCTTGCAGATGTTAGCCCTTCCGCATACAACTCCTCCTCCTCTACTTCCTCCACCTCCTCTTGTGCCACCACCTGACTCCGAATTCTGTTTAACATGTGCTCCAGCATGTAAATCACCGGAATAGTCATGCTGATACTGGCATCGTCAGCACTAAACATCTTCGTCGCCATTTCAAAACTGTGCAGAAGGGTGCATAGGTCCCTGATCTGAGACCACTCCTCCAGCGTGATTTGCCCCACCTCTGGATCTCGCTGGCCCAGGCTATACGTCAGAACGTATTGCACCAGGGCTTGTCGGTGCTGCCACAGTCGCTGCATCATGTGCAGAGTTGAATTCCACTGGGTAGGCACATCGCATTTTAGCAGGTGAAGTGGCAAGCCCAACGACTTCTGTAGAGATGTAAGTCGCTGAGCTGCGGGATGCGAACGGCGGAAGTGAGCACACAGCGACCGTGCCCTCTGCAGAAGACCATCTAGTCCGGGATAGTGGGCTAAAAATTGCTGGACAACCAGGTTCAACATGTGAGCCATACAAGGCACGTTTGTGACATTGCCCCGGCGAAGGGCCGCACCCAGGTTTGCAGCATTGTCGCACACGGCCTTCCCTTGTTTCAGGTCCAGTGGAGACAACCATTCATGAAACTGGTTCTCCAGAGCTGACCACAACTCCTCAGCTGTGTGACTCACATTTCCCAGACATTTCAAAGTAAAAACCGCCTGATGACATTGAGCCCTGCTGCCAGCATAGTAAGGAGGTGTGCAGGATCCCTTCTGCGCAGTTAGAAAGCTTGTGGCATGACCAGACAGGCTTTGGGTGCAGGTGGAGGACTGAGAGAAGGTTGAGGAGGCAGAAGCAGTGGAGGAACTTCTGGATAAAGAGGATTGACGCACAACTCGTGGGGACGGCAAGACTTGGACAGCAGCCCCTTGTCCTGCTGTCACCATAGTTACCCAGTGCCCTGTCAGCGACATGTAACGCCCCTGTCCATGCATACTCGTCCAAGTGTCTGTGGTGAAATGCACCCTGTCACACACAGAGTTTCTCAAAGAAGCGTTGATGTTGTGTGCGACATGCTGGTGGAGCGCAGGCACACCTTTCTTTGAGAAGTAGTGCCGACTGGGCTTCTTGTACTGGGGCACTGCGACGGATATAAGGTCTCGAAAATCCTCTGTGTCCACCAGGCAGAAAGGCAACATTTCTGTAGCCAAGAGCTTTCAGATGGTGAAATTCAACCTCTTAGCGTTCTCATGGCTAGGAGGAAATGGTCTTTTACTTGTCCACATCTGAGGGACCGAGGGCTGGCTGTTGTGCTTAGACGGGGTTGAGAAGGGTGTCACCGGCAAACTGCGGGTCTGTGAGGAAGATGCAGGCGGACATGTTAGGTTGCCTTGATCCAAAGGTGGTGCTATCGATGTCGGACAGCGTTGAACACCAGCTGGTGTTTCCACCTCCAAAGAAAATGATGACCTGCCAATCACGCTGGCTGTTGCGGGTAAAGAGGTGGCAGGTCTGCGTCCCAAAACAGGTGTGACTGCTGTCCCCCCAGTCACAGAGGATGAAGAGGCCGTGGATGCACAAGATGTGGCAGACGGTGGTTGGCCCTGCCGGCTAGGCCGCATTGTTGCACAGTGAGCTTCCCACTGCAACTTATGCTTCATATCCATGTGCCGGTTCATGCATGAAGTACTCAAACTATGTATTTTTTGGCCTCTACTTAGCTTTTGCTGACAAATGTTACAGATAACACGAGTTGGGTCATCCTTATCGATCTGAAAAAATGCCCAGGCTATACAAGGCTTAGCACCCATGCGACCTGAAGAGCCACCACGACTTGTGGTCAGAGGCAGAGTTGTGTTTGAGGATGCAGTTGTTGACGTGCTTCCTGTACTACGTCTCTGTCCAGGAAGGCGCAACCTGACCTCGTCATCAATAGCATCCTCCTCCACCTCCTCTGCTGACCTCATCGACTGGCTGACTGTGGGTTGACAGTAAGTGGGATCTCCAACCTCGTCATCATCACCCTGTGTGTTATCACACCCGTCATCCTCAGAGCCAACCTCTTCCTGCCCTGACAAAAAACTCAAGTTGTCGCTCCAATCAGGTATTTGAGTCTCCTCATCGTCTTCCTCATTGTCTCCACCAACAGGAGTTACAGTTTGGGAACGAGGGTCTACATTATGGTCAGAACCTTCTGCGTCTGGTCCTGGATCCGACTCATAAAGATTCTGGGCACCAGTGCAGATCATTTCCTCGTCTGGATTCACAGAAGCTCTGGAGCCGACCTCTGATTCCCAGACTATAGTATGAGTAATCAGCTCTGCAGACTCAACCATCTGTTCTACCCCATACTCAGACGGGCAGCTGGAGACTTGGGAGCTGTGAGTAAGCAAGTGCGATTGGGGTGACACCTCTGAGGACTGGAGTATTTGTGATGTTGAAGTTGAAGTGGAGGAGAGCCCACGTAAAGGAGCACTTGATATCCCTTGAAGCACCTGCTGTTTTTGTGCCTCATCAGGAATTTGTAGCGATTGGCGTGGCCATAAGAAAGTGATCTTATCACATTGTCCGCTAAAAGAAGTAGACATCTTAGTTTTGCTGGAAGATGGTCTTTCTTCTGCAGATGTTACTGTTGCTTTAACACCTACCCCACGGACACAACCTTTTTTTCCCTTCCCAACAGCCCTATTCCCCTTTCCACCAGCAGCAGACCTTTTTCCACTCATTTTGGTGGTTAACTAATTGATAACTCTGGAGTTGTTTGCACAAAAAACAATGGATGGGAACCGAGCAGAGCTGAGTGGCCAAACTGTGGTATTAGCCCAAAAGTATTGGCTGGGCTAGATGCAGATAAAAATTATTTTGAATTTGCAACCTGGTGGAGGTTAGTATAGATGGACTAATAGAACAAGTCCCACACACTGCTACAAGCCGAAGCCAAAATATTTTTTCAGAGCTAGATGCAGATAAAAATTATTTTGAATTTCCAACCTGGTGGAGGTTAGTATAGATGGACTAATAGAACAAGTCCCACACACTGCTACAAGCCGAAGCCAAAATATTTTTTCAGAGCTAGATGCAGATAAAAATTATTTTGAATTTGCAACCTGGCGGAGGTTAGTATAGATGGACTAATAGAACAAGTTCCACACACTGCTACAAGCCGAAGCCAAAATATTTTTTCAGAGCTAGATGCAGATAAAAATAATTTTGAATTTGCAACCTGGAGGAGGTTAGTATAGATGGACTAATAGAACAAGTTCCACACACTGCTACAAGCCAAAGCCAACATATTTTTTCAGAGCTAGATGCAGATAAAAATTATTTTGAATTTGCAACCTGGTGGAGGTTAGTATAGATGGACTAATAGAATGATGCTATGCCCAAAAGGTTTTACTACACTAGGTGCAGTAAAAAAAATTGTATTCTATACACAGGTGGTGTAGCTTGCAACACAGATAGGCTACTCCACTGACTAACACACACTGCAAGAGGTCAAAAAGGATTTGCTTTGCTAGATTTAGCCAAATGCTGTGAAAAAAACTTGCACAGCACTGGCACAGACCTGCCTGGCAAAAAGTGATAGGAACTGATATAACCTAGCCCTCAAAAGGACTGCTATTACAATTAGTCTTTACTCCCAACCTATCTATTTAAGAGCACAGACCTGCCTGATAAAAGTGATAAGAACTGATGTAAACTAGCCCTCAAAAGGACTACAATTACAATTAGTCTTTACTCCCAACCTATCTATTTAAGAGCACAGACCTTCCTGATAAAAGTCGTAGGAAATGATGTAACCTAGTCCTCAAAAGGACTGCAATCACAACTATTCCCTACTCCCAAGCTATCTGTAGATTTGTGCGAAAATTGGCTTGAAATTAACACTGAAAGTATAGCGCAGACAGCAACAGCGGTGCCATCTAACACGCAGCTGCAGCAGTGAGAAAATGGTGGCGACGGGGAAAATGGCTGGGTCTTATAGGGCGAGGACATGTGACATACACTGCCAATGACACATGCCCTTGCTTGTGTGAAAAAAAGCACTTCGCTCCGTGTGTGCGCTGCTGATAGGCTGACAGACTGCACCTCCCCACTGTAAATGCAGGAAAGAGAAAAAAAGATGGAGATCTTCATTATTTATGCAAAGACCCATCCCCTGCCCCTCCCCCTGTCCCGCTGTACACTAAAACTGCGTATTAACATTAATTTTCAGCATTACTGAGAAAAAATCCAGTTATGATTTTGGTGCACGAACAGTTATCGAACATAACCTCGAACAGGCGAATTTTTTTCAAATTGTTTGTGTTCGCCGAATTTGAGATTGGCGAACAGTTCGAGTCGAACATCACTCATCACTAATAGTGTATACTAATAAACAGCGATTTTATGTGTATGATCTGTGAATACAGTAATATCTGTAGGTAACCATGTGGATGACCCTGGAGGAGGAGTGTAGTGACTAAGCATGAGTCTCTCTCTTAATGAGCTACCCTTCTAAAAGTGATCTGGGGTTGAGAGGCAAGAGTCTTTTATTTCATTATCAATCTTGAGAATAGGCCAGTATTTTGCTAGGATTGATCAAACTTCATTGGTGTCATTATTGAAAGTAGTGATAAAACGTCTCTCATTACTTTCTTTTTCTTTTGTTGGAATCAATAACTGTGTTCTATCGTGCTGATTAGTAGAGATTAGAGATGAGCGTTGTTCTACTCGAACTGTTCGCCAATCTCAAATTCGAGCTGTTTTGGGCGGTGTTCGAGCCGGTCGGCGAACACGAACAATTTGAGAAAAATTCGGCTGTTCGAGGTTATGTTCGATAACTGTTCGCGCACCAAAATCATAACTGGATTTTTTCTCAGTAATGATGAAAATTAATGTTAATACGCAGTTTGAGTGTACAGCGGGGCGGGGGGAGGGGCAGGGGATGGATCTCTGCAGGAACAATGAAGATCTCCATTTTTTTTTCTCTTTCCCGCATTTGCAGTGGGGAGGTGCAATCTGTCAGCCTATCAGCAGCGCACACACGGAGCGAAGTGCTTTTTTTCACACAAGCAAGGGCATGTGTGATTGGCAGTGTATGTCACATGTCCTTGCCCTATAAGACCAAGCCATTTTCCCCGTCGCCACCATTTTCTCACTGCTGCAGCTGCGTGTTAGACGGCACCGCTGTTGCTGTGTGCGCTATACCTTGTTAATTTCAAGCCAATTTTCGCACAAATATACAGATAGCTTGGGAGTAGGGAATAGTTGTGATTGCAGTCCTTTTAAGGACTAGGTTACAGCATTTCCTACGACTTTTATCAAGCAGGTCTGTGCTCTTAAATAGATAGATTGTGGGAGTAAAGACTAATTGTAATTGGAGTCCTTTTCAGGACTAGGTTACATCAGTTCCTATCAGTTTTTGCCAGGCAGGTCTGTGCCAGTGCTGTGCAAGTTTTTTTCACAGCATTTGGCTGAATCTAGCAAAGCTAATCCTTTTTGGCCTATTGCAGAGTGTGTTAGTCAGTGGAGTAGCCTATCTGTGTTGCAAGATATACCACCTGTGTATAGAATACCAATTTTTTTACTGCACCTAGTGAAGTAAAATCTTTTGGGCATAGCATCATTCTATTAGTCCATCTATACTGACCTCCATCAGGTTGCAAATTAAAAATAATTTTTTTCTGCATCTAGCTCTGAAAAAATATTTGGGCTTCTAGCAGTGTGTGGGACTTGGTCTATTAGTCCATCTATACTGACCTCCATCAGGTTGCAAATTAAAAATAATTTTTTTCTTCATTTATCTCTGAAAAAATATTTGGGCTTCTAGCAGCGTGTGGGACTTGTTCTATTAGTCCATCTATACTGACCTCCATCAGGTTGCAAATTAAAAATAATTTTTTTCTGCATCTAGCTCTGAAAAAATATTTGGGCTTCTAGCAGTGTGTGGGACTTGGTCTATTAGTCCATCTATACTGACCTCCATCAGGTTGCAAATTAAAAATAATTTTTTTCTGCATCTAGCTCTGAAAAAATATTTGGGCTTCTAGCAGTGTGTGGGACTTGGTCTATTAGTCCATCTATACTGACCTCCATCAGGTTGCAAATTGAATAAAAAAAATTTCTGCATCTAGCTCTGAAAAAATATTTGGGCTTCTAGCGGTGTGTGGGACTTGGTCTATTAGTCCATCTATACTGACCTCCATCAGGTTGCAAATTAAAAATAATTTTTTTCTGCATCTAGCTCTGAAAAAATATTTGGGCTTCTAGCAGTGTGTGGGACTTGGTCTATTAGTCCATCTATACTGACCTCCATCAGGTTGCAAATTAAAAATAATTCTTTTCTTCATTTAGCTCTGAAAAAATATTTGGGCTTCTAGCAGTGTGTGGGACTTGTTCTATTAGTCCTTCTATACTGACCTCCAGCAGGTTGCAAATTGAATATAATTTTTTTCTGCATCTAGCTCTGAAAAAATATTTGGGCTTCTAGCGGTGTGTGGGACTTGGTCTATTAGTTCATCTATACTGACCTCCATCAGGTTGCAAATTAAAAATAATTTTTTTCTGCATCTAGCTGTGAAAAAATATTTGGGCTTCTAGCAGTGTGTGGGACTTGGTCTATTAGTCCATCTATACTGACCTCCATCAGGTTGCAAATTAAAAATATTTTTTTTCTTCATTTATCTCTGAAAAAATATTTGGGCTTCTAGCAGCGTGTGGGACTTGTTCTATTAGTCCATCTATACTGACCTCCATCAGGTTGCAAATTAAAAATAATTTTTTTCTGCATCTAGCTCTGAAAAAATATTTGGGCTTCTAGCAGTGTGTGGGACTTGGTCTATTAGTCCATCTATACTGACCTCCATTAGGTTGCAAATTAAAAATAATTTTTTTCTTCATTTAGCTCTGAAAAAATATTTGGGCTTCTAGCAGTGTGTGGGACTTGTTCTATTAGTCCTTCTATACTGACCTCCAGCAGGTTGCAAATTGAATATAATTTTTTTCTGCATCTAGCTCTGAAAAAATATTTGGGCTTCTAGCGGTGTGTGGGACTTGGTCTATTAGTCCATCTATACTGACCTCCATCAGGTTGCAAATTAAAAATAATTTTTTTCTGCATCTAGCTCTGAAAAAATATTTGGGCTTCTAGCAGTGTGTGGGACTTGGTCTATTAGTCCATCTATACTGACCTCCATCAGGTTGCAAATTGAATAAAAAAAATTTCTGCATCTAGCTCTGAAAAAATATTTGGGCTTCTAGCGGTGTGTGGGACTTGGTCTATTAGTCCATCTATACTGACCTCCATCAGGTTGCAAATTAAAAATAATTTTTTTCTGCATCTAGCTCTGAAAAAATATTTGGGCTTCTAGCATGTGTGGGACTTGGTCTATTAGTCCATCTATACTGACCTCCATCAGGTTGCAAATTGAATAAAAAAAATTTCTGCATCTAGCTGTGAAAAAATATTTGGGCTTCTAGCGGTGTGTGGGACTTGGTCTATTAGTCCATCTATACTGACCTCCATCAGGTTGCAAATTAAAAATAATTTTTTTCTGCATCTAACCCAGCCAATAGTTTTGGCCTAATACCACAGTTTGGCCACTCAGCTCTGCTCGGTTACCATCCATTGTTTTTTTGTGCAAACAACTCCAGAGTTGTGAATTAGTTAACCACCAAAATGAGTGGAAAAAGGCCTGCTGCTGGTGGAAAGGGGAATAAGCGTGTTGGGAAGGGGAAAAAAGGTTGTGTCCGTGGGGTAGGTGCAGAAGAAAGACCATCTTCCAGCCAAACTAAAATGTCTACTTCTTTTAGCGGACAATGTGATAAGATCCCTTTCTTACGGCCACGCCAATCGCTACAAATTCCAGATGAGGCACAAAAACAGCAGGTGCTTCAACGGATATCAAGTGCTCCTTTAAGTGGGCTCTCCTCCACATCAACTTCAACATCACAAATACTCCAGTCCTCAAAGGTGTCACCCAAATCGCACTTGTTTCCTCACAGCTCCCAAATCTCCAGCTGCCCGTCTGAGTATGAGGTAGAACAGATGGTTGAGTCTGCAGAGCAGTTTACTCATACTATAGCCTGGGAATCAGAGGTCGACTCCAGCGCTTCTGTGAATCCAGACGAGGAAATGATCTGCACTGATGCCCAGAATCTTTATGAGTCAGATCCAGGACCAGACGCAGAAGGTTCTGACCATAATGTAGACCCTCATTCCCAAACTGTAACTCCTGTTGGTGGAGACAATGAGGAAGACGATGATAAGACTCAAATACCTGATTGGAGCGACAACTTTAGTTTTTTGTCAGGGCAGGAACAGGTTGGCTCTGAGGGCGACGGGTGTGATAACGCACAGGGTGATGATGATGAGGTCGGAGATCCCACTTACTGTCAACCCACAGTCAGCCAAGAGATGAGGTCAGCAGAGGAGGTGGAGGAAGATGCTAGTGACGACGAGGTCAGGTTGCGCCTTCCTGGACAGAGACGTAGTACTGGAAGCACGTCAACAACTGCATCCTCAAACACAACTCTGCCTCTCACCACAAGTCGTGGTGGCTCTTCAGGTCGCATGGGTGCTAAGCCTTGCATAGCCTGGGCATTTTTTCAGATCGATAAAGATGACCCAACTCGTGTTATCTGTAACATTTGTCAGCAAAAGCTAAGTAGAGGCCAAAAAATACATAGTTTGAGTACTTCATGCATGAACCGGCACATGGACATGAAGCATAAGTTGCAGTGGGAAGCTCAGTGTGCTACAATGCAGCCTAGCCGGCCGGGCCAACCACCGTCTGCCATATCTTGTGCATCCGCGGCCTCTTCATCCTCTGTGACTGGGGGGACAGCAGTCACACCTGTTTTGGGGCGCAGACCTGCCACCTCTTTACCCGCAACAGCCAGCGTGATTGGCAGGTCATCATTTTCTTTGGAGGTGGTAACACCAGCTGGTCTTGAGCGCTGTCCGACATCGATAGCACCACCTTTGGATCAAGGCAACCTAACATGTCCGCCTGCATCTTCCTCACAGACCGGCAGTTTGCCGGGGACACCCTTATCAACCCCGTCTAAGCACAATAGCCAGCCCTCGGTCCCTCAGATGTGGACAAGTAAAAGACCATTTCCTCCTAGCCATGAGAAAGCTAAGAGGTTGAATTTCACCATCTGCAAGCTCTTGGCTACAGAAATGCTGCCTTTCCGCCTGGTGGACACAGAGGATTTTCGAGACCTTATGTCCGTCGCAGTGCCCCAGTACCAGATGCCCAGTCGGCACTACTTCTCAAAGAAAGGTGTGCCTGCGCTCCACCAGCATGTCGCACACAACATCACCGCTTCTTTGAGAAACTCTGTGTGTGACAGGGTGCATTTCACCACAGACACTTGGACGAGTAGGCATGGACAGGGGCGTTACATGTCGCTGACTGGGCACTGGGTAACTATGGTGACAGCAGGACAAGGGGCTGCTGTCCAAGTCTTGCCGTCCCCACGAGTTGTGCGTCAATCCTCTTTATCCAGAAGTTCCTCCACTGCTTCTGCCTCCTCAACCTCCTCTCGGTCTTCCACCTGCACCCAAAGCCTGTCTGGTCATGCCACAAGCTTTCTAACTGCGCAGAAGGGATCCTGCACACCTCCTTACTATGCTGGCAGTAGGGCTCAACGTCATCAGGCGGTTTTTACATTGAAATGTCTGGGAAATGTGAGTCACACAGCTGAGGAGTTGTGGTCAGCTCTGGAGAACCAATTTCATGAATGGTTGTCTCCACTGGACCTGAAACCAGGGAAGGCCGTGTGCGACAATGCTGCAAACCTGGGTGCGGCCCTTCGCCGGGGCAATGTCACACACGTGCCTTGTATGGCTCACGTGTTGAACCTGGTTGTCCAGCAATTTTTAGCCCACTATCCCAGACTAGATGGCCTTCTGCAGAGGGCACGGTCGCTGTGTGCTCACTTCCGCCGTTCGCATCCCGCAGCTCAGCGACTTACATCTCTACAGAAGTCGTTGGGCCTGCCACTTCACCGGCTAAAATGCGATGTGCCTACCCGGTGGAATTCAACTCTGCACATGTTGCAGCGACTGTGGCAGCACCGACAAGCCCTGGTGCAATACGTTCTGACGTATAGCCTGGGCCAACGAGATTCAGAGGTGGGGCAAATCACGCTGGAGGAGTGGTCTCAGATCAGGGACCTATGCACCCTTCTGCACAGTTTTGAAATGGCGACGAAGATGTTTAGTGCTGACGATGGCATTATCAGCATGACTATTCCGGTGATTTACATGCTGGAGCACATGTTAAACAGAATTCGGAGTCAGGTGGTGGCACAAGAGGAGGTGGAGGAAGTAGAGGAGGAGGAGTTGTATGCGGAAGGGCTAACATCTGCAAGGTCCAGACGGTCGGCAGCACCAAGGCGGCAGGCATGTGAGGGTGGGGGAGATGGTTTTACCAGGGCGCATGGTAGCAGCCAAACTAGTGAGGAAGGTGCAGGAGCCCAGGAAGGAGTGGAGGACGAACTGATGGAAGACTCATCAGATGAGGGAGACCTTGATCACATTTCTGTTGGCGAGGTTGGGGGGAGAGGACAGAGGAAGGAAGCATGATTGTTACCTCGCCACCAACACAACAGGGACTTGGTGCTCCTGGATGCGCAACACACATGAGTGCCTTCTTGCTGCACTACCTGCAACATGACCCTCGAATTGTGAGAATTAGAAATAATCCTGACTACTGGGTTGCCACACTGTTAGATCCCCGGTACAAAAGTAAATTTGCAGAAATTATTCCTGCCATAGAAAGGGATGCACGCATGCAGGAGTATCAGCAGAGACTGTTGCAGAATCTTACATGTGCTTTTCCACAAAATACCAGTGGTGCACGTAGTGAATCTCACAGTTCCAACTTGCCAACCGTGGGACCGTCAAGTGTTCAGCACTCAAACCGTAACAGAACCACAGTATCTGCTGGTAACATCAATTTTGCGGAATCATTTCACCACTTTTTTAGCCCATCCTTTGCAAGGCCACAGGAGACAAGAAGTCTGACACATAGTCAACGCCTAGAGACGATGGTACAGGAGTATCTCCAAGTAAACATTGAAGCCACGACTGTGTCACTGGACCCTTGCTCTTTTTGGGCTTCCAATCTGGATAAATGGCCGGAGCTAGCCACTTACGCCTTGGAGATCTTGTCATGCCCCGCAGCCAGCGTTCTGTCTGAACGTGTGTTCAGCGCTGCTGGTGGTGTGCTGACAGATAAGCGCACGTGGCTCTCCACTGATAATGTAGACAGACTCACGTTCATAAAGATGAACAAATCATGGATCCGAAACGACTTTTCTACCCCTGTGTCATCCTGGGGAGAGTAAAAGCTTGATGATTGGTTAAAATCACCCTACCAACCATTTTAAGCTTTCAAATTACTAATCATGTTTATCTGTATCTTGACTGGAAAATAATTTGGGCTTTGTAGCAGTGTGCAGCACTGATCCTATTAGGCCATCTATAATAAGCTTCACCAGATTTAAAATTAAAAATAATTTTTAGCTGCATCTAGCCCGGAAAATAATTTTGGGGCTCCGAGATGCGCAAGACACATAAGTGCCTTCTTGCTGCACTACCTGCAGCATGACCCTCATATTGTCAGAATTCGAAGTAATCATGACTACTGGGTTGCCACACTCTTAGATCCCCCAAACTTTTCGATCAACCTTTTCATTTTAATAAAGACCAAAAAAATGGTCATTTTTGAAATTATAAGCATTAGCAGGTTGTTAGAAACTGAAATCAAACAGTTTTCAACTCAAAACTTTATTCTAGGTGATGTTACATTTTCACATAGGACCCCTTGTTCGAAAGGAGCTTCTGAACTCTCTCGTCCATTGAATTTGTCAGGTTTTGGATGGTTTCTGCTTCAATTGTTTTGCATGAGGACAGAATACCCTCCCAGAGCTGTTGCTTAGATGTGAACTGCCTCCCGCCATCATAGACACTCCTTTTAATGATGCTCCAAAGGTTCTGAATGGGGTAGAGGTCAGGGGAGCATGGGGGTCACACCATAAGTTTGTCCCCTTTTATGCCCATATCAGCCAGAGATGCAGATGTTTTATGTGCAGCATGAGATGGTGCATTATCATGCAGAAAAATGATCTTGCTGTGAAATACACGGTTCTTCTTCTTGAACCATGGCAGGAAGTGCTGTTTGAGAAAATCCACATACATTATGGAGTTCATCTTTAGCGCCTTCAGGGATCCTAAAGGGGCCGACAATCTCTCTCCCCATGATTCCAGCCCAAAACATTACTCCACCTCCTCCTTGTTGGCGCTGTAGCCGTGTTTGCGTGGGGTGTCCATCAACCAGCCATCCTCCACTCCATTCATCTGGACCATCGAGCGCTGCACGGCACTCATCCGTGAACAAAACAGTTTTGAAATCAGTCTTCATGTAATGTTTGGCCCACTGGAGCCGTTTCTGCTTGTGTGAAGTGGATAGAGGAGGTCGACAGGATGGCGTATGCACAGCTGCAAACCTCTGAAGGACCCTGCATCTTGTTGTTCGGGGGACGTTGGAGGCACAAGCAGCTTCAAAAACTTGTCTGCTGCTATGACAAGGCTTTTTTGCCGCTGCTCTTTCAACCTGACGTAATTGCCTGTAGGAAAGAGTCCTCAATTTGCCCTTATCAGCACGCACACGTGTGTACTGTGAATCAGCTACATACTTCTTGATTGCCAAGACACTTCATCCTGATCATCGCACAATGTTGATTGTAGTCATGCCTTGACCTAAACACTCCACAATTTGTTGCTTCTCAGCAGCCGACACATCCTTTTTCTTTCCCATTTTGGCAGAAAATGTAGGCTGCTTAATAATGTGAGAGAGCCTTCTTAAGTAGTCTTGCCTTTCATTGGACACACCTGCCAAACTAATTAGCACAGGTGTCTGCAATTGCTTACAGTGATATAAAGAGCCCTGACACACATCACCATCAATGAGTTTAACTGACAAACAAACAAATTCTTCCCTTATCACTCCTAAACACTTTTTGCATAATAATTTGGAACGCGGTGTACATGTGCTTTTCCACAAAACACCAGTGGTTCACGTAGTGAATCTTACAGTTCTAACTTGCCAACCGTGGTCTGTATGGAATTGTTCAATAAAGGGCCCAAAATTAAGATAACATAGATGGGAGAGGTCTCTATGAATAGGAATTCCTATGTATTTGATACCCTGTGAGGGCCAGGCAAAGGGAAAGTTGGACTGGATGGAATCCTATATGGATTTAGGGAGGGAGACATCGAGGGCCTCAGACTTCGCTGCATTGATTTTAAAATTTTACCATGTAACAAAGTGATCTATTTCAGCCATAACAGCAGGGATGGATATATGTGATTGAGTGATATATACTAGGACATCATCAGCAAATAGAGAGCACTTGTACTCGGTGCCTCCCACCTCAATCCACCTAATATTGGGGTTATGGCGAATTGATGAGAGCAGGTGCTCCGTCACTAGGATGTATAAGAGAGGGGACAGAGGACATCCCTGCCTTGTCCCATTGGTGATTGTGAAAGGTGATGAAAATGTTCTGACGCACCCCCTGGGCCTTGGGACACCCGGAGCCGGACCCTTTTTGGTGGATGCTGGTGGTTGTAGTCTTCGTGGCGGCGATCCGGTTCCGTGGCTCAGGGCGGTCAAACCAGTGGCGGAACTATTTATGTGGTTTTGATGTTTAACTGTCCGACTACGCCACCCGTGGATTGCGGTCAGAGTGAACCACCGCTACAGGGCAGACCGCTAAGGCTGGTGTTGTGGGTGCAGCAGAGCGTAGCATAACTCCCCACGGGAGGAGTATAGCCTCAGGGCAGTGTATGCGGAGGATGGGGGTGATGGTGCAGGGCAGCAGCAGTAATGACACGGAGTCAGTGATGCAGTTCAGGGCCTTTACTCACAGTTCTTATTATCCAGACCACGTCTGCAGGTAACGGCTGCCCACGTCGTACTGTGCTCACCAGGTGAGGGGCTCAGACAACTCTCAGATAACTTTGGAGCGCTTCACAGGACCCCCTTTGTGTGTCCTTTGTCTGGCCTTTCTTACCAACACTTCTGTCCGGCTGCCTCGGGCCTCCTCTTGGTAAACTTGGCGCCAGTTTCCCTGACCCTATGTGGTGCCTTCCTAGCGGGTGGAGCAAGGGGCTGCGCCACATAAAATGTCAGAGCCTCCGGTTTCTAGCTGAGGGTCGTTTCCTGCCTCCACTAGTTCGGGGACCGGTCTCCCCCTTTGGCCTGACCCCTCCACGCAGGTGGATTCGGGCGTGCGGTGGCGACTCGCCCGTCCGCACCCCTGGGATCCCTTCATTCCTCGTTCCTGGAGCCTTCTCCGCTCCTCTTCCTTCCTTCTCCCTCTTGCAGGCCTGGGCCTCTGTTACTAGGCCCGCCTCCAGAGCAGAGCTCATGCAGAGCCCCTGCTCCCTGCCACTTCTGCTCAGACTTCTCTGCACTGAACTAAGATGGTGCCCACCTTTTATACTCCCTTCTCAATGCACCCAGGAACTGCTTCCTCCCTGCTCCTGCACTGCAGGGTTCCCCTTCCTCAGTGTTCCCTCCCCCCACTCCAGCCAGGGACAGGGACTGTCGTGCCCATCTCAGGGGCATATTGGTCGCCCTGCCCCACGGCAATGTGGTGTAATGCATGCAGGTGTCGGGTCCTGATCCACACTCCATCCTTATCTGAGAGTGAGATATCACACCTCTGAGTGAGGTGCAATACGTCTGTAGCAACCGAGCCCTCGGTGCTACAGTTCCATTTATCTTCAGCCTAGGTGACGTATTGTGATACAGGGCCGTGATTTTGGCTATAAAATGGTCCCCTAGACCCCTACCCCAAGCTTTTTAAGAGAATCATATATGGCGTGCCAGGAGACTCTATGGAATGCTTTCTCAGCATCCAACGAGAGTATCTACTTACAAATTTTTAACTGCATCTAGCCCAGGAAATACTTTGTGCCTAGTAGCAGTGTCTGCTAGTCAGCGGATTATCCCGGCTGTTAAGCAAGCTACACCACCTGTAGTTTGGACACTTAATTTTTTCAAAGGAAATGCTTCGGGACCACGGGATACTCAGTGAAGAGCATCAGGAGGCACCCCAAGGCATAGGGGCTGGGACTGGCACTAGGATGCCTTGCGGTGGACAGCCGAGCTCGATCCTTATAAAAGCTTTTTAACTGCAGCAGCTTTAGTGGACGCTACTGGAGCTGGAATTACGCGGCTGCTGGCATGAGACTTGCCCTCCAATAGATCCTTGTAAATGGATTTAAAGTGTATTCATTCAAATTAGAGGGACAATTTAAATTAAAAAGCTTAGAGCTGCCTCCACCACAGGGGGGCTCTCTCGACCCACCAGCGGACAGGCACCAGTATTGGGAGAGGGGGGCTGGCCGTCAGGGTTCACCGCGGCTCTGGTACAAACCCGGCGACACGGAGGTGGCACGGGCAGGAGCGGACTGGCCGTCTCGGCTTCTCACTTTTTGGATTTTAGAAGGGCATGACATGCCTATATCTGTGTCTCCCCCTCCTTTTACTCCTCCACCTCTTTTCTTTTCGCATGACTATATGTACTTGTCACTTTTCCATGTGTTAGTTGTGTCTTCTGAGCAGTTTGTCAGCTTTTGGACACCTTTGAAGGTGTTTTCTATGTGTTTCTATGTGTTTTTGTTTGCCTGCCATTGGTTTTAACGGTGTTCGAAGGTGTTCGACGAACAGTTCGACGAACAGTTCGGCGAACACACGGGTGTTCGACGAACCGAACCGAACTCGAACACTACGGGGGTGGCTCAACACTACTGATTAGCACACATAAATGCCTCATTGAGGATCCTTTTTTGGATACCCTCTCTCCAAGAATCTAGATGTAAGAACTCCAACTTGTCCTCTGAAAGTGGTATCAGCAGAGCAGTTTCTACGAATTCTTAGGTATTGACAGCAAATTAATAGAAGTGGGTTTCCTGTATGTTTGGGTCACCAGTGCTTCCCCAGTGTTCTCTCAATTAGAACATCTAGAAATGGAAGCCTATCCTTGTGGATCTCAAATGTGAAATGTAGACCTACGTTCTTTTCATTCAGATTCTGCACAAAACTGGAGATTACCAAGGTGCCACCCTTCCATATGTTGAAAATGTCATCGATATATCATGACCAAAGTGCAATGTTCTATACACCCAAAGGTGCGTCCTCATTGAGCACAGAAAGTCTTCTTACTCTCTGAAGAGACAATTTCCATATTTAATTTCCCAGAGGAACATTGCATGGCTTATAAGCCCCCTCACATTGGAATGCCAAGCATTTCACTCTTCACAAGGCAAAACGTTACCCCTTAGATCCCAGTCAGAAGCCTCTAATACATCCAAATTAGATCTCTTGCTTTGCACTAATGAGAGGCAATATCCCAAAACACCATGTCTGAAAACTGAGATTCTGGTTTGACTTTTATTCTAAGTCATATGGCAAGGCTCAGGGTTCCTATTGACTTTTAGGATTGATCCTTCCAATAGGTGCACTAGAGTTCAAGACCTCTTCCTCTCTACAGAGTGGATCATAGCAGTCAACATCCCTATTATCGAACTCACTTAGCTGATGCAAAACTTTGTTGAATCTTAAAGAAATGTATTAGTTACATGTTTTGGTGAATAAAACCACATTTCTTTGAGATACATTGGAGTGCAGTGGTCTTTTTTCTGTTTTTATGTCCCTGCTTCTTTTCTTGAAGGAAGCAGCTGAAATGATCAAAAGCCTCAAGGGTTAAACTAGCAGCATACAATAGTAAAACCTGAATATACAAAAAGTAAAGAGAATATTGAATAAGAAATTGATTACTAGAAGTTATTGAAAAAACATAAGCCATTTCTTTCCTGTGGCTTTTCTTGCTTGGCATTTCCTAGGTCCCAGAAGGTAAATGTAATGTCTATTTTCTTCTTATAACAGAACTCATGTGAAAAAGATGTAACCCTGAATATCCTGAGTGTATTAAGTGAATTGCTGTCTGCTGGTAAGTGACCGCACTGCATTAGTATTTTATTGCAGCTGATGTTCTTAGAAATGATAGGGCTGTAAAAACACATTACTTGCAATATGAAACAACTGCACTCCCTACACTAAAGATAATGATTCCAATAGACTGTGCTTTCTTTTAACCTAAACAAAAATAGGTTCCCACAATGTCTGAGCCAAACTCAGAGTTGTTTTACAAAGGGTTATTAACCTTTTAATGACTACATCATTTTCAAGCGTGGAATATTTTTGCAGCATTGAAAATATTGCATTTTGTTCCTGGATATAAGTAAGAACATTGCTGCGTAAAACTTTACAGGGCATATAACGGAGTTCTCTCTAGTTCTCCTCATTAGTTTATTAATTAATTTGTTTAATTATTATATCATATTTAGATTTTTTGCACACCTTCTCAGAAGTATCAATATAGGAATTAGCTGTCCATACATTAGGAAATCTTTCCATACTGTGGCAAAGCGACTTGCTTGGCTCTCCGGAGGTAGACACAGGAAACACGGTTTGGGTAAACTTCCTGCGAGTTTATTGTGCGGCATAAACTCCAGCAGCGTCCCATAAAAATAAACAGTCCCTCTCGGGGTTAACCAAAAATCAAAAGATAAACTATAAAAGAGTCCTCTAGCCAGCAGGGCCTTTGCCGGCTGCAGATAGTCTTGTGAAGTTTCAACAACACCAGTCCTCCAGTGTTGCTCTCTGGCATCAACCACACACAGCCTGGAGACTTCAATCTCCAGACCACACACTCCACACAGGAAAACAAACTGACTGAACATTTAAACCCTGTTCAGTCACACCCTGATGGGGAGGTATGGGGAATGACTTCCCTCCCATCTCTACGTCATTCCCATAAAACCACACCCTTTTAAAGAGCAAACTCTCAGCACATAACATGCTGGCAGAAATTAAGTAGGTCTTAATTCACACAGGAGAGCATCCTGAGTGACACATACCTCCCCTGGCATGTAATACCAGTGACTCAACTGGTCACAATACGTACTGTATGACAACTTGACTCCATTCTAAAGACATCAAGAGAGCAGAAGGTATACTCTGCAAGATACTCATAATAATTGGAATTATATTTCTAGTAGAAAATTGTTCTAATTGTAGAAAATAATTTTGATTGTAGAAATAGTGTATATACATTAAATGACATAACAATGTTAGCAATGAAGAAGGAAGATGGGCCACTTCATATTTAAAATTTTGCTTTATTGCGTGTCTATACAGAGTTTGAGAAGACAAAAGTGGCTGACAACTGTTTTGCATGAAAGCCATGCTTCTTCTGAGCCTTCAGAGGAAGCCTGACTCTCACGTGAAATGGCTTGTAGGCTCAGAGAAAGCGTGACTTTACGACGAAATGACTGTCAAACACTTTTGTTTCCCAATCTCTGTATGGAGCTGCAATAAAGCTAAATTTTAAACGCGCAGTGGCGAGTGCCTCATCTTCTTTCTACATTGGCACAATTTGGACTCTTTCTTGGTGAGCACCATCAAGTAGGTTTGTTTGTTCCTAAATATTGATACTATAACCATTGCTGCTGAAATATACAGGATGTGAATGGGAGCAGTGCCGACCCCATGTTTTTCTACATATAAATAACAATATTGGTGTGACGATATCACAGGTGATGACAACATAAAAGGACACTTCATTTCAATTGCCTGTGTTCCCTTTAAGGACGGATGACATCGCAAAGCTGGTGTTATGTTATGATTTGTTAATTATGATAAGTATGATAATTAGGTTACATCATCTGTAATATCATAGTTGTAGTATAATCAGAAATAGCAGTGATGATGTCATAAGTAATGTCATCGACATTACCTTTGATGCATTTTTAAAGATGATCTTTAACTAGTTTGAGTATCTTAAACTGGACACATCATGGAATAACAAAGGTGTATACAATAGTTTTTATTTTTTAATTTCTCCTCTCTGTTGCAGAGATATTAGCTTGTAGAATTTAGGTTGTAATTTATATTATAGTTAAACTGGACACTACCAGAGAGTGATTGCTGGGGGCATGTACTTCTTCCCCTGCATGAAGATGACCAATGATAAGCAGGTAGTAACATACAGGAAAAAAAAAGCACGCCCCCACTATAAATTAGAGCAGCTTTCTCGCTATGAAACATGTAATGACAAACAGTCTGCTCTTCTCTCTGATCTCACCACAGAGCTGTATGTTAATACAAAGTGATGGGAGCAGAGCAGAGATGAGTGTAATTGAGAACACCTTTCAGCTTTTATCTCATGGCAGTCAGTGTGATGGGAAGGAGATACACTAGAGTGACAGCTGCAGAGGTGTTTGTAATGAGATATACCTCAGCTCTGCTGTATAAATCTTCCCACCACACTGACTGCCATGAGATGAAAGCTGAAAAAAACTTTGGGTGCAGGAGCTGTCTGCTGACACTCCTATCTTTACAATGATTTTATACTTTTAAACATTTAGCTCTCATCTGAACAGAACCTTAAATATAATTTTTTTTTCTCCATGTTTTATTCTTCCAGGAACTCACCGCAGGATTCATTACATGATATCCAAGGGTGGTAGTGAAGCCCTTCTTCAAACCCTGGTAAATTGTGCAAGATCAGATTCCCTTGACTATAGTCTATTATTACCCCTCCTTCGCCTGATGGTCAAGGTAGGCCAGAGAGGTACTGTATCTGTGGGATTCTTTATATTCATCTATCAGTCCTTTTCAGTACTTTTCATATTGTAATGAATCAAACCAACTTTATACTACATAGAGCATTCAGATATAAACATGCATTTTTTCATGGATAGATATAACCTCATTAGCTGAAATGATCAATTTATTGAGCAGGAAAGATATGCAAATAGTATAGTTATAACTTTCCCAATAATTGGCATTAGAGCAGTTAATTTTAGATCTCTCAACTGTATAGTAATAGTGTGGATAACATTACTGTAAATTTATTTTCAGTGGTCAGATTGCTCATGGTTATAGTGTGGGATAATATACTTTTATCTGTGTTATGCCAGAAATGTTATAGATATTTGTACTGTATTATAGTCATATTTTCCTGGATAGAGGTAAAAACTAGAGATGAGCGAACTTCAACTTAAAAGTCCGGGAGGAGAGAGAGAAAAAGAGACAGAATTTTCCTGCTCCAAAGTTCAGGTCCCCATGGTTTTCAATGGGGTTCGGGTTCTGGTTCAAATTTGGGTACAGTTCTGGTACCAGAACCAAACTTTGGACTCCCTACTCCCCACCATCCCCTCTCCATACAACTTTATGACACCAACTATCATCTCCTATCTCAATAATGGGAAAATCTGTCTTCACTAAATTTTACCCATGAATTAAGAGTGAAAGATCAATCTAGGAGGACAGAAGCAGATTTTTCTGATAAGATATATTATAAAGTTGCTTATTTTCATATATACTATTGATTTATGAAATAAAAATTAAAATTACAATTACGCTTTAAGAGTTAAACTAGTCAACTAAATCAGGCGGGGCCCTGTTATAGATGCTGGAGCGAAGGTAGGTGTAAGGCCCATCTGACATTTAGAAAACAAAATATTGTTACCTGCAAGAACCCTTTTTAAGACTGGAGAGATAGAACACTGTGGCAGAACCCTCATGTGTCCAATGAAAGGAGCTGGAGACATAGAGCCAAATGGGCACCAGGCTGGAAGGTTAGGTCAGTGCCTGAGTAAGTATGAAAAATCCTGAGAGGCGTCCATTGTAGAATCTCTGGGATGATGACGTTTTAGCGAAACCTACCCAAAATCCTCATCAATGAATACATATATGCTTTCTACATCACAACTATACAGTAACACTAGAGAAAGCACTTGTAAAAAAATGCACATTTTCTTTATTGATTATACATTCAAGAACATTTTTTGTAGAATTGCTTCTTCTAAGTGCTAAAAAGGTTGACAAGCCTGACAAACATGCCGGGATGGAGAAGAAAGGGAAACTGTAGCGTTCAGTTGACTAGGCCTGAGCTGCAGTATGAAGGACAGTCATAACCATATGATCTCCCACATTCAAATATTAGTGGTCTATCCTGATTTGCAAATATGACTCGAGTTAATATTCATTCCATGCATGAATGCAGATTTTACATGCATCTCATCTATACATTATATTAATAGGGATTTATGCAAGTTTTCTGCTTACATGGAGGTGTATATGAATACAAATACAGTAAATCTTGACATTCTGGAAATGTTATTTTTGCCGTTTGCATTTGACAACAACCTTGGTCCCATGTTTATGTCAAAAGGACAAGTATATGACAACAGTAAGCCAAACCGGCTAACAGCAGAGATATAATGATACAATGCAGATTATGTATGTTTCCTTTCTATTGTAGATGCAAACTTTGGAGAAAAAGCACAAAAACTAGAAGCCACTGATGTTACCCTCAGTTTAATAAGAAGAAATCTGACAAAGTCTGATAATATTACCCTCTGTATACATGCTATTCAGATCTATGCCTCCAATGGTATGTACAGTATGTCTATGTGTGCGACTTTTAACATTGAATACAGCTTGATGCTGCCACTGCTCCTGTTACCTGTGGTTGAGTGTAATAAGTATTTGATATACTACCGATTTTACAAGTTTTCCCACCTACAAAGAATGGAGAGGTCTGTAATTTTTCTCGTAGATACACTTCAACTGTGAGAGACAGAATCTAAAAATAAAAAAACAGAAAATCACATTGTATGATTTTTAAATAATTAAACTGCATTTTATTGCGTGAAATAAGTATTTGATCACCTACCAGCCAACAAGAATTTTGTCTCTCACAGACCTGTTAGTTTTCTTTAAGAAGCCCTCCTACTCTGCACTCATTACCTGTATTAATTGCACCTGTTTGAACTCGTTACCTGTATAAAAGACACCCGTTCACACAATCAATCACACTCCAACCTCTCCACCATGGCCAAAACCAAAGAGCTGTCTAAGGACACCGGGGACAACATTGTAAACCTGCACAAGGCTGGGATGGGCTATAGGACAAAAGGAAAGCAGGTTGTTGAGAAGGCAACAACTGTTGATGCAATTATTAGAAGATGGAAAAAACACAAGATGACTGTCAAACTTCTTCGGTTTGGGGCCCCATGTAAGATCTTGCCTCGTGGGGTAAGGATGATTCTGAGAAAGGTCAGGAATCAACCCAAAACTACACGAGAGTACATGGTCAATGACCTGAAGAAAGCTGAGACCACAGTCTCAAACATTACCGTTAGTAACATACTACGATGTTATGTATTAAAATCCTGCAGGGCATGCGAGGTCCAATGGCTCACACCAGCACATGTCCAGGCAATTTGAAGTTCACCAATGACCATTTGGATGATCCAGAGGAGGCATGGGAGAAGGTCATGTAGTCAGATGAGGCAAAAATAGAACTTTTTGGTATCATCTTTACCCGCCGTGTTTGAAGGAAGAAGAAGGATGAGTACAACCCCAAGAACACCATGCCAACAGTGAAGCACGGTGGGGGAAACATCATACTTTGGGGATTTTCTTTGCAAAGGGGACAGGACGACTGCACCGTATTGAAGGAAGGATGGATGCGGTCATATGTCGTAAGATTTTGGTCACCAAACTCCTTCCCTTAGTAAGAGCATTGAAGATGGGTCATGGCTGGGTCTTCCAGCATGACAAAGAGCCAAAACACACAGCCAGGGCAACTAAGGAGTGGCTCAGTAAGAAGCATTTCAAGGTTCTGGAGTGATTTAGCCAGTCTCCAGACCTGAACCCAATAGAAAATCTTTGGAGGGAGCTGAAACCCAATGTTACCAGGCAACAGCCCTGAAGCTTGAAAGATCTGGAAAAGATCTATATGGAGGAGTGAGCCGAAATCCCAGCTGCAGTGTGTGCAAACTTGATCAAGAACTACAGGAAACATCTGACCTCTGTAATTGCAAACAAAGGTTTCTGTACTAAATATTAAGTAATGTTTTCTATTGTATCAAAAAATTACTGCACGCAATAAAATGCAAATTAATTTTGCAAAAATCATACAATGTGATTTTCTGGATTTTTTTTTTAAGATTCGATCTCTCACAGTTGAAGTGTACCTACGATAAAAATTACAGACCTCTCCAATCTTTGTAGGTGGGAAAACTTGCAAAATCGTCACTCTATCAAATGCTTATTTTCCCCACTGTATATATATTTGGTAACTAGTGATCAGCGAGCACTAAAATGCTCGAGTGCTCGTTGCGCGGGTCGAGCACATTGGAATTCTCAGGTGCTTGACCCAAGCAACGAGCCCAATGTAAGTCTATGGGAAACTCGAGCATTTTTCAGGCGGCTCCTCCCGGCGGTCTGCAGAGGGCCTAAAAATTGCTCAAATCGATGGGAACAGTGCTCAAATGACATGGGAACAGCATGAGGAAGACCCCTAGAAACATTTCTGACTCCCAAGTCACTGCTGTCAACAATGTTGTCAGAGGTATTACGCCACTTTTACGGACTCACAGTAAAACATACAAAAACGAAACCAAAATGTATTTTACTGGGAAATATGTTAAGGAACATCCTTTCCAGGGTAATGACTTGTTTATAAGGCAAAATAAATGACCAAAACCAAAAATACTCTTCCACACCTTGGGCTATGTACACACATAGAGTTTTTGATGGGTTTTTGCCCTTTTGCATTGCTCTCAACCGTGACAAATGCATTCACCGGGAAATGTCATTTTAACATTTTACAACCTTATTTAGCCATGTGGTGTGTGAGACATGATCAGACACATCCTGTTTAATTTATGAAGGAGGGACTTTGAAAATCACAAAGCCCATTTTTATAGGGCCATCAGATGGCCTTTACTCTTCTTAGAGAGCCATCAGCAGGTTATGCTTTGTTGTTCCCATTACTAAAGAGTGTTTCTCCAATACTGTTATTGCATATGCAGTGAGTGGCAGGGCTGCCCAAAATTTGGACCTACTCCAATGCCCCTTGGAAGAGATGTAGAAGAGGGCCTCCTGAAAAAAAATGTTCCCATTATTAGGAAGTGGGTCTCCCATTGTGTTTGCCTATGCAGTGAATGCGAGGGTTGCCAAAAATTTGGAGGCACTCCAATGCCCCTTGGAAGAGACGTGGAGGTCAGAGGGCCTCCTGAAAAAAAATGTTCCCATTATTAGGAAGTGGGTCTCCCATTGTGTTTGCCTATGCAGTGAATGCAAGGGCAGCCAAAAATTGGGAGGCACTACAATGCCCCTTTGAAGAGACGTAGAGGGCCTCATGAAAAAATGTTCCCATTATTAGGAAGTGGGTCTCCCATAGTGTTGGCCTATGCAGTGAATGCAAGGGCTGCCAAAAATTGAGAGGCAATCCAACGCCCCTTGGAAGAGACGTACAGGGCCTCATAAAAAATGTTTCCATTATTAGGAAGTGGATCTCCCATAGTGTTGGCCTATGCAGTGAATGCAAGGGCTGACAAATATTGGGAGACACTCCAATGTCTTTTGGAAGAGACGTGGAGGAGGGCCTCTTAAAAAAATGTTGCTATTAGAAAGGAGCGGGCCTCCTATACTTGTAATGCCCATGCTCTAAGTGTATGGGCTGACAAACATTTACCCCTAGGGGGTATACATGAACATACTGTATACATTTTTTTTATGGGCCTCATAAATACTCTTTAAAAAAATTATGTGGGTGTTGCATCACGGACCAAGGTCACCCTGGTGATATGGTGGAGGATGAGGATGAAGAGAAGGAGGAGGACAAGAGCAAATAGCCCAAATCAGGAAGAGTATACCCATATGTGGGTGCGAAAAGGTGCATGGGAATACACCTCCCAAGAAAAGACACTGGATTTGAGTTTATGTTACGCTGCTCTTATTCGGTGGTGTTGAGAAGTCTGGCCCAATCCAGCCCTTGTTCATTTTTTTATAAGAGTCAGCCTGTCAGTATTTTCAGTTCGCAGGCAGATGCGCTTATCAGTTATAATTCCACCAGCGGCACTAAAAATCCGCTCTGATAAAACGCTAGCGGCAGGGCAGGCCAGGACCCCCAAGGCATAGAGAGCCAGTTCATTCCACTTATCCAGCTTGGATACCCAATAATTATAAGGCACAGAGGAATCAAGGAGGACGTTGGTACGGTCGGCAAGGTACTCCCTCAGCATCTTCCCAAACTTTTCACTCCTTGTGAGAGTACCCCGCGCCTCAGGGCCTGTGCGATAGGAGGGGCTGAGAAAATTCCCCCAGAACTTTGACAGTGTTCCCCTGCCTCTGCTGGATTGGAGTTGTGTCTCTCTCGCCTGTAGTCCTTGGTTGTCCAACAAGCTGTGACCTCTGCCGCCAGCGTTTTCAGATGGGAATTTTTTAATAGTTCCGCAACAAGGGCCTTCTGGTACTGCCCTATTTTTGTAGACCTGTCCGCCACAGGAATAAGAGATATAAAGTTCTCCTTGTAGTGTAGGTCTAGAAGTGTCACCAACCAGTAATGACTGTCACCCAAAATGTTGAGAACTCGAGGGTCATGGGACAGGCAGCATAACATAAACTCAGCCATGCATGCCAGGCTGCTAATAGGCAAGACTTCCGTGTCCTCACCAAGAGGATGACTGACCATGCTCTCCTCCTCCTCCTCTCTGTCCTCAGGCGATTCACGCTGAACAGACAGTATGACAGTTGTGTAAATAGTACAATCTATAGCGCAGGAAACCAGCTCCTGTTCTTCCTCCTCCTCTTCCTCAATCCACTTTGTGATGAGATGAGGCTGGGCTTTGTGTAATCACCCTGTATGGTTCCTTGATCCATCTCATCGTGCTCTGCCTCCAATGCATCCCCTTTGATTGTGAACAGAGAGCATTTCAGAAGACAGAGAAGCGGGATGGTGACGCTAATTATGGAGTCATCGCCGCTCACCATCTTGGTGGACTCCTTAAGGTTTTGGAGGATGGTACATACAGTATGTCTGACATCCATGTCCATTCCTGAGGTCTTATGTGTGGAGTCTGAACTGAATACCGATGGCCTTGTTGATGCTGGTACTCAACAACTGCCCTCGTCTGCTCACAAATCCTTCACAACATCTGGAGCATAGAGTTCCAACGTGTGGGGACATCACACATCAGTCTGTGAGCCAGAAGCCGCAAACGCTGCTGAAGCATGGCAAGGATGGTGGAAGCTGTAGGTGACTTTCTAAAATGGGCACACAGGCGGCATACTTTAACAAGAAGATCCGGCTGCTCTGGGTAGGATTTGAGAAACCGCTGAACCACGAGGTTAAGCACATGGGCCAGGCATGGTACGTGTGTGAGCTTGCCTCACCTCAGAGCCACCACCAGGTTCTGGCTATTGTCACACATGACCATGCCTGGCTGTAGGTTCAGTGTTGTGAACCACAGATCTGCCTGCTCTTTCAGAGCTGTCCACAACTCTTCAGCATTGTGCGGTTTGTCACCTAAGCATATTAGCTTCAGCACAGCCTGTTGCCGCTTGGCCAAGGCAGTGCTGCAGTGCTTCCAGCTTGTGACTGATGTGGTCATTTCGGAGATGGAGGCTGAAGAGGAGGAGGATGAGGTGCAGGAGCTGTAGACTGTGGGGGCAACCCTGATTGACCTAGGGCCCGCAATCCTTGGCGTCGGGAGGACGTGTTCCATCCCAAGGTCCAACTGGGTCCCGGCTTCCACTATGTTAACCCAGTGTGCTGTCAGCGAGATGTACCATCCTTGCTCACAAGCACTTGTCCACGTGTCTGTGGTTAGGTGGACTTTCCCAGTAACTGCGTTGTTGAGGGCACGGCTAATGTTTTGGGACACGTGTTTGTGTAATGCGGGGACGGCACACTGGGAGAAATAGTGGCGGCTGGGAACTGAGTACCGAGGGACAGCTGCCGCCATCAGGTTGCGGAATGCTTCCGTCTCCAAGAGCCTAAAAGGCAACATTTCGAGCGCATGCAGTTGCGATATGTGGGAATTTAGTAGTGTGGCCTGTGGGACATTGGCTCCGTATTTGCACTTGCGTTCCAAGGACTGGAGTATGGACAACTGAACGCTGCGCTGGGACAAGTATGTGGACGTGCTTCCTGATGCTGCTACTTGAGAGTGTGCAATGACAGGTGCAGGACAAGAGGCATCTTTGCATGCACCATGGACAGGGGATTGGCTTGCATGCACAACAACAGAAGAAGCAGTGGTGCCACCCGCAGACACTGTTTCTGGACCCTGGGGATCAGACCACAAAGTCGGGTGCTTTGCAGCCATATGCCTGATCATGCAGGTGGTGTTCAGGCTGGTCGTTTTGCCATCCCTGCTGATGCTGGCCTGGCAGGTGGTGCAAATGGCTTTTTTGGGATTATCAGCAGAGTCTTTAAAAAACAACCAGACTCGGGAAGACCTAGCAGTTGTACTGGCAACTTACTTCGTGTTGGTGTTACGGGGAACTGTTGCCTGCCTTCTGTCTGCGGCCACCACACTTCTTCTTCCTGCCTGTGGTGGCCGCCCTCTGGCCTTGGCGGGCGACGTATCTTCCGTCCCCTGGGTCCTATGTGGCTACCTTCTTAGTGCGACTGGTGTGGACTTGTGGTTACCTCACTTGAAACACTGCAGCCTCCGGTTCCTAGTTGAGCATTTGCTGTTTCTCTACTAGTTGAGGGACCTGGTTCCCTGTTCGGACCTGACCCCTCTACCTCCTGGTAGCAACGGGCGTACCGGTGGCCTTCTACACGGCCCGTACCCCTAGGGTCCCTTCTCTCCTCGTTCCCGGAGCAGTCCTGCTCCCTCTCCTTCCTCTCAGGCTCAGGCCTCCTGACTTTGCCCGCCTGTGGAGCAGAGCTCATACAGAGCCTCTGCTCCCTGACTTCTCCTCAGTCTGTCTGACTGGAACTCCACCTCTCTACTCCTGAACCAAGATGGTTCCTTACTTTTATACCTCCTACACATGTGCTCCCAGGATCTACGTCCTCCACCCATCCACTACATAGTTCCCCCTCTCTAGGTGGTTCCTCCCCACTCCAGCCAGTGATCAGGGACTGTGCTCTCCCGTAGGAGCAATATCGCCCTGTCCCCCGGAAATGTGGTGTAGTGAATGTAGTGTTAGGGTCCTGAGCCATACTCCTTCCTTACCTGAGAGTGAGATACCACACCTCTGGATGAGATGCAATACCTCTGTGGCGACCGAACCCTCAGGGGTGCCACATATGCACTGCAGTCTGCTATATACACTGCCTTCCTGCCTATATACACTGCCTGCCTGATATCTCTGCAGATGGATTAGTCCTTAGAAGGACTGTTTTTTTAGATGGATATGTGTTATATACTTCTGTTCTACCTACACTACCTAATAAACAAGCAAATCTCTCCCTAGCTCAGCGGCACCTGTCTGTAATGCTGCAGCCATGTTTGTTGTGGCATTATAATGAGTGGCAGGCAATCCCCGCATGTTCATTGGCTCTGTAAAGAGCGCCAAACATGCAGGGAGGGGACCAGAGTATCCGCCCGAGCATCTCGCAAGTACTCAGTGAACTCCAAGCATCTCGAGTACTGAGATGCTCGGACGAGTACCGAGTACTTCCGAGTATGCCCGCTCATCACTATTGGTAACACTGCATCCAGAAAACTCCAATTTATCAAACTCTAAAATTAATTAAGCCAGTAGGTAAATGCTGTAAAGAGGAAAAATAATTAAAACACTGGAATTGTGTTGTTTTGGTTGAGCTAAGAATAAAACAGCAGTAAGAAGCAATCAAAACACAGTATATACCCAAAAATTATATATAAAAACCACCGGCTAACCAAACAAAGAACAAGCCTTGCATAGCGTCATTGATGGTAGGATAAAAAAGTTACGAGTCTCTGTAAATGGCGACGCAAACCAATTTTTTTTTTTTTACAAAATTCATAATTAATTTAAGCTAATAAAATAGTTAAAAAAACCTGGACATTTGGTATTTGTGTATTCATACTGATCTGAGGAATCAACTCATTTTCCGGATCATTTTTACAGCACAATTAACTTTGTGAAAATAAAACTAGAAAACAATGGCAGAATTGTGTTTTTTTCACCCTTTTGTTGGACTTGGAATTATTTGCCATTTCTCCTTGTTATATATGGTAAATTGAATGATGTCATTCAATAATACAACATGTCCCGCAAATAACAAGCTCTTAGATGTATACGTCAGTGCAAAAATAAAAAAAGTAATGACTGTTTGAAAAAGGAGAGGAAAAAATGAGAACGTAAAAATAAAAATTGGTTGCACCCTTAAAACAAGTATTTATTAACTATTAAAATTCATAATTAAATGCTCTAAATACTGAAGAGATAATACATAAGCATATAAATACTGGAGGTGATAATGTATGTAAAGCACTGTAGAATTAATGGCGCTATATTAGTGAGTAAAACAAAAATAAATAAATAGTATACCAAAGGGTAGGGAATCCCTAGTAATAAGATAAACATCTCAAAACAGCACAATATATATATCACATTTTATCATCTATAGACTATACGGGTTCTAGTCTTTGTATACAATCATAAATTCCCCAAAAATGTCATGGTGCGGGTCAATATTAATTCTAGCATTAATGGTAATTGGCACACAATTGGCACATAAAATTCCCATGTGGCATCCCTGCTCCCTGATAGCTCTCCCTAGGAAACTCTATTAGATCTTTAGTTAAAATGCAAAAAATTAAATATATACAATAAGATGTGTACAAAACACATAATATAAAGACTTAAAGAGGTCCATAAGGTAAATAGGTGTGTAGTCTATCACAACTGGCTACTGAATATAATATTAGATGTTTTTAATTAATGTCTGAGGCTGGGCGGCAAACATTATCCTGGGGGGCAGACCACAACACTGGCCCATTTGCAGTAGTCCAAATTTGACCTCTTCTTAATCTCTGGATAGAAACTTCTTAATGAAATATCTGACACTTGCTATATAAGTATATGAACAGAATTAGGCATACTGCATAGATCCAATAACAAAACCAAGCTTACTGAATAGATACGGTAACAGAACCAAGCATACAACATCCGATAACAGAACAAAGCTCGTTACATAGATCCGATAACAGATCCAAGCCTATCACATAGATACGATAATAAAGCAAAGCTTACTACAACCCCTGGTAAAAATTATGGAATCACTGGGCTCGGAGGATGCTCATTCAGTTGTTTAATGTTGTTGAAAAAAAGCAGATCACAGACCTGGCACAAAACTAAAGTCATTTCAAATGGCAACTTTAGGGCTTTAAGAAACACTAAAAGAAATCAAGATTAAAAATGTGGTACTCAGTAAGGGTAATTTTTTTCAGACCAAGCAGAGGGAAAAAATTATGGAATCACTCAATTCTGAGGAAAACATTATGGAATCACCCTGTAAATTTTCATTTCCAAAACTAACACCTGCATCAAATTAGATCTGCTCGTTAGTCTGCATCTAAAAAGGAGTGATCACACCATGGAGAGCTGTTGCACCAAGTGGACTGACATGAATCATGGCTCCAACATGAGAGATGTCAATTGAAACAAAGGAGAGGATTATCAAACACTTAAAAGAAGGTAAATCATCACACAATGTTGCAAAAGATGTTGGTTGTTCACAGTCAGCTGTGTCTAAAATCTGGACCAAATACAAACAACATGGGAAGGTTGTTAAAGGCAATCATACTGGTAGACCAAGGAAGACATCAAAGTGTCAAGACCGGAAACTTAAAGCAATATGTCTCCAAAACAGGAAATGCACAACAAAACAAATGAGGAACGAATGGGAGGAAACTGGAGTCAATGTCTGTGACCGAACTGTAAGAAACCGCCTAAAGGAAATGGGACTTACATACAGAAAAGCTAAACATAAGCCATCAACACCTAAACAGAAAAAAACAAGGTTACAATGGGCTAAGGAAAAGCAATTGTGGACTGTGGATGACTGGATGAAAGTCATATTCAGTGATGAATCGCGAATCTGCATTGGGCAAGGTGGTGATGCTGGAACTTTTGTTTGGTGCCATTCCAATGAGATTTATAAAGATGACTGCATGAAGAGAACATGCAAATTTCCACAGTCATTGATGATATGGGGCTGCATGTAAGGTAATGGCACTGGAGAGATGGCTATCATTACATCTTCAATAAATGCCCAAGTTTACATTGATATTTTGGACAGTTTTCTTATCCCATCAATTGAAAGGATGTTTGGGGATGATGACATCATTTTTCAAGATGAAAATGCATCCTGCAAAAGAGCAAAACTGTGAAAACATTCCTTGAAAGAAGACACACTTAGGTCAATGTCATGGCCTGCAAATAGTCCGGTTCTCAATCCAATTGAAAATCTTTGGCTGAAGTTGAAGAAAATGGTCAATGACAAGGCTCCAACCTGCAAAGCTGATCTGGCAACAGCAATCAGAGAAAGTTGGAGCAAGATTGAACAGTACTGTTTGTCACTCATTAAGTCCATGCCTCAGAAACTGCAAGCTGTAATTAAAGCCAGAGGTGGTGCAACAAAATACTAGTGATGTATTGAAGTGTTCTTTTGTGTGTTTGTTTTTCATGATTCCATAATTTTTTCCTCTTAATTGAGTGATTCCACAATTTTTCCCTCTGCTTGGTCTGAAAAAAATGACCCTTACTGAGTACCACATTTTTTATCTTGATTTCTTTTAGTGTTTCTTAAAGCCGTAAAGTTGTCATTTGAAATGACTTTAGTTTTGTGCCATGTCTGTGATCTGCTTTTTTTCAACAACATTAAACAACTGAATGAACATCCTCTGAGCCCAGTGATTCCATAATTTTTGCCAGGGGTTGTACATAGATCTGATAACAGAGCCAATTGATACGAGAACACACTGAAGGTTACTATGTAGATTTAATAATGGAGCTAAGTTTACTACAAAGTGGGAACGCTTCCTGTACCCTCCACTTCTACCATTTATGGGACTCCCCATCTAGAGACACCCCTGATACAGGAACTGCCGCTCTCCACAGCTGATGAACCCCTGTCTCTTGTTAAGGTACTTATATCCACTAACTTAGGCATTCTACCCCATGCCTCATGATACTGATCCGCATCCCCTCATTGCTGCAGCTTCTGACTGGAACTTCTCTCTACATTCCATGGTGCCTTCCTACTAAAACAAACTTGATGCAATAGCGACTTAATGAATAAGGCCAGTGTGGCCGAAACGTTTACCTATTGTCGCCTTCACTACTGTTATTTTTCCTACATTTCATTTGTATGAATAAATTGGCACTAAAAAGCAAAACTTCCTATGAGTGTGCGATGAATTAATTTTTACGTTACCACATAGATCAGACAGCACAACCAAGCCTACCAGATAGATCCGATAGCACAACCAAGCCTACCTCATAGATTCTATAGCACCACCAAGCCAAACACATAGATCCGACAGCACAACCAAGCCTACCACATAGATCCAACAGCACAACCAAGCCTAACACATAGATCCGACAGCACAACCAAGCCTACCAGATAGATCCGATAGCACAACCAAGCCTACCACATAGATCCGATAGCACCACCAAGCCTAACACATAGATCCGACAGCACAACCAAGCCTACCAGATAGATCAGATAGCACAACCAAGCCTGCCACATAGATCCGATAGCACCACCAAGCCTAACACATAGATTCGACAGCACAACCAAGCCTACCACATAGATCCGACAGCACAACTAAGCCTACCATGTAGATCCGACAGCACCACCAAGCCTAACACATAGATCCGACAGCACAACCAAGCCTACCACATAGATCCAACAGCACAACTTAGCCTAACACATAGATCCGACAGCACAACCAAGCCTACCACATAGATCCGATAGCACAACCAAGCCTTACACGTAGATCCGATAGCACCACCAAGCCTAACACATAGATCCGACAGCACTACCAAGCCTAACACATAGATCCGATAGCACAACCAAGCCTACCACATAGATCCGACAGCACCACCAAGCCTACCACGTAGATCCGACAGCACAGCCAAGCCCAACACATAGATCCGATAGCAAAACTAAGCCTACCACATAGATCTGACAGCACAACCAAACCTACTATGTAGATCCGACAGCACTATCAAGCCTAACACATAGATCCGACAGCACAACCAAGCCTACCACATAGATCCAACAGCACCACCAAGCCTAACACATACATCCGACAGCACCACCAAGCCCAACACATAGATCCGATAGCACCACCAAGCCTAACACATAGATCCGACAGCACAACCAAGCCTACCACATAGGTCCAACAGCACCACCAAGCCTAACACATAGATCCGAGAGCACTACCAAGCCTAACACATAGATCCGATAGCACAACCAAGTCTACCACATAGATCCGACAGCACCACCAAGCCTACCACGTAGATCCGACAGCACAGCCATCCCTACCACATAGATCCGACAGCACAGCCAAGCCCAACACATAGATCCGATAGCACAACTAAGCCTACCACATAGATCTGACAGCACAACCAAACCTACTATGTAGATCCGACAGCACCACCAAGCCTAACCCATAGATCCGACAGCACAACCAAGCCTACCACATAGATCCAACAGCACCACCAAGCCTAACACATAGATCCGACAGCACCACCAAGCCCAACACATAGATCCGATAGCACCACCATGCCTAATACATAGATCTGACAGCACAACCAAGCCTACCACATAGAGCCAACAGCACCACCAAGCCTAACACATAGATTCAACAGCACCAAAAGCCTACCACATAGATCCGACAGCACAACCAAGCCTACCACATAGATCCGACAGCACAACCAAGCCTACCACATAGATCCGACAGCATCACCAAGCCTACCACATAGATCCGATAATAGAGCCAAGCTTACTACTAGTGTTGAGCCACCCCCGTAGTGTTCGAGTTCGGTTCGGTTCGTCGAACACCCGTGTGTTCGCCGAACTGTTCGTCGAACTGTTCGTCGAACACCTTCGAACACCGTTAAAACCAATGGCAGGCAAACAAAAACACATAGAAACACATAGAAAACACCTTCAAAGGTGTCCAAAAGCTGACAAACTGCTCAGAAGACATAACTAACACATGGAAAAGTGACAAGTACATATAGTCATGCGAAAATAAAAGAGGTGGAGGAGTAAAAGGAGGGGGAGACACAGATATAGGCATGTCATGCCCTTCTAAAATCCAAAAAGTGAGAAGCCGACACGGCCAGTCCGCTCCTGCCCGTGCCACCTCCGTGTCGCCGGGTTTGTGCCAGAGCCGCGGTGAACCCTGACGGCCAGCCCCCCTCTCCCAATACTGGTGCCTGTCCGCTGGTGGGTCGAGCGAGCCCCCCTGTGGTGGAGGCAGCTCTAAGCTTTTTAATTTAAATTGTCTCTCTAATTTGAATGAATACACTTTAAATCCATTTACAAGGATCTATTGGAGGGCAAGTCTCATGCCAGCAGCCGCGGTAATTCCAGCTCCAGTAGCGTCCACTAAAGCTGCTGCAGTTAAAAAGCTTTTATAAGGATCGAGCTCGGCTGTCCACCGCAAGGCATCCTACTGCCAGTCCCAGCCCCTATGCCTTGGGGTGCCTCCTGATGCTCTTCACTAAGTATCCCATGGTCCCGAAGCATTTCCTTTGAAAAAATTAAGTGTCTAAACTACAGGTGGTGCAGCTTGCTTAACAGCCGGGATAATCCGCTCACTAGCAGACACTGCTACTAGGCACAAAGTATTTCCTGGGCTAGATGCAGTTAAAAATTTGTAATTAGATACTCTCGTTGGATGCTGAGAAAGCATTCCATAGAGTCTCCTGGCACGCCATATATGATTCTCTTAAAAAGCTTGGGGTAGGGGTCTAGGGGACCCTTTTATAGCCAAAATCACGGCCCTGTATCGCAATATGTCACCTAGGCTGAAGATAAATGGAACTGTAGCACCCTGAGGGCTCGGTTGCTACAGACGTATTGCACCTCACCCAGAGGTGTGATATCTCACTCTCAGGTAAGGATGGAGTGTGGATCAGGACCCGACACCTGCATGCATTACACCACATTGCCGTGGGGCAGGGCGACCAATATGCCCCTGAGATGGGCACGACAGTCCCTGTCCCTGGCTGGAGTGGGGGGAGGGAACACTGAGGAAGGGGAACCCTGTAGTGCAGGAGCAGGGAGGAAGCAGTTCCTGGGTGCATTGAGAAGGGAGTATAAAAGGTGGGCACCATCTTAGTTCAGTGCAGAGAAGTCTGAGCAGAAGTGGCAGGGAGCAGGGGCTCTGCATGAGCTCTGCTCCGGAGGCGGGCCTAGTAACAGAGGCCCAGGCCTGGAAGAGGGAGAAGGAAGGAAGAGGAGCGGAGAAGGCTCCAGGAACGAGGAATGAAGGGATCCCAGGGGTGCGGACGGGCGAGTCGCCACCGCACGCCCGAATCCACCTGCGTGGAGGGGTCAGGCCAAAGGGGGAGACCGGTCCCCGAACTAGTGGAGGCAGGAAACGACCCTCAGCTAGAAACCGGAGGCTCTGACATTTTATGTGGCGCAGCCCCTCGCTACACCCGCTAGGAAGGCACCACATAGGGTCAGGGAAACTGGCGCCAAGTTTACCAAGAGGAGGCCCGAGGCAGCCGGACAGAAGTGTTGGTAAGAAAGGCCAGACAAAGGACACACAAAGGGGGTCCTGTGAAGTGCTCCAAAGTTATCTGGGAGTTGTCTGAGCCCCTCACCTGGTGAGCACAGTACGACGTGGGCAGCCGTTACCTGCAGACGTGGTCTGGATAATAAGAACTGTGAGTAAAGGCCCTGAACTGCATCACTGACTCCGTGTCGTTACTGCTGCTGCCCTGCACCATCACCCCCATCCTCCGCATACACTGCCCTGAGGCTATACTCCTCCCGTGGGGAGTTATGCTACGCTCTGCTGCACCCACAACACCAGCCTCAGTGGTCTGCCCTGTAGCGGCGGTTCACTCTGACCGCAATCCACGGGTGGCGTAGTCGGACATTTAAACATCAAAACCACATAAATAGTTCCGCCACTGGTTTGACCGCCCTGAGCCACGGAACTGGGTCGCCGCCACGAAGACTACAACCACCAGCATCCACCAAAAAGGGTCCGGCTCCGGGTGTCCCAAGGCCCAGGAGGTGCGTCAGAACATTTTCATCACCTTTCACAATCACCAATGGGACAAGGCAGTGATGTCCTCTGTCCCCTCTCTTATACATCCTAGTGACGGAGCACCTGCTCTCATCAATTCGCCATAACCCCAATATTAGGTGGATTGAGGTGGGAGGCACCGAGTACAAGTGCTCTCTATTTGCTGATGATGTCCTAGTATATATCACTCAATCACATATATCCATCCATGCTGTTATGGCTGAAATAGATCACTTTGTTACATGGTAAAATTTTAAAATCAATGCAGCGAAGTCTGAGGCCCTCGATGTCTCCCTCCCCAAATCCATATAGGATTCCATCCAGTCCAACTTTCCCTTTGCCTGGCCCTCACAGGGTATCAAATACTTAGGAATTCCTATTCATAGAGACCTCTCCCATCTATGTTATCTTAATTTTGGGCCCTTTATTGAACAACTCCAAACAGACCACGGTTGGCAAGTTAGAACTGTAAGATTCACTACGTGAACCACTGGTGTTTTGTGGAAAAGCACATGTACACTGCGTTCCAAATTATTATACAAAAAGTGTTTAGGAGTGATAAGGGAAGAATTTGTTTGTTTGTCAGTTAAACTCATTGATGGTGATGTGTGTCAGGGCTCTTTATATCACTGTAAGCAATTGCAGACACCTGTGCTAATTAGTTTGGCAGGTGTGTCCAATGAAAGGCAAGACTACTTAAGAAGGCTCTCTCACATTATTAAGCAGCCTACATTTTCTGCCAAAATGGGAAAGAAAAAGGATGTGTCGGCTGCTGAGAAGCAACAAATTGTGGAGTGTTTAGGTCAAGGCATGACTACAATCAACATTGTGCGATGATCAGGATGAAGTGTCTTGGCAATCAAGAAGTATGTAGCTGATTCACAGTACACACGTGTGCGTGCTGATAAGGGCAAATTGAGGACTCTTTCCTACAGGCAATTACGTCAGGTTGAAAGAGCAGTGGCAAAAAAGCCTTGTCATAACAGCAGACAAGTTTTTGAAGCTGCTTGTGCCTCCAACGTCCCCCGAACAACAAGATGCAGGGTCCTTCAGAGGATTGCAGCTGTGCATGCGCCATCCTGTCGACCTCCTCTATCCTCTTCACACAAGCAGAAACGGCTCCAGTGGGCCAAACATTACATGAAGACTGATTTCAAAACTGTTTTGTTCACGGATGAGTGCCGTGCAGCGCTCGATGGTCCAGATGGATGGAGTGGAGGATGGCTGGTTGATGGACACCCCACGCAAACACGGCTACAGCGCCAACAAGGAGGAGGTGGAGTAATGTTTTGGGCTGGAATCATGGGGAGAGAGATTGTCGGCCCCTTTAGGATCCCTGAAGGCGCTAAAGATGAACTCCATAATGTATGTGGATTTTCTCAAACAGCACTTCCTGCCATGGTTCAAGAAGAAGAACCGTGTATTTCACAGCAAGATCATTTTTCTGCATGATAATGCACCATCTCATGCTGCACATAAAACATCTGCATCTCTGGCTGATATGGGCATAAAAGGGGACAAACTTATGGTGTGACCCCCATGCTCCCCTGACCTCTACCCCATTCAGAACCTTTGGAGCATCATTAAAAGGAGTGTCTATGATGGCGGGAGGCAGTTCACATCTAAGCAACAGCTCTGGGAGGGTATTCTGTCCTCATGCAAAACAATTGAAGCAGAAACCATCCAAAACCTGACAAATTCAATGGACGAGAGAGTTCAGAAGCTCCTTTCGAACAAGGGGTCCTATGTGAAAATGTAACATCACCTAGAATAAAGTTTTGAGTTGAAAACTGTTTGATTTCAGTTTCTAACAACCTGCTAATGCTTATAATTTCAAAAATGACCATTTTTTTGGTCTTTATTAAAATGAAAAGGTTGATCGAAAAGTTTGGGGGATCTAAGAGTGTGGCAACCCAGTAGTCATGATTACTTCGAATTCTGACAATATGAGGGTCATGCTGCAGGTAGTGCAGCAAGAAGGCACTTATGTGCCTTGCGCATCTCGGAGCCCCAAAATTATTTTCCGGGCTAGATGCAGCTAAAAATTATTTTTAATTTTAAATCTGGTGAAGCTTTAGTATAGATGGCCTAATAGGATCAGTGCTGCACACTGCTACAAAGCCCAAATTATTTTCCAGTCAAGATACAGATAAACATGATTAGTAATTTGAAAGCTTAAAACGGTTGGTAGGGTGATTTTAACCAATCATCAAGCTTTTACTCTCCCCAGGATGACACAGGGGTAGAAAAGTCGTTTCGGATCCATGATTTGTTCATCTTTATGAACGTGAGTCTGTCTACATTATCAGTGGAGAGCCGCGTGCGCTTATCTGTCAGCACACCACCAGCAGCGCTGAACACACGTTCAGACAGAACGCTGGCTGCGGGGCATGACAAGATCTCCAAGGCGTAAGTGGCTAGCTCCGGCCATTTATCCAGATTGGAAGCCCAAAAAGAGCAAGGGTCCAGTGACACAGTCGTGGCTTCAATGTTTACTTGGAGATACTCCTGTACCATCGTCTCTAGGCGTTGACTATGTGTCAGACTTCTTGTCTCCTGTGGCCTTGCAAAGGATGGGCTAAAAAAGTGGTGAAATGATTCCGCAAAATTGATGTTACCAGCAGATACTGTGGTTCTGTTACGGTTTGAGTGCTGAACACTTGACGGTCCCACGGTTGGCAAGTTGGAACTGTGAGATTCACTACGTGCACCACTGGTATTTTGTGGAAAAGCACATGTAAGATTCTGCAACAGTCTCTGCTGATACTCCTGCATGCGTGCATCCCTTTCTATGGCAGGAATAATTTCTGCAAATTTACTTTTGTACCGGGGATCTAACAGTGTGGCAACCCAGTAGTCAGGATTATTTCTAATTCTCACAATTCGAGGGTCATGTTGCAGGTAGTGCAGCAAGAAGGCACTCATGTGTGTTGTGCATCCAGGAGCACCAAGTCCCTGTTGTGTTGGTGGCGAGGTAACAATCATGCTTCCTTCCTCTGTCCTCTCCCCCCAACCTCGCACAACAGAAATGTGATCAAGGTCTCCCTCATCTGATGAGTCTTCCATCAGTTCGTCCTCCACTTCTTCCTGGGCTCCTGCACCTTCCTCACTAGTTTGGCTGCTACCATGCGCCCTGGTAAAACCATCTCCCCCACCCTCACATGCCTGCCGCCTTGGTGCTGCTGACCGTCTGGACCTTGCAGATGTTAGCCCTTCCGCATACAACTCCTCCTCCTCTACTTCCTCCACCTCCTCTTGTGCCACCACCTGACTCCGAATTCTGTTTAACATGTGCTCCAGCATGTAAATCACCGGAATAGTCATGCTGATAATGGCATCGTCAGCACTAAACATCTTCGTCGCCATTTCAAAACTGTGCAGAAGGGTGCATAGGTCCCTGATCTGAGACCACTCCTCCAGCGTGATTTGCCCCACCTCTGAATCTCGTTGGCCCAGGCTATACGTCAGAACGTATTGCACCAGGGCTTGTCGGTGCTGCCACAGTCGCTGCAACATGTGCAGAGTTGAATTCCACCGGGTAGGCACATCGCATTTTAGCCGGTGAAGTGGCAGGCCCAACGACTTCTGTAGAGATGTAAGTCGCTGAGCTGCGGGATGCGAACGGCGGAAGTGAGCACACAGCGACCGTGCCCTCTGCAGAAGGCCATCTAGTCTGGGATAGTGGGCTAAAAATTGCTGGACAACCAGGTTCAACACGTGAGCCATACAAGGCACGTGTGTGACATTGCCCCGGCGAAGGGCCGCACACAGGTTTGCAGCATTGTCGCACACGGCCTTCCCTGGTTTCAGGTCCAGTGGAGACAACCATTCATGAAATTGGTTCTCCAGAGCTGACCACAACTCCTCAGCTGTGTGACTCACATTTCCCAGACATTTCAATGTAAAAACCGCCTGATGACGTTGAGCCCTACTGCCAGCATAGTAAGGAGGTGTGCAGGATCCCTTCTGCGCAGTTAGAAAGCTTGTGGCATGACCAGACAGGCTTTGGGTGCAGGTGGAAGACCGAGAGTAGGTTGAGGAGGCAGAAGCAGTGGAGGAACTTTGACATAAAGAGGATTGACGCAGAACTCGTGGGGACGGCAAGACTTGGACAGCAGCCCCTTGTCCTGCTGTCACCATAGTTACCCAGTGCCCAGTCAGCGACATGTAATGCCCCTGTCCATGCCTACTCGTCCAAGTGTCTGTGGTGAAATGTACCCTGTCACACACAGAGTTTCTCAAAGAAGCGGTGATGTTGTGTGCGACATGCTGGTGGAGCGCAGGCACACCTTTCTTTGAGAAGTAGTGCCGACTGGGCATCTGGTACTGGGGCACTGCGACGGACATAAGGTCTCGAAAATCCTCTGTGTCCACCAGGCGGAAAGGCAGCATTTCTGTAGCCAAGAGCTTGCAGATGGTGAAATTCAACCTCTTAGCTTTCTCATGGCTAGGAGGAAATGGTCTTTTACTTGTCCACATCTGAGGGACCGAGGGCTGGCTATTGTGCTTAGACGGGGTTGATAAGGGTGTCCCCGGCAAACTGCCGGTCTGTGAGGAAGATGCAGGCGGACATGTTAGGTTGCCTTGATCCAAAGGTGGTGCTATCGATGTCGGACAGCGCTCAACACCAGCTGGTGTTACCACCTCCAAAGAAAATGATGACCTGCCAATCACGCTGGCTGTTGCGGGTAAAGAGGTGGCAGGTCTGCGCCCCAAAACAGGTGTGACTGCTGTCCCCCCAGTCACAGAGGATGAAGAGGCCGCGGATGCACAAGATATGGCAGACGGCGATTGGCCCGGCCGGCTAGGCCGCATTGTAGCACACTGAGCTTCCCACTGCAACTTATGCTTCATGTCCATGTGCCGGTTCATGCATGAAGTACTCAAACTATGTATTTTTTGGCCTCTACTTAGCTTTTGCTGACAAATGTTACAGATAACACGAGTTGGGTCATCTTTATCGATCTGAAAAAATGCCCAGGCTATGCAAGGCTTAGCACCCATGCGACCTGAAGAGCCACCACGACTTGTGGTGAGAGGCAGAGTTGTGTTTGAGGATGCAGTTGTTGACGTGCTTCCAGTACTACGTCTCTGTCCAGGAAGGCGCAACCTGACCTCGTCGTCACTAGCATCTTCCTCCACCTCCTCTGCTGACCTCATCTCTTGGCTGACTGTGGGTTGACAGTAAGTGGGATCTCCGACCTCATCATCATCACCCTGTGCGTTATCACACCCGTCGTCCTCAGAGCCAACCTGTTCCTGCCCTGACAAAAAACTAAAGTTGTCGCTCCAATCAGGTATTTGAGTCTTATCATCGTCTTCCTCATTGTCTCCACCAACAGGAGTTACAGTTTGGGAATGAGGGTCTACATTATGGTCAGAACCTTCTGCGTCTGGTCCTGGATCCGACTCATAAAGATTCTGGGCATCAGTGCAGATCATTTCCTCGTCTGGATTCACAGAAGCGCTGGAGTCGACCTCTGATTCCCAGGCTATAGTATGAGTAAACAGCTCTGCAGACTCAACCATCTGTTCTACCTCATACTCAGACGGGCAGCTGGAGATTTGGGAGCTGTGAGGAACCAAGTGCGATTTGGGTGACACCTTTGAGGACTGGAGTATTTGTGATGTTGAAGTTGATGTGGAGGAGAGCCCACTTAAAGGAGCACTTGATATCCGTTGAAGCACCTGCTGTTTTTGTGCCTCATCTGGAATTTGTAGCGATTGGCGTGGCCGTAAGAAAGGGATCTTATCACATTGTCCGCTAAAAGAAGTAGACATTTTAGTTTGGCTGGAAGATGGTCTTTCTTCTGCAGATGTTACTGTTGCTTTAACACCTACCCCACGGACACAACCTTTTTTCCCCTTCCCAACACGCCTATTCCCCTTTCCACCAGCAGCAGGCCTTTTTCCACTCATTTTGGTGGTTAACTAATTCACAACTCTGGAGTTGTTTGCACAAAAAAACAATGGATGGTAACCGAGCAGAGCTGAGTGGCCAAACTGTGGTATTAGGCCAAAACTATTGGCTGGGTTAGATGCAGAAAAAAATTATTTTGAATTTGCAACCTGATGGAGGTCAGTATAGATGGACTAATACAAATAGTCCCACACACTGCTAGAAGCCCAAATATTTTTTCAGAGGTACTGTAGATGCAGATAAAAATTATTTTTAATTTGCAACCTGATGGAGGTCAGTATAGATGGACTAATAGACCAAGTCCCACACACTGCTAGAAGCCCAAATATTTTTTCAGAGCTAGATGCAGAAAAAAAATATTTTTAATTTGCAACCTGATGGAGGTCAGTATAGATGGACTAATAGACCAAGTCCCACACACCGCTAGAAGCCCAACTATTTTTTCAGAGCTAGATGCAGAAAAAAATTATATTCAATTTGCAACCTGCTGGAGGTCAGTATAGAAGGACTAATAGAACAAGTCCCACACACTGCTAGAAGCCCAAATATTTTTTCAGAGCTAAATGAAGAAAAAAATTATTTTTAATTTGCAACCTGATGGAGGTCAGTATAGATGGACTAATAGACCAAGTCCCACACACTGCTAGAAGCCCAAATATTTTTTCAGAGCTAGATGCAGAAAAAAATTATTTTTAATTTGCAACCTGATGGAGGTCAGTATAGATGGACTAATAGACCAAGTCCCACACACCGCTAGAAGCCCAAATATTTTTTCAGAGCTAGATGCAGAAAAAAATTATTTTTAATTTGCAACCTGATGGAGGTCAGTATAGATGGACTAATAGACCAAGTCCCACACACTGCTAGAAGCCCAAATATTTTTTCAGAGCTAGATGCAGAAAAAAATTATTTTTAATTTGCAACCTGATGGAGGTCAGTATAGATGGACTAATAGACCAAGTCCCACACACCGCTAGAAGCCCAAATATTTTTTCAGAGCTAGATGCAGAAAAAAATTATTTTTAATTTGCAACCTGATGGAGGTCAGTATAGATGGACTAATAGACCAAGTCCCACACACTGCTAGAAGCCCAAATATTTTTTCAGAGCTAGATGCAGAAAAAAATTATTTTTAATTTGCAACCTGATGGAGGTCAGTATAGATGGACTAATAGACCAAGTCCCACACACCGCTAGAAGCCCAACTATTTTTTCAGAGCTAGATGCAGAAAAAAATTATATTCAATTTGCAACCTGCTGGAGGTCAGTATAGAAGGACTAATAGAACAAGTCCCACACACTGCTAGAAGCCCAAATATTTTTTCAGAGCTAAATGAAGAAAAAAATTATTTTTAATTTGCAACCTGATGGAGGTCAGTATAGATGGACTAATAGACCAAGTCCCACACACTGCTAGAAGCCCAAATATTTTTTCAGAGCTAGATGCAGAAAAAAATTATTTTTAATTTGCAACCTGATGGAGGTCAGTATAGATGGACTAATAGACCAAGTCCCACACACTGCTAGAAGCCCAAATATTTTTTCAGAGCTAGATGCAGAAAAAAATTATATTCAGTTTGCAACCTGATGGAGGTCAGTATAGATGGACTAATAGAATGATGCTATGCCCAAAAGATTTTACTTCACTAAGTGCAGTAAAAAAATTGGTATTCTATACACAGGTGTTATATCTTGCAACACAGATAGGCTACTCCACTGACTAACACACTCTGCAATAGGCCAAAAAGGATTAGCTTTGCTAGATTCAGCCAAATGCTGTGAAAAAAACTTGCACAGCACTGGCACAGACCTGCCTGGCAAAAACTGATAGGAACTCATGTAACCTAGTCCTGAAAAGGACTCCAATTACAATTAGTCTTTACTCCCACAACCTATCTATTTAAGAGCACAGACCTCCCTGATAAAAGTCGTAGGAAATGCTGTAACCTAGTCCTTAAAAGGACTGCAATCACAACTATTCCCTACTCCCAAGCTATCTGTATATTTGTGCGAAAATTGGCTTGAAATTAACAAGGTATAGCGCACACAGCAACAGCGGTGCCGTCTAACACGCAGCTGCAGCAGTGAGAAAATGGTGGCGACGGGGAAAATGGCTTGGTCTTATAGGGCAAGGACATGTGACATACACTGCCAATCACACATGCCCTTGCTTGTGTGAAAAAAAGCACTTCGCTCCGTGTGTGCGCTGCTGATAGGCTGACAGATTGCACCTCCCCACTGCAAATTCGGGAAAGAGAAAAAAAAATGGAGATCTTCATTGTTCCTGCAGAGATCCATCCCCTGCCCCTCCCCCCACCCCGCTGTACACTCAAACTGCGTATTAACATTAATTTTCATCATTACTGAGAAAAAATCCAGTTATGATTTTGGTGCACGAACAGTTATCGAACATAACCTCGAACAGCCGAATTTTTCTCAAATTGTTCGTGTTCGCCGAACAGCTCGTACACCGCCCAAAACAGCTCGAATTTGAGATTGGCGAAAAGTTCGAGTAGAACAACGCTCATCTCTACTTACTACATTGATACGAAAAAAAAAAAATGTGAGCTTGGTTTAAAATGGTATACATGCAGCACATAAATGCATGTTTCACAACGGCCATGAATCTGAAAAACCTACAAGATGCAAAATTAAAATAAACCCTGCTGTAAATAAATAAAAAACAAGTGCATTTAAATAAAATAGGGTTCTTAGTAACACTGTTTTTTGATCAAAAATAGTATGAAAGCTATCCCACCAGCGAGAAGGTGAACCAGTTCGGAATAGAACCTATTCTGTCTAATATTAAAAACCTTACCATGTGTCAAAGTTGACCTCTGTGTGAACAAGGGCAGACTGAGGGCCCGGTCCCAAACTAGGAACACCAGCTAAGGGAAGCTTTTTAAATGTGTTGTCCAGCTCTAGGAAGGGAGGCCACATCCAGAAAACACACTGAGGTTTACTACATAGATACAAAAAGTCCACATTCCCAAGATGAGCTTTTGAAGAGTTTTTGAAGCTACAGAATTTCTGCACCATTTCTGCACCTATAATTTAAATTATATTACTTGAGGTAAAGAGTCCTATGAAGTTTGTATCACTTCTTTTTTTTCTGTACCATTTATATGTTATTTTTCATCTTCTATCTTGAGAAGCGCCTTGGCCCCCGCCTCCTGGCATCCTGCTTGCTAAGGGGTGATTCTGCCAGTTCGGACTTGTAGTGTGGCTGAGCTGCTGGCCTGAACTGTGCTTCCTCCTCTGCTTCTAGCAGAGACAGTTTAACCTTTGCAGCATTGAAGGAGCACTGTAACAGTGTCCACTTCAGTGCAGCACTTGAAAGCTCTAATGCCACGTGCAGACGTTGAGTATTTGGTGAGATTTTTACCTCAGTATTTGTAAGCCGAAAGCCGAAGTGGGTAAAAAATGCAGAAGTGGTGCACATGTTTCTATTATACTTTTTCTCTGATTGTTCCCCTCCTGGTTTTGGCTTACAAATACTTAGGTAAAAAACCTCACCAAATACTCAACGTGTGCATATGGTCTAAGGCTTTATTCACACATCAGTATTTTTGATCAGTATTTCATCAGTATTTGTATGCAAAAACCATGAGTGTCTCCAAAACACAGAACAGGTATCAATTTTTCTATTATAGTTTTTCTCTGTAAGTTTCATTCCTTATTTTGGCATCTAAAATACTGACCAAATACTGATGTGTAAATAATAGTGTTGAGCGAGTATGTTCTATTAACCCTTTCGCCGAGTATGCTCGGGCCGAGCTCCGAGTATTTACAGCTGCTCGGTGATATGGTTGAATCGCTCCCGTGTGCATGATTTACGACTGTTTGACAGTTTTAATACATGTGAGGAATGTCTATATCTTACACATTCCTCACATGTAATAAAGCTGTCAAACAGTTGCAAACCATGCACACGGGAATGATTTAAACATATCACCGAGCAGCTGTAAATACTCGGAGCTCGCCTGAGCATACTCGGAACAGAACATACTCGCTCAACACTAGAATAAGTCTTAAAGCAAAGAGGTGGCCCATAACCTAGGTAACAAGTAGTGTTGAGCCACCCCCGTAGTGTTCGAGTTCAGTTCGGTTCGTCGAACACCCGTGTGTTCGCCGAACTGTTCGCCGAACTGTTCGTCGAACACCTTCGAACACCGTTAAAACCAATGGCAGGCAAACAAAAACACATAGAAACACATAGAAAACACCTTCAAAGGTGTCCAAAAGCTGACAAACTGCTCAGAAGACACAACTAACACATGGAAAAGTGACAAGTACATATAGTCATGCGAAAATAAAAGAGGTGGAGGAGTAAAAGGAGGGGGAGACACAGATATAGGCATGTCATGCCCTTCTAAAATCCAAAAAGTGAGAAGCCGACACGGCCAGTCCGCTCCTGCCCGTGCCACCTCCGTGTCGCCGGGTTTGTGCCAGAGCCGCGGTGAACCCTGATGGCCAGCCCCCCTCTCCCAATACTGGTGCCTGTCCGCTGGTGGGTCGAGCGAGCCCCCCTGTGGTGGAGGCAGCTCTAAGCTTTTTAATTTAAATTGTCTCTCTAATTTGAATGAATACACTTTAAATCCATTTACAAGGATCTATTGGAGGGCAAGTCTCATGCCAGCAGCCGCGGTAATTCCAGCTCCAGTAGCGTCCACTAAAGCTGCTGCAGTTAAAAAGCTTTTATAAGGATCGAGCTCGGCTGTCCACCGCAAGGCATCCTACTGCCAGTCCCAGCCCCTATGCCTTGGGGTGCCTCCTGATGCTCTTCACTGAGTATCCCATGGTCCCGAAGCATTTCCTTTGAAAAAATTAAGTGTCTAAACTACAGGTGGTGTAGCTTGCTTAACAGCCGGGATAATCCGCTGACTAGCAGACACTGCTACTAGGCACAAAGTATTTCCTGGGCTAGATGCAGTTAAAAATTTGTAATTAGATACTCTCGTTGGATGCTGAGAAAGCATTCCATAGAGTCTCCTGGCACGCCATATATGATTCTCTTAAAAAGCTTGGGGTAGGGGTCTAGGGGACCCTTTTATAGCCAAAATCACGGCCCTGTATCGCAATACGTCACCTAGGCTGAAGATAAATGGAACTGTAGCACCCTGAGGGCTCGGTTGCTACAGACGTATTGCACCTCACCCAGAGGTGTGATATCTCACTCTCAGGTAAGGATGGAGTGTGGATCAGGACCCGACACCTGCATGCATTACACCACATTGCCGTGGGGCAGGGCGACCAATATGCCCCTGAGATGGGCACGACAGTCCCTGTCCCTGGCTGGAGTGGGGGGAGGGAACACTGAGGAAGGGGAACCCTGTAGTGCAGGAGCAGGGAGGAAGCAGTTCCTGGGTGCATTGAGAAGGGAGTATAAAAGGTGGGCACCATCTTAGTTCAGTGCAGAGAAGTCTGAGCAGAAGTGGCAGGGAGCAGGGGCTCTGCATGAGCTCTGCTCCGGAGGCGGGCCTAGTAACAGAGGCCCAGGCCAGGAAGAGGGAGAAGGAAGGAAGAGGAGCGGAGAAGGCTCCAGGAACGAGGAATGAAGGGATCCCAGGGGTGCGGACGGGCGAGTCGCCACCGCACGCCCGAATCCACCTGCGTGGAGGGGTCAGGCCAAAGGGGGAGACCGGTCCCCGAACTAGTGGAGGCAGGAAACGACCCTCAGCTAGAAACCGGAGGCTCTGACATTTTATGTGGCGCAGCCCCTCGCTACACCCGCTAGGAAGGCACCACATAGGGTCAGGGAAACTGGCGCCAAGTTTACCAAGAGGAGGCCCGAGGCAGCCGGACAGAAGTGTTGGTAAGAAAGGCCAGACAAAGGACACACAAAGGGGGTCCTGTGAAATGCTCCAAAGTTATCTGGGAGTTGTCTGAGCCCCCCACCTGGTGAGCACAGTACGACGTGGGCAGCCGTTACCTGCAGACGTGGTCTGGATAATAAGAACTGTGAGTAAAGGCCCTGGACTGCATCACTGACTCCGTGTCGTTACTGCTGCTGCCCTGCACCATCATCCCTATCCTCCGCATACACTGCCCTGAGGCTATACTCCTCCCGTGGGGAGTTATGCTATGCTCTGCTGCACCCACAACACCAGCCTCAGCGGTCTGCCCTGTAGCGGCGGTTCACTCTGACCGCAATCCACGGGTGGCGTAGTCGGACATTTAAACATCAAAACCACATAAATAGTTCCGCCACTGGTTTGACCGCCCTGAGCCACGGAATCGGGTCACCGCCACGAAGACTACAACCACCAGCATCCACCAAAAAGGGTCCGGCTCCGGGTGTCCCAAGGCCCAGGGGGTGCGTCAGAACATTTTCATCACCTTTCACAATCACCAATGGGACAAGGCAGGTATGTCCTCTGTTCCCTCTCTTATACATCCTAGTGATGGAGCACCTGCTCTCATCAATTCGCCATAACCCCAATATTAGGTGGATTGAGGTGGGAGGCACCGAGTACAAGTGCTCTCTATTTGCTGATGATGTCCTAGTATATATCACTCAATCACATATATCCATCCATGCTGTTATGGCTGAAATAGATCACTTTGTTACATGGTAAAATTTTAAAATCAATGCAGCAAAGTCTGAGGCCCTCGATGTCTCCCTCCCCAAATCCATATAGGATTCCATCCAGTCCAACTTTCCCTTTGCCTGGCCCTCACAGGGTATCAAATACTTAGGAATTCCTATTCATAGAGACCTCTCCCATCTATGTTATCTTAATTTTGGGCCCTTTATTGAACAATTCCATACAGACCACGGTTGGCAAGTTAGAACTGTAAGATTCACTACGTGAACCGCTGGTGTTTTGTGGAAAAGCACATGTACACTGCGTTCCAAATTATTATGCAAAAAGTGTTTAGGAGTGATAAGGGAAGAATTTGTTTGTTTGTCAGTTAAACTCATTGATGGTGATGTGTGTCAGGGCTCTTTATATCACTGTAAGCAATTGCAGACACCTGTGCTAATTAGTTTGGCAGGTGTGTCCAATGAAAGGCAAGACTACTTAAGAAGGCTCTCTCACATTATTAAGCAGCCTACATTTTCTGCCAAAATGGGAAAGAAAAAGGATGTGTCGGCTGCTGAGAAGCAACAAATTGTGGAGTGTTTAGGTCAAGGCATGACTACAATCAACATTGTGCGATGATCAGGATGAAGTGTCTTGGCAATCAAGAAGTATGTAGCTGATTCACAGTACACACGTGTGCGTGCTGATAAAGGCAAATTGAGGACTCTTTCCTACAGGCAATTACGTCAGGTTGAAAGAGCAGCGGCAAAAAAGCCTTGTCATAGCAGCAGACAAGTTTTTGAAGCTGCTTGTGCCTCCAACGTCCCCCGAACAACAAGATGCAGGGTCCTTCAGAGGTTTGCAGCTGTGCATACGCCATCCTGTCGACCTCCTCTATCCACTTCACACAAGCAGAAACGGCTCCAGTGGGCCAAACATTACATGAAGACTGATTTCAAAACTGTTTTGTTCACGGATGAGTGCCGTGCAGCGCTCGATGGTCCACATGGATGGAGTGGAGGATGGCTGGTTGATGGACACCCCACGCAAACACGGCTACAGCGCCAACAAGGAGGAGGTGGAGTAATGTTTTGGGCTGGAATCATGGGGAGAGAGATTGTCGGCCCCTTTAGGATCCCTGAAGGCGCTAAAGATGAACTCCATAATGTATGTGGATTTTCTCAAACAGCACTTCCTGCCATGGTTCAAGAAGAAGAACCGTGTATTTCACAGCAAGATCATTTTTCTGCATGATAATGCACCATCTCATGCTGCACATAAAACATCTGCATCTCTGGCTGATATGGGCATAAAAGGGGACAAACTTATGGTGTGACCCCCATGCTCCCCTGACCTCTACCCCATTCAGAACCTTTGGAGCATCATTAAAAGGAGTGTCTATGATGGCGGGAGGCAGTTCACATCTAAGCAACAGCTCTGGGAGGGTATTCTGTCCTCATGCAAAACAATTGAAGCAGAAACCATCCAAAACCTGACAAATTCAATGGACGAGAGAGTTCAGAAGCTCCTTTCGAACAAGGGGTCCTATGTGAAAATGTAACATCACCTAGAATAAAGTTTTGAGTTGAAAACTGTTTGATTTCAGTTTCTAACAACCTGCTAATGCTTATAATTTCAAAAATGACCATTTTTTTGGTCTTTATTAAAATGAAAAGGTTGATCGAAAAGTTTGGGGGATCTAAGAGTGTGGCAACCCAGTAGTCATGATTACTTCGAATTCTAACAATATGAGGGTCATGCTGCAGGTAGTGCAGCAAGAAGGCACTTATGTGTCTTGCGCATCTCGGAGCCCCAAAATTATTTTCCGGGCTAGATGCAGCTAAAAATTATTTTTAATTTTAAATCTGGTGGAGCTTATTATAGATGGCCTAATAGGATCAGTGCTGCACACTGCTACAAAGCCCAAATTATTTTCCAGTCAAGATACAGATAAACATGATTAGTAATTTGAAAGCTTAAAACGTTTGGTAGGGTGATTTTAACCAATCATCAAGCTTTTACTCTCCCCAGGATGACACAGGGGTAGAAAAGTCATTTCGGATCCATGATTTGTTCATCTTTATGAACGTGAGTCTGTCTACATTATCAGTGGAGAGCCGCGTGCGCTTATCTGTCAGCACACCACCAGCAGCGCTGAACACACGTTCAGACAGAACGCTGGCTGCGGGGCATGACAAGATCTCCAAGGCGTAAGTGGCTAGCTCCGGCCATTTATCCAGATTGGAAGCCCAAAAAGAGCAAGGGTCCAGTGACACAGTCGTGGCTTCAATGTTTACTTTAAGATACTCCTGTACCATCATCTCTAGGCGTTGACTATGTGTCAGACTTCTTGTCTCCTGTGGCCTTGCAAAGGATGGGCTAAAAAAGTGGTGAAATGATTCCGCAAAATTGATGTTACCAGCAGATACTGTGGTTCTGTTATGGTTTGAGTGCTGAACACTTGACGGTCCCACGGTTGGCAAGTTGGAACTGTGAGATTCACTACGTGCACCACTGGTATTTTGTGGAAAAGCACATGTAAAATTCTGCAACAGTCTCTGCTGATACTCCTGCATGCGTGCATCCCTTTCTATGGCAGGAATAATTTCTGCAAATTTACTTTTGTACCGGGGATCTAACAGTGTGGCAACCCAGTAGTCAGGATTATTTCTAATTCTCACAATTCGAGGGTCATGTTGCAGGTAGTGCAGCAAGAAGGCACTCATGTGTGTTGCGCATCCAGGAGCACCAAGTCCCTGTTGTGTTGGTGGCGAGGTAACAATCATGTTTACTTCCTCTGTCCTCTCCCCCCAACCTCGCACAACAGAAATGTGATCAAGGTCTCCCTCATCTGATGAGTCTTCCATCAGTTCGTCCTCCACTTCTTCCTGGGCTCCTGCACCTTCCTCACTAGTTTGGCTGCTACCATGCGCCCTGGTAAAACCATCTCCCCCACCCTCACATGCCTGCCGCCTTGGTGCTGCCGACCTTCTGGACCTTGCAGATGTTAGCCCTTCCGCATACAACTCCTCCTCCTCTACTTCCTCCACCTCCTCTTGTGCCACCACCTGACTCCGAATTCTGTTTAACATGTGCTCCAGCATGTAAATCACCGGAATAGTCATGCTGATAATGGCATCGTCAGCACTAAACATCTTCGTCGCCATTTCAAAACTGTGCAGAAGGGTGCATAGGTCCCTGATCTGAGACCACTCCTCCAGCGTGATTTGCCCCACCTCTGAATCTCGTTGGCCCAGGCTATACGTCAGAACGTATTGCACCAGGGCTTGTCGGTGCTGCCACAGTCGCTGCAACATGTGCAGAGTTGAATTCCACCGGGTAGGCACATCGCATTTTAGCCGGTGAAGTGGCAGGCCCAACGACTTCTGTAGAGATGTAAGTCGCTGAGCTGCGGGATGCGAACGGTGGAAGTGAGCACACAGCGACCGTGCCCTCTGCAGAAGGCCATCTAGTCTGGGATAGTGGGCTAAAAATTGCTGGACAACCAGGTTCAACACGTGAGCCATACAAGGCACGTGTGTGACATTGCCCCGGCGAAGGGCCGCACCCAGGTTTGCAGCATTGTCGCACACGGCCTTCCCTGGTTTCAGGTCCAGTGGAGACAACCATTCATGAAATTGGTTCTCCAGAGCTGACCACAACTCCTCAGCTGTGTGACTCACATTTCCCAGACATTTCAATGTAAAAACCGCCTGATGACGTTGAGCCCTACTGCCAGCATAGTAAGGAGGTGTGCAGGATCCCTTCTGCGCAGTTAGAAAGCTTGTGGCATGACCAGACAGGCTTTGGGTGCAGGTGGAAGACCGAGAGGAGGTTGAGGAGGCAGAAGCAGTGGAGGAACTTTGACATAAAGAGGATTGACGCACAACTCGTGGGGACGGCAAGACTTGGACAGCAGCCCCTTGTCCTGCTGTCACCATAGTTACCCAGTGCCCAGTCAGCGACATGTAACGCCCCTGTCCATGCCTACTCGTCCAAGTGTCTGTGGTGAAATGCACCCTGTCACACACAGAGTTTCTCAAAGAAGCGGTGATGTTGTGTGCGACATGCTGGTGGAGCGCAGGCACACCTTTCTTTGAGAAGTAGTGCCGACTGGGCATCTGGTACTGGGGCACTGCGACGGACATAAGGTCTCGAAAATCCTCTGTGTCCACCAGGCGGAAAGGCAGCATTTCTGTAGCCAAGAGCTTGCAGATGGTGAAATTCAACCTCTTAGCTTTCTCATGGCTAGGAGGAAATGGTCTTTTACTTGTCCACATCTGAGGGACCGAGGGCTGGCTATTGTGCTTAGACGGGGTTGATAAGGGTGTCCCCGGCAAACTGCCGGTCTGTGAGGAAGATGCAGGCGGACATGTTAGGTTGCCTTCATCCAAAGGTGGTGCTATTGTAGCACCCTGAGGATTCGGCTGCTACAGGGGTATTACACCTCAAGCCAGAGGTGTGGTATTCCACTCCCGGGTAAGGATGGAGTGTGGAACTGAGCTCAGTTAGCTGCATACACTACATACATCCCATTTCCGGGGGACAGATCGACGGTACTCCCACCAGTTTATGTGCAGGTACTACTGTGTCTGTCCCTGGCTGGAGTGGGAGGGGGGTGGAACATCCCAGTAGTGTAGGGGCAGATAGGGGGAGCAGTCTGGGTAAGGCTAGGAGCTCATTGGGTGCTGGTCACCTGAGCTCACACATAGAGGGAGTATATAAGGTGGGCACCATCTAGAGACAGGGTCTTTTGTAGAGTCAGAGGAGCAGAGCAGAGAAGCTCAGCCAGGAGGGCTGACAGGGAGCTGTGGCTCCGGCTGGGCCCAGCTCCAGAACAGAGCCTGCTGAGAGAGAGAGAGAGGAGTCAGAAGGACCCAGAGAGGAAACAAGAAGGAACCCCAAGACCCCAGAATACAGACAGAAGTGTGAAGGGTTGGAGGACCAGGGTACCGGAACCCAAGCTGGCAGAGGCCAAAGCACACCTTAGCCAGGAACCGGAGGTCGTGGTCAGGATCTGCCACGACCCTCACCAAATCCACTAGGAAGGCACACCGAGCATAGGGTCAGGGGACCCAGAAGGGGTCCAACCAACAAGAGACCCGAGGGAGCCGGACATAAGTGGATCCCTGGTGGGAACGGCCAGTAGAAAGGGAAAGTCAGAAAGGAGCTCAGGACCACGCTCCAGAATTGCTTGGGGGTTGGCCGAGTCCAGGACCTGTTGGACGCAGCACGGTTCGGGTGGTCACTCAAGGCCAGAGTGACCAAAAGAACATCAGTAAGTAAAAACCCCTGAACTAAACAGCCCGACTCTGAGTCTTCTTGCTTAACTCTCCTGCACCTTCACAACCACCATCCTCTACATCTGACCCCCTGAGGCTATACCCCTCCCGTTGGGGGTTATACTACCACCGCTGCACACATACCACCAGCCTCAGCGGACCCTTCTGCAGCGGCGGCCTTTTGACCGCAAATCAACGGGTGGCGTAGTCGACACTAAGAACATCTAACAACATCTGCAAAGACTGCCGCACACTGAGTTTGACACCCTGGGCACGGACCGGGTCGCCGCCACTCGGAGACTACAACCCCCATCTGATCCGGTTCCGGGTATCCCCTACAGCACTGGCCCAGGGGGCGCGTCAACTTTGGCGTAGTCGGCAGCATCACGTGCCCGCAACAACCGGGTACTGCGTGCCTGAAGAAAAATTCGCATTTACCTCAAAACGAAGTCTCCCGCCAATTCCAGAGGGTCCCCGCCATCGGACGCCATCACGGATCGTTTCCCGCCGGTTGCCCGCCATCTGCAGCTTTTTCCCGCCATCCACGGAGTTTCCCGCCACTGGGAGACGATTCCCGCCATTTCCAGAAGATTTCCCGCCTTGGAAGAGCGGACGCCATTATGGGCGTGCCGGAGGGTGGCAAAAGGCCACCTCCCATCGTGGGCCAGGTCAAGGAATGGCGCCAAAAGCGGAAACCGCCCCCCACCAACAGAGACTGTGATGATAGAAGTGTCCATCAGCGTGAGGGAACTGCCCCTGGAACTGGCAATCACAAAGTTGCCCCGGGACCACCCTCAATGTGGGCGGAGACAGAACAAAAGAGTGAAGATGGGTGCAGCCTGGGGGAGTCTGGAGAGAGCGCACCCGGAGATGAGAAGTCTGGAGAGGAGTCCAGAGAGAACACACCCGGAGATGGAGGGAGAGTCAGGCAGCACCGACCCAGTGGTCAGGAGCCTGCTACAAGCGACAACCCCACTAGGCCTGGTGGAGATACTGGCACAGCTCCCCCGAGACCGGGAGTGTGCACAGACCGCGCTAGAGGGCCTCGCACGGAGGATGGCCCAGGTGCAGCGAGAGACGCTGGCGGAGTGGAGCAAAGAGATGGCCCAGCAGGCTGGAACCCGCCAGCGAAGCACGCCACCCGAGACGAGGAGACAGACCGCATCTGAGGATGGTGCAGGAGGAGTGAAGGCCGGAGACGGCGCCGAGGAGGGAGCTGAACAGACGGAGGCAGGTAAAGGGGACGTCACTACCCCGAGCCGAGAAACCGTGAGCCTGCCCCAGCTCCCCGTCGCAGAGCCCGAAATTCCCCCTGCCGTGCCCGTCGCTGCACCGTCACCGCTCCAGACTAGGCCTCAAGCAGAAGCCGCGGCCGCGACCCCTGTGACGTCACGCGCCTCAACCCTGAGCGCGGCCAAGCAGGAAGCACCACCGGCCTGGTCACAAGGTCGAGTGCCCCCGGGCGCCGCAGTGCCAACAGCGCCCTCTACCTCCACTGAGCCACCGGCCTGGTCACTGGGCCAAGTAACCCCGGGCGCCGCCGTCTTTACGGTGCCCTTTACTTTTAGGGTGCCCCAGGCCTGGTCGCAAGGCCTGGTCAATCCGGGCGCCGCTTCCACCACCGCGCCCTCAACATCTAGAGTGCTGCACCTGGGTGAAGACTTGTTTGCCCAGCACACTTGCCCGGATGGGCAGCCCTTTATATGGCCACCGGAGTATTACCAACTTGAGCTCCAAAAGGAAAGGCCCCTGTGCGAGCCCCTGATTCCGGCTCCGAAGCCCGTCAAGAGGACCCCGCTCTCGTTGGAGGAGACACAGTTCGAGTGGGACCCCACCGGAGAAGACCTCATCGGGTTCACCGAGGAAACTCGGGCGGCCGCAGCTGAACGTGCGGAGTGCTGCCGGCAGCAATTAGAGGTCTTCGACCGGGAGAGAAGAGAGAGGCGGGTCCGAGAGCAGCGGCTGCAGATACAAAGCGCAGAGCAGAAGAGCCGGACCAGGAGGAACCCCCGTGCAGCCCATGGTCCCCGTGCCACCGGGACTGTGATTAAATTCCAAATGCAGCACGGGTGGGGCTTCATAAGGGATCACCACACCCCCGGCGACGTCTTCGTGACCAGGAGAGACGTCGAGTCCCACCTGCCGGAGGGACATAGAGGTCGTGACCTATACGTAGGGGATGAGGTCACATTCACCCGGCACAAGTGTGCCAAAGAACCCTACGCCCTCCATGTACACCGGCTGACGGAGGAGGAGCTGCGGTGTGAGGAGGAGCAAGAGGACCCGGACGGGTCTGAAGCCTACTTGCGAGAAGGAGCAGGAGGACGCTGTCATTAAAGTACGGTATCGTGAAACTGTATATAGTTACCTGTCGGGGTACCAGAACTGCTGCTGGTTTAAATGTGTTCCCCGTTGGGACAAGTGTAAACTGTACCCGTATATCCCTTATTCCCACTGACCGAGGACTGAGAGCGGTCATCCTTTCCTAATATCTGGCCGAGGACTGAGAGCGGCCATATTCCCCTTGTATATAGTTGCGCTTTTTAAGGCGCCCCCTATTGGTTTTATAGGAAACTGTGTTTTTTTCAAAAAGAGACTGTCGCACTTTACCCGGTCACAGGTTGCACCGTGGCCGGAGGTACAAGAGTATTTATAATGAAAAGTTTTATGATGTTTATATGTTTTATATGTTTATGATGTTATGGAAAAAAAAAAAAAAAATGTATGTTTTATGTTTTTGCTCTTTTACAGCCCGAGGACGTGCTGTGATTTACCAGGGGGGAATGTAGCACCCTGAGGATTCGGCTGCTACAGGGGTATTACACCTCAAGCCAGAGGTGTGGTATTCCACTCCCGGGTAAGGATGGAGTGTGGAACTGAGCTCAGTTAGCTGCATACACTACATACATCCCATTTCCGGGGGACAGATCGACGGTACTCCCACCAGTTTATGTGCAGGTACGACTGTGTCTGTCCCTGGCTGGAGTGGGAGGGGGGTGGAACATCCCAGTAGTGTAGGGGCAGATAGGGGGAGCAGTCTGGGTAAGGCTAGGAGCTCATTGGGTGCTGGTCACCTGAGCTCACACATAGAGGGAGTATATAAGGTGGGCACCATCTAGAGACAGGGTCTTTTGTAGAGTCAGAGGAGCAGAGCAGAGAAGCTCAGCCAGGAGGGCTGACAGGGAGCTGTGGCTCCGGCTGGGCCCAGCTCCAGAACAAAGCCTGCTGAGAGAGAGAGAGAGGAGTCAGAAGGACCCAGAGAGGAAACAAGAAGGAACCCCAAGACCCCAGAATACAGACAGAAGGGTGAAGGGTTGGAGGACCAGGGTACCGGAACCCAAGCTGGCAGAGGCCAAAGCACACCTTAGCCAGGAACCGGAGGTCGTGGTCAGGATCTGCCACGACCCTCACCAAATCCACTAGGAAGGCACACCGAGCATAGGGTCAGGGGACCCAGAAGGGGTCCAACCAACAAGAGACCCGAGGGAGCCGGACATTAGTGGATCCCTGGTGGGAACGGCCAGTAGAAAGGGAAAGTCAGAAAGGAGCTCAGGACCACGCTCCAGAATTGCTTGGGGGTTGGCCGAGTCCAGGACCTGTTGGACGCAGCACGGCTCGGGTGGTCACTCAAGGCCAGAGTGACCAAAAGAACATCAGTAAGTAAAAACCCCTGAACTGCACAGCCCGACTCTGAGTCTTCTTGCTTAACTCTCCTGCACCTTCACAACCACCATCCTCTACATCTGACCCCCTGAGGCTAGACCCCTCCCGTTGGGGGTTATACTACCACCGCTGCACACATACCACCAGCCTCAGCGGACCCTTCTGCAGCGGCGGCCTTTTGACCGCAAATCAACGGGTGGCGTAGTCGACACTAAGAACATCTAACAACATCTGCAAAGACTGCCGCACACTGAGTTTGACACCCTGGGCACGGACCGGGTCGCCGCCACTCGGAGACTACAACCCCCATCTGATCCAGTTCCGGGTATCCCCTACAGCACTGGCCCAGGGGGCGCGTCACTATCGATGTCGGACAGCGCTCAACACCAGCTGGTGTTACCACCTCCAAAGAAAATGATGACCTGCCAATCACGCTGGCTGTTGCGGGTAAAGAGGTGGCAGGTCTGCGCCCCAAAACAGGTGTGACTGCTGTCCCCCCAGTCACAGAGGATGAAGAGGCCGCGGATGCACAAGATATGGCAGACAGTGGTTGGCCCGGCCGGCTAGGCCGCATTGTAGCACACTGAGCTTCCCACTGCAACTTATGCTTCATGTCCATGTGCCGGTTCATGCATGAAGTACTCAAACTATGTATTTTTTGGCCTCTACTTAGCTTTTGCTGACAAATGTTACAGATAACACGAGTTGGGTCATCTTTATCGATCTGAAAAAATGCCCAGGCTATGCAAGGCTTAGCACCCATGCGACCTGAAGAGCCACCACGACTTGTGGTGAGAGGCAGAGTTGTGTTTGAGGATGCAGTTGTTGACGTGCTTCCAGTACTACGTCTCTGTCCAGGAAGGCGCAACCTGACCTCGTCGTCACTAGCATCTTCCTCCACCTCCTCTGCTGACCTCATCTCTTGGCTGACTGTGGGTTGACAGTAAGTGGGATCTCCGACCTCATCATCATCACCCTGTGCGTTATCACACCCGTCGTCCTCAGAGCCAACCTGTTCCTGCCCTGACAAAAAACTAAAGTTGTCGCTCCAATCAGGTATTTGAGTCTTATCATCGTCTTCCTCATTGTCTCCACCAACAGGAGTTACAGTTTGGGAATGAGGGTCTACATTATGGTCAGAACCTTCTGCGTCTGGTCCTGGATCCGACTCATAAAGATTCTGGGCATCAGTGCAGATCATTTCCTCGTCTGGATTCACAGAAGCGCTGGAGTCGACCTCTGATTCCCAGGCTATAGTATGAGTAAACAGCTCTGCAGACTCAACCATCTGTTCTATCTCATACTCAGACGGGCAGCTGGAGATTTGGGAGCTGTGAGGAAGCAAGTGCGATTTGGGTGACACCTTTGAGGACTGGAGTATTTGTGATGTTGAAGTTGATGTGGAGGAGAGCCCACTTAAAGGAGCACTTGATATCCGTTGAAGCACCTGCTGTTTTTGTGCCTCATCTGGAATTTGTAGCGATTGGCGTGGCCGTAAGAAAGGGATCTTATCACATTGTCCGCTAAAAGAAGTAGACATTTTAGTTTGGCTGAAAGATGGTCTTTCTTCTGCAGATGTTACTGTTGCTTTAACACCTACCCCACGGACACAACCTTTTTTCCCCTTCCCAACACGCCTATTCCCCTTTCCACCAGCAGCAGGCCTTTTTCCACTCATTTTGGTGGTTAACTAATTCACAACTCTGGAGTTGTTTGCACAAAAAAACAATTGATGGTAACCGAGCAGAGCTGAGTGGCCAAACTGTCGTATTAGGCCAAAACTATTGGCTGGGTTAGATGCAGAAAAAAATTATTTTGAATTTGCAACCTGATGGAGGTCAGTATAGATGGACTAATAGAGAAAGTCCGACACACTACTAGAAGGCCAAATAATTTTTCAGAGGTAGATGCAGAAAAAAATATATTCAATTTGCAACCTGATGGAGGTCAGTATAGATGGACTAATACAACAAGTCCCGCACACAGCTAGAAGCCCAAATATTTTTTCAGAGGTACTGTAGATGCAGATAAAAATTATTTTTAATTTGCAACCTGATGGAGGTCAGTATAGATGGACTAATAGAGAAAGTCCGACACACTACTAGAAGGCCAAATATTTTTTCAGAGGTAGATGCAGAAAAAAATATATTCAGTTTGCAACCTGATGGAGGTCAGTATAGATGGACTAATACAACAAGTCCCACACACAGCTAGAAGCCCAAATATTTTTTCAGAGGTACTGTAGATGCAGATAAAAATTAGTTTTAATTTGCAACCTGATGGAGGTCAGTATAGATGGACTAATAGAGAAAGTCCGACACACTACTAGAAGGCCAAATATTTTTTCAGAGCTAGATGCAGAAAAAAATTATATTCAGTTTGCAACCTGATGGAGGTCAGTATAGATGGATTAATAGAACAAGACCCACACACAGCTAGAAGCCCAATATTTTTTCAGAGGTAGATGCAGAAAAAAATATATTCAGTTTGCAACCTGATGGAGGTCAGTATAGATGGACTAATAGAACAAGTCCCACACACTGCTAGAAGCCCAAATATTTTTTCAGAGGTACTGTAGATGCAGATAAAAATTAGTTTTAATTTGCAACCTGATGGAGGTCAGTATAGATGGACTAATAGAGAAAGTCCGACACACTACTAGAAGGCCAAATATTTTTTCAGAGCTAGATGCAGAAAAAAATTATATTCAGTTTGCAACCTGATGGAGGTCAGTATAGATGGACTAATAGAGAAAGTCCGACACAATACTAGAAGGCCAAATATTTTTTCAGAGGTAGATGCAGAAAAAAATATATTCAGTTTGCAACCTGATGGAGGTCAGTATAGATGGATTAATAGAACAAGACCCACACACAGCTAGAAGCCCAATATTTTTTCAGAGGTAGATGCAGAAAAAACTATATTCAGTTTGCAACCTGATGGAGGTCAGTATAGATGGACTAATAGAACAAGTCCCACACACTGCTAGAAGCCCAAATATTTTTTCAGAGGTACTGTAGATGCAGATAAAAATTAGTTTTAATTTGCAACCTGATGGAGGTCAGTATAGATGGACTAATAGAGAAAGTCCGACACACTACTAGAAGGCCAAATATTTTTTCAGAGCTAGATGCAGAAAAAAATTATATTCAGTTTGCAACCTGATGGAGGTCAGTATAGATGGACTAATAGAGAAAGTCCGACACACTACTAGAAGGCCAAATATTTTTTCAGAGGTAGATGCAGAAAAAAATATATTCAGTTTGCAACCTGATGGAGGTCAGTATAGATGGATTAATAGAACAAGACCCACACACAGCTAGAAGCCCAATATTTTTTCAGAGGTAGATGCAGAAAAAACTATATTCAGTTTGCAACCTGATGGAGGTCAGTATAGATGGACTAATAGAACAAGTCCCACACACTGCTAGAAGCCCAAATATTTTTTCAGAGGTACTGTAGATGCAGATAAAAATTAGTTTTAATTTGCAACCTGATGGAGGTCAGTATAGATGGACTAATAGAGAAAGTCCGACACACTACTAGAAGGCCAAATATTTTTTCAGAGGTAGATGCAGAAAAAAATATATTCAGTTTGCAACCTGATGGAGGTCAGTATAGATTGATTAATAGAACAAGACCCACACACAGCTAGAAGCCCAATATTTTTTCAGAGGTAGATGCAGAAAAAAATATATTCAGTTTGCAACCTGATGGAGGTCAGTATAGATGGACTAATAGAACAAGTCCCACACACTGCTAGAAGCCCAAATGTTTTTTCAGAGGTACTGTAGATGCAGATAAAAATTAGTTTTAATTTGCAACCTGATGGAGGTCAGTATAGATGGACTAATAGAGAAAGTCCGACACACTACTAGAAGGCCAAATATTTTTTCAGAGGTAGATGCAGAAAAAAATATATTCAGTTTGCAACCTGATGGAGGTCAGTATAGATGGATTAATAGAACAAGACCCACACACAGCTAGAAGCCCAATATTTTTTCAGAGGTAGATGCAGAAAAAACTATATTCAGTTTGCAACCTGATGGAGGTCAGTATAGATGGACTAATAGAACAAGTCCCACACACTGCTAGAAGCCCAAATATTTTTTCAGAGGTACTGTAGATGCAGATAAAAATTAGTTTTAATTTGCAACCTGATGGAGGTCAGTATAGATGGACTAATAGAGAAAGTCCGACACACTACTAGAAGGCCAAATATTTTTTCAGAGCTAGATGCAGAAAAAAATTATACTCAGTTTGCAACCTGATGGAGGTCAGTATAGATGGACTAATAGAGAAAGTCCGACACACTACTAGAAGGCCAAATATTTTTTCAGAGGTAGATGCAGAAAAAAATATATTCAGTTTGCAACCTGATGGAGGTCAGTATAGATGGATTAATAGAACAAGACCCACACACAGCTAGAAGCCCAATATTTTTTCAGAGGTAGATGCAGAAAAAACTATATTCAGTTTGTAACCTGATGGAGGTCAGTATAGATGGACTAATAGAACAAGTCCCACACACTGCTAGAAGCCCAAATATTTTTTCAGAGGTACTGTAGATGCAGATAAAAATTAGTTTTAATTTGCAACCTGATGGAGGTCAGTATAGATGGACTAATAGAGAAAGTCCGACACACTACTAGAAGGCCAAATATTTTTTCAGAGCTAGATGCAGAAAAAAATTATATTCAGTTTGCAACCTGATGGAGGTCAGTATAGATGGACTAATAGAGAAAGTCCGACACACTACTAGAAGGCCAAATATTTTTTCAGAGGTAGATGCAGAAAAAAATATATTCAGTTTGCAACCTGATGGAGGTCAGTATAGATGGATTAACAGAACAAGACCCACACACAGCTAGAAGCCCAATATTTTTTCAGAGGTAGATGCAGAAAAAACTATATTCAGTTTGCAACCTGATGGAGGTCAGTATAGATGGACTAATAGAACAAGTCCCACACACTGCTAGAAGCCCAAATATTTTTTCAGAGGTACTGTAGATGCAGATAAAAATTAGTTTTAATTTGCAACCTGATGGAGGTCAGTATAGATGGACTAATAGAGAAAGTCCGACACACTACTAGAAGGCCAAATATTTTTTCAGAGGTAGATGCAGAAAAAAATATATTCAGTTTGCAACCTGATGGAGGTCAGTATAGATGGATTAATAGAACAAGACCCACACACAGCTAGAAGCCCAATATTTTTTCAGAGGTAGATGCAGAAAAAAATATATTCAGTTTGCAACCTGATGGAGGTCAGTATAGATGGACTAATAGAACAAGTCCCACACACTGCTAGAAGCCCAAATATTTTTTCAGAGGTACTGTAGCTGCAGATAAAAATTAGTTTTAATTTGCAACCTGATGAAGGTCAGTATAGATGGACTAATAGAGAAAGTCCGACACACTACTAGAAGGCCAAATATTTTTTCAGAGGTAGATGCAGAAAAAAATATATTCAGTTTGCAACCTGATGGAGGTCAGTATAGATGGATTAATAGAACAAGACCCACACACAGCTAGAAGCCCAATATTTTTTCAGAGGTAGATGCAGAAAAAAATATATTCAGTTTGCAACCTGATGGAGGTCAGTATAGATGGACTAATAGAACAAGTCCCACACACTGCTAGAAGCCCAAATATTTTTTCAGAGGTACTGTAGATGCAGATAAAAATTAGTTTTAATTTGCAACCTGATGGAGGTCAGTATAGATGGACTAATAGAGAAAGTCCGACACACTACTAGAAGGCCAAATATTTTTTCAGAGGTAGATGCAGAAAAAAATATATTCAGTTTGCAACCTGATGGAGGTCAGTATAGATGGATTAATAGAACAAGACCCACACACAGCTAGAAGCCCAATATTTTTTCAGAGGTAGATGCAGAAAAAACTATATTCAGTTTGCAACCTGATGGAGGTCAGTATAGATGGACTAATAGAACAAGTCCCACACACTGCTAGAAGCCCAAATATTTTTTCAGAGGTACTGTAGATGCAGATAAAAATTAGTTTTAATTTGCAACCTGATGGAGGTCAGTATAGATGGACTAATAGAGAAAGTCCGACACACTACTAGAAGGCCAAATATTTTTTCAGAGGTAGATGCAGAAAAAAATATATTCAGTTTGCAACCTGATGGAGGTCAGTATAGATGGATTAATAGAACAAGACCCACACACAGCTAGAAGCCCAATATTTTTTCAGAGGTAGATGCAGAAAAAAATATATTCAGTTTGCAACCTGATGGAGGTCAGTATAGATGGACTAATACAACAAGTCCCGCACACAGCTAGAAGCCCAAATATTTTTTCAGAGGTACTGTAGATGTAGATAAAAATTATTTTTAATTTGCAACCTGATGGAGGTCAGTATAGATGGACTAATAGAGAAAGTCCGACACACTACTAGAAGGCCAAATATTTTTTCAGAGGTAGATGCAGAAAAAAATATATTCAGTTTGCAACCTGATGGAGGTCAGTATAGATGGACTAATACAACAAGTCCCACACACAGCTAGAAGCCCAAATATTTTTTCAGAGGTACTGTAGATGCAGATAAAAATTAGTTTTAATTTGCAACCTGATGGAGGTCAGTATAGATGGACTAATAGAGAAAGTCCGACACACTACTAGAAGGCCAAATATTTTTTCAGAGCTAGATGCAGAAAAAAATTATATTCAGTTTGCAACCTGATGGAGGTCAGTATAGATGGACTAATAGAGAAAGTCCGACACACTACTAGAAGGCCAAATATTTTTTCAGAGGTAGATGCAGAAAAAAATATATTCAGTTTGCAACCTGATGGAGGTCAGTATAGATGGATTAATAGAACAAGACCCACACACAGCTAGAAGCCCAATATTTTTTCAGAGGTAGATGCAGAAAAAACTATATTCAGTTTGCAACCTGATGGAGGTCAGTATAGATGGACTAATAGAACAAGTCCCACACACTGCTAGAAGCCCAAATATTTTTTCAGAGGTACTGTAGCTGCAGATAAAAATTAGTTTTAATTTGCAACCTGATGAAGGTCAGTATAGATGGACTAATAGAGAAAGTCCGACACACTACTAGAAGGCCAAATATTTTTTCAGAGGTAGATGCAGAAAAAAATATATTCAGTTTGCAACCTGATGGAGGTCAGTATAGATGGATTAATAGAACAAGACCCACACACAGCTAGAAGCCCAATATTTTTTCAGAGGTAGATGCAGAAAAAAATATATTCAGTTTGCAACCTGATGGAGGTCAGTATAGATGGACTAATAGAACAAGTCCCACACACTGCTAGAAGCCCAAATATTTTTTCAGAGGTACTGTAGATGCAGATAAAAATTAGTTTTAATTTGCAACCTGATGGAGGTCAGTATAGATGGACTAATAGAGAAAGTCCGACACACTACTAGAAGGCCAAATATTTTTTCAGAGGTAGATGCAGAAAAAAATATATTCAGTTTGCAACCTGATGGAGGTCAGTATAGATGGATTAATAGAACAAGACCCACACACAGCTAGAAGCCCAATATTTTTTCAGAGGTAGATGCAGAAAAAACTATATTCAGTTTGCAACCTGATGGAGGTCAGTATAGATGGACTAATAGAACAAGTCCCACACACTGCTAGAAGCCCAAATATTTTTTCAGAGGTACTGTAGATGCAGATAAAAATTAGTTTTAATTTGCAACCTGATGGAGGTCAGTATAGATGGACTAATAGAGAAAGTCCGACACACTACTAGAAGGCCAAATATTTTTTCAGAGGTAGATGCAGAAAAAAATATATTCAGTTTGCAACCTGATGGAGGTCAGTATAGATGGATTAATAGAACAAGACCCACACACAGCTAGAAGCCCAATATTTTTTCAGAGGTAGATGCAGAAAAAAATATATTCAGTTTGCAACCTGATGGAGGTCAGTATAGATGGACTAATACAACAAGTCCCGCACACAGCTAGAAGCCCAAATATTTTTTCAGAGGTACTGTAGATGCAGATAAAAATTATTTTTAATTTGCAACCTGATGGAGGTCAGTATAGATGGACTAATAGAGAAAGTCCGACACACTACTAGAAGGCCAAATATTTTTTCAGAGGTAGATGCAGAAAAAAATATATTCAGTTTGCAACCTGATGGAGGTCAGTATAGATGGACTAATACAACAAGTCCCACACACAGCTAGAAGCCCAAATATTTTTTCAGAGGTACTGTAGATGCAGATAAAAATTAGTTTTAATTTGCAACCTGATGGAGGTCAGTATAGATGGACTAATAGAGAAAGTCCGACACACTACTAGAAGGCCAAATATTTTTTCAGAGCTAGATGCAGAAAAAAATTATATTCAGTTTGCAACCTGATGGAGGTCAGTATAGATGGATTAATAGAACAAGACCCACACACAGCTAGAAGCCCAATATTTTTTCAGAGGTAGATGCAGAAAAAAATATATTCAGTCTTCAACCTGATGGAGGTCAGTATAGATGGACTAATAGAACAAGTCCCACACACTGCTAGAAGCCCAAATATTTTTTCAGAGGTACTGTAGATGCAGATAAAAATTAGTTTTAATTTGCAACCTGATGGAGGTCAGTATAGATGGACTAATAGAATGATGCTATGCCCAAAAGATTTTACTTCACTAGGTGCAGTAAAAAAATTGGTATTCTATACACAGGTGGTATATCTTGCAACACAGATAGGCTACTCCACTGACTAACACACTCTGCAATAGGCCAAAAAGGATTAGCTTTGCTAGATTCAGCCAAATGCTGTGAAAAAAACTTGCACAGCACTGGCACAGACCTGCCTGGCAAAAACTGATAGGAACTCATGTAACCTAGTCCTGAAAAGGACTGCAATTACAATTAGTCTTTACTCCCACAACCGATCTATTTAAGAGCACAGACCTCCCTGATAAAAGTCGTAGGAAATGCTGTAACCTAGTCCTTAAAAGGACTGCAATCACAACTATTCCCTACTCCCAAGCTATCTGTATATTTGTGCGAAAATTGGCTTGAAATTAACAAGGTATAGCGCACACAGCAACAGCGGTGCCGTCTAACACGCAGCTGCAGCAGTGAGAAAATGGTGGCGACGGGGAAAATGGCTTGGTCTTATAGGGCAAGGACATGTGACATACACTGCCAATCACACATGCCCTTGCTTGTGTGAAAAAAAGCACTTCGCTCCGTGTGTGCGCTGCTGATAGGCTGACAGATTGCACCTCCCCACTGTAAATGCGGGAAAGGAGATCTTCATTGTTCCTGCAGAGATCCATCCCCTGCCCCTCCCCCCACCCCGCTGTACACTCAAACTGCGTATTAACATTAATTTTCATCATTACTGAGAAAAAAATCCAGTTATGATTTTGGTGCACGAACAGTTATCGAACATAACCTCGAACAGCCGAATTTTTCTCAAATTGTTCGTGTTCGCCGAACAGCTCGAACACCGCCCAAAACAGCTCGAATTTGAGATTGGCGAACAGTTCGAGTAGAACAACGCTCATCTCTAGTAACAAGTAATACACTATAACGTTAAAAATTCCATCTGTTGAGAACAGAAAGGATTTTTAATAAACAGTAAATTGCAAAGTTGCTTGCTTTTACAAGCACTTTGCAATTTTACCCTTTTAACAAGATGAAACCTTTTGAAAATATCCAATGTGGACAGCCCTTTCAGAGCCTGGATTCATTAAGCAACTGTGATACTAAAATACTCTGTGATCTTGAACTGTAAATATTAAACCATCGTTATCTTTACTAAAGTTACCTAGCGATGATTCCTATGTAACAGTTTCAGAAAAGTGTTGAATGATCTAAAGAGCCAAACGCTGAGAGCACAATCATAAAAGGCCAGCAGGAACATTTCAAGAATGGCCAATGATGTTTGTCAGCTGTTTGTGTCACACTGTCTGGCCCATGATGATGTCTTACGGCACATGTGTGTCACTGAAAAGAGGGACAAGTTGATCCTAACTTCCCTAATTAATTGTTTTCAACTATTTCATTTTAAAATAGGGCTCTTACTTGTTTTCCAAATGTTACCATCAGCAAAATAGTTTGGCAGACACCTGACAGGCCGGAGGAGTTGATGAGATATTGGTATCTTTGTCTTAATGCACTGTGATGGGTTGAGAGCATCTAAATCCTTCCAAGATGAACTATAAAAATATCATGTAAGGAGGAAAGAACAGATACTGGAGAATCAAGAAGGTCCAGTCTGTATTTTCTAGCTCTTAGTAAGCAGTTCATTATTTCACTCTGTTAAGCAATGAAACTGTAAGAAGTTGAAGTTGCAATTAAAGAGGTATTGTTTCTCAGTGCATGCAAGGGACACACCAAACAAAGCATCATCTCAAGGGGCACAGGCTGCAGTCAATGCTACGACCCCTCACCCTCTGTGAAATAATGCATCATCAGTGACGCTCATTTCAGGAGTTGGGCTAGTCCCTGCGTGATGTGCTCAATCATAGAATGTTAGAGTTGGAGGGGACCAACTCCCTGCTCAATGCAGGATTCACTAAACCATCTCAGACAGATGTCTGTCCAGCCTCTATTTCAAGACTTCTATTGAAGGAGAACTCACCACCTCTCGTGGCCGCCTGTTCCACTCATTGATCACCCTCACTGTCATAACGTTTTTTCTATTATCTAATATGTATCTTCTCCCTTTCAGTTTCATTCCATTGCTTCTCGTGTTTCCATGTGCAAATGAGAATAAGGATGATCCCTCTACACTGCTACATCCCTTCAGATATTTGTAGACTGCTATTAAGTCTTCTCTTAACCTTCTTTTTTGCAAGCTAAACATTCCCATATCCTTTAACCGCTCCTCGTAGGACAGCGTTTGCAGTCCCCTCACCATTCTGGTAGCTCTTTTCTGTACTTGTTCCAGTTTTTTTATGAAAGCACAATCTCTGTTGCCGGCTCAGATTAGCAGTAACAAGCTGGCAATTGTACGGTGTCACAATACCCAGCATGCAGAGACCAGTAATGTCACTTGTGGACATTGTGCACATCGCACATCGTGAAGAGACTAGCCCAGCCCCTTAAACAGAGGTCACAGATGAGGCTTCATTTCAGGGGTGGGGCAGATGCTGCAGGGTTGACCAAAGCCTCTGACCCCTGATGACGCTCCATTTGAGTAACCCACCATAAACTGGGAATCTCAAATGAAGCGTCAACAAAATTGAAGTAGCGAAAGAAAATAGAAAAGCTGTTAGATAGTGTATTTAGAGAAAGATAGGGAATTTTTAATGCAAGTATATTAGAAAATACTTTAGATTATGTCACTAAATAGTTGCTGTGCACATGTTCCGCAATATGTCACTTCTTGTAACCACTTTAGGTTTCGAAAGCCTTGAAGCAGTTAAAAGAAGTAACATGTTCATTCATGTCCCATCAGAGCAGCCAGCTCTATATACTTGAAAGTATGGAGCAATGATGCCGGTGGTGGAGCCAACTGAAAAGTTGCTGATGAAGATGCTTCCGGAAATTGACTGCCAATGTTTTCCAAACTGTTATGAGGCAGTTGGGGTTACTGTCATCCCCACTACTTTTTTTCTGCCTTAAAATGAAGATTCATAAGGGAACAATTGCTATGGTCACTCCTCTCAGTTATTCTCTAAGCCCTGAAATGGGAAGTCATCAGGGATGTTCTTTTCAGGCTGGGCTGTGTCTTTTCTGCTGAGCATGCACTGGTTGTCTAATCTGACACATGTTCATCTCCCTGCCCGCTTGTTTCCTCACTTTCATTGTACTCCTTTGCCGGCTCGCCACTTCCCTTAATTGTGCATGTACCAGTTTCATTCTGAAGCATGATCATTACCATCTCTATAGTCTTCACAATCGATTCAATCTGGATGTAGTGCCCCATTGTTCACGCGTAAGTGTCTTATCAATATGACTTACTGTTTATTTTTACTGGGCATGCTGTGATGTCATTTTGACCTGCATGTCCAGTAAAATGAATGGAGCCACAAACTGGCTATGTTGGTAATCATCAACCCAATGTAGCAAATGATATGGCTTTTTTAGAGACAACAAGAAAACAGTTGTAAACTTATAGAAAAATAAATGAATGAAGGTATATATTTCAATCTAGATTTGAGCATGATTCATTGCCTATTTGTACTTCATCTGGTGAACACTGATTTTCAGCTGTACTGATGATTCACTTAAAGGAATTTTCCCACAAACAAAGTTCATATTAATCAATAGATCTTGGAATAAAAACAAATTCCACATATAGTTGTGTTTACAAAAAATGTTCCTGTGCTGAGATAACCTTATAAATGTGTCCCTACTATCTTCTGTGTAATGGCTATGTCTGAGAGTACAGCAACATGGTCTGATCATACCACATCTCCTTGGCAGGGGAAGATGCAAAAGAGAGTATACAGGACAGCATTGGATCACAGCTGATTCTTTTTCTGAAAAACATTTCACTGCCTGTATTTAAACAAGGTTTTACCTCAAAGAAAGATTCATTTGTGATCCCATGCTGAAATGTGTATGCTCTCTTTTGCTTCCTTCCATGCCCAGGAGATGCAGTATGGTCAGACCATGCTTTTGCATGACCAAACTTGGCCATTATGCACTCTAGCACATTTATAAAATTATCTTGGGACATGGACTTTAAATACATCCAATTGTGGAACTTATTTATATTCCAAGATATGTTGATCAATATTAACTTTGTTCTTGGGAAACCCCTTTATGAGTGAACAATGGGCCACTACATGCATATTGAATTGATCTGGAGACTAGGGAGAAGGTAATGAGTATGCATCTGAATGAAATCCAGCACATGCACAGCAAAGGGAACTGGCAAGTTGACGAATGAGCGCAACGAAAGTTAGAGAACATGGGGAGTACGGAGGCATGTGTCGGAATTACCAAACAGTGCATGCACAGGAAAAAATCCACAACACAGCCTCTGAAAAGGACTTCTCTGATAAAATTCTATTCCAGGTGTGTAGATAAACTGTAGGAGTGACAGCAGCACCATCCTCTGATGACGCTTATTGCAGGGTGGAAAGGAAGCAGTGTGAGTGATAGCAGCCCCAGCCTCAGCTGATGATCTGTTTAAGAATCCCCTGGAATACTCAAATGAATTGTCCTCGGAAGTAAGAAAAAAAAACCACAGACCAGAAGTAAGAGTAGAAAGGGAATTGTAGGGAATTTTTAATTAACGTACATTAGAAAAGTAGTTAGATAATTAAATCAAATAGTTAGACGTATAGTATGAAATTCACTGTTAATTTTGAAAAATCCCTTAAAGTATATGTTTGCACATGTCAGATCTGTTGCAAAAATGTCTGTGAATTATAATCTGTAATTTGCATTTCAATGGGCTCAATTTTAAAGGAGGTGCATGCATTTTTCAAAGTCCACTCAGCTACAGTCACAAAAAAAAATCTGCAAAAAATCTGCCAAATGTTAACAAATCCTAACAGTCATCAATACAAATCTTACCTTTACATGCCAATGTTAATGTATTCTAAGCCAGTATACTGTAAATGAGGAACAAATATGAAAATAATGTGAACTGAGCACCCAAATTAGTGACTAGTTGTCATAAGAGCTTAATTCCCACCTTCACAATCTGTGTATGGACTGGGTGGTCTGGACCCGCAATGAGTTTCATAACCCAAACGTAGCAGTCTCAAAGGCAAATATGAGGCTGTTGATTTTGGGTCTGGAGACCGGGGGCTGGTCTGGACAACACGGTCTTGCCCAGATTATGAATATCATATGTATAAAATTGTTCTAAGGTAGTTAAGCCTTTGACTTGTTCAATATTGTCCTTTTCCCATCACTTTGAAGCAAACTTTAAGTCTAAAGCTATCTGCCAGTAAGAGAATAAAAAAGAATCACTGATAAATATAGCAGGAATTTATTTAAAAGTAATTTCTGCTGGAATTACATAATAATAGATTGTTATATTACATGCTAATGAGGAAGTGACAGATTTTATTTCATGCATGAGTATAGTACAGAAATGTCATTGTATCGGTATAACGTGTAAGTAACTGTTCACAAGGGAAGACATCAGAAATTAACTTGTAGGTTAGGGTGACTAAACTGAAGATGAATTAGAAATGTAAATTATTGATGCAGAAAAACAAGAATTTCTAAGATGTAAGATAAACACCTTTGTATTACTGGTATACGCTTTGTATCACACAAAAAATGGCTGCAATTAGAATAATGATGAACACTTTGATAAAGGAATGGCAAGTCAATAATTGTTGGAGATCAGGTTATTCAATTTTTTTTTTTTTTAATGCAAACTAGTTACTTGCCATCCTGAAAATATATAGAGTATGTTTCCTGCAGATCTATATCCTCCGACTCATAAATACTATTATTTCCTATAATACTTGTATAAACCTGCCCAGTTATGTTCATTATTTACAGGGGTTCTAGGGTTTAGAATGACAAGTCTGCAGTCACTCAGTGTGACTGCAGACTTGTGAATCCTCCTAGCGCACGCACTGTGCACTGCAAGGAATTCCCCGGTGTCTGCGTCGGGAACAGCGGTCAAGTTTGTGATATGTGTACTCCTGGGCAGAACCCGTCTAGTGGGTGCGGCCTCTCTCAATACACTTCATGGGGCACAGCCTCACTCAATATAAGCGTATTGAGCGAGGCCGCACCCATTAGACGGGTTTTTCCCGGGAGAAAGCATATCACATACTTGACAGCTGGTCACAGTGCAGACACTGGAGAATTTTTGCAGCGATGGGAGGATTCACAAGTCTGCAGTCTCACAGAGTGATTGCAGACTTGTCATTCTAGATGGACAACCCCTTTAATTCTAACGTGTTTCCACGCTAGGACATAGGTACTATTATTGAAGCTGCTTTCAGTAGCATCCTTAGTCATCTTTTACCAGGTCTGCACAAGTCCGGAAAGCTTGATCTTCTGTGATCACATTTGACATCTTAAATAATGGCTGTAGTATCTGAGAGTATGCAAAAAGAGACTGGGCACGTGTTCAAAATGACAGTAACTGTCAGTGCTCCCTGTTGTTAATATTCCTGTAATTAATGAGCAGTACTCTGTTTAGAGTGGGGAAAATAAGTATTTGATAACCTGATGATTTTGCAAGTTTTCCCACCTACAAAGAATGGAGAGGTCTTTAATTTTTATCATGGGTACACTTCAACTGTGAGAGACAGTATATAAATAAAAAAACAGAAAATCACATTGTATGATTTTTACATAATTAAATTGCATTTTATTGCATGAAATAAGTATTTGATCACCTAACAACCAGCAAGAATTCTGGTTACAGACCTCTCCATTCTTTGAAGGTGGGAAAACTTGCAAAATCGCAGTGTATGAAATACTTATTTTCCTCACTGTATATATTTATTTTATTAATTATACCTAAATATTCAGACCTGTTGACTAGTGATGAGCGAGCACTAAAATGCTCGGGTGTTCGTTGCTCGGGTTGAGCAAATTGGAATACTCGGGTGCTCGACATGAGCAACGAGCCTAATGTAAGTCTATGGGAAACTCAAGCATTTTTCAGGCGGCTCCCCCCGGCAGTCTGCAGAGGGCCTAAAAATTGTCCAAATCGATGGGAACAGTGCTCAATTGACATGGGAACAGCATGGGGAAGACCCCTGGTAGCATTTCTGACTCCCAGGTCACTGCTGTCAACAACGTTGTCAGAGTATTATGCCACTTTTACGGACTCACAATAAAACAAACAAAAAGGAAACCAAAATGGATTTTCCTGGGAAATATGTTAAGGAACATCCTTTCCAGGGTAATGACTTGTATGTAAGGCAAAATAAATAATCAAAAACAAAAATACTCCTCCACACTTTGGGCTATGCTCACACGTAGCGTTTTTGATGTGTTTTTGCACTTTTGCATTGCTTTCAACCGTGACAAATGCATTCACCAGGAAATGTCATTTTAACATTTTACAACCTTATCTGGCCATGTGGTGTGTGACACATCATCAGACACATGCATACAGTTCTGAAAAGACATGGGAACAGCATGGGGAAGACACCTGGAAGCATCTCTGACTCCCAGGTCACTGCCTAAAAGTGTTCCCATCATAAGTGATCCTTGGCGCATGCGAAGATGTCTCCCACCATTCACCTGTCGTTGCAGACTTGCAACAATCACCGTCCATGTCCTTGTCCCAGTGCAGGGTTCAGTTGTCCATACCCCATTCTTTGGAAAGCAAGCGCAAGTATGCAGCCAGCCACTCACCCACCCACAGGCTGCAATACTATACTGCCAAATATTTGACAGCTTCTTGCACTTGAAACGTGGACAGGTGAATGTGGCCAGGGACGGTACGGAGCCAGTCCACAGCTTTTTTTGCTGTGTTGTAGCAAAATGGCAATGGCCTGACCTGCAATTCAGTTTGAGAAATAACATGCATAAGCACGTCCGATCCACATTAAAAAAGCAGCCATAGAGTGTGCCCGGGAACCTTCCACCACACTTTTCTTAGCCAGGGCTGCTTCTCGGCAGGGTTGGATGGACCCACCAGAAAACCGGAGACTCCTCCGGTGGGCCCTGGCTTCTCCTTCAGGAGAGTTCATAGTGCCGAGGTGAGGCCATGATGATGATAGAGGCCACCATCTGCTTAGTTTTCTGTTACTTGGAATGCAAGCGCAAGTATGCAGCCAGCCAACAGGCCGCAAACCTAAAGTGCCAGATTTCGGGGCAGCTGCTTGCACTTGAAATGTGGCCTTTTAGGCTCGTGGAGGTGGAAGCTTTTCACAACCTCATGCCTCATGCCTCGTGTCCATACTCGGTCCCCAGCCGTCACTATTTCTCCCGGTGTTGTCTCCGCCTTCTACAAGCGCGGGTCCCTGAACATTACTACTGTTACTTTTCTGTGGGAATTTGCTTGCCTCCTACCAGCCTGCAATATTTCCAGTAAACTATGGTACGACGCCATGGTATTAGCACTGCCCCCAGAACCAGTAGCAAAGCCATCTCCAATTTCCATCTCATGAATTTTATTTGGTAGACTGAGTGGCTGCCCAAATACATTAGTTTCTCACAAAGGAGCTGAAGATAGAGTGGCAGTAGGTACAAGTTTCTTCAGCCTGTTAGATATTAGAGGGTGAACGGCAGCACATTAGATCAGTGGTTAGCACTGAAGCCTTGCAGCGCTGGGATCCTGGGTTCAAATCCCAGTAAGGACTACATCTGCAAGGACTTTGTATGTTCTCCCCATGTTTGCGGGGGTTTCCACCTCAGTAAAAAGCAGCCATAGAGTGTCCGGGAACCTTCCCACACACTTTTCTTAGCCAGGACTGCTTCTCGGCGGGGTGGGACGGTCCCACCAAAGAATCCTCTGGTGTGCCCTGGCTTCTACATCAGGAGAGTTCATGATAGCGCTAACTTTGCAGCTGCTATAGGGCTCTTGAGCGGGGGACAAAAGGGCAGCCCTCAGAATCAAATCCTCTGGTGGGCACAATGTTTTTCAATCTGAAACAGCTTCTCAGTGGGAGTTGTATTTCACCACAGCCATATTCTTTAGCTCGGTGAAAGGACTGGCATAGAGGGAAACCGTATCTACTCCGGCTGTCATTTCTCAGTCACCAGGTTCCGCCTATTATCACACACGACCATGCCTGGCTGTATGTTCAGTGGTGAGAGCCACAGATCAGGCTGCTGTGTTACAGCTTTCAACAACTCTGCTGCGCTGGGCGGTTTGTCACCTAAGCATTAAGCATGTTATCTTCAGCACAGTCTGTTGCCGCTTGGTCAAAGCAGTGCTGCAGTGCTTTCAGCTTGTGACTTTTGTGGTCATTTCGGAGATGGAGTAGAAGGTGCAGGAGCTGAACAATGTGATTACATTGAGGTTACATTGACGACTCTGTTTTTTATACTAAAGAAAGATCCTACTGTTTGTTTTTACAACCTTATCTGGCAATGTGGTGTGTAACACATCATCAGACACATCCTGTTTCATTTATGATGGAGGGACTCTGAAAGTCACAAAGCCTATTTTTATAGTGCCATCAGGTGGCCCTTAATATTCTTAAAAGGCCAGTGGTCGGCCCTCGCTATTGTTAGAGAACCATCAGCCGGCTATGCTTTGCTGTTCCCATTATTAACGAGTGGGTCTCCTATACTGTTATTGCGTAAAATTCGGACGCAGCCCAATACCCCTTTCAAGAGACAGAGGAGGGTTTCAGTAAAAAAAATGTTCCCACTATAAAGGAACGGGTCTTCTATAGTGGCAATGCCCATGTTGTGACTGCAAGGGCTGCCAAAATTTGGGAAAAACCCCACTAAGAATTTAAAGACACATAGAGCAGGGCCACAGTAATGACAAATTCCCATTAAAAAGGAGAGAGTCTCCCATAGTATTGGCCTATACAGTGATTGCAAGGGCTGCCAAAAATTTGGAGGCACTCCAATGCCCCTTGGAAGAGAGGTGGAGGAGGGCCTCATAAAAAAATGTTCCCATTAGAAAGGAGCGGGTCTCCTATACTTGTAATGCCCATGCACTAAGTGTATGGGCTGACAAACATTTACGCCTGGGGGGTCTACATGAACATACTGTATAAATTTTTTTTTACGGGCATCATAAACACCCTTTAAAAAAATTATATGGGTGTTGCATCATGGACCACGGTCACCCTGGTGATATGGTGGTGGAGGATGGGGATGAGGAGAAGGAGGAGGACAAGAGCAAATAGCCAAAATCAGGAAGAGTATACATATGTGTGGGTGTGAAGAGGTGATAAAACACTAGCGGCAGGGCAGCCCAGGACCTCCAAGGCGTAGAGAGCCAGTTCATTACACTTATCCAGCTTGGATACCCAATAATTATATGGCACAGAGGAATCACGTTGGACGTTGGTACGGTCGGAAAGGTACTCTCTTAGCATGTTCCCAAACTTTGCACTCCTTGTGAGAGTACCCCACGCCTCAGGGCCTGTGCGATGGGAGGGGCTGAGAAAACTGTACCAGAACTTTGACAGTGTTCCCTTGCCTCAGCTGGATTGCATTTGAGTCTCTCTTGCCTGTACTCCTTGGTTGTCCAACTGTCTGTGACCTCTGCCGCCAGCGTTTTCAGATGGGAATTTTTTTAATAGTTCCGCAACAAGGGCCTTCTGGTACTGCCCCATTTTTGTAGACCTGTCCACCTCAGGAATAAGAGATAGAAAGTTCTCCTTATAGCATGGGTCTAGAAGGGTCACCAACCAGTAATGATTGTCACACAAAATTTTGAGAACGCGAGGGTCATGGGAAAGGCGGCGTAACATAAACTCAGTCATGTGTGACAGACTGCTAACAGGCAAGACTTCCGTGTCCTCACCAAGAGGATGACTGACCATGCTCTCCTCCTCCTCCTCTCTGTCCTCTGGGCATCCACGCTGAACAGATGGTATGACAGTTGTGCAGGTAGTACCATCTATGGTGCATGAAACTAGCTCCTGTTCTTCCTCCTCCTCCTCTTCCTCATTGTCACCCAATCCATGTTGGGATGAGGTGAGTCTGGGCTATGTGTAATCACCCTGTATGGTTCCTTGTTCCATCTCATCATGCTCTGCCTGCAATGCATCCTCTTTGATTCTGAGCAGAGAGCATTTCAGAAGACAGAGAAGCGGGATGGTTACACTAATTATGGCGTCATTGCCGCTCACCATCTTGGTGGAGTCCTCAAAGTTTTGGAGGATGGTATAAATGTCTGACATCCATGTCCACTCCTGAGGTCTTATGTGTGGAGTCTGAACTGAATCCCGATGGACTTGTTGATGCTAATACTCAACAACTGCCCTCTTCTGCTCACAAATCCTTTCCAACATCTACAGTGTAAAGTTCCAATGCATGGGGACATCACATACCGGTCTATGAGCCGAAATCTTCAAACGCTGCTGGAACACGGCAAGGGCGGCAGAAGCTGTAGGTGACTTTCTAAAATGGGCACACAGGCGGCTTTTTTTAACAAACAGATCCGGCACCTCCGGGTAGGATTTGAGAAACCGCTGAACCACGAGGATAAGCACATGGGCCATGCATAGTACGTGTGTGATCTCACCTCGCCTTAGAGCTGCCACCAGGCTCCGGCCATTGTCACACACGACAATGCCTGGCTGTAGGTTCAGTTGTGTGAGCCACAGATCTGACTGCTCCTTCAGCCGCTTGGCCGAGGCAGTGCTGCAGTTCTTCCAGCTAGTGACTGATGTGGTTTCGGAGATGGAGGCTGAAGAGCAGGAGGAGGCTGAGGAGGATGAGGTGCAGGAGCTGTAGACTGTGGAGGCAACCCTGATTGACCTAGGGCCCGCAATCCTTGGCGTTGGACCTTAGGACGGAACACGTCCTCCCGACTGGGTCCCGGCTTCCACTATGTTAAACCAGTGTGCCGTCAGCGAGATGTACAGTCCCTGCCCACAACCACTTGTCCACGTGTCCGTGGTTAGGTGGACTCTCCTGGTAACTGTGTTGTTGAGGGCACAGCTAATGTTTTTGGACACGTGCTTGTGTAATGCGGGGATGGCACACCAGGAGAAATAGTAGCGGCTGGGGACCGAGTACCTAGGGACGGCCGCCACCATCAGGCTGAGGAATGCTTCCGTCTCCATGAGCCTGAAAGGCAACATTTCGAGCGCAAGCAGTTGTGAAATGTGGGAATTTAGTAGGGTGGCCTGTGGGGAGTAGGCTGCATATTTGTGCTTGCGTTCCAAGGACTGGGGTATGAACAACTGAACGCTGCGCTGGGACAAGGATGTGGACGTGCTTCCTGATGCTGCTACTTGAGAGTGTTCAATGACAGGTGCAGGGCAGGAGGCATCTTCGCATGCACCATGGACAGGGGATTGGCTTGCATGCACAACAGCGGAAGAAGCAATGGTGCCACCCGCAGACACTGTTCCTGGACCCTGGGGTTCGGCCCACAAAGTCGGGTGCTTTGCTGCCATGTGCCTGATCATGCTGGTGGTGGTCAGGCTGGTCGTTTTGCCACCCCTGCTGATACTGGCCTGGCAGGTGGTGCAAATGGCCTTTTTGGGGTTATCGGCAGAGTCTTTAAAAAACAACGAGACTCGAAACTTCCTTCGTGTTGGTGTTACGGGAAACGGTTGCCTGCCTTCTTTCTGCGGCCACCGCACTGCTTCTTCCTGCCTGTTGGGGTGCTCTGCCTCCCTCCCCCTGTGTGCTGCTGTCCTCGCTCTGCATGTCTTCCTGCCAGGTTGGGTCAGTTACTATATCATCCACCGCCTCGTCTTCTACTTCCGCACTCTGGTCCTCCTCCTGACTTTCTGGCAATTGTGTCTCATCAACGTCCACCTCTTGTGACACTTTCCCACCATCGCCTTCGTGTGACCGTGGCTGCACAAATATTTGGGCATCGCTATATGCGATTCCCTCTTTCCCCGCTTCAAGTGGACCGGGCGAGAGGCCCGATTCTATAAATGGAAAAGTGAACAGCTCTTCGGAGTTTCCAAGTGTGGGATCAGTTGTCATTGGGCACTTGGCATGGTGGGAGGAAGGAGGTTCAGGGTGAGGAATATACGGTCCAGACTCACAGCTACTGAGACTTGACCATGTGGAAGACAAGGTGGTGGTGGTGGCTGACTGGAAGCATTATCTGCTATCCAACCAATAACCTTTTCACACTGCTCTGTGTTAAATATTGGTGTTCTGCAGTCCCCTATTAATTGGGACAGGAAGGTCGAGCGAGAATATGTGGGTGTTTGTTGTGGCACAATTTCAGCTTGCCCACGGCCTCAGCCTTTGCATGCACCATCATCACCATCACGTCCAGTTCCCCGTCCCTTGCTACGTGCCTTGCCCATTTTAAATGGAGGACAATATCTTCCACGCTCACTACAAATGACTGAATTTGGAGCGAACTTATATGTGATCCGTGTGATGGACAAATCACAGTTTTAAATACCTGGCCTGTAGGTAACTATTTTGAACAGTAAACCGGTGTCAAAAACTTTGCTGACACACTGAAAAAATTTTTTAATGGAGGTCAGAAATGCCAGTATATTCTCAAAACGTATATGTGATCCGTGTGATGGAGAAAACAGTTTTAAATAGCTGGATTTTTAGCGCTGTAATATGGAAAGGACCTGGCTGTATTCTGCAGTGCCAACAAGCAAATGGCGCAGAAAAACTGAGTTCTCTGGATTGCTTTTTAAGCAAATAATGAAGATTAAGATACGAAAAAATTATTCCTGGCCTGAGACCTGGGCCTATTTCTAGAAATATCAAACAGCAGCAGCAGACAGAACTGAAATGGAGCCACTTGTGCTATATGCACTGCAGTCTGCTATATACCCTGCCTGCCTACGTACACTGCCTGCCTGATATCTCTGCAGATGGATTAGTCGTCAGAAGGACTGTTTGTTGAGATGGATGTGTGTCTCTAATATAGTTTAGTACACCTACACTAACTAGAAACAAGCAAATCTCTCCCTAGATAAACAGCACCTCTCCCTACACTGATTCCGGAGTGATTGTGACGAGCATGGCGGTGCCAGGTCTGGTATAGACCTGATGACGCTGTGTGGCCAGCCAATCACTGTAATGCCACAACCAACATAGCTACGGCATTACAGTGAGTGGCAGGCAATCCCTGCATGTTCAATGGCACTTTAAAGAGTGCCAAACATGCAGGGAGGAGACCCGAGCTCCCGCCGAGCAACTCCGGAAATACTCGGCGAGCGCCGAGCATCTCGAGCAGTGAGATGCTCGGATGAGCACCGAGCAATAGCAAACATGCTCGTGTGTCACCCAGGGGGAATATAGGGGACTCGGTACCCGGGCCTTTTACCTTGTTTAGGAGGTCACGACAGTCGGCTCCCGGACCCGTACTCTGGGTCTCTCTCTAAAAAGGAGTTTTAGTATACAGTTTGTCTCGTGACCCACCTGTGGTTTCCGGTAATGGTTACCGGTGCTGCTGCAGACCTCCGGGGGTGATGGGATGGCAGCTGGGATGTTCTTGCTCCCCACAGGCGGAGCAGGCCCCTCGGGCAATGTAGGTGCAGATGGTGGTGATGCTGGGGCTTGAAGTGCAGGAGAGATGGCGCAGCAGGAGTAACTGACAGAGACAGGGGATTCACTTCAGTACCTTTACTGGTGCGGATGCCAGGTACGGTCCAGGGTACTCGGTAGGAAGGGTGCACTTCAGGACTTCTCCCCAGTGAGCAGGTATAAGGCCTCCTGGTCCATGTCTCCCTCTCTCTAAGCTCCTGGCCAGGCTGCAACTGGGCCTAGCTTCTGTGTCGTGCTGTTCCTTCACCTGTCGCTTTGTAGTAGGACCTTTTTCTGGCAACCACTATCCCTGGACGCCGGGGCCTTCGTGGTTCCTAGTCCTGTCAAGGGTTTAGCTTCAGGTCGACCAGGGACTTGTAGTCCTCCTGGTATGCCGGTGATCCCTACTGGGTATAAAGGACCCTGTAGGTGCTGACCCGGTGTCCGGTTCGTGTCTTGGGGTGAGCCTATGATGCTCCTCTGCCCCCTCAACTCCTTCCTCCTCTCCTCTTTGCCTCCGGTCACACTCGGGGCCCTCAATACAGCAGCAGACATGCTGTGTCTTCACTGCTCTCAGTGGCAGCACACTCTCTGACTCAACTAACTGAACTGCCTGGCTCCACCCTCCATATATATATCCCTATCAGGGCTCCCTCTGGTGGTATGAGGTGGAAGGGTGGAGATGTTTGTTTGTAACGAGGGCCTCTTGTGGAGAAGTCCATCCATGCACCCTTTTGGGTCCTGTGGTACCTGTGAGCAACAGGGAGCCACATTCCCCCCTAGTACAATTCAGTACTCCTGGACTGAAGCATTTTGTAACAGGTTACAACAATAATTATAATAACAATAATAATAATAAAGTTACAGTATGTCCCGTAACCAGGTGTCCATTTCACCGATGAAAGTGCAAAATGAGTAACATGAGGGACCCGCCTGAAAACCCTCAACGTAGGCCCTGGGCGTGGCTACAGGGCATAAGTGATCCAGGTGCTGGACCACGTCTTCGGCCACGCCAAACGGGTTTTTGTTCAGTGGTCAAATAAGGGGGCACTTTTGAAGAGTGCAGCTATTTACAAGGACAGTTTTTGGCTGCTCACAGTCCTCAGCCTACAAGTCTCTGTACCCTGACGGGTAACTAAATGCCCACATTAATTTCAGTTTATACAATAAACAATAGGCAATACCCAACTGGGTAACTATTTATACTTTAGGCATATTGTATTTTAATCCCTAAACCTGACAGGGATTTGGCCTTGTGTGCTGCGTGTGGACCTTCGTAGCACTGGGGTGATACTGGTGTCTGTGCATGCACTCTCTGCTAACCTATCAGGTGTACGTGCTGGTAGATTATAAAACTGCCTCAATCTCTCTATGGGACTGGCAAGTGCACTGATTACTGGGCCTTCAGGCTCTGCTTCAACAAGTGATCCTCCTCTGACTGGGGACTCTTCCTGTTCCTGAGCAGGTTCCTCTAGGGCGCTCACAGGTTCTTCTTGTGGTTGATAGAAGTGTATTACTGGTATAATAACTGCTCCATCAAGTTGAGGCCAGTCCACAAGGAAATCTCCTAGAACTGTGTGAAGCACATCTTCCTTGGGTTCTTCCGGTGCTATAGGAGGTACTTCTTCCTCCATTATCTTAAGTAGACCTGGGCACACCTTCAAGTGGTCTCTTGAAACTGTTGCGGTTGTCTTACCTCCATCCTTACTAATCAGGCAGGTTTTACTGTTGTCAAATCTGGAGTTTAGCACAGTGTAGGGCTCTCTTTCCCACTGGTCATCAAGCTTGTGACCTCTTCTTTTCCACTTTAGCACTATCTCCCGGTGCCAAGGGTTCTGCTGGTGCATGTTTGTTATACTGCTCTTCCTGTCTTTCCTTCACCTTGTTTAGACTGTCTTGGACACAGGCCTGTACCTTCCTGTACTGCTCTTGCCGACTTGTTTCCCAAACTTCAGTGGACGTATCTGCAGCAGGTTCTACCACTCCGAGCTCCAGGTCCATGGGCAATTTTCCAGGTCTTGCCCTCATAAGGTACGCTGGGGTACAATTTGTAGATCTCACAGGTATGTGGTTATACAGGTCCACCAGGTCAGGTAGCTTTTCTGGCCACTGGTTCCTTTCTTCCAAAGGTAGGGTTTTCAACAGGTCTATAACGATGTTGTTCATTTTCTCTCACATACCGTTGGTTTGCGGATGATATGGCGTAGTCCGGATCTTTTTGCATCCATACAGGTGGCAGAATTCCTTGAATAGCTCAGCTTCGAAAGCAGGGCCTTGATCTGTGTGCACCTTTTCCAGATATCCATGGGGTCTGCAGAAGTAGGCTTGGAATGTTCTTGCTGCAGTTTCTGCTGTCAGGTCCTTGACAGGGGCTACCACAAGGAACCAGGAATAGTGATCCACCATGGTCAGGGCATAGGAGTAGCCTGATTTGCTGGGTGACAGTTTGACATGATCCAGAGTGACAATCTCCAGGGGTTGGGTTGTTTTGATGGACTGCAAGGGTGCTTTCTGGCTGCCATAGTCTTTCCTTCTGAGGCTACAGGGCCCACAATTCCGGCACAACCTCTCTATGGAATTCCGCATTCCTTCAGCAGGGTTTCCAGCTTCTTCCAGCCAAAGTGACCTGCTTGGTCGTGGTAGGCTTCTAACACCATGTGGATATCTGTTCTAGGTACAACAATCGGCCACACCATTTCATGGGTCTTGGGGTTGACATACCTTCTGCACAGTTTCTCTCTGTAGATGAACAGCCGGCTTCTCTCATTCCACAGGGTTTTAGCTTGTGGGGGAGCATCCTTCTCCAGGTGAGAACCTTCTTGGGTTATCAGTCTTTTGATAAGGCTGACAACTGGGTCACTGTTCTGGGCCTCCTTCCAGCAGTGATGAGGTAGAGGGTTTGGCGTCCTACCATGACATCTTCTGGAGGCGTGTTGCTTGTGGACCATTCCATTTCTGTGGAAAGCAGGTAGTTCAACTTCTTCTAAGTCATCCAATTCATCCTTGGTGTCTGACTGGTGGGGCATCCTTGACAGGGCATTGGCATTGGTGTTATTGTGACCTGCCTGGTACTTGATTGTGAACTGATAATTCCACAGTCTGGCCACCCAACGCTGTTCCATGGCTCCCAACCTGGCTGTCTCCAGGTGTGTCAAGGGATTATTGTTGGTAAAGGCTGTGAATTTGGTTGAGGCTAGGTAATGCTTGAATCTTTCAGTGATAGCCCAGACCAAGGCCAGGAACTCCAGCTTGAAGGAACTGTAATTCTCCGGGTTCCTCTCAGTAGGGCGAAGCTTCCTACTGGCATACGCAATTACCTTTTCTCTGCCGTTTTGCTTCTGGGACAACACAGCTCCCAGTCCTTCGTTGCTGGCGTCGGTGTACAACAGAAAAGGCTGGCTGTAGTCAGGGTAAGCAAGCATTTCTTCACCAGTTAGGACTTCCTTCATTGATGCAAAGGACTCAGTCTGCTCTTTGCCCCACTGGAATGGGGGACTTTTTCCTCTTTTGGACTGTCCTACCAGGAGATCTTGTAGAGGTGCTACCTTTTTGGTATAGTCCTTTATGAACCTCCTGTAGTACCCGACCAGTCCCAGGAATTGCCGTACTTCTTTGATGCTTCTCGGTTCAGGCCACTTCTGGATGGCAGTGACCTTCTCCGGGTCTGGTGCTACTCCCTCTGAGCTGACTACGTGTCCCAGGTACTGAACCTTCTACTTGAGCAGGTGGTACTTAGAAGGTTTTAGTTTCATCCCATACCGGGACAATGCTTCAAATACCTCAGATGGTCTTCATACGTCCTCGAGTACACGATATTGTCATCCAGGTACAGCAGCACTGTCTCAAAGTTCCGGTGTCCTAAGCAACACTCCATCAGCCTCTGGAACGTCCCGGGGGCGTTGCAGAGCCCAAACGGCATACTGTTGAACTCGCATAATCCCATCGGGGTGGTGAAGGCTGTCTTCTCTCGGTCTTCCTCAGCAACAGAGACTTGCCAGTACCCGCTAGTGAGATCCAATGTGAAGAAGTAAATGGAAGATTTAAGTGCAGCCAGGGATTCCTCTATACGGGGCAGGGGGTATGCATCTTTATGTGTTATTCGATTAATTTGTCTATAATCTACACACATCCTCATGCTACTGTCCTTTTTGCTGACCAGGACCAGGGGAGCTGACCAGGGGCTACAGCTATCCCTTACTACCCCTGCCTTTTTCATGTCATGCAACATTTCCTTGGCTTTTTGGTAATGTGCTGGTGGTACGGGTCTGTAACGCTCTTTAATGGGTGGATGGTTACCGGTGGGTATGTGGTGTTGTACCCCTTTAACCCTTCCAAAATCAAGTGGGTGTTTACTAAACACTTGTTCATATCCCTGAACCACTCTGTAGACACCATGTTTTTGATGGACAGGAGTGGCGTCAGTTCCAACATGGAGCTGTTGACACCAATACTCCAGCTGAGCTTCGGAGTCATTGTCCTCCACTGTATCTGGTGGGGTCAAGGATTCCACTGTGTGTATGGCATCATTATTCACAGTATACAATCTGGCAACAGTGGCGTATCTTGGCTATTTTACTTCCTCCTCCCCACAATTTAGGAGACGTACAGGTACCCTTCCATTGCGTACATCAACTACCCCTCTAGCAGTTAGGAGTGTAGGTCTGTGCTCTGAGCTAATGGGCTCCACTACTGCCTGGTAGTTCTGTCCCTTGAGAGCTATTGCTGCCCTACACTAAATCAGCATTTCACTCATTGGGGGAATCACAATGGTTATCGGGTCTGTCACCCGTACATTACCAATCTCTCCACCTGTTAGCTTTACCTGTTGCAGGTACAGGAGGGCTCGAATTTCATTCTGAAGCACCTTTCTCTGCCCTGGTTTGGCAGTGTCAGCAATCTGTTGGAGTAAAAACAACACTTCTCCCAAACAGTTACCAACAATATTTGTACCAAGTATCATATACGGATTGGTATCACCAGGGTTAGATTCTATGACAATTAGTCCTTGGTCCTTGGTCCTTTAGTTTGACTCTCCCCACCTTCACTGTCACGTCCTTAATCCCTACTAGGTTAAGAGGAAGGTCGTTAGAGGCATACACAGAGACGTTCGGGGCTGGCGGGTGGCGTTCATCTATGGATCAGTACCTTTTGTAGAGGACATCAGGTATGATGGTTACCTGTGAGCCGGTGTCCAGTAATGCTGGTGTTGCTATGCCGTCCAGCACGATGGACAGGAAAGGCCTTCCTCTTACAAACCGGTCGTACCAGCTGGATGGGCCTGGTTGATCTACTCCTGGATGTCGGCCCTTGGCCCCAGGGTTTGCCCGTTTAAAGGACAGTTCCACGCGGTGTGACCTGCCTTGTGGCAATGGTAGCAGATGAATTCTCCCGTAGGGCGACGTTGGTCATTGGTCCTCCCACGGGGTGGCGTTGTGCTCCTTCTTCTCCTCATCCAGGGGACTTCCTCAGGACTGTCGGCGAGTAGGATCCTTCCCTCCGGCTCGGGCTCCGCCTGGAGCTGCAGAGCACTCAGGACAGTGGATAGGGTTTTACTTTGCTGACGCACTCCAGAGCGCAGGCTGTCCAGCTCGCTAGGGGGCACTGTTTGCATCTTTGTTTCAGTCGTTAATGAAGGAGCAGTGGGTGCTGCGGGCACTGGGGTGGCCCCACCCCGGTAACGCTGGATAGCAGTATCTGATGGTTCCAGGGGCTGCAGACCCTTAATAGCCATGTCCTTCAGGGCGTCAAAGGTGGCATTTGGATGATCTCAGGCCCACCACCGTACGGTTCTGCTCTCCTCCTGGGACGTCAACCCCCGGATGAACTGTTCTGTCAGCATTTTGTCCTCACCATGTTTGCTGGCTGGACTAACCTGTTTCAGGGCCCGCAGGGCTTCCTGTAAGCACCAGGCATAGTCCCGGATACTGTCCTCAGGTTTCTGGGTACAGTGGTAGAACCTCATCCGGAGATCTGTCTCAGTGCGGTTTTCAAAGACAGTTTGCAGTCTCTTAAAGATAGTGGATACTGATTCCTGGTCTGCGGCTGGCCAGATTTCAACTTCCCGCTCTGCGGCACCAGTCAATTGTCCCAGCACAACAGCGGCTCTCTGCGTACCAGTCATTGAGTACATATCCAGTACACCGCATCTTTTCCTTTTGAATCCAGACAGGGTATCTGGTTTGCCTTCATACTGGGGAAGCCATTTTGCTCCAGGGATATACGACAGGGCATGGGTATTAACGGAGTCACGACCCCTGCTGGTGGGGCAGCCGCGCTGACCTCAGCAGCGCCGGGCGCAAGTTGAGCATCAGGAGCGTTAACCGATGCTCCGGCGTTTTGCTGGTCATCGGCTATGGTTGTGCCCCCTAGTAAACCGTAGCCTACCTCCTGTTTCTTTTTTTGGGTAGGCTGCAGCTCCGCAGACGACGGTCTCCTTCCAGGACTTGACACTTCCTGGTGCTGCATCAAAGCGTGAGGTGGGGCTTTAGCTTTGCATGCTTCTAGCAGTCACGCCTCTCCGATTCCCGAGGTTATGCCCCTCTTCTTCCCGCGCGGCGACGCGGTAATGGCGGCGATGTTCACCACAGTAAAAACACAGTTCAATTACGGCACACAGTACCCGGTGGCAACGGGCACGAAATCCTGTTCGTGACGCCAGGAAAGAGAGCTGTGTCACCCAGGGGGAATATAGGGAACTCGGTACCCGGGCTTTTTACCTTGTTTAGGAGGTCACGACAGTCGGCTCCCGGGCCCGTACTCTGGGTCTCTCTTTAAAAAGGGGTTTTAGTATACAGTTTGTCTCGTGACGCCACCTGTGGTTTCCGGTAATGGTTACCGGCACTGCTGCAGACCTCCGGTCGTGATGGGATGGCAGCTTGGATGTTCTTGCTCCCCACAGGTGGAGCAGGCCCCCGGGGCAATGTAGGTGCAGATGGTGGTGATGCTGGGGCTTGAAGTGCAGGAAAGATGGCGCAGCAGGAGTAACTGACAGAGACAGGGGATACACTTCAGTACTTTTACTGGTGCGGATGTCAGGTACGCTCCAGGGTACTCGGAAGGAAGGGTGCACTTCAGGACTTCTCCCCAGTGAGCAGGTATAAGGCCTCCTGGTCCGTGTCTCCCTCTCTCTAAGCTCCTGGCCAGGCTGCAACTGGCCCTAGATTCTGTGTCGTGCTGTTCCTTCACCTGTCGCTTGGTAGTAGGACCTTTTTCTGGCAACCACTATCCCTGGACACCGGGGCCTTCGTGGTTCCTAGTCCTGTCAAGAGTTTAGCTTCAGGTCGACCAGGGATTTGTAGTCTTCCTGGTATGCCGGTGATCCCTACTGGGTATAAAGGACTCTGTAGGCGCGGACCCGGTGTCCGGTTTGTGTCTTGGGGTGAGCCTATGATGCTCCTCTGCCCCCTCAACTCCTTTCTCCTCTCTTCTTTGCCTCCGGCCACACTCGGGGCCCTCAATACAGCAGCAGACATGCTGCGTCTTCACTGCTCTCAGTGGCAGCACACTCTCTGACTCAACTAACTGAACTGCCTGGCTCCACCCTCCATATATATATCCCTATCAGGGCTCCCTCTGGTGGTATGAGGTGGAAGGGTGGAGGTGTTTGTGTGTAACGAGGGCCTCTTGTGGAGAAGTCCATGCATGCACCCTTTTGGGTCCTGTGGTACCTGTGAACAGCAGGGTACCACACTCGCTCATCACTACTGTTGGCCTATTGACATGTATAAAAATTCCATACAGAAATATACAGAAATGGGAGACTGACACTGTAAAGCATCTCGATTACAAGCAGTTGGACAAAGGAATCCCTGTGCAGGAAAAAAAAGCCAAATGGTCCCTCTTTATTAACAGCAAACAAGAAACAGAAGAAAGTCTTTTACAGGGCACTTCTGATCTTCACCGCTATAAAATCAGTTCACAAATCTACTTGCTTTTCTTAGGCGAGTGATGACTCCCACTCACATTCATCTATCACCCCTTATTATGATGTACACGTAGTTACTACAAATAAGTAGAAAAAAAACGTTTACACAGCGCTCCTGATCTTCACAAAGCAGCTCAGAAATCTACTTGCCTTGCTTACTTATGCCATTTTGTTGGTAGATGACTACCACTCACATCCTTCTATCGCTTGAAAACACACTAATGTATCCTGGTCCTTCCACTGCACACTGTATCCTTTCAACTCCAGTTCAAATCACAAAAGAGAAAGGAATATAAAAAAGGAAAGCGAGTAGCCAGAATCTGTACAGTGTTTTAAATACAGTATGCAAATTGCCTCTTCAGAGAGGAGTAGGACTTGAACTCTAGTGCTACATATTGGAAGTAGCAAGCCTAAAAGTCAATATCAACTCTTTAACGAGCCTTGCCATATGACTTAGGATAAACGTCAAACCAGAATCTCAATTTGCAGACATGGTGTTTTGGGGTTTTGCCCCTCATCAGTCCAAGGTATGAGATTATAGCTGGATATTACTCACTTTTCTAGGGGAGTACTGATTCTATGTTCCCCCATTTCCAGGTAAGTTTACAACAAAAGACACTCAGGGTTAGTAATACAAAGGCTACAGGTATTTCACCTAGAACCAGGGCTCGATGTAAAGACGGCCATATCTATGGTGCAACCTGTAGAGTCGCACAGGGGTCCAAGAGGTAAGGTGGCCCACTTCTACCTCCAAATCAGCAAGCAGTTTCTGTCATAGACAGAACTATTGGACTGCAAAGGGCACAAATGTTTTTGCACAGGGGCCGTTTCCTGTCTGTGTGCCACAGACTCAATTTATTATTTTTTTTGGCTCGCTCCAGAAAAAGTGAGTGCTTTCAGATAGTCCTTGTTAAGTGTATTGCATTTAATAATTCATTAGATATTCTGGTTACTCGCTCTCCTTTTAAGTATATTTTTGTATGGTGTTTTGAACCTGACATGAGAGATGACCAGATGCGGATTGAAACATAGGGACAAGGATACATTAGTGTGTTTCAGGGTGATAGAAGTAAATACTTTTATGCCCCAATGTGACAAAAGTATTCTAGGAGTGATACCTTTATTGGCTAACCAGTAAAATGTTATCTGCCAGCTTTGAGAGCACAGAAACTTCTTCTTCAGGAGCCCCTGAAAGCTTGCAGATATAATTTTACTTGTTAGCCAATAAAGGTATCACTCCGAGAATACTTTTGTCATTTTGGGGCATTAAAGTGTTTACATCGATTTTTCGGGCTAACATGGTACCACAATATAATTTTTTATTGTACATCATAATAAGGGATGATAGAAGAATGTGAATGGGAGTCATTACTCAACTAAGCAAAGTAAGTAGATTTGTGAACTGGTTTTATAGCTGTGAAGATCAGAAGTGCCCTGTAAACTGATTTTTTTTGTTCCTTGTTTGATGTGAATAAAAAGGCAGACACCCATTTGGCTTTTTTTCTGTACAGGGATTCTCTTGTCTAATTGCTTTCCTGGGAGATGCTATGGGTCTGTTTTGCAGCTCCTTGCATGGTGTTTGGATGTATGTAACTGTGCAGAGAAAATCTCGAAAGGAGCGACAGCACTTATCGAACACAATGGCCCCTTCATCCTGAGGTAGAGGTCCTGGCAGTCAAGAAATTATATATCCTAAAATCCTTTTAGAGAATCTCAAAAGGAACACAAAGTCCACTTCTAGTCCTCGCTCTTCCTCATCATGCAATCTACAATCCAGCATATGGTATTTGATGTAATATTGGATGGAATGGACCTGCTGATGGCATGTATGGTTATTCATTCCAATAGTTAAGCCCTCCCCTACACAATAGACCATAGTTGGCCAGATGTGCAAATTTCAAGACCAACCAACTCGCCCTTGTCAAACAAGAATAAGGCATGTTTAATTTCAAGGTTTCTTTTCACAGCAGGTCAGCTGCTGTAACAAGCGTCTCGTTGCAGTTTACTTTTCTCTCTGCATTGCATACACCTGCATGCTCAGCTGTCCGAGTTTACATGTGTGTGAGGGAATAACTGTTCACTGATCGAGTGTTTGACTGACAGGTATTAAAGTTCTATGGGCATCTCAGTAAGGGTCACGTTGTTGTGTGTCATTGCTTTTGTCAATCTCCTGTTGCATCCATTGGTACCAAGCTGGAGCTTAAATATATTTAAAGCCTCTACTTAGAAAACAGCATGGCCAGGGAATTAAGGTTTTCATTTTAGTTTCTATTTCACCTGGTCTGTAGAAAAATAGGGCATAGTATACCAAACTAAAGAAAAGAAATTGTAATGGCAGAAAATGGAAGGATGAATTACTAGTACCACCATGCTTCTTTTTTAAATGATCTTAATCAAGTAATTGGAATTTTCTCTTGAAGGTATATTCAGGCCATCATGCATTGTTAGGAACAAGTGAACTGTTCATTTCTATGAAAAAAACCTTCTCCCAGAACATCATGTCTCCTAATAATCCAGCAATCTAGAAAAAAGTGATGTTTATAAGTCAAATGCTAGGAGACAAGCATACTCGAGATGAATCTGTGATGAATGACTTTTTGCAGCAAGCTCACCGCACATATAAATCCTTTCCTCTTTTGATTAGTGTTCAAAATTTTTACTTTGAGAAAGAAAAAAAAATAGATTTATAGACATTCCTTATTCACTGATACTTGTTACCTTAGGGAATGTACTTTTTGTCAGATGTAGCAGCTTTCAAAACAAAGGTCAAGCTTTGTAAATATCAGCAGATTTTGATACATTTTTATGCATTTATTCTTTTGTTGCAGTTTCGGTTGCAGAGATGCTGGGCATAAATGGTGCCATGGAGCTGCTATTTAAAATCATCACCCCATATACCAGAAGGCACACACAGACAATCAAGTAGGTATCTGATTTTGTTTAAAGAGTTTGTCTAGGACGATTATAGGCAAATTTATTCCAACAACTCAGGAAACATGTAAAGTTTGATTTAAAATAGGGTAGAAAGATAAATAATTTTATTAGTTATTTATTATGCTTTGCTTTTATAGTGCCATCATATTCCATAACGCTTTACAGAAATTGTCATGACTGTCCCCATTGGGGTTCACATTCTAGATTCCCTATCAGTATGTCTTTGGAGTGTGGGAGGAAACCGGAGAACCCAAAAGGAAACCCACGCAATCACGGGGAGAACATACAAACTCCTTGCATATGTTGTCAGTGGTGGGATTTGAACCCAGGACCCCAGTGCTGTGAAGCCACCGTGCTGCCCTCAATCAATGTATTTATGACAGTTTTGCAATGTAAATACACAGAAAATGTGGTGTTTGGGTTAAATGCCATTTATGTATCCCTTACCAAAAAGTATCTGAAAGTGTATGAAGAAAAAAACAAGGCATTTGAGTCCAAATCATATATTAAGGGGTTATTCTCACAATGTTAAAAGGGATAAAATTGCAAAGTTACTTGTAAAAACAAGCAACTTGCAATTTACTTGTTATTAAAAATCCTCTCCATCCTAAAGAACAAAAGGGATTTTTAATTTTGCGGTTTACCACTTGTTGTTTAGGTTATCGGTCACCGCTGAAGTCTATCAGTAGTGTCCAGTCTATAGAGTTCGTAAGCGCTTCTCTGAAGGTAGTCAGATCAAGACTGCCTTGTCCTCCAGGAGGCTGAAGAGCAGTACACTCTGTATGGATTGTACTCACTCAGGTGCAGTGTGAGGCAAACAGGAGGCATGTTCCTTTAAATGTTCATAGCGGTTTATTGGCTTCATAAATCATTCAGAAGGTAAAATGCAAACAAACAGCCTTTAGGGCGGGCAAAAACAAAAAATAAAGTCATTTTAGCAAAGTCTTTCGTAAACCGGACCTGTGGTCACACAGGTTGGTATGTATCCAGCACACAGCTCAGCCTGGAGACAACACACGCAGGAGGCCTTGTCCCTCCAAAAACAGACCATATGCCAAACAACAGCCTCCATTATATAGGCTGTTAACCACACCCAGAGGTGAGGTATGTGGGTAGCTGGACCCGCCCATTCTCTCCTAGCTACCCGTAACCCGGCTCCCAGGTGCATCAAACGATCCTCGTAGTGCTTATGTGCACTAGAGAAACACTCCAGGCTACATCACAGAGACCAGCCATCTCTGTGACACATACCTCCCATTGACTATGCGACCATTAGCCACCTTACATGCCTCCCCCTCTGCCTAAAGCCATAGGGCTTGGAACCTTCTACCACTAGACAGGGGATTCTTGAGAGGTCATAAGCATTACCATGTAGCTTCTCTGCTCTATGTTCTACATGGAAGTTGAAAACATGTAAGGTTAAAAACCAGGGGTGACCCTGGCATTTTTCCCCTTTGTTTCCCTCATCCATCTGAGTGGGGCATGGTCGGATATCAATGTAAATTTTCAACCTAATAAATAGTACTGTAATGTGTCCACCGCTCACTTTATGGCCAATCACTCCTTCCCTATGACGGAATAATTCTTCTTGCAAGAAGACAGCTTCATACTCAGGTAGAGGACAGGGTGCTCCTCCCCATGTATCTCCTGGGAAAAGATTGCTCCTAAACCAACATCTGAGGCATCTGTTTGGAGTACAAATTCTTTCTTGAAGTTGGGGGCAACCAGAAATGATTGCCTACACAGAGCCACTTTCATCTGCTGAAAAGCCGTCTCCGCCTCTGCAGTCCACTTGGCCATGGCTGATTTTGTTCCCTTAAGGAGGTCAGTCAGGGGTGCGGCCATCATGGCGAAGTTTGGGATGAACCTCCTGTAGTATCCCACGATTCCCAGGAAGGCTCTAACTTGCATTTTCGAGAGCGGTCTCGGCCAAGTTTGGATTGCTTCCACTTTACTGATTTGGGTTTCGATCTCGCCTCTCCCTACTACATATCACAAGTACTTGGCTTCTTCTTTCCACATGGCACATTTCTTTGGGTTTATTGAAAACCCCGCCTTCCTCAGAGCATCAAACACTACCTGGACCTTTTCCAGATGACTCTCTCAGTCTGGGCTGAAGATAACAATATCGTCCAGGTATGCTGCTGCGTATTTCTTATGGGATGCAAGGATGCAATCCATGGCTCTCTGGAAGTTTGCAGGGGCCCCCTGCAGTCCAAACGGCATCCAGACATACTGGAAGCATCCATCCAGTGTAGAAAACGCAGTCTTCTCCTGTGCTATGGGGATCTGCCAACATCCCTTTGTCAAATCCAAGGTGGTTGTGTACCTTGCTGGCCCAAGTCTCTCGATCAGCTCATCGACATGCCGCATCGGATAGATGTCGAATTTGGAGACTTCATTCAATTTCTGATAGTCATTACAGAATCTCCACTCGCCATCGGGTTTTGGAACCAGGACAATCGGGCTCGACCAACCACTCTTGGACTCTTTAATGACACCGAGTTTCAGCATACGAGCCACCTCTTTGGAGAGCAACTCTCGTCAGGCCTCAGGTATCCGGTAGGGATTCAAGTTCACCCGCACATCAGACATGGTGTCTCCATCTGAACCTCGTGTTCTATGATGCTTGTGCAGCCCGGCAATTCTGAGAACAAGTCCCTGTTCTTTTGCAGTAACTCCTGACAATGCTGATTTTGCTCCTTCGTTAATGTCTCCACTATTGCGACCCCTCCAACCTCACCTTTTGGTTTGACCAGCAAGCAACGTGATATATCTGGTATGGCTTACGTTGTCCCAGTTGGTGGACCTTATAATTAACTTTGCCAACCTTTTCCACCACCCCATATGGTCCTTGCCACTTGGCCAAGAACTTGCTTTTCACGGTAGGTATTAGAACGAGGACTCTGTCACCAGGATTGAATCGACACACTCTGGCTTAGTGGTTGTAGACCCTGGCTTGCGCCTCTTGTGCCTGAAGTAGATGTTCTTTGATGATGGGCATCACCTTCGCAATCCTCTCCTGCATCAAAGTGTCATGCTCGATGACGCTCCTGTAGGGTGTGACTTCGGCTTTCCAGGTTTCCTTTGCTACATCAAGGAGACCCTGCAGATGTCAGCCATACAGGAGTTTGAATGGAAAGAACCCCGTAGAGTCCTGTGGAACCTCTCGGATAGAGAACAATAGATATGGCAGGAGACAGTCCCAGTCTCTCAAGTCCTTTTCTATGGCCTTCCTCAGCATACTCTTCAGAGTTTTGGTGAACCTCTCTACGAGGCCATCTGTCTGAGGATGGTACTGTCACGGTCTCCACACTTTCCTTGTCTGCTATGTTACTATTATGTGGAGGCTGTCAGTCTGTTTTGGTTTTGCTGGGTCGTTTCTGCAATCATCTGTGTTCACTTCCCTTGATTGGTCTTCTACTTAAGCATGCTAGCTCCTTCACCCAGTGTCAATTGTACACTTGCTGTTGCCTGTGTAGGACTGATCTCTCTGTGCTCTGTGCCTGACCCAGCCTGACTATTTTCCCTTACCTGGATTTTGACCATTTGCTTGTCATCTGACTACTCTTTTGTCTGTTCCCTTTGTACTGCGCCATTTTCCTGGACTTGACTTTGGATTGTTTGACCACCCTCTATTTATCCAGTAAGTAGCACTTACATAATATTTCTTTCAGCAATATTAGTCTCTTCTCTCCTCTTCTGAGACTGTTATTTCTGTAGTGACTCACGTCACATTACAATTGACAGTTAATTTTTTCTTTTTCCCACCTATGGATCCGTTATATACTTTGTGTGATCAGGTGGCGAATCTGACTCAGTTAGTTCAGGATCTGGCCTTGGAACAACACAAACTGGCGTCCTCACAAGCTCAGTTACAAGACCAGATTTCTGGTACGTTTACTGTCTCTCAGAATCTTTCCTCTCCGACCACTGTCATGACTTCTGAACCATCTGACGTATCTTTGAGCCCCCCTGAACTGGCTATAGCACTCCCTGACAAATTTTCGGGGGAGAAAGATCAGTTCAGAACTTTCAAAGAGAGTTGTAAATTATTGTTTACTTTGCGCCCTCGGTCATCAGGGAGTGAGTCACAGTGGGTGGGAATTATAATGCCACTTCTGCGGGGGGGTCCCCAGACTTGGGCATTTTCTCTACCCCCTTTTGCACTTTGACGCTTTCTTTGACGCTTTAGGACAGATCTATGATGAAACTGACAGGGTCAAGGTGGCAGAGACTAGAGATGAGCGTTGTTCTACTCGAACTGTTCGCCAATCTCAAATTCGAGCTGTTTTGGGCGGTGTTCGAGCCGATCGGCGAGCACGAACAATTTGAGAAAAATTCGGCTGTTCGAGGTTATGTTCGATAACTGTTCGTGCACCAAAATCATAACTGGATTTTTTCTCAGTAATGATGAAAATTAATGTTAATACGCAGTTTGAGTGTACAGCGGGGTGGGGGGAGGGGCAGGGGATGGATCTCTGCAGGAACAATGAAGATCTCCATTTTTTTTTTCTCTTTCCCGCATTTACAGTGGGGAGGTGTAATCTGTCAGCCTATCAGCAGCGCACACACGGAGCGAAGTGCTTTTTTTCACACAAGCAAGGGCATGTGTCATTGGCAGTGTATGTCACATGTCCTTGCCCTATAAGACCAAGCCATTTTCCCCGTCGCCACCATTTTCTCATTGCTGCAGCTGCGTGTTAGACGGCACCGCTGTTGCTGTGTGCGCTATACCTTGTTAATTTCAAGCCAATTTTCGCACAAATCTACAGATAGCTTGGGAGTAGGGAATAGTTGTGATTGCAGTCCTTTTAAGGACTAGCTTGCAGCATTTCCTACGACTTTTATCAGACAGGTCTGTGCTCTTAAATAGATAGATTGTGGGAGTAAAGACTAATTGTAATTGGAGTCCTTTTCAGGACTAGGTTACATCAGTTCCTATCAGTTTTTGCCAGGCAGGTCTGTGCCAGTGCTGTGCAAGTTTTTTTCACAGCATTTGGCTGAATCTAGCAAAGCTAATCCTTTTTGGCCTATTGCAGAGTGTGTTAGTCAGTGGAGTAGCCTATCTGTGTTGCAAGATATACCACCTGTGTATAGAATACCAATTTTTTTACTGCACCTAGAGAAGTAAAATCTTTTGGGCATAGCATCATTCTATTAGTCCATCTATACTGACCTCCATCAGGTTGCAAATTGAATATAATTTTTTTCTGCATCTAGCTCTGAAAAAATATTGGGCTTCTAGCTGTGTGTGGGACTTGTTGTATTAGTCCATCTATACTGACCTCCATCAGGTTGCAAACTGCATATATTTTTTTCTTCATCTACCTCTGAAAAAATATTGGGCTTCTAGCTGTGTGTGGGACTTGTTCTATTAATCCATCTATACAGACCTCCATCAGGTTGCAAACTGAATATATTTTTTTCTGCATCTACCTCTGAAAAAATATTGGCCTTCTAGCTGTGTGTGGGACTTGTTCTATTAATCCATCTATACAGACCTCCATCAGGTTGCAAACTGAATATATTTTTTTCTGCATCTACCTCTGAAAAAATATTGGGCTTCTAGCTGTGTGTGGGACTTGTTCTATTAATCCATCTATACAGACCTCCATCAGGTTGCAAACTGAATATATTTTTTTCTGCATCTACCTCTGAAAAAATATTGGGCTTCTAGCTGTGTGTGGGACTTGTTGTATTAGTCCATCTATACTGACCTCCATCAGGTTGCAAACTGAATATATTTTTTTCTGCATCTACCTCTGAAAAAATATTGGGCTTCTAGCTGTGTGTGGGACTTGTTCTATTAATCCATCTATACAGACCTCCATCAGGTTGCAAACTGAATATATTTTTTTCTGCATCTACCTCTGAAAAAATATTGGGCTTCTAGCTGTGTGTGGGACTTGTTGTATTAGTCCATCTATTCTGACCTCCATCAGGTTGCAAACTGAATATATTTTTTTCTGCATCTACCTCTGAAAAAATATTGGGCTTCTAGCTGTGTGTGGGACTTGTTGTATTAGTCCATCTATACAGACCTCCATCAGGTTGCAAACTGAATATATTTTTTTCTGCATCTACCTCTGAAAAAATATTGGGCTTCTAGCTGTGTGTGTGACTTGTTGTATTAGTCCATCTATACTGACCTCCATCAGGTTGCAAACTGAATATATTTTTTTCTGCATCTACCTCTGAAAAAATATTGGGCTTCTAGCTGTGTGTGGGACTTGTTCTATTAATCCATCTATACAGACCTCCATCAGGTTGCAAACTGAATATATTTTTTTCTGCATCTACCTCTGAAAAATTATTGGGCTTCTAGCTGTGTGTGGGACTTGTTGTATTAGTCCATCTATACTGACCTCCATCAGGTTGCAAACTGAATATATTTTTTTCTGCTTCTACCTCTGAAAAAATATTGGGCTTCTAGCTGTGTGTGGGACTTGTTCTATTAATCCATCTATACAGACCTCCATCAGGTTGCAAACTGAATATATTTTTTTCTGCATCTAGCTCTGAAAAAATATTTGGCCTTCTAGCAGTGTGTGGGACTTTCTCTATTAGTCCATCTATACTGACCTCCATCAGGTTGCAAATTGAATATAATTTTTTTCTGCATCTAACCCAGCCAATAGTTTTGGCCTAATACAACAGTTTGGCCACTCAGCTCTGCTCGGTTCCCATCCATTGTTTTTTTGTGCAAACAACTCCAGAGTTGTTAATTAGCTAACCACCAAAATGAGTGGAAAAAGGCCTGCTGCTGGTGGAAAGCGGAATAGGCGTGTTGGGAAGGGGAAAAAAGGTTGTGTCCGTGGGGTAGGTGTTAAAGCAACAGTAACATCTGCAGAAGAAAGACCATCTTCCAGCCAAACTAAAATGTCTACTTCTTTTAGCGGACAATGTGATAAGATCCCTTTCTTACGGCCACGCCAATCGCTACAAATTCCAGATGAGGCACAAAAACAGCAGGTGCTTCAACGGATATCAAGTGCTCCTTTAAGTGGGCTCTCCTCCACATCAACTTCAACATCACAAATACTCCAGTCCTCAAAGGTGTCACCCCAATCGCACTTGCTTCCTCACAGCTCCCAAATCTCCAGCTGCCCGTCTGAGTATGAGGTAGAACAGATGGTTGAGTCTGCAGAGCTGTTTACTCATACTATAGCCTGGGAATCAGAGGTCGACTCCAGCGCTTCTGTGAATCCAGACGAGGAAATAATCTGCACTGATGCCCAGAATCTTTATGAGTCGGATCCAGGACCAGACGCAGAAGGTTCTGACCATAATGTAGACCCTCATTCCCAAACTGTAACTCCTGTTGGTGGAGACAATGAGGAAGACGATGATAAGACTCAAATACCTGATTGGAGCGACAACTTTAGTTTTTTGTCAGGGCAGGAACAGGTTGGCTCTGAGGACGACGGGTGTGATAACGCACAGGGTGATGATGATGAGGTTGGAGATCCCACTTACTGTCAACCCACAGTCAGCCAAGAGATGAGGTCAGCAGAGGAGGTGGAGGAAGATGCTAGTGACGACGAGGTCAGGTTGCGCCTTCCTGGACAGAGACGTAGTACTGGAAGGACGTCAACAACTGCATCCTCAAACACAACTCTGCCTCTCACCACAAGTCGTGGTGGCTCTTCAGGTCGCATGGGTGCTAAGCCTTGCATAGCCTGGGCATTTTTTCAGATCGATAAAGATGACCCAACTCGTGTTATCTGTAACATTTGTCAGCAAAAGCTAAGTAGAGGCCAAAAAATACATAGTTTGAGTACTTCATGCATGAACCGGCACATGGACATGAAGCATAAGTTGCAGTGGGAAGCTCAGTGTGCTACAATGCGGCCTAGCCGGCCGGGCCAACCACCGTCTGCCATATCTTGTGCATCCGCGGCCTCTTCATCCTCTGTGACTGGGGGGACAGCAGTCACACCTGTTTTGGGGCGCAGACCTGCCACCTCTTTACCCGCAACAGCCAGCGTGATTGGCAGGTCATCATTTTCTTTGGAGGTGGTAACACCAGCTGGTGTTGAGCGCTGTCCGACATCGATAGCACCACCTTTGGATCAAGGCAACCTAACATGTCCTCCTGCATCTTCCTCACAGACCGGCAGTTTGCCGGGGACACCCTTATCAACCCCGTCTAAGCACAATAGCCAGCCCTCGGTCCCTCAGATGTGGACAAGTAAAAGACCATTTCCTCCTAGCCATGAGAAAGCTAAGAGGTTGAATTTTACCATCTGCAAGTTCTTGGCTACAGAAATGCTGCCTTTCCGCCTGGTGGACACAGAGGATTTTCGAGACCTTATGTCCGTCGCAGTGCCCCAGTACCAGATGCCCAGTCGGCACTACTTCTCAAAGAAAGGTGTGCCTGCGCTCCACCAGCATGTCGCACACAACATCACCGCTTCTTTGAGAAACTCTGTGTGTGACAGGGTGCATTTCACCACAGACACTTGGACGAGTAGGCATGGACAGGGGCATTACATGTCGCTGACTGGGCACTGGGTAACTATGGTGACAGCAGGACAAGGGGCTGCTGTCCAAGTCTTGCCGTCCCCACGAGTTGTGCGTCAATCCTCTTTATGTCAAAGTTCCTCCACTGCTTCTGCCTCCTCAACCTCCTCTCGGTCTTCCACCTGCACCCAAAGCCTGTCTGGTCATGCCACAAGCTTTCTAACTGCGCAGAAGGGATCCTGCACACCTCCTTACTATGCTGGCAGTAGGGCTCAACGTCATCAGGCGGTTTTTACATTAAAATGTCTGGGAAATGTGAGTCACACAGCTGAGGAGTTGTGGTCAGCTCTGGAGAACCAATTTCATGAATGGTTGTCTCCACTGGACCTGAAACCAGGGAAGGCCGTGTGCGACAATGCTGCAAACCTGGGTGCGGCCCTTCGCCGGGGCAATGTCACACACGTACCTTGTATGGCTCACGTGTTGAACCTGGTTGTCCAGCAATTTTTAGCCCACTATCCCAGACTAGATGGCCTTCTGCAGAGGGCACGGTCGCTGTGTGCTCACTTTGGCCGTTCGCATCCCGCAGCTCAGCGACTTACATCTCTACAGAAGTCATTGGGCCTGCCACTTCACCGGCTAAAATGCGATGTGCCTACCCGGTGGAATTCAACTCTGCACATGTTGCAGCGACTGTGGCAGCACCGACAAGCCCTGGTGCAATACGTTCTGACGTATAGCCTGGGCCAACGAGATCCAGAGGTGGGGCAAATCACGCTGGAGGAGTGGTCTCAGATCAGGGACCTATGCACCCTTCTGCACAGTTTTGAAATGGCGACGAAGATGTTTAGTGCTGACGATGCCATTATCAGCATGACTATTCCGGTGATTTACATGCTGGAGCACATGTTAAACAGAATTCGGAGTCAGGTGGTGGCACAAGAGGAGGTGGAGGAAGTAGAGGAGGAGGAGTTGTATGCGGAAGGGCTAACATCTGCAAGGTCCAGACGGTCGGCAGAACCAAGGCGGCAGGCATGTGAGGGTGGGGGAGATGGTTTTACCAGGGCGCATGGTAGCAGCCAAACTAGTGAGGAAGGTGCAGGAGCCCAGGAAGAAGTGGAGGACGAACTGATGGAAGACTCATCAGATGAGGGAGACCTTGATCACATTTCTGTTGTGCGAGGTTGGGGGGAGAGGACAGAGGAAGGAAGCATGATTGTTACCTCGCCACCAACACAACAGGGACTTGGTGCTCCTGGATGCCCAACACACATGAGTGCCTTCTTGCTGCACTACCTGCAACATGACCCTCGAATTGTGAGAATTAGAAATAATCCTGACTACTGGGTTGCCACACTGTTAGATCCCCGGTACAAAAGTAAATTTGCAGAAATTATTCCTGCCATAGAAAGGGATGCACGCATGCAGGAGTATCAGCAGAGACTGTTGCAGAATCTTACATGTGCTTTTCCACAAAATGCCAGTGGTGCACGTAGTGAATCTCACAGTTCCAACTTGCCAACCGTGGGACCGTCAAGTGTTCAGCACTCAAACCGTAACAGAACCACAGTATCTGCTGGTAACATCAATTTTGTGGAATCATTTCACCACTTTTTTAGCCCATCCTTTGCAAGGCCACAGGAGACAAGAAGTCTGACACATAGTCAACGCCTAGAGACGATGGTACAGGAGTATCTCCAAGTAAACATTGAAGCCACGACTGTGTCACTGGACCCTTGCTCTTTTTGGGCTTCCAATCTGGATAAATGGCCGGAGCTAGCCACTTACGCCTTGGAGATCTTGTCATGCCCCGCAGCCAGCGTTCTGTCTGAACGTGTGTTCAGCGCTGCTGGTGGTGTGCTGACAGATAAGCGCACGCGGCTCTCCACTGATAATGTAGACAGACTCACGTTCATAAAGATGAACAAATCATGGATCCGAAACGACTTTTCTACCCCTGTGTCATCCTGGGGAGAGTAAAAGCTTGATGATTGGTTAAAATCACCCTACCAACCGTTTTAAGCTTTCAAATGGCTAATCATGTTTATCTGTATCTTGGCTGGAAAATAATTTGGGCTTTGTAGCAGTGTGCAGCACTGATTCTATTAGGCCATCTATAATAAGCTCCACCAGATTTAAAATTACTAATCATGTTTATCTGTATCTTGACTGGAAAATAATTTGGGCTTTGTAGCAGTGTGCAGCACTGATCCTATTAGGCCATCTATACTAAAGCTTCACCAGATTTAAAATTAATAATAATTTTTAGCTGCATCTAGCCCGGAAAATAATTTTGGGGCTCCGAGATGCGCAAGACACATAAGTGCCTTCTTGCTGCACTACCTGCAGCATGACCCTCATATTGTCAGAATTCGAAGTAATCATGACTACTGGGTTGCCACACTCTTAGATCCCCCAGACTTTTCGATCAACCTTTTCATTTTAATAAAGACCAAAAAAATGGTCATTTTTGAAATTATAAGCATTAGCAGGTTGTTAGAAACTGAAATCAAACAGTTTTCAACTCAAAACTTTATTCTAGGTGATGTTACATTTTCACATAGGACCCCTTGTTCGAAAGGAGCTTCTGAACTCTCTCGTCCATTGAATTTGTCAGGTTTTGGATGGTTTCTGCTTCAATTGTTTTGCATGAGGACAGAATACCCTCCCAGAGCTGTTGCTTAGATGTGAACTGCCTCCCGCCATCATAGACACTCCTTTTAATGATGCTCCAAAGGTTCTGAATGGGGTAGAGGTCAGGGGAGCATGGGGGTCACACCATAAGTTTGTCCCCTTTTATGCCCATATCAGCCAGAGATGCAGATGTTTTATGTGCAGCATGAGATGGTGCATTATCATGCAGAAAAATGATCTTGCTGTGAAATACACGGTTCTTCTTCTTGAACCATGGCAGGAAGTGCTGTTTGAGAAAATCCACATACATTATGGAGTTCATCTTTAGCGCCTTCAGGGATCCTAAAGGGGCCGACAATCTCTCCCCCCATGATTCCAGCCCAAAACATTACTCCACCTCCTCCTTGTTGGCGCTGTAGCCGTGTTTGCGTGGGGTGTCCATCAACCAGCCATCCTCCACTCCATCCATCTGGACCATCGAGCGCTGCACGGCACTCATCCGTGAACAAAACAGTTTTGAAATCAGTCTTCATGTAATGTTTGGCCCACTGGAGCCGTTTCTGCTTGTGTGAAGTGGATAGAGGAGGTCGACAGGATGGCGTATGCACAGCTGCAAACCTCTGAAGGACCCTGCATCTTGTTGTTCGGGGGACGTTGGAGGCACAAGCAGCTTCAAAAACTTGTCTGCTGCTATGACAAGACTTTTTTGCCGCTGCTCCTTCAACCTGACGTAATTGCCTGTAGGAAAGAGTCCTCAATTTGCCCTTATCAGCACGCACATGTGTGTACTGTGAATCAGCTACATACTTCTTGATTGCCAAGACACTTCATCTTGATTATCGCACAATGTTGATTGTAGTCATGCCTTGACCTAAACACTCCACAATTTGTTGCTTCTCAGCAGCCGACACATCCTTTTTCTTTCCCATTTTGGCAGAAAATGTAGGCTGCTTAATAATGTGAGACAGCCTTCTTAAGTAGTCTTGCCTTTCATTGGACACACCTGACAAACTAATTAGCACAGGTGTCTGCAATTGCTTACAGTGATATAAAGAGCCCTGACACACATCACCATCAATGAGTTTAACTGACAAACAAACAAATTCTTCCCTTATCACTCCTAAACACTTTTTGCATAATAATTTGGAACACAGTGTACATGTGCTTTTCCACAAAACACCAGTGGTTCACGTAGTGAATCTTACAGTTCTAACTTGCCAACCGTGGTCTGTATGGAGTTGTTCAATAAAGGGCCCAAAATTAAGATAACATAGATGGGAGAGGTCTCTATGAATAGGAATTCCTAAGTATTTGATACCCTGTGAGGGCCAGGCAAAGGGAAAGTTGGACTGGATGGAATCCTATATGGATTTGGGGAGGGAGACATCGAGGGCCTCAGACTTCACTGCATTGATTTTAAAATTTGACCATGTAACAAAGTGATCTATTTCAGCCATAACAGCATAGATGGATATATGTGATTGAGTGATATATACTAGGACATCATCAGCAAATAGAGAGCACTTGTACTCGGTGCCTCCCACCTCAATCCACCTAATATTGGGGTTATGGCGAATTGATGAGAGCAGGTGCTCCGTCACTAGGATGTATAAGAGAGGGGACAGAGAACATCCCTGCCTTGTCCCATTGGTGATTGTGAAAGGTGATGAAAATGTTCTGACGCGCCCCCTGGGCCTTGGGACACCCGGAGCCGGACCCTTTTTGGTGGATGCTGGTGGTTGTAGTCTCCGTGGCGGCAACCCGGTTCCGTGGCTCAGGGCGGTCAAACCAGTGGGGGAACTATTTATGTGGTTTTGATGTTTAAATGTCCGACTACGCCACCCGTGGATTGCGGTCAGAGTGAACCGCCGCTCCAGGGCAGACCGCTGAGGCTGGTGTTGTGGGTGCAGCAGAGCGTAGCATAACTCCCCACGGGAGGAGTTTAGCCTCAGGGCAGTGTATGCGGAGGATGGGGGTGATGGTGCAGGGCAGCAGCAGTAATGACACGGAGTCAGTGATGCAGTCCAGGGCCTTTACTCACAGTTCTTATTATCCAGACCACGTCTGCAGGTAACGGCTGCCCACGTCGTACTGTGCTCACCAGGTGAGGGGCTCAGACAACTCCCAGATAACTTTGGAGTGCTTCACAGGACCCCCTTTGTGTGTCCTTTGTCTGGCCTTTCTTACCAACCCTTGTGTCCGGCTGCCTCGGGCCTCCTCTTGGTAAACTTGGCGCCAGTTTCCCTGACCCTATGTGGTGCCTTCCTAGCGGGTGTAGCGAGGGGCTGCGCCACATAAAATGTCACAGCCTCCTGTTTCTAGCTGAGGGTCATTTCCTGCCTCCACTAGTTTCGGGGACCGGTCTCCCCCTTTGGCCTGACCCCTCCACGCAGGTGGATTCGGGCGTGCGGTGGCGACTCGCCCGTCCGCACCCCTGAGATCCCTTCGTTCCTCGTTCCTGGAGCCTTCTCCGCTCCTCTTCCTTCCTTCTCCCTCTTCCAGGCCTGGGCCTCTGTTACTAGGCCCGCCTCCGGAGCAGAGCTCATGCAGAGCCCCTGCTCCCTGCCACTTCTGCTCAGACTTCTCTGCACTGAACTAAGATGGTGCCCACCTTTTATACTCCCTTCTCAATGCACCCAGGAACTGCTTCCTCCCTGCTCCTGCACTACAGGGTTCCCCTTCCTCAGTGTTCCCTCCCCCCACTCCAGCCAGGGACAGGGACTGTCGTGCCCATCTCAGGGGCATATTGGTCGCCCTGCCCCACGGCAATGTGGTGTAATGCATGCAGGTGTCGGGTCCTGATCCACACTACATCGTTACCTGAGAGTGAGATATCACACCTCTGGGTGAGGTGCAATTCCTCTGTAGCAACCGAGCCCTCAGGGTGCTACAGTTCCATTTATCTTCAGCCTAGGTGACGTATTGCGATACAGGGCCGTGATTTTGGCTATAAAAGGGTCCCCTAGACCCCTACCCCAAGCTTTTTAAGAGAATCATATATGGCGTGCCAGGAGACTCTATGGAATGCTTTCTCAGCATCCAACGAGAGTATCTAATTACAAATTTTTAAGTGCATCTAGCCCAGGAAATACTTTGTGCCTAGTAGCAGGGTCTGCTAGTCAGCGGATTATCCCGGCTGTTAAGCAAGCTACACCACCTGTAGTTTGGACACTTCATTTTTTCAAAGGAAATGCTTCGGGACCACGGGATACTCAGTGAAGAGCATCAGGAGGCACCCCAAGGCATAGGGGCTCGGACTGGCAGTAGGATGCCTTGCGGTGGACAGCCGAGCTCGATCCTTATAAAAGCTTTTTAACTGCAGCAGCTTTAGTGGACGCTACTGGAGCTGGAATTACGCGGCTGCTGGCATGAGACTTGCCCTCCAATAGATCCTTGTAAATGGATTTAAAGTGTATTTATTCAAATTAGAGAGACAATTTAAATTAAAAAGCTTAGAGCTGCCTCCACCACAGGGGGGCTCGCTCGACCCACCAGCGGACAGGCACCAGTATTGGGAGAGGGGGGCTGGCCGTCAGGGTTCACCGCGGCTCTGGCACAAACCCGGCGACACGGAGGTGGCACGGGCAGGAGCGGACTGGCCGTCTCGGCTTCTCACTTTTTGGATTTTAGAAGGGCATGACATGCCTATATCTGTGTCTCCCCCTCCTTTTACTCCTCCACCTCTTTTCTTTTCGCATGACTATATGTACTTGTCACTTTTCCATGTGTTTCTATGTGTTTTTGTTTGCCTGCCATTGGTTTTAACGGTGTTCGAAGGTGTTCGAACAGTTCGGCGAACACACGGGTGTTCGACGAACCGAACCGAACTCGAACACTACGGGGGTGGCTCAACACTAGCAGAGACGAGGATCATGAACCTGACACAGGGGAACCACACAGCGGAAGACTACTGTTCTGAGTTTCGTCAGTGGTCTACTGAGGTTCTCTGGAATGACGCGGCTCTCAGGTGCCAATTCCTCAGGGGTCTTTCGGAGTCTCTAAAGGACGCTCTGGCTCTGCATGCTCCACCTGGTTGTTTGGTGGAGGCCATGACTCAGGCTATCCGCATGGATCGAAGGATGCGAGAGAGACGCAAGGTTCAACAGGATGTTCCATTTGGTCCACCGGGCCCAGGTCGTTTACCAGAGGTAGAACCTATGGAGGTTGGAGCTGCCAGCTCAAGGGTTAAGGAGAGGAGACGCCGTCTGGAACTTGGACTTTGTCTGTATTGTGGCCAAACTGGACATCTCTTAAAGGATTGCCAGGCACGACCGGCAACGAATAAGCCGTCGGGAAATGCCTAGGTCTGGGTGATTGTCGAGGAGGTCACCCAGACTTACAGGTACCCTTTCACTCCACCAATAAAGTGTTGTTGAATGCTAAACTTCTGTTTCAAAAACAGTGTCTATCAACATTTGCCTTTATTGATTGTGGAGCCGTGGCTAATTTCATTGATTCGGGACTTGTTCAGAAGTTAGGATTAGGGACAGTTAAGCTAGAAGACCCTATTCAAATTGTGGCTATTGATAGAACACCGTTGCTAAAAAATCTGGTTCAGTTAGTTACAGTGAAGTTCACACTCAAGGTGGGATCACTTCATACAGAATTAATCTCCTGTTATGTCTTGGACAATTTACCTGCTGGGATTGTGTTGGGTCCTCCTTGACTGCGCATGCATAATCCGATCATTGACTGGTATCAGAAAGATATTGTCAAATGGGACCCTCATTGTATTAAAAAATGTCTTAAATCTGTGCATGCTTGCTCCGTTAGTCTGGAGGGTCTTCCGGAATACCTGAAGCACTTCGGAGATGTTTTTTCGGAAGTAGAGTCTGAGATCTTACCTCCTCACTATCCCTATGACTGTGCTATTAATCTCATTCCTAACGCCAAATTACCCAAAGCTCACTTGTATAACTTGTCTGGCCCTGAGCGGGTATCCATGGAGGCTTATATTAATGAAAGTTTACGGAAAGGTCATATTTGTCCTTCTTCATCGCCGGTTGCCGCCGGAATCTTTTTTGTTAAAAAAAAGATGGAGATCTCCGTCCCTGCCTCGATTTCCGAGAATTAAACAAGATAGCAGTTAAAAATACTTATCCGCTTCCACTTATCCCCGATCTATATAATCAGCTTTCGGGGGCCAAATGGTTTTCCAAACTGGATCTCAGAGGGACATATAATCTGATACGTATTCGTGAAGGTGATGAGTGGAAGACAGCGTTTTTAACTTCTGAAGGTCTTTTTGAAAACTTCGTCATGCCTTTTGGGCCAACAACTGCACCCGCGGTCTTTCAGAATTTTAGGAATGATATTCTCTCTGATTATATTGGGATATTTATTGTGGTTTATTTAGATGATATTCTATTTTTTTCACCTGCTCTGGATATTCATTATAAACATGTCCATTTGGTTCTGCAAGGTGTAAGAGATAATTGTTTGCCAAGATTGAAAAATGTACCTTTTCTCTTCAAGAAATATCATTCTTGGGCTTCATTGTGTCATCCTCCGGGTTTAAGATGGATCCTGAGAAGGTTCAGGCCATCATTGATTGATTCAACCCAGCAGCCTTAAGGCTTTGCAGCGCTTTTTAGAGTTCGCAAATTATTACAGAAAATGTATTAAAGGTTTTTCTCAGATCGTCAAGCCTCTTACGGACCTCACTCGCAAAGGGGCGGAGCTAAAGGTTTGGTCATCAGAAGCAGTCAGGGCTTTTGAAAACTTGAAGATACCCTTGCTGAAGTTGGGTCCTAGATTCATTGGTCCATATGAGATTCTGGAGGTGGTCAATCCGGTTTCCTTCCGATTACGACTCCCTCAGTCTTTCCGTATTCCTAATGTGTTCCACAAGTCTTTGTTGAAGGAATTTACTCCCCTGTTCTGCCTCCCTCGCCCCTGCCTCCTCCGGTGTCTATTGAGGGAAGCTTAGAATATGAGGTACAAAAGATCATTGATTCCCATATGGTCCGGAATTGCCTTCAATATCTTGTACATTTTAAGGTGTATTGACCCGAAGAACGGTCCTGGGTTCCGGCTCATTCTGTGAGGGCTGATCGGTTGGTCCGGGCCTTTCATCGGCGGTTTCCTGGGATATCTGGGCGTCTGGTGGCCCCCCTTGAAGAGGGGGTACTGTCACGGTCGCCACACTTTCCTTGTCTGCTATGTTACTATTATGTGGAGGCTGTCAGTCTGTTTTGGTTTTGCTTGGTCGTTTCAGCAATCATCTGTGTTCACTTCCCTTGATTGGTCTTCTACTCAAGCATGCTAGCTCCTTCACCCAGTGTCAATTGTACATTTGCTGTTTCCTGTGTAGGCCTGATCTCTCTGTGCTCTGTGCCTGACCCAGCCTGACTATTTTCCCTTACCAGGATTTTGACCATTTGCCTGTTATCTGACTACTCTTTTGTCTGCTCCCTTTGTACTGCGCCATTTTCCTGGACTTGACTTTGGATTGTTTGACCTCCCTCTATTTATCCAGTAAGTAGCACTTACATAATATTTCTTTCAGCAATATTAGTCTCTTCTCTCCTCTTCTGAGACTGTTATTTCTGTAGTGACTCGTGTCACAGGTACACTGATGTTCTCAGTTGGGAGATTTGCAGGACCTTGCACAATTTTCTCATTACCTTACTCATAAAGGGTGTTCCCTGGTCAGTCTGGATCTCCCTTGGCAACTGTGTGTGGGAGAAAACATGGACTAACTCACGAGCTATACTTTTGGTGGAGGAGTTTCTCAGCGGGATCGCTTCAGGATAGCAGGTGGCATAGTCCAAGATGACCAAAATATATTGATGCCCATGAGCAGATTTAACTAGGGGATTTTTAGTCCATGGCAAGTCTCTCGAATGTCACTTTAATAATGGGCAATGGACCGAGGGGACTTCGAAAGTGAGAAGTGGGGGCGGTTAACTGACACATAGGGCAGGACCTGCAATACTTTAATATTTCCCGGTGACACCTGGGCCAATAGAATCTCTGCATGATCCGTTCCTCTGTTTTTTCCACCCCTAGATGTCCCCCAAGATATGTTTATGGCCCATGTCCAACACCTTCCATCTATAGGGTCCCAGCACCAATAACTGTTCCACCAGCTCCTCACTCACTTTCATATCACGGTACAACAACATAGAATAGGGAAACCGTGTGTTAGTCCCAGGCTCCTGTGCAACCCCATTAATGACCGTGACATTATTGATGGCTTCCTTCAGAGTTAGGTCCCTATGTTGGGCAGACCCAAAATATATATAACCAGTTTATAAATATGGCAAATCCCGCATGGGGTTAAGATACTGGGATATCGCTGCACATTATTAGAAAAACTCCCTTATATGGCTATTACCAAAATATAACATTATGACATATCCACAGGATAGATGAACACTTGCGCATCTGTGGGGGTGTGAGGCATATGCAGTACCACCATAGATTCTGAGAATGGGGCTCTGAAATGTCTCATTGGAAAGGAGTTGAAACTCCTGCTTCATTCATTGTCTATGGGACTGTCAGAGATAGTAGAGTACAGTGCTTGGCTTTTCTTGGCACTCCCATAGAGACAATAGGCAGAGATATCAAAAACTCTGAGGAATTGATACAGAAAGTATATAACTTACCAAACATTTTGACAATGATGGGGGACGCTTTATAAATGTAGCCATTGGTTGATCATGTGTCAAAGTGACATGTCATGGCAAGAGATGAGCGAACCCCAAACTGTTAGTTCGGTGTTCGTACCTAAACGCATTATCCCAGAAGTCCATTGCAAAGTTCAGAGTTCCAGGAGAATTTTGTGAGAGAGAGAGAGCGATAGAATTTTCCACCTCAAAAGTTCAGGTCTCAATGGTTTTTAACTGGGTTCGGGTTCTGATTCAAGTTCAGGTACAGTTCTGGTACCTGAACTGAACTTTGGAATATAGTTCGGGTCGGGTACCAGAACCCAAACTTCCACAAGTCCGCTCATGCCTAGTCATGGCTACAGAGGAGCAAACAAAGACCAGAGATGGAACAGGGAATCATTTTTTTGTGGGAGAGGGGCTTTGGAAAGGTAGATAATATATTTGCACTTTAACCCATATTAAGCTTATATTTTATTTTAAAGGTCTATGATTTTTTTCCTCTAAGGGTAATGTAGGTAAATTGATATGAAATGTAAAGATTTACTGAATATGAGAAATAATTGTAAGATTTTATTTAAAAGACATAATTGTTTAAAACATCCTTAAAGAATTTCCTCTATGTGATTGTGTTACGGTAGCCTCAGGAAATGAAAAAGGCAGAAGAATCTTGAGACAGACATGACATCCAGATAAATAAATCTTTGGGGCTTTATTATTATGAACCCAGCACAGTAATGTCCTATGAATCTTCCTCATGGGACACAGCATTTCACCTTTGTGTTGATATAGTGTGTTTATGTGATAGCCTTGTCCCTGCCATGATGAGTATTGGTACTTTCCCCTTCCCTCTTATTGGCAACTATGCTAACAAAGGCCAGCAGTGTTGACTTGTGCACTGACAAATGGCATGATAAGGGAGAAGTGAGCTGATAAACTAAGCCCACTTATGGATGTGTCAAAAGGCAGCTCTTCTGGAAATCCCTATGCTTGGAGTGGATAATACAGGGAGGTGAAGCTTATATCTTTTCTGGATATTTTCCACATACACAGAATTATAAATAGACTAGGAAATGTGCCTTAAATTTAAATAACATGGTCGTCAATTGTAAAAAAAAAAAAATTTTTTCGCATGGCGAGCTGTTTCCCGGCAGATAGCATTTTTATACGGCAGGTTATTTATAGATACAGTATACGAGGTCTGCTGTGACTCTTCTTGACAAATGAGAAGATCGCAAACACACAAGAGTTAAATACATTTTTGGTTGGCTGCACAAACTATTTCTATTAATGTAAAACATTGTCCAGGGCCTGATAAGCATTCCAATGTTTCTCAGTCACCGTTCGGCACTGCAATGTTTGGAATGATAGACATGTCAATAACAATGCTGTAAACAAATCTGGGGATGGAGCACGTGTCCAAGACAGGGGATTAAATGAGAAAAAGAAGAAAACGAGGCATAATAAGACATCTCCAGTCTCATTGCAGCCATTATCTGGTCTAGTTTACTACATAATTCAGTTATTTAATGGGATTTTTATTGGAGAGGAATGTGCGGCTCTCAAAACCTCCCTTCAATATAACATCCTTCTAGGAACAGTGTAGCAATGGAAAGTGGTAATAATATCCAAATAGGCAATGAAGAATGATCTGTATTTTTTAAACGATATAAACACTGTCTGAATATTGAATCACTGGCCTGCATTTATTTAAGGGAAATTTCTAGCTACTAAAAAAAATTACAAAAACTCAATGTTTTAGAATAACAAAATAAGGAATATTCTCTGTGCTGTACACATATCTCCGCACATGACGTAGGTGTGACTGCAAGAGATTAATCTATCGCCACTCACTTAATCCTGCACTCACCTTCCACTCAGGCATCAAATTGAGCATAAATCACACCCCAGAAAAGTTCACACATGCCAATACACAACACGTCGCCACCACTGACCAAACTATTGGACACGGCTGCCAAACACTCTCAGAAAAGCTATAGATTCTTTAGATCAGTGGTCCCAACCTTTAATACCTTGAGAGCCACATTTAGTACTGAGAGATAGGCACAAGCTAAGTCCAATGCCCCACTCCTTCAGTGTAGTGTCACCAGAGTTCCCCATTAACGGTATAATGACAGCCTAAGCTTCCTCACAGAAAGCACTTTGTGCCGCCCTCCCTAATAGGCAGTATACTTACATCCAGAGGTTCCCACTTTACACCCATTCTGAATTCTTGCATGACGTGATCCAGCCACACTTTTACATACAGCTTCAACACTCCTCTAACTAACAGTATCAATCTATCTCCAGCTTACCATATTTATCCTCCCACCCATTATATGCGCTCCCAGAATGGTCCTTTTGTGCAGCGCAACACATAAAAGTCACCATCTGGAGCCGTTCTCTTCATAGCTATTGGCTAGACCTTGTGCTAATGCACCAAGCTGGCAGACAGTTGCATGTCTCACTTCATTGGCTTGTGAGCCAGGTTAGGGACACTTGGTTTAAAGCATAAAAGGCTCAAACTTATTAAAATGTTGGAGTTTGAAGGGAAACTGCCAACAATTTTTGCTATGTAATCTTACAGCAACATGATGAAAGAAACAAAGACCTTGAAAGAGCCTGATTTCAGTGATGTATCACTTCATTCATTTTCTGGATGCAGCAGACTGTGAAGACTTAAAGCGCACCTGTCAGCAGGATTGTACTCAGTAAACTACATACACTGTCAAGTGGGCGACCTTACAGTGATTAATATGATACCTTGGTTGATGAAATCCGTCCTATGGTTCTTGCATAATCTTTATTTTCAGTTTGAAGATAATGATGTGCTTGCGCTCCGGGGTGGCCTGTGGGGGGCGCTCTATCTGGTGCTCTGCTTACATATTCATCTGTATACTCTTCAGTGTATGTAGTTTACTGAGCACAATCCTGATGACAGGTGCGCTTTAACAGCAAAATACGGATTTCAGCCCTTCCCCCAATAACCAGAAAATATACACAGACCATTGTGTTGAGTGGGTATTGGTCACAGCGTTATTATAAAACATATGTGAGAATCATTATAAAACAACACAGCTGGCCATAAGGGATATGTCGACACCTCTCCAGGTGTTGAATTCCACCAAAGCCGGATTCTCATCATTTTCAACGCTGCTGTGACTTATTATAAATTGAATGTCATTGGAACTGTTAACAAAAAAAGAAAAAACACTATTAACCCCTTTTTGGCCCAGGGTGTACTAATACGTATCTGTGCCCTGGGCCTTATGGGCCAGGTACGTATTAGTATGCCTTGGCGATTTCGCCCGCACACAAGCGGTGAGGGCGAGATTGCCGCCGATTGTCAGCTGATTGTCACAGCTGACACCCGGTGCTATGTGCAGAGAGTGGTCCCGCACCACTCCCTGCACATTAACCCCTGAAATCGATCGCAGCATTCCGGTGGCAAGAGGGGGTAAGCGTGATACCTACCTTCTCTGCCGGCGTCCCGCGGCGTCTTGCGTCCGATCCCGGATGTTGTCATGGTGACCCGATGTCATCATGACAACATCCGGGTCACCAGGAGGCAGGAAGTTACTTTGGTCATGCACAGAGTTTTCTCCCTGTGCAGCGCTGACAGGCTGCATAGCACAGGGATGGTGCTTCATTCCTGTGCTATGCCGATCAGGCTGCAAAAAGTGAAAGTCCCATAGTGGAACAATGTGCAAAAGTAATAAAAATGTCAGAAAGTGAAAAAAAAGTGTAAAAATATAAAAAAAAATAAAAAAAATAATCAATGAAAAAAAGTTATATATTGCACCCATAAATAAATAGTCATGAAAAAAAACAAAAAAACAATAAAAGTACGCATATTTGGTATCGCCCCGTCCAGAACGACTTGACCTATAAAATTGTTCCATTAGTTAACCCCTTTAGTGAACACGGTAAAAAAAAAAAAACTTAAAATGATCACATCGCCAAACAAAAAATGGAATAAAACGCGATCAAAAAGACTAATGTATATAAAAATGGTACCACTGAAAACGTCATCTTGTCCCGGAAAAAGCAAGCCGCCATACAGCTACAAAGGCTGAAAAATAAAAAAGTTATAGCTCTCAGAATAAAGCGATGCAAAAACAATTCTTTTTTCTATTAAATAGTTTTTATTGTGTAAAAGCGCCCAAACATAAAAAAATATATAAATGTGGTACTGCTGTAAACGTACTGACCCAAAGAATAAAGCTACCTTATCAATTTTACCACACACAGAACAGATTAAAAATAAAAAATAAATAAAAAAACAATTCCTGAATTGTTGTTATTTGTTTATTCTGCCTCCCGAAAATCGGAATATAAAGCAATCAAAAAATGTCACGTGCCCAAAAATGGTACCAATAAAAACGTCAATTTGTCCCACAAAAAACAAGCTGTCACATGACTGTCGGCCAAAATATGGAAAAATTATAGCTCTCAAAATATGGTGATGCAAAAACTAGTCTTTGCAAAAAAAGGGTTTTTTAGTGTGTGACAGCTGTCAATCATAAAAACCCGATGTGAATCTAGTATCGCTGTAATTGCACCGACCCGAAGAATAAAGTTGTCTAATCATATATACCGCACAAGGAACGGCGTAAAAAATAAACTGTAGGGTTAGGGTTAAGCTACGGCTGTGCTAGGTTTAGACTTGGGCTAGGGTTGTGCTAGGGTTAGGGTTGGGCTAGGGTTGTGCTAGTGCTAGGGTTAGGGTTGGGCTAAGGCTAGGGTAAGGGCTGGGCTAGGGCTAGGGTTGGGCTAGGGTTGTGCTAGGGCTAGGGTTAGGGTTGGGCTAGGGTTAGGGTTAGGGTTGGGCTTTTGTTGAGGTTCGGATTTTTTCAGAAGTAAAGAAAAAAAAATGATGACGATATGGTGACTAATGTTGAGCGCAAGTGCTCACTACTTGAATTTGCATTGGGTGCTCGGGTATACACCGAGTATAGCGGGTGCTAGAGTGACATGCTCGAGTCTCCACCCCAAATGTTTTGTAGCTGTTATACAGCCCAAAAAATCTTGCGGGGATTGCCTGCCATGCACGAGCGATCCCCACATGGTTTTTTTTGGGTGTCTAATAATCGTGAAACATGCGGGCAGGGACTCAAGCATGTCACTTGAGCACCCGCGATATTTTGTGCATACCCGAGTACCCGATGCAAACTCAAGTAGCCAGCACTTGCACTCAAGACTAATGACAACTTATTCAATATGATGACCTAATGTTATCAAATTCTGTGTCATACCTCTGGGTTCAAAATGTTCACTATACCCCTTGAAAAAATCCTTGAGGGGTCTAGTTTCCAAAATGGAGTCACTTGGGGGGTGTTTCCCCTGGTTGGCACATCAGGGATTCCCCAAACACAACATGGCATCCGCTAAGTATTCAAACAAATTTTACATTCAAAAAGTCAAATGGCGCTCCTTCCTTTCCGAACCCCGCCGTGCACCCAAACAGTGGTTTTCCTCCACATATGGGGTATCAGCGTGCTCAGGAGGAATTGCACAACACATTTTGGGGTTCATTTTTTAATTATACCCTTGCAAAAGTAAAAAAATTGGAGTCTAAAGTAACATTTTTGTGAAAAAAAATAAATGTCCATTTTTTTCTTCCACATTCCAAAATTTCCTGTGAAGCACCTGAAGGGTTAATAAACTTCTTGAATGTGGTTTTGAGCACCTTGATTGGGTGCTATTTTTAGAATGGTGTCACTTTTGGGTATTTTCTGTCATAAATGCCCCTCAAAGTCACTTCAAATATGATGTGGTCCCTAAAAAAATTGTTTTGTAAATTTTGTTGTAAAAATGTGAAATCTCTAGTCAATTTTTAACCCTTATAGTTCCCTAACAAAAAAAAATTTGGTTCCAAAATTGTGCTAATGTAAAGTAGACATGTGTGAAATGTTATTTATTAACTATGTTGTGTGACATATGTGGCGCCCCTGAGGGTTCAGTTGCCACAGGGGTACTGCACCTCAGAATGAGGTGTGGTATCTCCTCTCCAAGGTAAGGATGGAGCACCACACAGGACCCCAACCACACACTCAGCACTACACCACTCCAGTTCTGCAGGGGGGCCTAAAAGCACCATAGTGCTGCCCCGTCTCGGAATGGAGGAGTTGGGGGGGAACCAAAGTTAGGGGGAACCAAGTAGTGAGTGAGGGTGGAGGAAGCACTTTACTTTTTCACTTAATAGAATCATATATAACTGGAGGCCATTTTTATAACCGGGTCTTTAGTCGTGGGTCTATGGAACGGCAGGTCAGCACAAGGCTGCAGCCGCCTCAGGGTCCATGGTTCCCGGTCTCAGGCCTCGAGACAGGGGATTGAGGCAGAGTAATAACCGGCTCTGTCCCCGGTCAAAGTCCAACCAAGAAGGCCCAGGAGGGGAGCAGAGGAGTTAGGCTCCACAGGCGAAAGGGGGTGCGAATGGAGCAGAGTCGCCACCTGCATATCTTATTCTGGCCCTGCCAGAGAGACCCTGCCGCAAGAGGGGGTACCGGTCCCCGATTATTTGACTTTGCACTTCACGTCTCTGTCGGAAAAGCTTATGTGGATCCCACGGGGATACGGACGGAGCGGAGTCGCCTCCTGTATTCCTTAATCTGAGTTCATCCAGAGGGACCTGGCCTTACGCCAAGTTCTCACCACTAGTAACCAAGAAGGGCACCCAGTCGGTCCGGGAGCTACAAGCTACCCATCAAGGACATCGCTGTAGTGGGGTACACAAGGTGGGAAAAGTACAACAGGAGAGGAAAACTTTAGAGCGGGGGTCCTGTCAAGCGCTCCTGAACTACCTGGAGTGTGCTGAACCCCACTCTGGCGGCCGCAGCTCGCCGTGTGACAGCAGAGAGAAGCTCTGAGCTGAGAAAGCACCACCGTAAGTAAAGACTTGGATGACTTCAAATACTGCCTCTGCCTGTTCTTTTCTCCGCGACACTGCACCCGCCAACGCTCTATCCTGCATCCCTTCTCCTACGCTGCACCTGTGGGGAGCCGCACCAACTAAGCTGCCTGATCACCGGCCTCAGAGGACTGTAGCAGCGCTAGTGACTCTCACCAGACACCACGGGTGGCGTCACAAACAATTTCCCCCTTTCCCATACACCTTTTCCTCCATTCCTCCTTCCTTTTAAGAGTGGCCTCAGGGTACGGCCCCGGGAGCCGGCCACCGCGGCATCCCCAAAACCAACAACAGCAAGGCCCGGGCGCCGAATAGCCGTCCCCATCCCCTGGGCGCGTCAGATATCCCTCTGATTTAAGGGCATAGAAATTCAAAGTTTGAAAATTGCGAAATTTTCTAAGTTTTTGCCAAATTTCCATTTTTTTCACAAATAAACGCAAGTGATGTTGTAGAAATTTTACCACTATCATGAACTACAATATGTCGCGAAAAAACTTTCTCAGAACCAGTGGGATCCGTTGAAGCATTCCAGAGTAATTACCTCATAAAGTGACAGTGGTCAGCATTGTAAAAATTGGCCTGGTCATTACCGTGCAAACCACCCTCGGGGGTAAAGGGGTTAATAAACAGATATGAAGTAATAAGATATTAAAACTGGGAGGGAGGGAAATATTACCAGATCCCAGCTATTGGGGGAAGAGGGAGGATCCCGGATATGATGAGACTATAAACCCAGAGGGAAGAACAAAAACGATTGGTCAGGTTACCGAGCCAACAGGAGAGGAAGGTTTCATTTAAATTGGGAAAGGGGCGTAACATAGGAGGGAATGATAGACATCACAGTCTGTGATACTCTCGTTAGCACCTTCAGTGCCTTCCAATTGTGATAGAAGCACAGTTTTCTCTGTTGCAGATCTGGCAGAGCTCGGAATGTCAAGCCCTATGTAACTTAGCTCACATTACTCATAACTGATTGGCAGCTTTCTGTTTAAATTCTGTATTGAGAAAAGGCTGTGGGGACAAATCAGCGCAACAGAGAGTTATCCAGACAACAATGTGGTGAGTAAAGCGGTACTGCTCACCTGATGCGGTTGTGTAAAACACAACACTCAGTGATTGGGTATATGATATCCAGCTGCTGCAGCTCCCCAGGTTGGAGGACACAATTTAATATTGAGGTAATAGGAGATGCAGGTATCCTGTACTGCTGGTTGTAGAATCAAGAAAATCCAATACATGGCATGTGAGGAACATAGCGGTTTAATCTCAATGCATTTCAAAGTACTCTGACTTCTTCATCAGAAGACCACAAAGACTCTGCTGTTGATTAAGTGAGCGTACTTCAAAACACAGAGATTAAACCATACTATTCCTCACATGCCATCTATTGGATTTTCTTGATTCTACAAACAGCAGTGTAGGATACCCGCATCTCTTATTACCTAATTACCTAAATTGTACAATGACAAAAAGCTGCTAATCAATGTTAGGGGGGTGGTTGGACTAGGGGGTGGTTGCACAAGGCCAGTTGTCATGTACTGATGATAATCTCCAGATAATGAAGCAATGATTTTCTTACTGTATATCCCCCCTAGTTTAGGGAATAAGGAATGTCCAGTTTGGATAAACAAAGGTCTATCTGCTCATCTTTTGATGCTTGTACCAACCAGACCTAGGTGTAAAATATGACACTCTTCCTCCTCCAAGAGATAAACCCCCCTCAGTTATCATTCTTGCATTCCTATAGTACATACTGCAATAAAAGTGTTTATGGTCCTTTGTACAAAATTAACCTTATAGATGTCTGATTTATAGCATTATAGTACATTTTCCCCTACACTCACCTTACAGATTCCCCGAAGTTAAAGTTTTAACACTTCCCTAGTCTCTGTACTCCCTGCTCAGTCCAGATTAACCAATGACTGCTGACCAACATGCTACTGCTAATGGAAGTGATTCACTGCAGCGTTCACATGTCTATCCGAACTGAGCATTAAGTACAGCAAAAGTCCCTAGACAAGGGGGATCAATAAGGTGGGTATCCATTATTTTATTATTTCACAACATTTCTTTTTTTTTAACCTTTGCAATGACCAGACAACCCCTTTTAAAAATGTTGTATTTTGCATAAATGAAATTGTAGATGATAGATGGCGTGCAATTTGCCACATTTATCAATAAAGAATGCCACTGAAAAAATATGTTGCATTTAGAATTGTTTGACAATTTTAAGTTTTTTTTCACCTATAAGAAGTCGTAGATTTGTGCCACTGATTTGCTCTTTTTCTAAACTTTGCCTTTGATAAGAGTATGTACACTGCTCAAAAAAATAAAGGGAACACTCAAATAACACATCCTAGATCTGAATAAATGAAATATTCTCATTGAATACTTTGTTCCATACAACGTTGAATGTGCTGACAACAAAATCACACAAAAATCATCAATAGAAATCAAATTTATTAACCAATGGAGGCCTGGATTTGGAGTCACCCAAAAAATTAAAGTGGAAAAACACACTACAGGCTGATCCAACTTTGATGTAATGTCCTTAAAACAAGTCAAAATGAGGCTCAGTATTGCGTGTGGCCTCCATGTGCCTGTATGACCTCCCTACAATGCCTGGGCATGCTCCTGATGAGGTTGCGGATGGTCTCCTGTGGGATCTCCTCCCAGACCTGGACTAAAGCATCCGCCAACTCCTGGACAGTCTGTGGTGCAACGTGACGTTGGTGAATGGAGCGAGACATGATGTCCCAGATGTGCTCAATCGGAATCAGGTCAGGGGAACGGGCGGGCCAGTCCATAGCTTCAATGCCTTCATCTTGCAGGAACTGCTGATACACTCCAGCCACATGAGGTCTGGCATTGTCCTGCACTAGGAGGAACCCAGGGCCAACCGCACCAGCATATGGTTTCACAAGGGGTCTGAGGTTCTCATCTCGGTACCTAATGGCAGTCAGGCTACCTCTGGCGAGCACGCATGATGGTGATGGTGCATGCAGAGGCCGAGGACAAGGCTGTGGGCAAGCTGAAATTGTGCCACAACTTACACCCACATCTTCTCGCCCGACTTTCCTGTCCCAATTCCTAGGGGACCGCAGCACACCACTATTGAACCCAGAGGAGTGTCAAAAGGTTGTTGGTTGGATAGCGGATAATGCTTCCAGTCACTTAGCTACCACCACCACCCTGTCTTCCACACGGTCCAGTCTCAGTAGCCGTGAGTCAGGACCGCATATTCCTCACCCTGATCCTCCTTCCTCCCACCATGCCGAGTGCCCGGAGACAATTGATCCCACACTTGGAGATTCTGAAGAGCTGTTCACTTTTCCATTTATAGATTCGGGCCTCTCGCCCGGTCCACTTGAAGCGGGGCAAGAGGAGATCGCGTGTTGCGATGCCCAAATATTTGAGCAGCCACGGTCACATGAAGGCGACAGTGGGAAAGTGTCACAAGAGGTGGACGATGATGAGACACAATTGCCAGAAAGTCAGTAGGAGGACCAGGGTGCGGAAGTGGAAGACGAGGTGCTGGATGATATAGTAACTGACCCAACCTGGCAGGAGGACATGCAGAGCGAGGACAGCAGCACACATGGGGAGGGAGGCAGAGCACCCCAACAGGCAGGAAGAAGCAGTGTGGTGGCCGCAGGCAGAAGGCAGGCAACCGTTCCCCGTTACACCAACATGAAGGAAGTTGACAGAACAACTGATAGGTCTTCCCGCGTCTGGTTGTTTTTTAAAGACTCTGTCGATAACCCCAAAAAGGCCATTTGCACCACCTGCCAGGCCAGCATCAGCAGGGGTGGCAAACCGACCAGCCTGACCACCACCAGCATGATCAGGCACATGGCAGCAAAGCACCCGACTCTGTGGGCCGAAACCCTGGGTTCAGGAACAGTGTCTGCAGGTGGCACCATTGCTTCTTCCGCTGTTGTGCATGCAAGACAATCCCCTGTCCATGGTGCATGCTAAGATGCCTCTGCCCTGCACCTGTCCTTGTCCTTGTCCCAGCGCAGCATTCAGCTGTCCATACCACATTCCTTGGAACACAAGGGCAAATATGCAGCCAACGCCCAACAGGCAACACTACTAAATTCTCACTTTTCACGACTGCTTGCGCTTGAAATGTTGCCTTTTAGGCTCTTGGAGACGGAAGCAATCCGAAACCTGATGGCAGCAGCCGTCCCTTGGTACTCTGTCCCCAGCCGTTACTATTTCTCCCGGTGTGCCGTCCCCACATTACACAAGCACATGTCTCAAAACATTAGCCGTGCCCTCAACAACGCAGTTACCGGGAAAGTCCACCTAACCTCGGACACGTGGACAAGTGCTTGTGGGCAGGGATGGTACATCTCGCTGACGGCACACTGGGTTAACATAGTGGAAGCCGGGACCCAGTCGGACCTTGGGACGGATCACGTCCTCCCGACGCCAAGGATTGCGGACCCTAGGTCAATCAGGGTTGCCCCCACGGTCTACAGCTCCTGCACTTCATCCTCCTCAGCCTCCTCCTCCTCTTCAGCCTCCATCTCCGAAATGACCACATCAGTCACAAGCTGGAAGCACTGCAGGACTGCCTCGGCCAAGCGCAACAGGCTGTGCTAAAGATAATATGATTAGGTGACAAACTGCACAATGCTGAAGAGTTGTGGCGGTTCTAAGGCGAGGTGAGCTCACACATGTACCATGCCTGGCCCATGTGCTTAACCTCGTGGTTCAACAGTTTCTCAAATCCTACCCGGAGCTGCCGGATCTGCTTGTTAAAGTACGTCGCCTGTGTGCCAATTTTAGAAAGTCAGCTACAGCTTCCACCGCCCTTGCCGTGTTTCAGCAGCGTTTGCAGCTTCTGGCTTACAGACTGGTGTGTGATGTCCCCACGCGTTGGAACTCTACACTGCAGATGTTGGGAAGGATTTATGAGCAGAAGAGGGCAGTTGTTGAGTACCAGCATCAACAAGTCCATCGGTATTCAGTTTAGACTCCACACAAAAGACCTCAGGAGTGGACATGGATGTCAGACATATGTACCATCTTCCAAAACTTTGAGGACTCCACCAAGATGGTGAGCGTCGATGACGCCATAATTAGCGTCACCATCCCGCTTCTCTGTCTTCTGAAATGCTCTGTGCTCACAATCAAAGAGGATGCATTGCAGGCGGAGCACGATGAGATGGAGCAAGGAACCATACAGGGTGATTACACACAGCCCAGCCTCATCTCATCACAACATGGCTAGGGTGACAATGAGGAAGAGGAAGAGGATGTACAGGAGCTAGTTTCATGCGCTTTAGACGGCACTACCTGCACAGCTGTCATACCGTCTGTTCAGCGTGGATGGCCAGAGGACAGAGTGGAGGAGGAGGAGGAGGAGAGCATGGTCAGTCATCCTCTTGGTGAGGACATGGAAGTCTTGCCTGTTAGTAGTCAGGCACGCATGGCTGAGTATGTTACGCTGCTTTTCCCATGATGACCCTCGCGTTCTCAAAATTTTGGGTGACAGTCATTACTGGTTGGTGACACTTCTAGACCCACGCTACAAGGAGAACATTATATCTCTTATTTCAGAGGCGGACAGGTCTACAAAAATGGGGCTGTACCAGAAGGCCCTTGTTGCGGAACTATTAAAAAAAAACGCTGGTGACAGAGCGCACACTTCATTGGACAACCAAGGAGTACAGGCAAGAGAGACACAACTTCAATCCAGCAGAGGCAGGGGAACACTGTCAAACTTCTGGGAGAGTTTTCTAAGCCCCTCCCATCGCACAAGACCTGAGGCGCGGAGTACTCTCCAAAGGAGTGCAAAGTTTGGGAAGATGCTGAGGGAGTACCTTGCCAACTGTATTAACATCCTCCGTGATTCCTCTGTGCCTTATAATTATTGGGTATCCAAGCTGGATACGTGGAATGAACTGGCTCTCTATGCCTTGGAGGTCCTAGCCTGCCCTGCCGCCAGCGTTTTATCATAGCGGGTTTTTAGTGCCGCTGGTGGAATTATAACTGATAAGCGCATCCGCCTGTCAACTGAAAATGCTGACAGGCTGACTCTTATAAAAATGAACAAGGGCTGGATTGGGCCAGACTTCTCAACACCACCAAATGATAGCAACGTAACATAAACTCAAATCCAGTGTCTTTTCTTGGGAAGTGTATTCCCATGCACCTTTTCACACACAGACATGGGTATACGGTTCCTGATTTTGGCTATTTGCTCATGCCCTCCTCCTTATCCTCATCCTCCACCACCATATCACCAGGGTGACCGTGCAACACCCACATAACTTTTTAAAGGGTGTTTATGATGCCTGTAAAAAATTTTTTTCATACAGTATGTTCATTCCCCCCCCTCCTCCTCCACGTCTCTTCCAAGGGGCATTGGAGTGCCTCCAAATTTTTGGCAACCCTTGCATTCACTGCGTAGGCCAACACTATGGGAGACTCTCTCCTTTCTAATGGGAACATGTCATACTCGTTACTGTGGCCCTGCTCTATGTGTCTTTAAATTCTTAGTGGGGTTTTTCCTAAATTTGGTCAGCCGTTAGACTCACTGCATATCCTATAACTGTATAGCAGACTCTCTCCTTTCTAATGAGAATTTGTCGTTACTGTGGCCCTGTTCTATGTGTCTTTAATTTCTTAGTGGGGTTTTTCCTAAATTTAGTCAGCCGTTGGACTCACTGCATACCCCATAACTGTATAGCAGACCCTCTCCTTTCTAATGGGAACATGTCATACTCGCTACTGTGGCCCTGCTCTGTGTGTCTTTCAGAGTCCCTCCATCATCAATGAAACAGGATGTGTCTGATGATGTGTCACACACCACATGGCCAGATAAGGTTGTAAAATGTTAAAATGACATTTCCCGGTGAATGCATTTGCCTTAAAAAATAACGTAAAAAAACAAAAAACTGTAGGATCTTTCTTTAGTATAAAAACAGAGTCGCCAATTTAACCTAAATGTAATCACATTGTTCAGATCATGCACCTCCTCCATCTTCGAAATGACCACATCAGTCACAAGCTGAAAGCACTGCAGCACTGCCTTGGCCAAGCGGCAACAGGCTGTGCTGAAGATAACATGCTTAATGCTTAGGTGACTTACCGCCCAGCGCTGCAGAGTTGTTGAAACCTGTAACACAGCAGCTTAATCTGTGGCTCTCACCGATGAACATACAGCCAGGCATGGTCATGTGTGACAATGGGCGGAACCTGGTGATGGAGAAATGACAGCCGGAGTAGATATGGTTTCCCCTCTATTACAGTCCTTTAACCGAGCTAAAGAATTTGGCTTTGGTGAACTACAACTCCCACTGAGAAGTTCTTTCAGATTGAAAAACATTGTGTCCACCAGAGGATTTGATTCTGAGGGCTCATCTTTCTCCCCCGCTCAAGAGCTGCAAAGTTAGCGCTATCATGAACTCTCCTGATGTAGAAGCCAGGACACACCAGAGGATTTTCTGGTGGGACCGTCCAACCCTGCCGAGAAGCAGTCCTGGCTAAAAAAAGTGTGTGGGAAGGTTCCCGGACACTCTCCCAATGGCTGCTTTTTTACTGAGGTGGAAAACCACGCAAACATGGGGAGAACATACAATGTCCTTGCAGATGTTGTCCTTGCTGGGATTTGAACCCAGGATCCCAGCGCTGCAAGGCTTCAGTGTTAACCACTGATCCAATGTGCTGCTGTTCAACCTCTGATATCTAACAGGCTGGAGAAACTAGCACCTACTGCCACGCTATCTTCAGTTCCTTTGTGAGAAACTAATGTATTTGGGCAGCTACTCAGTCTACCAAATAAAATTCCTGAGAAGGAAATTGGGGATGGCTTCGCTACTGTTATTGGGGGCAGTGCTAATACCATGGTGTCGTACCATAGTTTACTGGAAATATTGCAGGCTGGTAGAAGGCAAAAAATTCCCACAGAAAAGTATCAACAGTAATGTTTAGGGACCCGGGCTTGTAGAAGGCGGAGACAACACTGGGAGAAATAGTGACGGCTGGGGACTGAGTATTTACACAAGGCATGAGGCATGAGGTTGTGAAAAGCTTTCGCCTCCATGAGCCTAAAAGGCCACACTTCAAGTGCAAGCAGCTGCCCAGAAATCTAGCAGTTTAGTATTGCAGCCTGTGGGTGGGTGGCTGGCCGAATACTTGCGCTTGCATTCCAAGTAACAGAAAACTAAGCAGATGGTGGCCTCTATAATCATCATGGCCTCACCTCGGCACTACGAACTCTCCTGAAGGAGAAGCCAGGGCCCACCTGGGGAGTCTCTGGTTTTCTGGTGGGTCTGTCCAACCCTGCCGAGAAGCAGCCCTGGCTAAGAAAAGTGTGGGGGAAGGTTCCCGGACACTCTATGGCTGTTTTTTTAATGTGGATCGGACTTGCCTATGCATGTTATTTCTCAAACCGGATTGCAGATCAGGCCATTGCCCAACTCTGTAGTCATGAAATTAAATGCACAAAGAAAGATGTTTGTGTGTCAAAGCACCACCGAGAAGTGCGAGTTGATGTGGGACGGGCAGCCATTGCTTCTGCAAAAGCTGCTTTAGAGGACTTCCTGGGAGAAATGACTCCCAGAGTAGATACGGTTTCCCTCTATGCCAGTCCTTTCACCGAGCTAAAGAATATGGCTGTAGTGAAATACAACTCTCAGCAAAAAAAGCTGTGGACTGGCTCTGTACCATCCCTGGCCGCATTCACCTGTCCACGTGTTTGTGGTTAGGCGGTCCTTCCCAGTAAGTGCACTGGGGATGGCACGGGTAATGTTGTGGGGCCCGTGCTTGTGAAAGGTGGAGACGATACTGGGAAAAACGGTGGTGGCTGGGGACCGAGTATGGACACCCGGCCGCCGCCGGCATGAGGTTATGAAAAGCTTCCGCCTCCACGAGCCTAAAAGGCCACATTTCAAGTGAAAGCAGCTTTAGAGGACTTACTGGGAGAATTGACAGCTGGGTAAATATGGTTTCCCAAGTCCTTTCACCGAGCTAAAGAATATGGCTGTGGTGAAATACAACTCCCAGCAAAAAAAGCTGTGGACTGGCTCCGTACCGTCCCTGGCCACATTCACCTGTCCACGTGTTTGTGGTTAGGCGGTCCTTCCCAGTAAGTGTACTGGGAAGGGCACGGATAATGTTGTGGGACCCGTGCTTGTGGAAGGCGGAGACGACACCAGGACAAATAGTGGCAGCTGGGGACCAAGTACGGATACCCGGTCGCCGCCATAAGATTGTGAACAGCTTCCGCCTCCATGAGCCTAAAAGGCCACATTTTAAGTGCAAGTGGCTGGCTGCATACTTGCGCTTGCATTCCAAGGAATGGGGTAGGGACAACTGAACGCTGCACTGGGACAAGGACGTGGACGGTGATTGTTGCAAGTCTGCAATGACAGGTGCATGGCGGGAGGCATCTTCTCATGCGCCAAGGATCACTTATGATTGGCACACTTTTAGGCAGTGACCTGGGAGTCAGAGATACCTCCAATGGTCTTCCCCATGCTATTCCCATGTCTTTTCAGCACTGTATTCATGTGTCTGATGATGTGTCACACACCACATGGCCAGATAAGGTTGTAAAATGTTAAAATGACATTTCTTGATGAATGCATTTGTCTTGGTTTAAAGCAATGCAAAAGTGCAAAAACGCATCAAAAACGCTACATGTGAGCATAACCAAAAATGTTCCTCCACACCTTGGGCTCTTTATTTTGCCTTATATACAAGTCATTACTAGTGTTGAGCATTCCGATACTGAAATATCGGGTATCGACTGATATTCGCGGTATCGGAGTTCCGATACTGAGTTCCGATACTTTTAGAATATCGAATACCGAAATCGGAAGTTCCCATAATGCCTGCGCTCTGCAGTGTCTCTGAAGGATGACAAGCTGGACGGCAGCGCTCAGCTTACTGTACTTGTCATTTAATGTTAAAGGATTTATTAAAAAAAATAATAGTGTTTTCATGAACCGTCTCTTTAAAAAAACCGGCGGCAATTCAGCAGCAGCATACACTGGTACCCGACAATTTACAACATAAAGAATAGAGCATCACACATAGATTAGATAGATAGAAACATGTCAGTCACATATATAAGAAGTACAGTGACAATGTTGCTTACTGTTCTTGTCATTTAGTGTAGAGGATTTATAAAAAAAAAATAACAGTGTTTTCATGCACCGTCTCTTTAAAAAAGCCGGCCGGCAATTCAGCAGCGGTACCCGACAATTTAGAATAGAAAGAATAGAGCATCACACATAGATTAGATAGATAGGAACATGTCAGTCACATATATAATAAGTACAGTGATAGTGCTGATTACTCTACTTAAAATAGGGGGGGACCCCACATCATTTTTTTTGGGGTCCCCCATTTTAATAGCTAGTAAAGGCTGCATATTCAGCTGGGGGCTGATATTAGTAGCCTGGGAAGCTCCGTGGGTATTACCCCCTTCCCAGGCTTCAAACATCTGCCCCAGCTGTCTGCTTAACCTCCGCTAGAGCCTAAAATTTCGGGGAACCCCACGCCAATTTTTTTTTAATATATCCTTTATTTTAACACTAAATGACAAGTACAGTAATTAACACTGTCACTGTACTTATTATATATGTGACTGACATGTGTCTATCTATCTAATCTATGTGTGATTCTCTATTCTTTCTATTCTAAATTGTCGGGTACCGGTGTATGCCGCTGCTGAATTGCCGGCTTTTCATGTCATTCTACATTATTCTTAGTTTTTTTCCTTCATGTAAAATTAACCTACAAGGAAAGAAAGGGTTTATTTTTATTCCGATATTTGTGACCTATTGCATGCATTGGTTTCCGGTATCGGAATCGGCGATATCCGATACTTTTTGGGTATCGGTCCGATCCAATCCGATCCGATATTTCCCGATATCGGAAGGTATCGCTCAACACTAGTCATTACCCTAGAAAGGATGTTCCTTAACATATTTCCCAGGAAAATCCATTTTGGTTTCGTTTTTGTATGTCTTATTGTGAGTCCGTAAAAGTGGCGTAATGCTCTGACAACGTTGTTGACAGCAGTGACCTGGAAGTCAGAAATGCTTCCAGGGGTCTTCCTCATGCTGTTCCCATGTTATTTGAGCACTGTTCCCATCGATTTGGACAATTTTTAGGCCCTCTGCAGACCACCGGGGAGAGCAGCCTGAAAAATGATTGAGTTTCCCATAGACTTACATTGGGCTCATTGCTCGGTTCGAGCACCCGAGTATTCCAATGTGCTCGACCCGAGCAACAAGTACCCGAGCATTTTAGTGCTCGCTCATCACTAGTCATTATACAACATCCTCTCACATCAGCACATGGACTGTATGAGTCTCCATGTGCCACAATACAACGCCCTCTTTCATCAGCACATGGACTGTATGAGTCTCCATGTGTCATTATTAGTGTTGAGCGAGCATGCTCGACACTGCTTGGTACTCGCCCGAGCATCTCACTACTCGGGATGTTCGGCGAGCACCGAGCATTTCCGGGTTACTCGGACGGGAGCTCGGGTCTCCACCCTGCACGTTTGGCGCTCTTTACAGAGCCAATGAACATGCAGGGATTGCCAGCCAGTCACTGTAATGCCGCAGCCATGTTGTTTGTGGGCATTACAGTGATTGGCTGGCCGCACAGCGTCAACTCGAGTATTTAAAACCGGGCGCCGCCATCTTGGACACAGTCGCTCCGGATCAGACAGTGTAGGGAGAGTGCTGCTGACCTAGGGAGAGATTTATACTGCGAAATAGGCAGTGTAGGGTCTCTAAAGCCTGCCAAATCAAACAAACAGTCCTTCTCAGGACTAATATCCATCCCAGATATCATGCAGGCAGGCGGTATAGGTTATACCAGCAAACGCTGCATTACAGTCCTGTGTGCTCCTGCTGGTCAAATTGCTAGACTTATTCCCCGGTCTCAGGGGCCAGGAAAAATCCTTTTTTTTTTCATCTAAATCCTGTATTTTTTTTTTTCCTCAGTCAGACTGTCCAAATACGCGTCTTATTAACCTTTTGGTATTCTCCCCCCCCCAAAAAAAAAAATTGAGTGTGTCTGTGACTGTTCAGACACCAATATATCTGATTAAAAGAGTCTGGTGTAGGCCAACAAAATATAACTGTGGGTTTGCAGTTCCACGGGTCATATATATGTATTATCCTGTTTTTGGCATTTTTTGCCGTAAAAAAAACTGTAATAGTGTCTCCCTGACTGGTCAGACACCAATATATCTGTTTGAAAGATTCTGGTGTAGGCCAGAAAAGTATAACTGTGGTTTTGCAGTTCCACAGGTAAAATCTCTGTATTATCCTTTTTTGGCATTTTTTGCCTTAAAAAAAACTGTACTAGTGTCTCCCTGACTGGTCAGACACAAATATATCTGTTTAAAAGAGTCTGGTGTAGGCCAGAAAAATATAACTGTGGTTTTCCTCTTCCACGGTTCTAATCTTCTTTTTATTACCCTTTTTCCATTGATAGTGCGAGTGTAAGCTATTTTACTTCAATTACAATGGGCAAGGCGCGTGGCAAGGGACGTGGAACTGGACGTTCTGGTGATGGTGCGTGTAGAGGACGGGGCTGTGGCCAAGGTGAAAATGGGCCACAACCAACAGCCACATCTTCTCGCTCCCAGTTCTTGACCGAATTACTAGGAAAGCACACAACAACAAGACCACTATTGCGAACTGATCAGTGTGAACAGGTTATTAATTGGATAGCAGATAATACTTCCAGTTACCTGGGCACCACCACCTCCGGTCTGTCTTCCACACGGTCAAGTTTTAGTAGCCGTGAGTCTCGACCGCATACTCCTCCTCACCCTGATGCTCTTTCCTCCCACCATGCCGAGTGTCGTCAGACAGCAACTGATCCCACACTTGGACACTCTGAAGAGCTGTTCACTGGTCCATTTCCATATTTGTGCCCCTCGCCTGCTCCGCTTGAAGTGGTGGAAGAGGAGATCCCATGTAGCGATGCACAAATATTTGAACAGCCACGGCCACAGGAAGTCGACGCTGGCAATTTGTCACAAGAGGTGGACAATGAAGAGACACAATTGCCACGAAGTGAGGAGGAGGATCGTGGTGCGCAAGTGGAAGAGGAGGAGGTGGTGGATGATCTAGTAACTGACACAACGTGGCAGGAGGACACGCAGAGCGAGGCCAGCAGCACACAGGGTGAGGGAGGCAGAGTATCCCAACAAGCAGGAAGAAGCAGTGTGGTGGCCGCAGACAAAAGGCGGGCAACAGTTCCCCGTAACACCAACATGAGGGACGTTGCCAATAGGTCTTCCAGAGTATGGAATTTTTTTAAAGACTCTGCTGATAACCCCAAAAAGGCCATTTGTACCACCTGCCATGCCAGCATCAGCAGGGGTGACAAAACAACCAGCCTGACCACCACCAGCATGATCAGGCACATGGCAGCAAAGCACCCGACTTTGTGGGGCGAACCCCAGGGTCCACGACCAGTGTCAACGGGTGTCACCACTGCTTCTTCCGCTGTTGTGCATGTAATAGAACCCCCTGTTGTGCCTGCAAGGCAATCCCCTGTCCATACTGCATGCAAAGATGCCCCCTCCTCTCAGTCTTCACTTGTTATGGCAGTTTCTCAAAAAACAGCATCAACGTCCACGTCCACGTCCCACCGCAGCGTTCAATTGTCCATATCCAAGAGCTTTGAACGAAAGCGCAAATTCGCAGCCAATGCCCCACAGGCCACAGTCCTAAATTCGCACATTTTACGACTGCTTGCGTTGGAAATGCTGCCTTTTAGGCTGGTGGAGATGGAATCCTTCCGCAACCTTATGGCGGTGGCCGTCCCTCGGTACTCGGTCCCCAGCTGACACTATTTTGCCCGGTGTGCCATCCCCGCACTACACAAGCACGTGTCTCAAAACATCTGCCGTGCTCTCAGTAACGCAGTTACTGGGAGAGTCCACCTGACCACAGACACGTGGACAAGTGCTTGTGGCCAGGGACGGTACATCTCCCTGACGGCACACTGGGTAAACATAGTGGAAGCCGGGACCCAGTCGGAACTTGGGACGGAACACATCCTCCCCACACCGAGGATTGCGGGCCCTATGTCAGTCAGAGTTGCCCCCACAGTGTACAGCTCCTGCACATCATCCTCCTCCTCCTCCTCATGTTCAGCCTCCATCTCAGATATCATCACATCAGTTACAAGCTGGAAGCACTGCAGTACTGCCTCAGCCAAGCGGCAGCAGGCTGTGCTGAAACTCATAAGTAGAGATGAGCGTTGTTCTACTCGAACTGTTCGCCAATCTCAAATTCGAGCTGTTTTGGGCGGTGTTCGAGCCGGTCGGCGAACACGAACAATTTGAGAAAAATTCGGCTGTTCGAGGTTATGTTCGATAACTGTTCGTGCACCAAAATCATAACTGGATTTTTTCTCAGTAATGATGAAAATTAATGTTAATACGCAGTTTGAGTGTACAGCGGGGCGGGGGGAGGGGCAGGGGATGGATCTCTGCAGGAACAATGAAGCACTCCATTTTTTTTTCTCTTTCCCGCATTTGCAGTGGGGAGGTGCAATCTGTCAGCCTATCAGCAGCGCACACACGGAGCGAAGTGCTTTTTTTCACACAAGCAAGGGCATGTGTGATTGGCAGTGTATGTCACATGTCCTTGCCCTATAAGACCAAGCCATTTTCCCCGTCGCCACCATTTTCTCACTGCTGCAGCTGCGTGTTAGACGGCACCGCTGTTGCTGTGTGCGCTATACCTTGTTAATTTCAAGCCAATTTTCGCACAAATATACAGATAGCTTGGGAGTAGGGAATAGTTGTGATTGCAGTCCTTTTAAGGACTAGGTTACAGCATTTCCTACGACTTTTATCAGGCAGGTCTGTGCTCTTAAATAGATAGATTGTGGGAGTAAAGACTAATTGTAATTGGAGTCCTTTTCAGGACTAGGTTACATCAGTTCCTATCAGTTTTTGCCAGGCAGGTCTGTGCCAGTGCTGTGCAAGTTTTTTTCACAGCATTTGGCTGAATCTAGCAAAGCTAATCCTTTTTGGCCTATTGCAGAGTGTGTTAGTCAGTGGAGTAGCCTATCTGTGTTGCAAGATATACCACCTGTGTATAGAATACCAATTTTTTTACTGCACCTAGTGAAGTAAAATCTTTTGGGCATAGCATCATTCTATTAGTCCATCTATACTGACCTCCATCAGGTTGCAAACTGAATATAATTTTTTTCTGCATCTAGCTCTGAAAAAATATTTGGGCTTCTAGCAGTGTGTGGGACTTGGTCTATTAGTCCATCTATACTGACCTCCATCAGGTTGCAAATTAAAAATAATTTTTTTCTTCATTTAGCTCTGAAAAAATATTTGGGCTTCTAGCAGTGTGTGGGACTTGTTCTATTAGTCCTTCTATACTGACCTCCAGCAGGTTGCAAATTGAATATAATTTTTCTCTGCATCTAGCTCTGAAAAAATATTTGGGCTTCTAGCGGTGTGTGGGACTTGGTCTATTAGTCCATCTATACTGACCTCCATCAGGTTGCAAATTAAAAATAATTTTTTTCTTCATTTAGCTCTGAAAAAATATTTGGGCTTCTAGCAGTGTGTGGGACTTGTTCTATTAGTCCTTCTATACTGACCTCCAGCAGGTTGCAAATTGAATATAATTTTTTTCTGCATCTAGCTCTGAAAAAATATTTGGGCTTCTAGCGGTGTGTGGGACTTGGTCTATTAGTCCATCTATACTGACCTCCATCGGGTTGCAAATTAAAAATATTTTTTTTCTGCATCTAGCTCTGAAAAAATATTTGGGCTTCTAGCAGTGTGTGGGACTTGGTCTATTAGTCCATCTATACTGACCTCCATCAGGTTGCAAATTGAATAAAAAAAATTTCTGCATCTAGCTCTGAAAAAATATTTGGGCTTCTAGCGGTGTGTGGGACTTGGTCTATTAGTCCATCTATACTGACCTCCATCAGGTTGCAAATTAAAAATAATTTTTTTCTGCATCTAACCCAGCCAATAGTTTTGGCCTAATACCACAGTTTGGCCACTCAGCTCTGCTCGGTTACCATCCATTGTTTTTTTGTGCAAACAACTCCAGAGTTGTGAATTAGTTAACCACCAAAATGAGTGGAAAAAGGCCTGCTGCTGGTGGAAAGGGGAATAGGCGTGTTGGGAAGGGGAAAAAAGGTTGTGTCCGTGGGGTAGGTGCAGAAGAAAGACCATCTTCCAGCCAAACTAAAATGTCTACTTCTTTTAGCGGACAATGTGATAAGATCCCTTTCTTACGGCCACGCCAATCGCTACAAATTCCAGATGAGGCACAAAAACAGCAGGTGCTTCAACGGATATCAAGTGCTCCTTTAAGTGGGCTCTCCTCCACATCAACTTCAACATCACAAATACTCCAGTCCTCAAAGGTGTCACCCAAATCGCACTTGCTTCCTCACAGCTCCCAAATCTCCAGCTGCCCGTCTGAGTATGAGGTAGAACAGATGGTTGAGTCTGCAGAGCTGTTTACTCATACTATAGCCTGGGAATCAGAGGTCGACTCCAGCGCTTCTGTGAATCCAGACGAGGAAATGATCTGCACTGATGCCCAGAATCTTTATGAGTCGGATCCAGGACCAGACGCAGAAGGTTCTGACCATAATGTAGACCCTCATTCCCAAACTGCAACTCCTGTTGGTGGAGACAATGAGGAAGACGATGATAAGACTCAAATACCTGATTGGAGCGACAACTTTAGTTTTTTGTCAGGGCAGGAACAGGTTGGCTCTGAGGACGACGGGTGTGATAACGCACAGGGTGATGATGATGAGGTCGGAGATCCCACTTACTGTCAACCCACAGTCAGCCAAGAGATGAGGTCAGCAGAGGAGGTGGAGGAAGATGCTAGTGACGACGAGGTCAGGTGGCGCCTTCCTGGACAGAGACGTAGTACTGGAAGCACGTCAACAACTGCATCCTCAAACACAACTCTGCCTCTCACCACAAGTCGTGGTGGCTCTTCAGGTCGCATGGGTGCTAAGCCTTGCATAGCCTGGGCATTTTTTCAGATCGATAAAGATGACCCAACTCGTGTTATCTGTAACATTTGTCAGCAAAAGCTAAGTAGAGGCCAAAAAATACATAGTTTGAGTACTTCATGCATGAACCGGCACATGGACATGAAGCATAAGTTGCAGTGGGAAGCTCAGTGTGCTACAATGCGGTCTAGCCGGCCGGGCCAACCACCGTCTGCCATATCTTGTGCATCCGCGGCCTCTTCATCCTCTGTTACTGGGGGGACAGCAGTCACACCTGTTTTGGGGCGCAGACCTGCCACCTCTTTACCCGCAACAGCCAGCGTGATTGGCAGGTCATCATTTTCTTTGGAGGTGGTAACACCAGCTGGTCTTGAGCGCTGTCCGACATCGATAGCACCACCTTTGGATCAAGGCAACCTAACATGTCCGCCTGCATCTTCCTCACAGACCGGCAGTTTGCCGGGGACACCCTTATCAACCCCGTCTAAGCACAATAGCCAGCCCTCGGTCCCTCAGATGTGGACAAGTAAAAGACCATTTCCTCCTAGCCATGAGAAAGCTAAGAGGTTGAATTTCACCATCTGCAAGCTCTTGGCTACAGAAATGCTGCCTTTCCGCCTGGTGGACACAGAGGATTTTCAAGACCTTATGTCCGTCGCAGTGCCCCAGTACCAGATGCCCAGTCGGCACTACTTCTCAAAGAAAGGTGTGCCTGCGCTCCACCAGCATGTCGCACACAACATCACCGCTTCTTTGAGAAACTCTGTGTGTGACAGGGTGCATTTCACCACAGACACTTGGACGAGTAGGCATGGACAGGGGCGTTACATGTTGCTGACTGGGCACTGGGTAACTATGGTGACAGCAGGACAAGGGGCTGCTGTCCAAGTCTTGCCGTCCCCACGAGTTGTGCGTCAATCCTCTTTATGTCATTTTTCCTCCACTGCTTCTGCCTCCTCAACCTCCTCTCGGTCTTCCACCTGCACCCAAAGCCTGTCTGGTCATGCCACAAGCTTTCTAACTGCGCAGAAGGGATCCTGCACACCTCCTTACTATGCTGGCAGTAGGGCTCAACGTCATCAGGCGGTTTTTACATTGAAATGTCTGGGAAATGTGAGTCACACAGCTGAGGAGTTGTGGTCAGCTCTGGAGAACCAATTTCATGAATGGTTGTCTCCACTGGACCTGAAACCAGGGAAGGCCGTGTGCGACAATGCTGCAAACCTGGGTGCGGCCCTTCGCCGGGGCAATGTCACACACGTGCCTTGTATGGCTCACGTGTTGAACCTGGTTGTCCAGCAATTTTTAGCCCACTATCCCAGACTAGATGGCCTTCTGCAGAGGGCACGGTCGCTGTGTGCTCACTTCCGCCGTTCGCATCCCGCAGCTCAGCGACTTACATCTCTACAGAAGTCGTTGGGCCTGCCACTTCACCGGCTAAAATGCGATGTGCCTACCCGGTGGAATTCAACTCTGCACATGTTGCAGCGACTGTGGCAGCACCGACAAGCCCTGGTGCAATACGTTCTGACGTATAGCCTGGGCCAACGAGATTCAGAGGTGGGGCAAATCACGCTGGAGGAGTGGTCTCAGATCAGGGACCTATGCACCCTTCTGCACAGTTTTGAAATGGCGACGAAGATGTTTAGTGCTGACGATGCCATTATCAGCATGACTATTCCGGTGATTTACATGCTGGAGCACATGTTAAACAGAATTCGGAGTCAGGTGGTGGCACAAGAGGAGGTGGAGGAAGTAGAGGAGGAGGAGTTGTATGCGGAAGGGCTAACATCTGCAAGGTCCAGACGGTCGGCAGCACCAAGACGGCAGGCATGTGAGGGTACAGGAGATGGTTTAACCAGGGCGCATGGTAGCAGCCAAACTAGTGAGGAAGGTGCAGGAGCCCAGGAAGAAGTGGAGGACGAACTGATGGAAGACTCATCAGATGAGGGAGACCTTGATCACATTTCTGTTGTGCGAGGTTGGGGGGAGAGGACAGAGGAAGGAAGCATGATTGTTACCTCGCCACCAACACAACAGGGACTTGGTGCTCCTGGATGCGCAACACACATGAGTGCCTTCTTGCTGCACTACCTGCAACATGACCCTCGAATTGTGAGAATTAGAAATAATCCTGACTACTGGGTTGCCACACTGTTAGATCCCCGGTACAAAAGTAAATTTGCAGAAATTATTCCTGCCATAGAAAGGGATGCACGCATGCAGGAGTATCAGCAGAGACTGTTGCAGAATCTTACATGTGCTTTTCCACAAAATACCAGTGGTGCACGTAGTGAATCTCACAGTTCCAACTTGCCAACCGTGGGACCGTCAAGTGTTCAGCACTCAAACCGTAACAGAACCACAGTATCTGCTGGTAACATCAATTTTGCGGAATCATTTCACCACTTTTTTAGCCCATCCTTTGCAAGGCCACAGGAGACAAGAAGTCTGACACATAGTCAACGCCTAGAGACGATGGTACAGGAGTATCTCCAAATAAACATTGAAGCCACGACTGTGTCACTGGACCCTTGCTCTTTTTGGGCTTCCAATCTGGATAAATGGCCGGAGCTAGCCACTTACGCCTTGGAGATCTTGTCATGCCCCGCAGCCAGCGTTCTGTCTGAACGTGTGTTCAGCGCTGCTGGTGGTGTGCTGACAGACAAGCGCACGCGGCTCTCCACTGATAATGTAGACAGACTCACGTTCATAAAGATGAACAAATCATGGATCCGAAACGACTTTTCTACCCCTGTGTCATCCTGGGGACAGTAAAAGCTTGATGATTGGTTAAAATCACCCTACCAACCGTTTTAAGCTTTCAAATTACTAATCATGTTTATCTGTATCTTGACTGGAAAATAATTTGGGCTTTGTAGCAGTGTGCAGCACTGATCCTATTAGGCCATCTATAATAAGCTTCACCAGATTTAAAATTAAAAATAATTTTTAGCTGCATCTAGCCCGGAAAATAATTTTGGGGCTCCGAGATGCGCAAGACACATAAGTGCCTTCTTGCTGCACTACCTGCAGCATGACCCTCATATTGTCAGAATTCGAAGTAATCATGACTACTGGGTTGCCACATTCTTAGATCCCCCAAACTTTTCGATCAACCTTTTCATTTTAATAAAGACCAAAAAAATGGTCATTTTTGAAATTATAAGCATTAGCAGGTTGTTAGAAACTGAAATCAAACAGTTTTCAACTCAAAACTTTATTCTAGGTGATGTTACATTTTCACATAGGACCCCTTGTTCGAAAGGAGCTTCTGAACTCTCTCGTCCATTGAATTTGTCAGGTTTTGGATGGTTTCTGCTTCAATTGTTTTGCATGAGGACAGAATACCCTCCCAGAGCTGTTGCTTAGATGTGAACTGCCTCCCGCCATCATAGACACTCCTTTTAATGATGTTCCAAAGGTTCTGAATGGGGTAGAGGTCAGGGGAGCATGGGGGTCACACCATAAGTTTGTCCCCTTTTATGCCCATATCAGCCAGAGATGCAGATGTTTTATGTGCAGCATGAGATGGTGCATTATCATGCAGAAAAATGATCTTGCTGTGAAATACACGGTTCTTCTTCTTGAACCATGGCAGGAAGTGCTGTTTGAGAAAATCCACATACATTATGGAGTTCATCTTTAGCGCCTTCAGGGATCCTAAAGGGGCCGACAATCTCTCTCCCCATGATTCCAGCCCAAAACATTACTCCACCTCCTCCTTGTTGGCGCTGTAGCCGTGTTTGCGTGGGGTGTCCATCAACCAGCCATCCTCCACTCCATTCATCTGGACCATCGAGCGCTGCACGGCACTCATCCGTGAACAAAACAGTTTTGAAATCAGTCTTCATATAATGTTTGGCCCACTGGAGCCGTTTCTGCTTGTGTGAAGTGGATAGAGGAGGTCAACAGGATGGCGTATGCACAGCTGCAAACCTCTGAAGGACCCTGCATCTTGTTGTTCGGGGGACGTTGGAGGCACAAGCAGCTTCAAAAACTTGTCTGCTGCTATGACAAGGCTTTTTTGCCGCTGCTCTTTCAACCTGACGTAATTGCCTGTAGGAAAGAGTCCTCAATTTGCCCTTATCAGCACGCACACGTGTGTACTGTGAATCAGCTACATACTTCTTGATTGCCAAGACACTTCATCCTGATCATCGCACAATGTTGATTGTAGTCATGCCTTGACCTAAACACTCCACAATTTGTTGCTTCTCAGCAGCCGACACATCCTTTTTCTTTCCCATTTTGGCAGAAAATGTAGGCTGCTTAATAATGTGAGAGAGCCTTCTTAAGTAGTCTTGCCTTTATTGGACACACCTGCCAAACTAATTAGCACAGGTGTCTGCAATTGCTTACAGTGATATAAAGAGCCCTGACACACATCACCATCAATGAGTTTAACTGACAAACAAACAAATTCTTCCCTTATCACTCCTAAACACTTTTTGCATAATAATTTGGAACGCGGTGTACATGTGCTTTTCCACAAAACACCAGTGGTTCACGTAGTGAATCTTACAGTTCTAACTTGCCAACCGTGGTCTGTATGGAATTGTTCAATAAAGGGCCCAAAATTAAGATAACATAGATGGGAGAGGTCTCTATGAATAGGAATTCCTAAGTATTTGATACCCTGTGAGGGCCAGGCAAAGGGAAAGTTGGACTGGATGGAATCCTATATGGATTTAGGGAGGGAGACATCGAGGGCCTCAGACTTCGCTGCATTGATTTTAAAATTTTACCATGTAACAAAGTGGTCTATTTCAGCCATAACAGCAGGGATGGATATATGTGATTGAGTGATATATACTAGGACATCATCAGCAAATAGAGAGCACTTGTACTCGGTGCCTCCCACCTCAATCCACCTAATATTGGGATTATGGCGAATTGATGAGAGCAGGTGCTCCGTCACTAGGATGTATAAGAGAGGGGACAGAGGACATCCCTGCCTTGTCCCATTGGTGATTGTGAAAGGTGATGAAAATGTTCTGACGCACCCCCTGGGCCTTGGGACACCCGGAGCCGGACCCTTTTTGGTGGATGCTGGTGGTTGTAGTCTTCGTGGCGGCGATCCGGTTCCATGGCTCAGGGCGGTCAAACCAGTGGCGGAACTATTTATGTGGTTTTGATGTTTAAATGTCCGACTACGCCACCCGTGGATTGCGGTCAGAGTGAACCGCCGCTACAGGGCAGACCGCTAAGGCTGGTGTTGTGGGTGCAGCAGAGCGTAGCATAACTCCCCATGGGAGGAGTATAGCCTCAGGGCAGTGTATGCGGAGGATGGGGGTGATGGTGCAGGGCAGCAGCAGTAACGACACGGAGTCAGTGATGCAGTTCAGGGCCTTTACTCACAGTTCTTATTATCCAGACCACGTCTGCAGGTAACGGCTGCCCACGTCGTACTGTGCTCACCAGGTGAGGGGCTCAGACAACTCCCAGATAACTTTGGAGCGCTTCACAGGACCCCCTTTGTGTGTCCTTTGTCTGGCCTTTCTTACCAACACTTCTGTCCGGCTGCCTCGGGCCTCCTCTTGGTAAACTTGGCGCCAGTTTCCCTGACCCTATGTGGTGCCTTCCTAGCGGGTGGAGCAAGGGGCTGCGCCACATAAAATGTCAGAGCCTCCGGTTTCTAGCTGAGGGTCGTTTCCTGCCTCCACTAGTTCGGGGACTGGTCTCCCCCTTTGGCCTGACCCCTCCACGCAGGTGGATTCGGGCGTGCGGTGGCGACTCGCCCGTCCGCACCCCTGGGATCCCTTCATTCCTCGTTCCTGGAGCCTTCTCCGCTCCTCTTCCTTCCTTCTCCCTCTTGCAGGCCTGGGCCTCTGTTACTAGGCCCGCCTCCGGAGCAGAGCTCATGCAGAGCCCCTGCTCCCTGCCACTTCTGCTCAGACTTCTCTGCACTGAACTAAGATGGTGCCCACCTTTTATACTCCCTTCTCAATGCACCCAGGAACTGCTTCCTCCCTGCTCCTGCACTGCAGGGTTCCCCTTCCTCAGTGTTCCCTCCCCCCACTCCAGCCAGGGACAGGGACTGTCGTGCCCATCTCAGGGGCATATTGGTCGCCCTGCCCCACGGCAATGTGGTGTAATGCATGCAGGTGTCGGGTCCTGATCCACACTCCATCCTTATCTGAGAGTGAGATATCACACCTCTGGGTGAGGTGCAATACGTCTGTAGCAACCGAGCCCTCGGTGCTACAGTTCCATTTATCTTCAGCCTAGGTGACGTATTGTGATACAGGGCCGTGATTTTGGCTATAAAAGGGTCCCCTAGACCCCTACCCCAAGCTTTTTAAGAGAATCATATATGGCGTGCCAGGAGACTCTATGGAATGCTTTCTCAGCATCCAACGAGAGTATCTACTTACAAATTTTTAACTGCATCTAGCCCAGGAAATACTTTGTGCCTAGTAGCAGTGTCTGCTAGTCAGCGGATTATCCCGGCTGTTAAGCAAGCTACACCACCTGTAGTTTGGACACTTAATTTTTTCAAAGGAAATGCTTCGGGACCACGGGATACTTAGTGAAGAGCATCAGGAGGCACCCCAAGGCATAGGGGCTGGAACTGGCACTAGGATGCCTTGCGGTGGACAGCCGAGCTCGATCCTTATAAAAGCTTTTTAACTGCAGCAGCTTTAGTGGACGCTACTGGAGCTGGAATTACGCGGCTGCTGGCATGAGACTTGCCCTCCAATAGATCCTTGTAAATGGATTTAAAGTGTATTCATTCAAATTAGAGGGACAATTTAAATTAAAAAGCTTAGAGCTGCCTCCACCACAGGGGGGCTCTCTCGACCCACCAGCGGACAGGCACCAGTATTGGGAGAGGGGGGCTGGCCGTCAGGGTTCACCGCGGCTCTGGCACAAACCCGGCGACACGGAGGTGGCACGGGCAGGAGCGGACTGGCCGTCTCGGCTTCTCACTTTTTGGATTTTAGAAGGGCATGACATGCCTATATCTGTGTCTCCCCCTCCTTTTACTCCTCCACCTCTTTTCTTTTCGCATGACTATATGTACTTGTCACTTTTCCATGTGTTAGTTGTGTCTTCTGAGCAGTTTGTCAGCTTTTGGACACCTTTGAAGGTGTTTTCTATGTGTTTCTATGTGTTTTTGTTTGCCTGCCATTGGTTTTAACGGTGTTCGAAGGTGTTCGACGAACAGTTCGACGAACTGTTCGGCGAACACACGGGTGTTCGACGAACCGAACCGAACTCGAACACTACGGGGGTGGCTCAACACTACTTATCACTCCTAAACACTTTTTGCATAATAATTTGGAACGCGGTGTACATGTGCTTTTCCACAAAACACCAGTGGTTCACGTAGTGAATCTTACAGTTCTAACTTGCCAACCGTGGTCTGTATGGAATTGTTCAATAAAGGGCCCAAAATTAAGATAACATAGATGGGAGAGGTCTCTATGAATAGGAATTCCTAAGTATTTGATACCCTGTGAGGGCCAGGCAAAGGGAAAGTTGGACTGGATGGAATCCTATATGGATTTAGGGAGGGAGACATCGAGGGCCTCAGACTTCGCTGCATTGATTTTAAAATTTTACCATGTAACAAAGTGATCTATTTCAGCCATAACAGCAGGGATGGATATATGTAATTGAGTGATATATACTAGGACATCATCAGCAAATAGAGAGCACTTGTACTCGGTGCCTCCCACCTCAATCCACCTAATATTGGGGTTATGGCGAATTGATGAGAGCAGGTGCTCCGTCACTAGGATGTATAAGAGAGGGGACAGAGGACATCCCTGCCTTGTCCCATTGGTGATTGTGAAAGGTGATGAAAATGTTCTGACGCACCCCCTGGGCCTTGGGACACCCGGAGCCGGACCCTTTTTGGTGGATGCTGGTGGTTGTAGTCTTCGTGGCGGCGATCCGGTTCCGTGGCTCAGGGCGGTCAAACCAGCGGCGGAACTATTTATGTGGTTTTGATGTTTAAATGTCCGACTACGCCACCCGTGGATTGCGGTCAGAGTGAACCGCCGCTACAGGGCAGACCGCTAAGGCTGGTGTTGTGGGTGCAGCAGAGCGTAGCATAACTCCTCACGGGAGGAGTATAGCCTCAGGGCAGTGTATGCGGAGGATGGGGGTGATGGTCCAGGGCAGCAGCAGTAACGACACGGAGTCAGTGATGCAGTTCAGGGCCTTTACTCACAGTTCTTATTATCCAGACCACGTCTGCAGGTAACGGCTGCCCACGTCATACTGTGCTCACCAGGTGAGGGGCTCAGACAACTCCCAGATAACTTTGGAGCGCTTCACAGGACCCCCTTTGTGTGTCCTTTGTCTGGCCTTTCTTACCAACACTTCTGTCCGGCTGCCTCGGGCCTCCTCTTGGTAAACTTGGCGCCAGTTTCCCTGACCCTATGTGGTGCCTTCCTAGCGGGTGGAGCAAGGGGCTGCGCCACATAAAATGTCAGAGCCTCCGGTTTCTAGCTGAGGGTCGTTTCCTGCCTCCACTAGTTCGGGGACCGGTCTCCCCCTTTGGCCTGACCCCTCCACGCAGGTGGATTCGGGCGTGCGGTGGCAACTCGCCCGTCCGCACCCCTGGGATCCCTTCATTCCTCGTTCCTGGAGCCTTCTCCGCTCCTCTTCCTTCCTTCTCCCTCTTGCAGGCCTGGGCCTCTGTTACTAGGCCCGCCTCGGAGCAGAGCTCATGCAGAGCCCCTGCTCCCTGCCACTTCTGCTCAGACTTCTCTGCACTGAACTAAGATGGTGCCCACCTTTTATACTCCCTTCTCAATGCACCCAGGAACTGCTTCCTCCCTGCTCCTGCACTGCAGGGTTCCCCTTCCTCAGTGTTCCCTCCCCCCACTCCAGCCAGGGACAGGGACTGTCGTGCCCATCTCAGGGGCATATTGGTCGCCCTGCCCCACGGCAATGTGGTGTAATGCATGCAGGTGTCGGGTCCTGATCCACACTCCATCCTTATCTGAGAGTGAGATATCACACCTCTGGGTGAGGTGCAATACGTCTGTAGCAACCGAGCCCTCGGTGCTACAGTTCCATTTATCTTCAGCCTAGGTGACGTATTGTGATACAGGGCCGTGATTTTGGCTATAAAAGGGTCCCCTAGACCCCTACCCCAAGCTTTTTAAGAGAATCATATATGGCGTGCCAGGAGACTCTATGGAATGCTTTCTCAGCATCCAACGAGAGTATCTACTTACAAATTTTTAACTGCATCTAGCCCAGGAAATACTTTGTGCCTAGTAGCAGTGTCTGCTAGTCAGCGGATTATCCCGGCTGTTAAGCAAGCTACACCACCTGTAGTTTGGACACTTAATTTTTTCAAAGGAAATGCTTCGGGACCACGGGATACTTAGTGAAGAGCATCAGGAGGCACCCCAAGGCATAGGGGCTGGGACTGGCACTAGGATGCCTTGCGGTGGACAGCCGAGCTCGATCCTTATAAAAGCTTTTTAACTGCAGCAGCTTTAGTGGACGCTACTGGAGCTGGAATTACGCGGCTGCTGGCATGAGACTTGCCCTCCAATAGATCCTTGTAAATGGATTTAAAGTGTATTCATTCAAATTAGAGGGACAATTTAAATTAAAAAGCTTAGAGCTGCCTCCACCACAGGGGGGCTCTCTCGACCCACCAGCGGACAGGCACCAGTATTGGGAGAGGGGGGCTGGCCGTCAGGGTTCACCGCGGCTCTGGCACAAACCCGGCGACACGGAGGTGGCACGGGCAGGAGCGGACTGGCCATCTCGGCTTCTCACTTTTTGGATTTTAGAAGGGCATGACATGCCTATATCTGTGTCTCCCCCTCCTTTTACTCCTCCACCTCTTTTCTTTTCGCATGACTATATGTACTTGTCACTTTTCCATGTGTTAGTTGTGTCTTCTGAGCAGTTTGTCAGCTTTTGGACACCTTTGAAGGTGTTTTCTATGTGTTTCTATGTGTTTTTGTTTGCCTGCCATTGGTTTTAACGGTGTTCGAAGGTGTTCGACGAACAGTTCGACGAACAGTTCGGCGAACACACGGGTGTTCGACGAACCGAACCGAACTCGAACACTACGGGGGTGGCTCAACACTACTCATAAGCTTAGGTGACAAACCTCACACTGCTTGTGAGTTGTGGACAGCTGTGAAAGAGCAGGCAGATCTGTGTCTGACACCGCTGAACCTACATCCAGGCATGGTTGTGTGTGACAATGGCCATTACCTGGTGGCGGCTCTGAGGCGAGGAGAAATCACACACTTACCATGCCTGGCTCATGTGCTTAACCTCGTGGTTCAGCGGTTTCTTAAATCGTACCCCGAGTTGCCAGATCTGCTCATCAAACTATGCCACCTGTCAGCTCATTTTTGCAAGTCGGCTACAGATTCCGCCGCCCCTGCTGTGTTGCAGCAGCGTTTTCAGCTTCCGGCACACAGACTGGTGTGTGATGTCCCCACACTTTGGAACTCTACCCTCCACATGTTGCAAAGGATTTGTGAGCAGAAGAGCAGTTGTGGAGTACCAGCTGCAACAAGGCCGTCAATATTCAGGTCAGACTCCACACATAAGACCTCAGGAGTGGACCTGGATGTCTGACATATGTACCATCCTGTCAAACTTTGAGGAGTCCACCAAGATGGTGAGTGGCGATGACGCCATCATTAGCGTCAGCATCCCACTTGTCTGTCTTTTGCAACGCTCTCTGCAGAGAATTAAAGAGGAGGCATTGCAGCCAGAGTATGATGAGATGGATCAAGATCCCATAGCAGGCAATTACACACAGCCCAGCCTCATCTCATCCCAACGTGCATTGGGGAACAATGAGGGAGAGGAGGAGGAGGAGGAGGAAGAATAGGAGCTGGTATCATGCGCTGTAGATGGTAGTACCTTTATAACTGTCATTATGTCGGTTCAGCGTGGGTGTCCTGGGGACAGGGGGGAGGAGGAGGAGGAGGAGAGCATGGTCAGTCATCATCTTGGTGAGGACATGGAAGTCTTGCCCGTTACCAGTCTGGCACGCTTGTCTGACTTTATGTTACGCTGCCTTAACCTTGACCCTCGAATTGTCAAAATGTTGGGTGACAGTCATTACTGGTTGGTGGAACTTTTAGACCCCCGCTACAAGGACAACTTTCACTCTCTTATTTCTGAGGTGAAGAGGTCTACAAAAATGTGGCAGTACCAGAAGGCCCTTGCTGCAGAACTGTTAAAAAAAATTCCCATCTGAACACGCTAGCGGCAGAGGTCACAGTTCGTTGACCAACCAAGGCATAGACAGACGCAACTCCAATCCAGCAGAGGCAGGGGAACACTGTCAACATTCTGGGACAGTTTTCTGAGACCCCCCCAGCTTACAGGCCCTGAGGCGCTTGGTACTCTCACAAGGAGTGGAAAGTTTCAAAAGATGGTGAGGGAGTACCTTGCCCACCGTACCAGCATCCTCCGTGATTCCTCTGTGCCTTTTAATTATTGGGTATCCAAGCTGAGCTCACTCTGTACGCCTTGGAGGTCCTGGCCTGCCCTGCCGCTAGCGTGTTATCGGAGCATGTTTTTAGTGCCGCTGGGGGAATTATAACTGATAAGCGCACTCGCCTGTCAACTGACAATGCTGAAAAGCTGACCCTTATCAAAATGAACAAGGGCTGGATTGGGCCAGACTTCTCATCACCACCAAATGACAGCAGAGTAACATAAAGTCAAATCCACTGTGTTATTTCGGGAGGTGTATTCCCATGCACCGCTTCACACCCACACATGGGTATACGCTTCGTCATTTCGGCTGTATTTTGCTCTTCTAATAATAATAATAATAGTTTTTATTTTTATAGCGCCAACATATTCTGCAGCACTTTACAAATTTTAGGGGGGACATATACAGACAATACAGAATAAACATATCTCATATCGAAAGGAGTGAGGGCCCTGCTCGCAAGCTTACAGTCTATGAGGAAATGGGGGAGACACAAAAGGTAAAAAGTACATATATTGTATAATGCAGCCATAATATGCTAAATAGGATAAATAATAATACATGGACTGGTCGCCAGCCAGTATGTGTACAGTCCTGACAGAGGCTATTAAGTGCATGGTTGGTATGAACCTGAAGTTGAAGAAGATTTTAATATGGGGGAAAACTGGGACGGACAGAGTGTGTTTAGGTGATACGCCAGTATAAAGAAATGTGTTTTTAGGGTTCGCTTGAAACTGTGGGTATTGGGAATTAATCGAACTGTCCTGGGTAGTGCATTCCAAAGAATTAGCGCAGCAAGTGAGAAATCTTGGAGACGGGAGTGGGAAGTTCGGATTATGGAGCATTTTAGTTTTAAGTCATTTGCAGAACGGAGGGCACGTGTAGGGTTGTAGACTGAGACAAGAGAGGAGATGGAGGGGGGTACTTAAGCATGGAGCGCTTTGTGGGTAAGCGAGATAAGTTTAAATTGAACTCTATATTGGATGGGCAACCAATGCAATGACTGGCACAGGGAAGAGGCATCGGTGTAGCGGTTGGCGAGGAATATGATCCTGGCTGCTGCGTTAAGGACGGATTGGAGAGGGGAGAGTTTAGTAAGAGGGAGCCTGATAAGTAGAGAGTTGCAATAGTCAAGATGAGAATCAATAAGAGCTACAGTAAGAGTTTTTGCCGAGTGAAAGATGAGAAAAGTCCTGATTCTTGAGATGTTTTTGAGGTGTAGATGACATGAACGAGCGAGTGATTTGATGTGAGGAGTGAAAGAAAGATCTGAATCAAAAATGACCCCAAGACAACGGGCTTGTTGCTGGGGAGTAATGGTTGAGCCACAAACAGAAATGGCAATATCGGGCACAGGTAGGTTAGTGGAGGGAGGAAAGATGAGTAGTTCAGTTTTTGACAGATTCAGTTTTAGGTAGAGGGAGGACATAATGTTAGACACAGGAGAAAGACAATCACTGGTCTTTTCTAGTAATGCAGGGGTGATGTTCGGAACAGAGGTGTATAATTGGGTGTCATCAGCCTAGAGATGGTATTGAAAACCGAATTTGCTGATTGTTTGTGCAATGGGAGTGGTGTATAAGGAGAAAAGAAGGGGGCCTAGGACTGATCCTTGAGGAACCCCGACAGTAAGGGGAAGGAGAGAGGAGGAGGAGCCAGTGAAAGACACAGAGAAGGAGCGGTCAGAGAGATAGGAGGAGAACCAGGAGAGAACAGTGTCCTTGAGGCCAATAGTGCGGAGCATAGTGAGGAGGAGCTGGTGATCCACAGTGTCGAATGCTGCGGAGAGATCCAGGAGAATCAGCAGGGAGTAGTGACCATTAGATTTAGCTGTTAGTAAATCATTAGAGTCTTTAGTGAGGACAGTTTCAGTAGAATGTAAAGAGCGGAAACCAGATTGTAAAGGGTCAAGAAGAGAGTTGTCTGAGAGATAGCGGATGAGACGGGAGTGGACCAGGCATTCCAGGAGTTTAGAGATAAAGGGAAGATTGGAAACAGGTCTGTAGTTGGCCATGCAGTTCTGGTCAAGGGATGTTTTTTTAAGTAATGGTTGTATGCTGGCGTGTTTAAAAGAAGAGGGAAAGATACCAGATGAGAGGGAAAGGTTGAAAATTTTTGTTAGGTGATTGGTGACAGTTGGAGCAAGGGACTGAAGGAGATGTGAGGGAATAGGGTCACTGGTGCAGGTGGTAGGGCGAGAAGATGCAAGGAGCCTGATCACGTCATCTTCCGTGACTGGTTCGAAGTCAGAAAGTGAGCAGGATACAATGTGGCGGGGGAGAGCATGCATAACATTTGGAGATTGGGAGAAAATTTCCTGTCGGATATGGTCAATTTTTTCTTTGAAATAAATGGCCAGATCGTCAGCGCTGAGGTCGGTGGTCGGGGCCTGTGTTGTTTGATTGAGGAGAGAATGAAACGTGTCAAAGAGTCATTTAGGATTATTGGAAAGTGAGATGATGAGGTTGTTAAAGTAGGTTTGTTTGGAGAGGTGAAGGGCAGTCTTCGGGCAGATTAGATTTTCTCCACAGCCTTTCAGCTCACCTGGAGCACCTCTGGAGAAGATGTGTTTGAGGCGTGTGCCAGGGTTGTCGCCGTCTATGCTGAATTTTTCTTTGTGTAGGAGGTGCGGCTTCATCCAGGGCGCAAAGCATTATTTTGTTATAATGCTTCAATGCAGAGTCGGGACATGAGAGGGAGGAGATTGGGGCCAATGATGATTGCAACCTTTTTATACATTTCTGGGTGTTAATGGCACGTAAATTTCTATAAGTGTGGACGGTGGGAGTGTCTTGAGTAGAGTCACAGTTCTTGACAGAGAATGAAAGAAGATTATGGTCAGAGAGTGGAAGGGGAGAGTTAGTAAAGTCATGTACTGAGCAAAGCCGGGAGAAGATCAGGTCCAATGTGTTCCCGTCTTCATGTGTAGGAGAATTAGCAAGCTGTGAAAGGCCGAAGGAGGAGGTTAGTGATAAAAGATGCGTGGCAGATGGGGAAAGAGACTCACCAATTGGGATGTTAAAATCTCCCATGATTATCGTGGGGATGTCGCAGGATAGAAAATTTGGAAGCCAGGCAGCAAAGTGATCCAGGAATTGACAGGGGGGACCTGGAGGGCGATAGACAACCGCCACTTTCAGGGAGAAGGGCTGGTAGAGTCTGACTGTGTGGGCCTCAAAAGACGGGAAGATAAGGGAGGGTACAGCGGGGATAACCTGAAAAGTACATTTTGTTGAAAGAAGCAGACCAACACCTCCCCCTGATCTGTTGTCAGGTCGCGGGGTATGAGAGAAATGTAGGCCACCATAGGAGAGAGCTGCAGCGGCGGTGGTGTCCGACTGCTGGATCCAGGTTTCAGTGAGAGCCAGAAGGTTGAGGGAATTAGAGAGGAAAAAGTCATGGATGTAAGAGAGTTTATTACAAGCTGAGCGCGCATTCCAAAGGGCACAGTTGAATGAGACAGAAGATATGCAGGGAATATTAATGAGATTAGCAGGGTTTCTGAATGTAACAGGGAAAGAGTTAGTGTCATTATTACTGGAGCGTCCTGGGTTGGGAGAAATATCACCTGCGACTAATAGAAGGAAGATACAGAGAGTGAGAAGATGGTTGAGTGATTTGTGAGATTGTTTCCTGTGTTGTATGGTGGGAATGAATGGATCTGCGTGGTATAACATTGTGAAGAGAGCATGACAACTGTACATAGGAGAAGAGAGGAGAGAGGGGTTAATATGGATGAAGTGTGCCGAATTTGTGGGAGAACGGTGAATGTGGATGATTGTAGCAGCCAGAATATAAATGGCACAGATACAAATGGTGAATACTGCTTGCCAAAAAGATGACCAGGAAACAAGTTTGTTTAATTGTCTTGCATGTCTTACCTGTCTCCTGCCCTGTCCATCTGCCATCTTCTAACTGCCGCGGCACTTTGATAAATTATGGCACTTAGATAAAGTATGCATAAATGCTATATACATAAATGCCCCCGCATAAATGCTGCCCCTTGACTATGTCTCAATATATAGGGACGTATCTGCTTAGATCTACACAGATTTAACTCGTTAGCAATCAATCACTAGGTTAAGACAACAGGAGACCATAAACTGCAGGAAAAAAAAACAGACTGGCAACTCTACATGGATCATAAAATTTTAAAGTAAGTGTGATGACCTTAAAGTATCATGGATTAAACAATGTAGAGGAGTGTTAAATATATACCAGTGAAAGGCTGCAGAGCATTGCATGGAGGAACAAGGCAGTTTTCAGGATGGATCACACATAGAAGTGAAAAATATATACCAGTGAATGGCTGCAGAGCATTGCATGGAGGAACAAGGCAGTTTTCTGGATAGATCACACATAGGAGTGAAAAATATATACCTGTAAGAAGAGAAGAAAGATGAATATTAGCAATGACATCTTCTAACTGCCGCGGCACTTTGATAAATTATGGCACTTCGATAAAGTATGCACAAATGCTATATGCATAAATGCCCCCTTATCCTCAGCCTCCACCACCACTATACCACCAGGGTGACCATGGTCCGTATTGCCAGCATTGCAAATTCCTCCGTCCTAATTTTTGCCAGCATTTGCTTGGAAGGCATAGGCAAAGACTATGGGAGACCCACTCCCCAATAATGGGAATAATGTTTTTAATATGCTGTACTGCATGGCTTTTGTAAGGGACATTAAAATCGTCTTGTTAAGATACTGCGACCTCCACCATTCTTCCAAGGGGCATTTAAACTGTCTTGTTAAGCTACTGCGACCTCCACGTCTCTTCCAAGGGGCATTAAAACAGTCTTGTTAAGCTACTGCGACCTCCACGTCTCTTCCAAGGGGCATTTAAACCGTCTTGTTAAGCTACAGCGACCTCCACGTCTCTTCCAAGGGGCATTAAAACCGTCTTGTTAAGCTACTGCAACCTCCACGTCTCTTCCAAGGGGCATTTAAACCGTCTTGTTAAGCTACTGCGACCTCCACCATTCTTCCAAGGTGCATTAAAACCGTCTTAAGCTACTGCGACCTCCACGTCTCTTCCAAGGGGCATTAAAACAGTCTTGTTAAGCTACTGCTACCTCCACGTCTCTTCCAAGGGGTATTAAAACCGTCTTGTTAAGCTACTGCAACCTCCACATCTCTTCCAAGGGGCATTAAAACCGTCTTGTTAAGCTACTGCGACCTCCACGTCTCTTCCAATGGGCATTAAAACTGTCTTGTTAAGCTACTGCAACCTCCCCGTCTCTTCCAAGGGGCATTAAAACTGTCTTGATAAGCTACTGCGACCTCCAACACTTCTCCAAGGGGCATTAAAACCGTCTTGTTAAGCTACTGCGACCTCCACCACTTTTCCCAGGGGCATTGATATTGTCTTTTTATTCCATTGTGACCTCCACGTCTCTTCCAAGGGGCATTAAAACCGTCTTGTTAAGCTACTGCGACCTCCACATCTCTTCCAAGGGGCATTAAAACCATCTTGTTAAGCTACTGCAACCTCCAACACTTCTCCAAGGGGCATTAAAACCGTCTTGTTAAGCTACTGCGACCTCCACGTCTCTTCCAAGGGGCATTTAAACCGTCTTGTTAAGCTACAGCGACCTCCACGTCTCTTCCAAGGGGCATTAAAACCGTCTTGTTAACCTACTGCAACCTCCACGTCTCTTCCAAGGGGCATTTAAACCATCTTGTTAAGCTACTGCGACCTCCACCATTCTTCCAAGGTGCATTAAAACCGTCTTAAGCTACTGCGACCTCCACGTCTCTTCCAAGGGGCATTAAAACCGTCTTGTTAAGCTACTGCTACCTCCACGTCTCTTCCAAGGGGTATTAAAACCGTCTTGTTAAGCTACTGCAACCTCCACGTCTCTTCCAAGGGGCATTAAAACCGTCTTGTTACGCCACTGCGACCTCCACGTCTCTTCCAATGGGCATTAAAACTGTCTTGTTAAGCTACTGCGACCTCCCCGTCTCTTCCAAGGGGCATTAAAACTGTCTTGTTAAGCTACTGCGACCTCCAACACTTCTCCAAGGGGCATTAAAACCGTCTTGTTAAGCTACTGCGACCTCCACCACTTTTCCCAGGGGCATTGATATTGTCTTTTTATTCCATTGTGACCTCCACGTCTCTTCCAAGGGGCATTAAAACCGTCTTGTTAAGCTACTGCGACCTCCACATCTCTTCCAAGGGGCATTAAAACCATCTTGTTAAGCTACTGCAACCTCCAACACTTCTCCAAGGGGCATTAAAACCGTCTTGTTAAGCTACTGCGACCTCCACGTCTCTTCCAAGGGGCATTAAAACCGTCTTGTTAAGCTACTGCGACCTCCACGTCTCTTCCAAGGGGCATTAAAACCATCTTGTTAAGCTACTGCGACCTCCACGTCTACTCCAAGAGGCATTAAAACTGTATGTTAAATCATTCTGAACTTCACAGCTCTTCCAAGGGGCATTGAAATATTGTTTTTAATTAACTCTAACCTCCATGACTCTTCCAACGGGCATTGCATTTCCTCCTAATTTTAGTCAGCTTTTGCTTTTCAATGCATTGGCGAACACTAAGGGAGACCCACTCCCCAATAATGGGTAGAAGTTTTTTAGTATGCTATAATCCACATCTGTTTCAAGGGCCATTGCAGTTCCTCATAATTTTTGGAAAGCCTTCCATTCACTGCTTAGGCCAACAGTGCACAGGAGACCCAGTTGCTATAAATGGAAAAAACGGTTTAGTTAAGGCCCTCTGACCTTCATGTCACTTCCAAGGAGCATTGGAGTGCTTCAAAATTTTTGGTAGGCATTGCACTCACTGTATGCCCTATAACTGTGTAGCCGAACCGCTCCTTTTGGTACAGAAACATATCCTACAAGACATGTGTGGTTGACTGGCCTGATATTGATGTGAATGGTCCCTGTTCCTCCTGCTCATTCTCCTTTGCCACCACCTCATCCATCATTCATCACCTGAAGCTTTGTTTTAATGGGAGTCTTAGAACTGGGATAGTAGCACGAAAACATCCAGCAATCCTCGGAGGATGTAGGATATGCGCCAAAACGCTGACCACCTCAGGCCTAGCCGCTACTACATACATGCGCTTGCATTCCAAGGAACAGAAAGCTAAGGAGATGGATGGCCTCATGATCATGAATAATTTACTCGTTGTGTAGGAGGCCGACCAGTGCTGCTGTCTACCTTTTGAACTTTGTGTTGAAGCCTGATGGACCCAGGACCCGCAATCCTCTATGTCTGGAGGACGTGTTGCATCCCAGTGTCCAACTGTGTCCCGGCTTCCACATTATTAACCCAGTGTGAAAGTGTGAGATGGACCATCCCTGGCCACATTCACTTGTCCACGTGTTTATGGTTAGGCTGTCCTTCAAATAGGGGTGGCTGGGGATCGTTTATGGACACCCGGCTACCCCCAGGCGGCTGGGGACCATGTGTGGACACCCGGCTGCGGGGCGGCTGGGGACCGAGTATGAACACCCGGCCGCCCCCTGGCGGCTGGGGACCGAGCGTGGACACCCGGCCGCCGGGCGGCTGGGGACTGAGTATGGATACCAGGCTGCCGACGCAGCCATGACGTGGTGGCCAGTTTCCGCCTCCACATGCCTAAAAGGCCCAATTTGAAGTGCAAACAAGCTAGCTGTATGGTATTGCAGCCTGGGGGTGGGTGGGCGGCAGGCTGCACACTTACGCTTGCATTCCAAGAAAACAAAGCAGATGCTAACTTCTATCATCATCATGCTCCTCACCTTGGCACTCTCAACTCCCCTGATGGAGAAGCCAGGGCCCACCGGAGGAGTCTGGTTCCCTGGTGGGCTCATCCAATGCTGCCCTAAAGTAGGCCAGGCTAAGAAAAGTGTGTGTGGGGAAGTTGACAGGAGAAATAGGGGTGGCTGGGGACCGTTTATGGACACCTGGCTGTCTCCAGGCAGCTGGGGACCGTGTGTGGACACACGGCCGCACGGCGGCTGGGGACTGAGCGTGGATACCAGGCCGCCGACGCAGCCATGATGTGGTGGCCAGATTCCACCTCCACATGCCTAAGAGGCCCAATTTGAAGTGCAAGCAAGCTAGCAGTATGGTATTGCAGCCTGGGGGTGCGTGGGTGGCAGGCTGCATACTTGCGCTTGCATTGCAAGGAATGGGGGAGGTACAATTGAACACTGCCCTGTGCAAGGACTTGCACGGGGATAGTTGCAAGTCTGCATCTTTTGATGCGGCAAGGATCCCTTCTGATGGGCACACTTTTAGGCAGTGACCTGGGTGTGAGAGATGCTTCCAGGGGTCTTCCCCATGCTGTCCCCATGTCTTTTCAGCACTGTATGCATGTGTCACACAGCACATGGCCAGATAAGATTGTAAAATGTTAAAATGACATTTCCCGGTGAATGCATTTGTCACGGTTGAAAGCAATACAAAAGTGCAAAAACGCATAAAAAATGCTACTTGTGAACATAGCCCAAGGTGTGGAGGAGTATTTTTGTTTTTGGTTATTTATTTTACCTCATACACAAGTCATTACCCTGGAAAGGAAGTTCCTTAACATATTTCACAGGAAAACCGTTTCAGTTTCGTTTTTGTATGTTTGTTTTATTGTGAGCCCGTAAAAGTGGCTTAATACCTCTGACCACGTTGTTGACAGCAGTGACCTGGGGGTCAGAAATGCTTCCTGGGGAGATGCCCATGCTGTCCCCATGTATTTTTAGCACTGTCACTATCGTTTTGGGCACTTTTTAGGCTTTCTACAGACTGCCGGGGGAGCTGCCGCAAAAATGCTCGCGTCTCCCATAGACTAACATTGGGCTCGTTGCTCGGGTCGAGCACCCGAGTATCACGGTGAGCTCAGCCCGAGCTTCGTGCACCCGAGCATTTTAGTGCTCGCTCAACACTAGTCATTATACAACATCCTCTTTCATCAGCACATGGACTGTATGAGTCTCCATGTGTCATTATACAACATCCTCTCACATCAGCACATGGACTGTATGGGGTCCATGGGCCACTATAGTGCACCCTCATCTCTCACACCTATGTACCTACTCTACTGTACAGACCTATCTCTGAGAGAATTGAGCATGCAGGCGTGTGTTTAGTATGGCATAATATAGCTATGTCTGCCAATCGTGCCAGCACTTGTCGGATGCAGCAGCTGGCAGCCTGTCAGAGTCACACATGTAGACCTGCTCTCTGAGAGATTGAAGTTTAATTAAATTAAGTGCTTTGCGTGGAGTAGCCGAGCTCTCCTCATTCCAGGGGTCATTTCATGAATAAGGCTCAGTATAACTCTAGTGCTGCCCACTCTGGCACCGGACCTGGGTGTCTCGCTCTCCGAGAATGCCTTAATTGGAATAGGCGCCAGCAGCCCTCCTGTGTGCAGGTGCCACTATTATGTGAACAGTTAACTCCAGTCCTTGTCTCTGTCAGCCCTGAGGTCTGTGTTTATGTAGTAACCATGGTAACATGACCTCCAGAACGAAGATGCGGAATTGTACAAATAAATGAGATCAGGCCGAGCGCTTTTTATTATCCCATGCCGATATCATGGTGCTTATCACTCATCTGCTATAATTCAGTTTTCTCAGACATTTTATTTTATCTAGCTCATTGTTTATTAGATCAGCTGTAAAAAATTGATATGTTTTCACATCTGTTCTTGACATCTCAGAGAATTGTAAAGTCGGCAAGATGTAGTAACATTAAGCATCTGTGTTGTGTGTTCACTATGTCCCATGTAACGCAGACCTTTCACCTAGCTTGCAAACCCACCGCAAGAGAGGCTGTGCCTATGAAAATGGCCCCTGAGGCTACGTTCCCACCATGAATTATTGGTGAATTTTTGATGTTGCAGATTTTCTGCACCCTTTTTACACCTATCATTTCAATTAGGCTACCTGCTTTATTTCATTGATGTTTTAGTGAGTTTTTTTTTACATGTGTTTTTATCTTATTTTTGATACTGCAGTTTTTGTCTGTTTTGTATGTCATGTTTTAATGAAAGCTACTTTGTTTTTGATACTTTCTGGTATTTGGCATTGACAAAACTTTATTAATACCGCAATTTGTGTGCCTTAGGCCACGCTCACATGTTGAGTATTTGTTCAGTTTTTTACCTCAGTATTTGTAAGCCAAAACCAGGAGTGGGTGATAAATACAGAAGTCGTGACGTGTTTCTATTATATGTTTCCTCTGATTGTTCCACTCCAGGTTTTGGCTTACATACACTGAGGTAAAAACCCACCAAATACGCAATGTGTACACAGCACCAAAAACTCACCAAAAACTCATCGTGGGCATACAGCCTCAGGCTAAGTTCCCAACATGAGTATTGAATGAGTTTTTGATGTTGCAGATTTTATGCAGTATTTCTACATCCATTAAATAAAATAGGTTACTTCTTCGAAAATACCGAAAACTTATCTTGGGAATGTAGCCTAGCTCAAGTTTTTTCATTGCTTTTTTTATTGCATTTTTTACTTGTTTTTTTCAGCTGCAGTTTTTGTCTCTTTTTGATATGACATGTTTTAACATCTTTCCGGCATGGCTACATTGCAATTTTTGCCTTTTTTGCTTTTTCCACATGTTCTTCCAAGAGCCATAACTTTTTCGATTTCCCAGCGACATAGCAATATGAGGCCTTTTTTTTGTGGGATGAGATGTAAATTTGAATGACTCCATTAATTTTATCTCGTGATGTACCGGAAAGCAGGAAAAAAAAAAATCCAAGTGCTGTGAAATTGTAAAAAGAAGTGCAATTCCACAATTGTTTTCTTTTCTTGTTTACCATGTTCACTATATGGTAAAAATATTCTGGCACTATGAAAAATTGAAAAAATGCTTGAAAAATTCAGTGAGTTCGCCTAAGTTTAAGGGACATCGTGCGCACATACTCTTGTATGGATTTTATGGCCTCCCAGACACAGTGCCACGTTAATCCATATTCTGTTTTTGGTTCTACAGTTAAAGAGGTTACAGTATTTTTGTATGAATTAATGTGCCATGTTCCTTCCGATGAAATATCTACAAATGGGACAATATCTAATTACACACAGTACCCAATGGAGCCTGAGTAGCCTCCCAAGTACCAAAAACCAATATATCTGATCTGCTTTCTTAAAAAGAAGGAGCCTCTAATGTTGTTTCCACCCAACCTGTTGCTCTACTTTTACTCTGTGACATGTTTACGGAGAAGGAAAATGTGTTAAATCTGTGTTCGAGGTCACACACATCGCCAGTTTAGAAGTGCTGAGACAGGTGAAGAGGTTTCAGACACTAATGGGAAGTATTGACAAAACTGACTTTCTTTTCTTCTTTTATTATCTTTAGGGCGGCTATTGGAGCACTCACAGCTCTCCTCAAATCAAGTAAGTTTATTTTTTCTCTGCCCTGGAAATGTTTGCACTACTTCAGTATAAGCCAGTTCCAAATGTTCAAAGCAATTATTAGGCTCTGAGACCTAGAAAGCATAGGATTCCACGTATTTATCTACGTACACCTCCCAGGATTAGCAGACTGGGGAGAAGAAGGTGGGATGCTCAGTAGCTTTTTATGTATATTGGGGACATATAACCAGTTTCTATGAAGCTAAAACAAGAAGAACTGTGATTTTGCACGCCATTCTTAATGACGGCAGTACTGGGGTAAGATGCGTCTAATTCATTTAGAAGTGCACACCTCTTGAATGAAAAAGGTGTATCTTATAACTTCTGTGCACCTTCATCCCAAATCTTATTGCAGTCAGAGACAGGAGAACATTTCTGGTATAACTTAGTGTCATACATTATGATGAATTCCACTCATTTTGGGAGACCTATGCAGGACTGGTGTGAAAATTACAACATTTTGTGTCATTTCAAAGTTTTTTTTTTATCTCAGAATTGATATAAATAAATGAATCGGATCCACATATTTACATAAAAGAAAATCTCCATAGAATTTTCTTACCTAGTCCTTTCTTATTATAAACCCACTCGAACAAAGAAAGAATTTCTTATATGCTGTAAGATCTCAGTTTGATTGATATTATGTTTGTTCTATGGCTTGAACAATAATAAGATTTTCCTATAATGCTCTGTATCACATTTAATGTCTACCCCTTATATTAGATGACACTGTTAATGAAAACTGACCTGTATCATGAAGTGCAACAGCAAACCACCATCCAGTATGCATGGCCGACAGTTAACGTCATGTCATACTGCTTCCCACTTTATTGAAAACCCCTCTGAAAATGAAAACGTAAGGGCAAGCCAATTACCTAATCACATTGAATTTTGCTCCTTGTGCACCCAGCAAACGATTGATTTGAACACAGAGCGCTGCCGCCAGGCAGATGTTTCCCCTGAAGGTGCCGTATTGTAGTATTATGTGGTTTCTATTCAAATGAAAGACTAACTATGCCACACATGGATGACTTCAGTTTTCCAGAACTTTGTCCCAGAGAGGCTTTCTGTTATGTCACTGAAGGTGGTTCTCTGTAGGCTTTCTCTACCCCACACCTCCAATTGATGTCTGTAACCTTTTATGGGTCTATTTCATTAAAGACAATCTGTCACCAGGTTTTTGCTACCTCATCTGAGAGCAGCATGATGTAGACAAAGAGAACCTGAGTTGCTGGGCTCATCCAGGGTCAGAGATTTGAATTTAGGCAGCATTCACAGTGAATGATGTCCGCTGGGCAGCTCCCCTCTGACTTCTTTCCACTCATCTTTTTTTAATATTGTTGATCTCTTACTATATGCAAATAAGAAAAGACCATGTAGAGATGGAGAGACTGAGCTTCTTTCTGTGTTCAGCTTTTTCAAACTCTTTAAAACATGGTAGCATTTTAGACTAAAACAAAGTAAGAGGTTTTAGTAAAGACACAAGCTCTGTTCTCCTTTCTCACTGATCTTCACTGCCAAAACACTATCATAGTTACAAGTGGGAGAGGAGAGCAAGGTTGTGTGTCATTACAGTATAAACACCTTCTGCAGCTCTCATCTCTCATCACTGTCAACTCTAAACTGCGTTCACCTACCCCCACACTAACTGTTGTGAAATGAGAGCTGCAAGATATGTTTGTAATGATGAATAACTCAGCTCTACTCCCATTTCCCTACACATCTGTGTTAAAAGGAAAGCTACAGAGATGTCTATAATGATACACAGCTCGACTCTACTCCCTCTCCCCATACTGACTGCTGTGTGAAGTCAGCAGCAATTGGTGCTTGTAATGTCACAGCCCTGCTCTTCTCCTGTGTGTCATTACATTACAAGGGCTGTGTGTCATTACATGTCTTTCCATATAGCACAAAAAACAGGACTGGCCTTCTCTGATGGGGGTGTTCTTTTTCCCCCTGCATGATGCCTCCTACTTATGATTGAGCTACGTAATACAGGGGACAAAAAATACACCCCCAGAGAAGAATATTTGCTTATGCCCCCTTGCTCTTAGAGTAATTAGAATTTAACTTTGCAAGCTAATATGTCAGAAACGAAAATGTAAAATAAAAAAATGAAATGCTTTTATTTAGCTCTGCAGCCACTATTCCATTGTGTGCGATTTTACAGAGCCAGCCTTTGTTTGGTTGGTGCCCTATGCCATACATTTTATTTACATCTTACTAATGTTGTACCAGATAATGTTCAAATAATTTATTTTTGCAGTGTACAAAAAAGCATACCTAAATAGTACTAATAAACTAGGAAATGCGGCTTCAGCTTCATTTCCATATGTATATGCCCCAAGTATGCAGTGGAAGAGTGCAAGCTCTTGGAGTCCAGGCCAACTGGGCATGTGGTGCTCCCTTCAATAGAGATGAATGATGCTCCTTCAGCGATGTTATGGGTTACATACCCTTTTAAGCTGATCCTATTATTCTAACATTACAGAACAGATGTACTCATGTTCAGCATTTATCCACCAGAGATTAGATTCTCTAATAAGGTGCCCCAAAAGTCTGCTATAAGACAGTCCAATTTGGAGCTGGAACATAAATAACCCAATAGATCCAAATGTGTATATAATTATTATGTTAAAGTTTTCTATGGCATTCAAAAGTGATAAATGATTTTTATAGATGGGAAGTGGGTGCAAAAAAATGAGTCTGATACTGCATATACTACCACTTTATTCTAGACCCATATTTAAAGACAACCTGTCACCTGATTCATGCTGCCCAAATCACTGTCAACAAGAATCAAAAAGTTACAGCGGGAACCATTGATGGTTTAAAAAATGGCTTTAACGCTTTTTAGAGAAATATAACATAAATAATTACACTACCGTTCAAAAGTTTGGGGTCACCCAGACAATTTTGTGTTTTCCATGAAAACTCATACTTTTATTCATCAAATGAGTTGCAAAATGATTACAAAATATAGTCCAGACATTGACAAGGTTAGAAATAATGATTTTTATTAGAAAGAATAATTTTCACCTTCAAACTTTGCTTTTGTCAAAGAATGCTCCCTTTGCCGCAATTAGAGCATTACAGAACTTTGGCATTCTAGCTGTTAATTTGCTGAGGAAATCTTGAGAAATTTCACCCCATGCTTCCTGAAGCTCCTTTCACAAGTTGGATTGGCTTGATGGGCACTTTTTGCGTACCATACTGTCAAGCTGCTCCCACAACAGCTCAATGGGGTTGAGATCTGGTGACTGCTCTGGCCACTCCATTACAGATAGAATACCAGCTGCCTGCTTCTTCCCTAAATAGTTTATTCATAATTTGGAGGTGTGGTTTGGGTCATTGTCCTGTTGTAGGATAAAATTGGCTCCAATCAAGCGCTGTCCACAGGGTATGACATGGCATTGCAAAATGGAGTGATAGTCTTTTTTATTCAAAATCCCATTTACCTTGTACAAATCTCCCACTTTACCAGCACCAAAGAAACCCCAGACCATCACATTACCTCCACCATGCTTGACAGATGGCGTCAGGCACTCTTCCAGCATCTTTTCAGTTGTTCTGCGTCTCACAAATGTTCTTCTGTGTGGTCCAAACACCTCAAACTTTGATTCATTTGTCCATAAAACTTTTTTCCAATCTTCCTCTGTCCAATGTCTATGTTTTTTTGCCCATATTAATCTTCTCCTTTTATTAGCCAGTCTCAGATATGGCTTTTTCTTTGCCACTTTGCCCTGAAGGCCAGCATCCTGGAGTCACCTCTTCACTGTAGACGTTGACACTGGAGTTTTGCGTGTACTATTTAATGAAGCTGCCAGTTGAGGAGCTGTGAGGCGTCAATTTCTCAAACTAGAGACTCTAATGTACTTGTCTTGTTGCTCAGTTGTGCAGTGGGGCCTCCCACTTCTCTTTCTCCTCTGGTTAGAGCCTGTTTGTGCTCTCCTCTGAAGGGAGTAGTACACACCGTTGTAGGAAATCTTCAGTTTCTTGGCAATCTCTCGCATGGAATAGCCTTCATTTCTAAGAACAAGAATAGACTGTCGAGTTTCACATGAAAGTTCTCTTTTTCTGGCAATTTTGAGAGTTTCATAGAACAAACAAATGTAATGCTCCATATTCTCAACTAGCTCAAAGGAAGGTCAATTTTATAGCTTTTCAAATCAGCCAAACTGTTTTCAGCTGGGCTAACATACTTGTGCAAGGGTTTTCTAGGGTTTTCTAAACATCCATTAGCCTTCTTACACAGTTAGCAAACAGAATGTACCATTAAAACACTGGAGTGGTGGTTGTTGGAAATGGGCCTCCATACACCTATGTAGAGATACTGCAATAAAAATAAGACGTTTACAGCTAGAATAGTCATTTACCTCATTAACAATGTACACTCCCTGACAGAAGTTATGTCGCTTATCCATATTATGTAAATAAAAGCTTATAACTTGATGTTAAATTCATCCATTGGTTTTATAAATTACTCTTTTGAAAGCTAAAACCCTCCTAAATTTGGTTTAGGTTAAGAAAATAAATTGGCATCAATGCTGAAATATTGATCATTTAATGAACACAGAATGGTCAGATTTTGGCAAGACAAAAGTTTTGTCGCCCACAGAAAGTAATGTGTTATTCAAACAAATAATTATCTTAAAATACAAATATATGTTGCATAACATTGGTGAATGAAGTTGTGGCGCTATTAGAGTCATATTTAAAATTTTGTGTAACTTCCATAAGCTTGAAGGACTGCATCCATGCGGTTCAACAATGATTCATACAATTTATTAATGAAGTCATCAGGAATAGCAAAGAATGCAGTCTTACATGCCTCCCAGAGTTCATCTAGATTCTTTGGTTTTGTCTTCCAAGCTTCCTCTTTCATCCTACCCCAAACATGCTCAATGATGTTCATGTCTGGTGACTGGGCTGGCCAGTCCTTGAGCACATTGATCTTTTTTGCCTGGAGGAACTTTGTTGTAGAGATGGATGTATGAGACGGAGCACCATCCTGCTGCAGAATTTGACCCCTTTTATGATTTGGAATGTAAGAGGTAGCTAATGATTCTTGATATTTTAGGCTATTGATATTGCCTTCCACCTTGCAAATATTTCGCACACTCCCATACTGAATGTAACCCCAGACCATGATCTTTCCACCACCAAATGTAACTGTTTTCTGGGTGTATTTTGGATCCATACGGGCTCCAGTAGGTCTCCTTCAGTATTTGCGGTGGCTGTGGTGTAATTCTACTGAAGATTCATCAGAGAAATCCACCTTCTGCCACTTTTCCAGCTTCCATCTATTTAGCAGGCTGTGGAACTTTGCAAATGCCACATGGTTTTTTATTTGCCTTTTGTTTAGTGCTAGCTTCTGGGCACTGATTCGTCCATGGAGGCCATTTTGAGACAGAATCCTACAAACTGTTCTAGTTGACACAGGGACTTGAGGTGACCAGGCCTGTTGGAGCTCTGCTGCAGTGGAAGAGGGGCTTGCTTTGGATTTTCTAACCAATAAACCTTCCTCCTGAGCAGTTGTCTTGCGGGGTCTGCTGGACCTGGGCTTGTCAAAGCTTTTATTTGCATAACATGGATAAGCGACATAACTTCTGTCAGGGAGTGTATAGAGTGTATTTCTGATTTATTTAATGTTAGCTTTATTGAAAAAAAATGTGCTTTTCTTTAAAAAATAATGACATTTCTAAATGACCCTAAACTTTTGAATGGTAGTTTATGTAAACATGTAAAGTTCTTTTCCCTGCCTTTGGTCTCTGACCTTCAAACTACATTTTCTTTAAAATGCCGGGATGTTTCGGTGAAATATATACCTGGCTGAATTCATGCAGCCAGACTGATTCATGCTGCTCATGGTTTGGGCAGCATGAATCAAGTGATGTGTTCCCTCTAAAAACACATTTTGACAACAGATTATCACATTTTATGCATTCAGTTCCTCCTATAACAAAGGTAGGAACTGTTCCCTCAATTAGAGATGGAAAAAGCAGTGCTACTAAACTGCTCACCAAATGCTGTGTATTACAGACTTACTATGTATAGCTAGTGTCACTTCCCTTTAAAGTATGACATCTATGACTCTCTTCTTGCAGTATTTTTAAAACAGTCTCACTTCTATTCGTAATTGACTACTTTTCCTGTAGTGACCATTATAATGATTTTATTTTTTCAGCCTGTGAATGTACAGACCTTTTCCCAGAAGTGCAATCATTCCTTTAATGTCTCTATTTAGTCTCCCTTTTCATCTAGGACTTATTGATTTTTACCTTCTACCACTGAACATGATGGATGAATGAAAACATATTTTCCTGTTTATTAAAGAGAATAAGTTTTAAAAAAAAAGTTTTCTACTGCATTTAATGATAGGTTAATTTACATCTAAAGACCACAGTGCACATAAAAAGAACAATCTTAAATTACCTAAATACTTTAATATCCTTTCAGGCTGCATGCCCACTATGCGTTTTTGAAGCGTTTTTGCCGCAGAATTTCCGCAGCGAAATGCTTAAAAAATGCTTGGTAATACGTGCCCCATGTGCCCCAATGATAATCCCCATGTGTTGTGCACATGCTGCGGATGTTTCCGCTGCGGATTATCATTGCGGAAAGATCCGCAAAAATAATGGACATGCTGCGGAAACGCGGCGTAATTGCCACCATTGACTTGAATTGAATCACATAATATCCGCATGACTACATGAGCACATGCGAATATTAAGCAATTCAATGTGCGGGTGGTACCTGGGTCTGGAGAAGAGGAGACTCTCCTCCAGACCCGGGTACCATAGTACCTGTTAAATAAAAGAATTTTAAATAAAAAATAAACATTATACTCACCTTCTGATGGCCCGCGGCCTTCTCTCCGATGCGTCCTGGCTCCCCGGTGGCTCACGATGGTGTAAAAGGACCTTCCATGACGTCATTTAGTCTTGTGACAGGTCACGCAACCAAGGTCCCAGAGTCTGGAGGAAAAGTGGAGAGGCCACAATCCAAGCTGCTTGAGGTCTAGTGTGAAGTTTCCACAATCATTGATGGTTTGGGGAGCCATGTCATCTGCTGGTGTAGGTCCACTGTGTTTTATCAAGACCAAAGTCAGCGCAGCCGTCTACCAGGAAATTTTACAGCACTTCATGCTTCCCTCTGCCGACAAGCTTTTTGGAGATGGAAATTTCATTATCCAGCAGGACTTGGCACCTGTCCACACTGCCAAAAGTACCAATACCTGGTTTAAAAACAACAGTATCACTGTGCTTGATTGGCCAGCAAACTCACCCAACCTTAACCCCATAGAGAATCTATGGTGTATTGTCAAGAGGAAGAAGAGAGACACCAGACCCAACAATGCAGACAAGCAGAAGGCTGCTATCAAAGCAACCTGGACTTCCATAACACCTCAGCAGTACCACAGGCTGATCACCTCCATGCCACGCACATTGATGCAGTAATTGATGCAAAAGGAGCCCCGACCAAGTATAGAGTGCATTTACTGAACATACATTTCAGTAGGCCAACATTTTGGATTTTAGAACCAGTATTCTAATTTAGTGAGATAATAACTTTTGTGTTTTCATTGGCTGTAAGCTATAATCATCAACATTAACAGAAATAAACACTTGAAATAGATCACTCTGTTTGTAATGACTCTATATAATATATGAGTTTCACTTTTTGTATTGAAGAACTGAAGTAAATTAACTTTTTGATGATATTCTAATTTTGTGAGAAGCACCTGTATGTACTGTAAATTTCTGGTTTCAACTGTATAAACTATAAATGTAGGTGTGTGAATGGATATATGTATATATGTGTGTAACAACATTTAGGAATGTGAGTGTGAGTACTTTTTTGTGTGCGCGTCACAGTGTGTATAAATGTTTGTTAGTGTGTGCATGTGTGAAAGTATATATACATGGGTGCTCACAGAGTGTGTATGTGTGTGGCTGTATCTATATTCTGTATGTACAGTATGTACTGATATTTCTGTGTTGCAGTGCGTGAGTATGTGTGTGTGTTTGTTTCACAATTTGTATGTATTTGTATGTGCACATATTCATGCCCTATGCAAGTGTTTACTTGTCAATGTTAATGGATGTGAACCGATTTTAAAATTTCTGTCTAGACCTCTGAGGAACCGTATTGGTGCCGATATATTTGCTTCTTTAAAGTAAGTTATTTTTCCCCGCAAAGTATTAAACATAATAGAAATTACAAGGCATCAAAAGCTTCTTTTTTTTTTACTATTCATTCACAAGGGAAATTTTGCATCACTCATCTAATAGAACATGGCATTAGAGATGAGCAAACCCAAACTTAAAGTTTGTGGTTCGTACCAGACAGTTAGTGTCTGATGCTAAACATCGAACATGGACTACTCTCAGAAGTCCATTGCAATGTTCGGAGGAGAGAGAGAGAGGATTTTCCAGCTTAAAAGTTTGAGTCCCCATTGTTTTCCATGGGGTTCTGGTTCTGATGCAAGGTCGGTTAAAGTTCTTGTACCCGAACCGAACTTTGAAATAAAGTTCGGGTCGGGTTTTAGAAGCCGAACTTCCATGTGTCCGCTCATCCCTACATGGCATGTTTTTTTTTTTTTTCCATAGGAATAAACCTGCAGAACATTAGTGCCACATTATGACAAACCTGAAAACTCGAGAAATTGTATGAAGCGATGATACAATTACAAATTATTAAATGATTTAGATGAACATAGAAAAAGAAGTAAAACTTTATTGGGAGGGAAAGAGCCCTAATGAGGACAACACATGCTATCAAAAGTCTTTGTATGACCCTTTAAAGAGTGGGTTGGCCCTATAAATATATTTATGTTTTTTGGATTAAACATTGACTTACAGGTCAGTTACCTATGGTTGGAACTTTAGAGATATTTTTTTCCTTATGGAGGAAATTTTGCATACTTTTTTAAGAGGGTTCAATGTCTTGCGGGCATAAAACATAATTCCCAATTGTAGATTTCCACAATACACCATAAATTCTTAAAGTAAAAAAAAAATAAAATTATAGCACGCTAGGCCGCATCATAATTTTCCCAGGTCTATTATTAGCATAAATCCATGCAAATGATAGAAAACAGGCCTGAGGAGAAAAGGTTAATGCAAACATCTGCACCATTTATTGTGCATGTACTAATTTGCAAATTACTTTGTAATGAAAATATCCCCAATTCATAAATTTCATGTCATGAGAATGAATGCAGCCCATTGCTCAGTGTATGCCATTATTATCTAGGTCCTGCCATTAAAATAGAAGTTCGGTCATCATTCATTCACATGTTGCCTTTATCTAATTACCTCTGTTTAGCTGATATCAGGAGCTCGTCATAATTTCATTTTTTATAGAGAGACACCATTTAGAAATACTGTTGTTCCAGAAGGGAAAGAGCTTGTCTTCAGCGCCAAGAAATGATGAACGTTACTACCCAAATGGATTCTTGATTTGGCTTCTGAAAGGACATATTTGCCTGACAGAAAATCTATACAGGAGACTTTTACAATAACCGGTACCTAAATGGTTTTCTGAACATTTATCGGAAGATAAACTCTAAGCTAAGGTCACTTAAAGATTACTCATGCCAGGAGCAATGGTCCCTCTGTGCTGAGGAAACTGGATGGAAATAGTTAAAAGTTTAAAGCGTACCTCCAGATTATTTGATTATAGTACAGGACTGTGCTGCATAATAATTTTTCTAGATAACTCTATTAGCGATTTTTGATGAGAACCTGCAGTACAAACCACCCGAAGTATATGCTGTGGGCTATACAAAACTACGCAGTGCCCTCCGAGTGCGGTCCGATGTTTTCTATGGACCCATAGACTTGTATTGCAGATTTTGATCCACCACTCATATAAAAATCGGACATAGCAACAATTTTTTCCTTGGACCACTTGGTTTGAGGAGAAAATTGGACACATGCACAGCCCCATAGAATAACATGGGTACAAGTTCTATTCGTTAAAACCACGAATAGCACTCATCCAAGTTCAGCAGTCTTGTGCATGAGCCCATATAGTGATTAAGAAAAATTATTATACTGCAGAGTCCCGCACTATAATCAGTTTTTTGTGAAGCTGAAGGTACACTTTAATCATATGATGGAAGAGTCGTAGTCAGGTTTTTGCAACTTTCCTTCATAAAATTGATATTATTGGATATGAAATTATTACTATAGTTTAATTTAAAATGTAATATATTTTAATGACCTTCTCAGCAACCTATGGTAGAATTGTCACTTTGTTATTGATGGAAAGTAATAGAAGGGGGACCGTTTCTCACCAGTTGTTTAGAATCTGATACAATGCAGACAATCAATATGGCTGCACTTCTTGTTCTTACTTTCATAAGAATGGCTGCTGCTGCAAAAAATAAATAAAAAAATTTGGGTACATTTATGAATTGTCGATAAGCAACACTGTTTACGTGGCAAATAACAACCAATCACAGTACAGTTTTACATTTTTCTAGAGCTTTCAACTATTGGTCAATTGCTCTTATACTGTATGACAATTTTACCTTTGTAGGCCTCATTCACATGTCAGTGTTTAAACACGAGCGTGAAAAAATTATACCGGTGTCATCAGTATTTTGCATCAGTGTGTCCATTTTTACCATCACTGTGTCGTCATTATTTGGTCAGTGTGCTCATTTTTACCATTACAGTGCCATCAGTGTCTGGTCCTTGTATCCATGCTTACCATCAGTGCCATCAGCGTTTTTTACAGATGGATAAATAAATAAATTACAAAGCTTTTAATATCCTTTGCAATGTTAAATACAGACACCATCTGTGTGTCACGTTTTTCACGGACCCATAGACTTGTATTGGCCCTTGTCATTCGTGACACCGGAAAAAAATGGACATGTCTACATGAGATTTGTGCGGACACACGGTACATGTAAAGACACGTGAATAGCCCCATTGGATTCTAATGGGTAAGTGTTGTATCCATGAAAAAAATGGATAGTATGTGCAACACAGATGTCTGAATGAGGCCTAAGCTTTTTAATGAAGAAATGTAAGGCTTGTTTGTACAGGGTTGTGAAAAAGTTAGGTCAAGTTTTTTTATATATTTACAGCTATTAGTGTTGAGCAAGTATGTTCTGTCCGAGTATGCTCGGGCGAGCTCCAAGTATTTACAGCTGCTCGGTGATAAGGTTGAATCGCCCCCGTGTGCATGATTTGCAACTGTTTGACAGCTTTATTACATGTGAGGAATGTGTAAGAAATAGATATTCCTCCCATGTAATAAAACTGTCAAACAGTCGCAAATCATGCACACGGGAGCGATTCAACCATATCACCGAGCAGCTATAAATACTCGGAGCTCAGCCCGAGCATACTCGGCGAAAGGGTTAACAGAACATACTCGCTCAACACTAACAGCTATCCAAGGTACTAATAATGTAGATGTGGATGAGTCATTTTGCAACATTCTGTTTGGGTTGGAGAGGTAATAGTATGTTGGGTGGCAAGCCACTGTAGAGGGAATTAGTAGATGTCATATCCAAAATATAAGTTATGTGTTCTAGCATTTTAGGTTTGATAGAGAAGATACAAGGGCCACATTGTTGAAATAGTGCTGTGGTCCCTTCAGTCTCAATATCAGTAGTAGCTTCAAAGGTCAGGTTCCTATCAATCATTAAGAGGTGACTTATCCTAGCAATATGCCATCACTTGGGGCATCACTTGGGGAGATGAGAATATATCTTTACGGAGAACCTATTTTCAAGTTTTTTTTTCTTCAAATGGCTACGTCTCATTCAGTATTTCTATATTTGTATTTATTATGACAATTAAGGGTGTACCCCTTACCTTACCCTTATCAGTACTTTAAGGTTGGTGATTTGTACGCCAATCCTAATTGTAAGCATGCAGAAATGAGATGGGCCAAATTTATTAAGTGACGCACAACACATAGTGAATTCAGCAAATCTTATCAGTGGTGTGCGCCTCTGTGCAATGACTGGAGTAAGGCCACGTGCACACATTGAGTATTCGGTGGGTTTTTTACCTCAGTATGTGTAAGCTAAAACCAAGAGTGGAACAATCAGAGGAAAAGTATAATAGAAACATGTCACCACTTCTGTATTTTTCACCCACTCCTGGTTTTGGCTTACTATACTGTGAGGCAGTGTCGAGGATAGTATACGAGGGACGGTATATCTCCCCCAGAATGTGTACAGAGACCTATTAAATCCATTGAAGTGCATTGCAGTCACAGACACAGCTGCGGCTGCAGTGCAGGAATGAAGGTGAGCATTGACCTGGTCAGGCTATCTGGCTAAGGCAGATTAGTAAAACCCGGCAGGGCCTTCATTTCTTGGAGGAGGCTACAGGAAGGCAGTGGGACGGCCTCCTCCCTCCAACCCGGGTTTTCCAGTGGTTCTTGCCACAGGTCCTTTAAAAAACCCTGCATTAAGGATTAGTGTTGTTCAGTGTTGGGACCTGCTAGGAACATAGCAGGAAAGCTTGGCGGCCTGTGTGTAGCTGAACCTACGCCTGGGAAGGCTCTGCATCCATCAGGCTCTGAGCGGCCGGCGCGGCCGTTGCCCACGGCAACCGTTGTTATGGACTTATGTTAACCCAGCTACGAACCGGAGGACTTTCTGTTTTACCCATGAGTGCTGAATAAAAGCTGCTTATGTTGGACTTGCTTGGGTCACTGCTTCAGTTACTGCACGGTGTGAACACCGCCGCCTTACAATACGGAGATAAAAAACTCAAATAGTCAACATGTGCATGTGGGCTTAGACTTATGGCTTAAGAAACACCACCACTTTTGATGAATTTGACAGGCAGATATAGCCACATCCTGTTCCAGCCCGGTTCCTTCACAGCTTCACAATTTTATTAGTGCTGCCCAAAAATTGGCAAGAAAATTCCAAAAGTCACATTTATTTGCACAACTCTGTGATCTGTAAAAATGTTGAGACTTTTCAGTGTTTTACTCCAGAAATGGCATAAACACTTTTGTGAATCGAGGCCTGAAGATTTTTGCAGAGTTTTTGTAGTGGAAACTCTACAAAATCCTCCTCTAGAACTCAAAACTCCTAAACCCTTCATTGTCTACTCCAAAAACTCAGTAAAAAAGCTAATTGTGAACACACTCTTAGGCTATGTGCCCACGTTTGCGGAAATGAAGCATATTTTTTACGCTTCTCCCTTGCAGGAAAAACGCATGCGGATTTTACATGCGTTTTTCCTGCCAGGTAGAAGCGTTTGTGAAGAGTTCTTCACTTGCATTTCAGCATGCGGGTTATCAAGCGCTTTTCCAAGCGATTTTAGCATCACTTGGAAAAGTGCTTGACAACTTGTTCACACTATATAAATCCATGCAACCAGCATGGATTTATAGTAGTGTGACCAAGTTAGTTAAAAAAAAGAATAAGAATGGAGAAAAATAAAAAAAAATAAAGTATATACTCGCCTTCCGATGTCATCCCGGTGTTTTGTCTGCTCCGTCCAGTGCCTTGCACTGCTTGCAGTGGTGTGAAGGACCTGCGGTGACGTCATTGAGCCATGTGATGGATCACATGACTCAGTGACGTCATGGCAGGTCCTTCACATCAACGCGAACATTGCAAGACACTGGACGGAGCAGACAAAACACCGGGAAGATATCGGAAGGTGAGTATATACTTTATTTTTTATTTTAAATTCTTTTTTTTACAGTTTCTATGGTGCCTGGGTCTGGATGAGAGTCTTCTCTCCTCCAGACTTGGGTACCATCCGCACATTGAACCGTGTGATATCAGCATGTGCAAATGCAGTGATGCGGATGTCACGCGGTCCAATGCAAGTCAATGGCGGCGATTACCCTGCGTGTCCGCAAAATTAATGGACATGCTGCGGAATTTTGAGCGCCGCATAAATGCTGTGGAAAAATCCGCGGCATGGGCCTTGACATTGCGGCTTGTCATTGGGGACCATGGGGGGCGGATTACCAAGCGTTTATGCTGCGGAAATTCCGCAGCATAAACTCTTGTAAAACGCTACGTGGGCACACAGCCTTAGGCCAAATGCACACATTGAGTATTTGGTGAGTTTTTTTACCTCAGTATTTGTAACACAAGATCAGGAGTGGAACAATCACCAAGTCACCACTTCTGTATTCATCACCCTGTGCCCTATTTGACTTACATATACTGAGGTAAAATACTGACCAAATACTGAAAATGTGATGCCAAGGTTTTCCTAGGTGAAGTTTATTCAAAGAAAAGCCAGGGGTCTTATTCCTGAGGCAGCTTCGCTGGTGGGTTTGCCGTCATACTTGCAGCGGCTCTGTAATAATGTCCCCTATCCCGGACCCCTTCCTGTAATAATGTCCTCCATTCTGAGCCCCTTATTGGTATAATATAATAATATCCTCCATTCTTCCACTCTTCTCCACCTCATTAAAATAAAAATAAATGATTTTTCTGCTGCTTCCACGATGTGCAGCGTCCTGTTCCATAGCTAGAGTAGAGGCCAGCAGATGACTTCAGCGTACCAGCCAAGGGAAGTGCATGATATTTTTGACATGCACGCCGATGTCAGCTGACAGCCTCTTATTTTATCCTTTAATTGGATGGCGGCGTGTATTACAGTGCAGGGAGCCGGCAAATCTCTGCGCCGCAATACATTTCAGCTGAATGTGCATCCTTGGACACCTATCCAGCTGAAATAGGCCCTGGCTTCAGCAGGACCCCCTCCTGATTGGGCTGTTACGTCCCTGTTTCTGAACCCTGAGGCAGTTAAAACAGGTAAAAGAAAGAATGAACCTGTGCACAGCAATGTCACTTTTTTTTCATTGCTGTGCATTATGTTCATTTTGTGGAGGTTTTTATGTGCCTTTTCAGGTGGGTTCCAGGCAACATCTGCATGTAAAAGACGTTGCATAAACATACCCTTGGGCCACGTGCACATGTTGAGTATTTGATGAGGTTTTTACCTCAGTATTTGTGAGCCAAAACTAGAAGTGTGTGTTAAATACAGAAGTGGTGACGTGTTTCTATTATACTTTTCCTTTAATTGTTTCACTCCTGGTTTTGGCTTGCAAATACGGAGGTATAAAACTTAACAAATACTCAACATGTGTACGTGGCCTTAGGCTATGTGCACACTGAGGTTTTTTGAGGAGTTTTCTCTGAGCGAGTATGCTAGAAAAAATGCCTGAAAAATTGCCTAAAAAATGCTTGAAAATCTCTGTTCATTTCTATTATAGAACCACTTTGCTGTTCATATGTTCTGCCTTTTGGCTGAAAAAAAATGCTTTAGGAAGAAAAAATCTTCCAAAATGCTTCAAAAACTTTTCAAAACCATTAAAGGAAATGCTTCAGGACACAAAAAACGCGTTCAAAAATTCATCAACGAAGGACCATTTCCTGAAGTCGTTTGCACTAGAAAACTCACCAGTTTTGACTGCCTCGAAAAACATCTGTGTGCACATAGCCTAAAAGACCAAGAATGACATTTCTATGCAGCGCTGTATTTTGTCGAGAGATTAAGTCCTCATCCAGACTTCAGTAATGTGGCACCCCAGGGGTCTGGTTTCCACAGTAATGTAATGTTATGTCTGAGAGCAGGTGGGAGGTCCTTTGGTCAGGGATCCTGTGCATGCTACACCTCCTGCCCAGTCTTGGGAGGGGAAGAACTTCCCCTATATAAACCCGGGGCAGAGGCAGGGTTAGGAGTAGAGAAGAAGTAGAGACGAGAAACAGTCATAGGAAGAAACAGCAGAAGCTCAGTGGGAGCAATACTACTACGAGTCAGGGGCTGGCAGCTGCAGAGCTCGCCCTGACTGAGAAGCTTTCTTACCGGACCCGGCGTCCGAGGCTGTGGGGACTAACTCTTACCCAGCAGCAGAAGCCGACCGGCAGGGGATTTCAGGTCCCCAGGCCCAGAAACCCGAAGGCACGGTCACACGCGTGGGACCAGCAGCGCCATCGTGGAGCGGAAGCCATAGAAGGCCCCGAGTCACCGGCCATACGGGTGAGCACCACACGGTACACTCAGGGACGTGGGCTACTTATATCCGCTTCTAGCAAGGTAGCCAGAAGAGTACAGTCAGTTTGGGAGGCCTACAACTCCGCCTGGCCAGGGGAGATCCCATCTGCTCAAGGACTGACCAGGCCCCGTTCACTAGCAAGTACTCCGGGAGGGTCTATCGTTGTTACCAGTAAAGACCCTGAATTACACCGCACCGTCTCTGAGTGGTTCCTGCTACCCCCATCTTCCACGTCGGTTGCCCTGAGGCCATACCCCTCCCGTTGGGGGTTATACTATCACGCTGCACAATTCTACATCGGCCTCAGCGGTCTGCCCTGCAGCGGCAGCTCCATAGCTGCAAATCAACGGGTGGCGTAGTCGACACTCAAATAACACCTATCAAGACTGCCACACACTGAGTTTGACTCCCTGGGCACGGACCGGGTCCCCGCCACTCGGAGACTACAACCCTCATCTGATCCGGTTCCGGGTAAGCCCCCGAGCGCGAGACGCTGCGCGACACAGCAGGCCCAGAGGCGCGTCAACTTTGGCGTAGTCGGCAGGATTTCGTGCCCGCAACCACCGGGTACTGCGTGCCTGAAAAAGAGACTTTCAAACTCACCTGTGGTGAAGATTCCCGCCATCCGGCGCCATCTTCAGCCTTCTTCCCGCCATCCGTGGAGTTTTCCCGCCGTTGGACGCCATCTTGAGGACGCCGCGCGGGAAGAAGAGGGACGTGGACTCCGAAAAGCCCCGCCTCACGTCCGGACGTTGCGTAAGGTCCTGGAAGGAGCCCAGCAGACGCCGACGTCACCGGAGCGCGACGGAAGGTCCTCAACCCTGACAATCCACTGCGGAGCCGCGGCCTACGGAAGAGGATCATCGCAAGGTAGGCCACGGTCCACTAGGGGGGAGAAGGATGTCGGATACGGAGGAGAGCTTCACCGCTTCAACCCCCGCCAGCGCCACCGCTGTCGCGGTCATGCCTTTCACCATGCCCTATATCCCGGGGGCAGCCTGGCTACCCCAGTACTCAGGGGAGTCACATACCCTGCAGGACTTTAGAGAAAGGCTGGATAGCCTCTTCCAGGTGTACCCCCTCACAGAAGAGCAAAAAGTGAGCATCCTGGTGGCCCAATTAACCGGAGCAGCCCGAAGGGAGGTAAAGTCCTGGCCACCTGGGGGGAGGACTGTCGCAGGGATACTAACCCGGCTGAGGGACACCTTTGATACCCGCACCTCAGCCGAGATCAAGCTTAGATTCTACGGGTGCAAACAGCGGGCCCATGAGAGTATAAGGGACTATGCCCTGAACCTACAAGAGGCCCTGAGAGCCGTTAAGCAGACCGACCCTGACGGCGTGGGAGACGAGGACAGGCTGTTGACTGAACAATTTATAGAGGGTTTATATTGCAATGCCCACCGAACCCAGTTGCGGGCAATGGCCCTACAGGACCCTCATCTGGGATTTGCACAGTTCAAGGACAGAGCCATCCGGGTGCTCCGAGAACCGGCACCGGATGGCGTTGTGACCCACAGGCGCCCAGCTATCACTTACCACCAGGAGGCGGCGCCCTTGTCGGCAGGGCCTGTAGGGGCTGATGCGCAGGCTTTGAACAATGACCCGGCTCCAGACCTGCACCATCAGGTCCAAGAGCTAGCTAAAAGCGTTGCTGCGTTAACCCGAACTGTGCAGTCTTTACAGGCTTCCACTCCAGGGAAGATCCAGCTGGCATCCGGACCGGAGAACATCCCGTGGCGTCGACCAAGGAGGACCCCACCGGCCAGAGGAAGACCCAGTGACCGGTACAACGAGGACGGACGACCCATCTGCCGCCGCTGCAATCAACCCGGACATATGGCAAGGTACTGTCCTTTAAACTGGCACAACCTGGGGGTAGAGGGCCAACCCCCAGGAAAAAGACCACCAGGCCCATCGAACTGGCGCGACAAATATGTCGGAGGGCGTCCAGTCTTGCCTGTGGTACTGGATGGCATCCCTATGAGTGCCCTACTGGACACCGGGTCACAGGTCACCACCATCCCGTACGTGCTCTTCAAGCAGTACTGGAATGACTCGGATATAACTCGCTACCCTGACGACGACTTGAGTATCATCGCCAGCAATGGTCAGCCCGTGCCACAGATCGGATTTAAAGAGGCGACCATTAAAATTGGTAGAGTCGAACTGGCAGCACAGGGACTGATTATTGTAGACATTGACAAACACGAGAGTCACCCAAAGATAACGCTAGGAACTAATGTAATTGAAAATTGTCTTGCAGAGGTGATTTTCCTTTTACAACAGGTTGCCAAGAACGCCAGCTCCGGCGAGCAGCGAGTGCTCCAGAAAGAGATCCGGGCACTGATGCGACGGCAACAGGTGGAACTCTCCGGCGGTGAGATTGGTAGCATAAGAATGTGTGACCCTTTCCCTATTGCCATGCCCCCAAAAAGTGAAATGATGATTTGGTGCCGGGCAGCTATTGGTCCGAGAGGTAGGGATTACCAGGCAATGGTAGAACCAGTTTACTCAGACAGTAGGCCCACCATTTTGACAGCACGGGGGGTGGTTCATGTACGCCATGGGAGGGTGCCCGTTCGCCTAATAAATATCGGGAAGAGGGAAGTATACCTACCCCGGTATGCCACGCTAGCCAATTTATATACCATCAACCAAAACTCTATACAGTCTGTGGAACCCTTGCCTCCATCTCACCCGGAGGAAGGTAACGGCTCTAAGAAAGTAATGGAGGATTGGTGTCAGCAACTACACTTGGGAACTGACTCCACTCCCTCCCACCAGAAACAGGGAGTCTACCGGGTGGTTCAAGAGTATGAGAGAGTGTTTAGTAAACACCCGTTAGACTTCGGGCGAGTTAAGGGGGTAGAACACCGCATCCCCACGGGAGATCATCCTCCCATAAAAGAGAGGTATCGACCCGTACCCCCTGCACATTACCAACACGCCAAGGGGATGCTTAGAGACATGAAGGAGGCTGGGGTAATCCGGGATAGCTGTAGCCCCTGGGCAGCCCCACTAGTTTTAGTCAAAAAGAAAGACAACACTATGAGGATGTGTGTAGATTACCGGAAAATCAATCGTATCACACACAAGGATGCGTACCCTTTACCAAGGATAGAGGAGTCTTTGGCTGCTTTAAGATCTGCTAACTTCTTCTCTACCTTGGATCTCACTAGCGGGTACTGGCAGGTTCCTGTAGCAGAGGCGGACCGGGAGAAGACCGCATTCACCACCCCGATGGGACTTAGCGAGTTTACCTGTATGCCGTTTGGACTTTGTAACGCACCCGGAACCTTCCAACGATTAATGGAGTGCTGTCTGGGACACAAAAACTTCGAGACGGTCCTGTTGTACCTGGACGATGTCATCGTATATTCCAAGACTTATGAGGACCACCTGAAACATCTGGCGGAAGTGTTCGAAGCCCTGGCAAGTTACGGCCTGAAGGTGAAACCCTCTAAGTGTCACCTCCTGAAGCCAAAGGTGCAGTACCTGGGACACGTGGTGAGCGCTGACGGAGTGGCTCCCGACCCTGATAAGATCACCGCAATTAAGGAATGGCCAAGTCCCTCCAGTATAAAGGAAGTGCGGCAGTTCCTTGGGTTGGTAGGCTATTACCGCAGATTCATCCCCGGTTTCACCAAAAAGGCAGCTCCCATGCAGGACCTCCTGATAGGCCAGTCCCGGAAGGCCAAGAACCAGAAGCCGCCCTTCAGATGGGAGAAGTTAGAAGAAGAGTCCTTCCGCCAGCTGAAGATGGCCCTCACGGGGGATGAAATCCTGGCGTACCCCTATTACAGCCAGCCCTTTATCCTCTACACTGACGCAAGTAACAACGGGCTAGGAGCTGTGCTGTCCCAGATCCAGCAGGGGAAAGAACGAGTAATCGCTTACGCCAGCCGAAAACTGCGACCCACCGAGAGAAACCCGGAGAATTACAGCTCCTTTAAGCTAGAGTTCCTGGCAGTGGTGTGGGCAGTCACCGAACGCTTTAAGCACTACCTCGCTTCTTCCCGGTTCATCGTGTACACGGATAACAACCCGTTGACACACCTGGACACAGCAAGACTCGGTGCCCTAGAGCAGAGATGGATGGCTCATCTGTCCAACTACGAGTTCACAATCAAATACCGGGCAGGACGCTCCAATACCAACGCGGACGCCCTGTCCAGGATGCCAAATCTACCGGACGTAGGAGAAGATCCAGAGGAACTGGAAGAAGTCGAACTCCCTGCGTTCCACCGTCATGGGACTATCCAGTGTTCCCACCGGGTAGGGAGTAAGCAAGCCGCTACGTTTAACCCCTTGCCTCACTACAACTGGGCGGAAACGCAAGACAGCGACCCTGCCGTCCGGCTGGTAAAGGAGATGCTGACTCGGCCAGAGGCTCGCCTTGACCCAGACGCTCCGGAGGAAGCCAAGCAACTGTGGGCAGAAAAGAGTAGACTGTTCCTTTACAAGGGGAAGTTGTGCCGCAGAATGGTTAACTCCCGGACGCATGAACTAATCTGGCAAGTAGTGGTGCCACGAAGAGACGCAGCCATGGTGATGGAGGCATACCACGACGGGGCTGGACACTTCGGATGGAAGAAGCTGGAGTTCCTGCTGCGCGAGCGGTTCCACTGGGTAGGCATGAGGGGAACCATCGAGAGGTGGTGCAGAGACTGTGGCCCGTGCAACCTAAGAAGGAAGGACCGTGCCAGCCAGAAGACTCCCCTGCAGTCCATCGTCACCCGGCAGCCGTTGGAACTGGTAGCCTTGGATCATGTAAAACTGACCCCAAGCAGAAGTGGCTACGTCTACGCACTAACCATCGTGGATCACTACTCCCGGTTCTTGGTTGTCGTCCCCGTCAAGGACTTAACAGCTCGAACAGCAGCTAGAGCCTTCCAGCAGCATTTCTGCCGTCCACACGGGTACCCGGACCAAGTGTTGACAGACCAGGGACCTGCCTTTGAAGCGGAGGTCTTCCAAGAATTCTGCACTCTGTATGGCTGCCGGAAGATAAGGACGACACCCTATCATCCGCAAACTAATGGACTTTGTGAGAAAATGAACCAGGTGGTAATGGATCTTCTGAAAACGTTGCCCCTGGAAGAACGCGGTCTGTGGCCTGAGAAGCTGCCCGATCTGGTGGACCTATACAACCACATCCCGGTAGGTTCCACCAACTGTACCCCGGCTTACCTAATGAGGGCGAGACCTGGTAAGTTACCTGTTGACCTGGAAATGGGAGTCCTGACACCCGAGGACACTTCACCAGAAGCAGACTGGGACACAGAGAGGCAGCAGCAGTACCGGAGAGTACAGGAGAGCGTGGAGCGAAGTCTCTGTCAGGCTAGGGAAAGACAAGAGAAAACTTACAACCAGTATGCTCCCACTGTTCCCCTGGTACCCGGAGAGCAGGTCTTGAAGAGAAAAAGACGGCTCCACAAGTTGGACGACCAGTGGGAGAAGGACCCGTACACCGTACTGCCCTCAAGCCACGACAACCCAAAGGTCTGTATCATCAGTAAAGACGGAGGGGAAACCACAACCATTGTATCCCGGGATCACCTGAAGAAGTGTCCCGAACAGCTACGGAACCCTGAAGAGGAACAAGAAGACCCTCGACCCGTAGAGGAAAGGGAAGACATGGTTAGTACTGTGCTCGGAGACTTCCCTCGGTCCTGGACTCAAGTCAATGGCGCAGTTGTGGTACCCGTACTCACCTTCCTCCAACCCGCATCCCAAGCACCTACGGAGCGACAGGTAGAGCTGGAAGAGCAGCCGGTCCAGGAGGCAGAAGACTCCACACAAGCAGAACAGGAGGATCAACCCTCTGCTTATAGTGAGCCTGCCGTACCCCTAGTGAGCCAAAGAGCCGGTAGACAGCTGCCCAGTTTACCCTTGACAGCTCCTACACCCTGTAGTTCAGGGCTAGACAGTCAGCTCCGTAGGTCCACTAGGGCCACTAGAGGCCAGTTACCCGCACGTTGGAGGATTTGAAATGTATAAGTTGTTTTATTTGTGGTTACCTGTTTTTCTTATTGCTTGTGTATAATTATGTGTTTCTAGTTGTTTATAGGAGTCTTTGGTGGATTTACCGGGAATCCTGTGTACATAGTTGGAGCGTAACCCAGGACGGACTAAAGACTGTTAAGGACTCGGGGCAGAACAGACCCCTACCTGGTTACGTCTCCCTGTTTTGGTGAAATGGACACCTTGCTTTCTTCAAAGACTGCACCCGGTTACGGATATCCGTGACCACCTTTATGTGTTTCTTCTTATTGTACTATTATTGTTGTTATATCTTGTTATGTTTTTCTAAAATATGTTTAGTCCCGGAGTACTAAATTTCACTAGGGGGGAATGTGGCACCCCAGGGGTCTTGTTTCCACAGTAATGTAATGTTATGTCTGAGAGCAGGTGGGAGGTCCTTTGGTCAGGGATCCTGTGCATGCCACACCTCCTGCCCAGTCTTGGGAGGGGAAGAACTTCCCCTATATAAACCCGGGGCTGAGGCAGGGTTAGGAGTAGAGAAGAAGTAGAGACGAGAAACAGTCATAGGAAGAAACAGCAGAAGCTCAGTGGGAGCAATACTACTATGAGTCAGGGGCTGGCAGCTGCAGAGCTCGCCCTGACTGAGAAGCTTTCTTACCGGACCCGGCGTCCGAGGCTGTGGGGACTAACTCTTACCCAGCAGCAGAAGCCGACCGGCAGGGGATTTCAGGTCCCCAGGCCCAGAAACCCGAAGGCACGGTCACACGCGTGGGACCAGCAGCGCCATCGTGGAGCGGAAGCCATAGAAGGCCCCGAGTCACCGGCCATACGGGTGAGCACCACACGGTACACTCAGGGATGTGGGCTACTTATATCCGCTTCTAGCAAGGTAGCCAGAAGAGTACAGTCAGTTTGGGAGGCCTACAACTCCGCCTGGCCAGGGGAGATCCCATCTGCTCAAGGACTGACCAGGCCCCGTTCGCTAGCAAGTACTCCGGGAGGGTCTATCGTTGTTACCAGTAAAGACCCTGAATTACACCGCACCGTCTCTGAGTGGTTCCTGCTACCCCCATCTTCCACGTCGGCTGCCCTGAGGCCATACCCCTCCCGTTGGGGGTTATACTATCACGCTGCACAATTCTACATCGGCCTCAGCGGTCTGCCCTGCAGCGGCAGCTCCATAGCTGCAAATCAACGGGTGGCATAGTCGACACTCAAATAACACCTATCAAGACTGCCACACACTGAGTTTGACTCCCTGGGCACGGACCGGGTCCCCGCCACTCGGAGACTACAACCCTCATTTGATCCGGTTCCGGGTAAGCCCCCGAGCGCGAGACGCTGCGCGACACAGCAGGCCCAGGGGCGCGTCAGTAATTTTTCAAAACCAATTTTTATCTGTGTGTTTAATCCGAATTTCATCAGTGTTTAGTTAATGTTTCATTTTTTGACATCAGACTTTTTTCATTGAAAAAAAAAAAAATTGCAAAACTTCTCCTGTCCATTACAATGTTAAAATGGACATAAAAAAATGGCGCACAGATGGCAAGGTGTGCTGTCAGTGATTTTTCATGGACCCATAGAGTTGCATTGTCGAATTAGACTCAGATAAAAAATGGACATGTCTCACTGTCTTCACTCAGCCCCTCATAAAACACGGACATGTAAAAATCCTCATTGACAGTAATGGATACATGTTCTATAAATGAAAAGCAAAGATAGAACAGGTACGGATGTCTGAATGAGGCCTTAGAATGACTTCTCATTTTATGACTTTAAGCTGTCATCAGGCTCTGTCACCATTACTGACCATCATGATATGCCACTAAAATATATTTCTATTAGGCCTTGTACAGACCGCATTTTCGGTCTGAATGCTATCCGTTAACAACGGATGGACTGGGACCAATGATATTCAATGGGGCAGTGCAGATGAACGTTTTTTTTCACTGACCAAATCTGTATGTGAAAAAAAATCGCAGCATGCATGATTTTCCTCCATAAGGCTAAGTACCCACGATGCAGAAATGCTGCATATTTTTTCCGCTTCTCCCTGGCAGTAAAAACTCATGTGGATTTTACATGCGTTTTTCCCGCCAGGTAGAAGCGTTTGTCAAGCGTTTTTGCATGCATTTCTGCATGCGGGTTTATCAAGCGCTTTTCCAAGCGATTTTAGCATCACTTGGAAAGTGCTTGACAACTTGTTCACACTATATAAATCCATGCAACCGGCATGAATTTATATAGTGTGACCAAGTAATAGTTAAAAAAAAAAGAATAAAAATGGTAAAAAATAAAAAATAAAGATTATACTTACCTTCCGATGGCCCCCGGTGTTTTCTCCGCTGCGTCCGGTCTGATGTATCGGTCGCGGTGGTGTTTAAGGACCTTCCATGACGTCATTTAGTCTTGTGACAGGTCATGCGTCTGTAAACGTCAGCGGTCATGTGACCTGTCACATGACTAAATGACGTCATGACAGGTCCTTTCACACCACCGCGACCGATACAACAGACCGGACACATCACTGAGGAGGCCGGGGGTTTTCAGAAGATAAGTATAATCTTTATTTTTTATTTTAAATTCTTTTTTTTTTACAGGTAGCACGGTACCCAAGTCTGGAGGAGAGTCTCCTCTTCTCCAAACCCGGGTACCATCCGCACATTGAACCGTGTGATATCTGTGCAGATGCAGTGATGCGGATGTCACGCGGTCCAATAACAGTCAATGGCGGCGATTACGCTGCGTGTCCGCAAAATTAATGGACATGCTGCGTATTTTTTCGCAATGACAATCCGCAGCGGTAATTTCCGCAGCATGTGCATAGCACATGTGGATTATCATTGGGGACCATGGGGCACGTATTACCAAGCGTTTTTTAAGCGTTTTCGCTGCGGAAATTCTGCAGCAAAAACGCTTGAAAAACACATAGTGGGCACGCAGCCTAAATCGGACAAGAATCATTTCAGTCTATTGGTGTGAGAAAAAAATTGGATGTTACAACATCTGATTTTTATTGTTACATTGCAATTCTGTAATATGGGAAACTGTGAATGATTAATAGCTGCTGAGTAAATAAATGGATTGTATAAGGACAGCACATGGATGAAAAGTGAAAAAAAATCGTCCCACTCTTCTGGGTGATTTTTTATACTGTCGTGTGACCCCGGCCTTAAAAGCAGCAATCCACAAATTGTGTGTGTATATATATATATATATATATATATATATATATATATATAACTCTAGATTACATGTTACACACTGAAGACATGATTTATTCCCTCGTTGTCCACATGGTGATGCTGTTATTTCAGATTTGCCCTATTCTTTCCTCTAACGCTGTTTCTGCAGGATAATTTGTTTATCGGTGTGTTATTTTAATCTGATTACATTTTTTTTCTGTTGCCCCATATTTTTCATGCATTTCAGCCCTAACAGCTTGCATGGCTCTCAGAAATTAGTCTAAATTGTTGTTTGAGGCTTTTCCTCATAGTAAATTTTTTTTTTTTTTTTTTAAGAAAAAGGATAGTTATGGTATAAGAACATTTACAGACTCAGGTACACTCATTTTCCTATTCTGCTTAAATGATTAACAGCCCTTCATTATATTAGTATACAATTGTAGCTGTAGACTATGAAGTATCACAGAATGTCAGCAAACAGATCATTACTACTGGCTGTGTATTATGTCTAAATTGCTTTACGGCAATGTTTAGTACACGCAGAATTGTACTATAAGTTGTCGGACTGAAAACCAAACCAAGCTTACAAGCCAAAGGAAATACATTTCAGCGGGTCTATCCATTTATTGTGCACCGACCTGACAACCGCGGCACTTTATGACATTAGGCCAACATGCAACTCATTCAAAGTGAATGAGAAGAGTTGCAGTATAGAGTGCCGTGGGACGTGACTCTATTAATGAGGTACAGCAACCGTCATCTGGACCCCTACATCTGTGTAACAGTCTTTTCTAAAATGTTGTGCTGGAGTATTTCTGGATTTCTTGCAGTTTCTGCTTTCAGCATTCAGACGTTGTTGGAGAATTAAATGTTTCACTTGGAACATGCACCATTTTCTACCTCTTCACAGCATAGTAAATAACAGCAGTAAATGGACAAACACAAAACAAAGAGGTCATATAGTCCGGTAATAAAGATGACCTATTTGTTACCTTTTATTAATAATTAATGTATTTTTTTATGTGTTTATTTATTTTAGAAAGGTACTGACTGATTTGAAATTCAATAGCTATCAAAAAAACTTTTATGTAGCCATTTTACTACAGAAGTGCATTGCCATCTTATGGATGGCACAGCTTCTCAGCGATCTCTATGCACAAGGTGTGCTTCTAGTGGCATCAAACTCTGATTAGAGTTTGATCAGAGTGTGATCACAGTGTGATCCAATTCTCTCTGATGAGGAGAATATGGAGAAAACGATTCTTCATCTTCTCCTTTCAGTCAGGCTGTGGAAATGAGACTGCATTCAGATGTCATCTGAGTGCAGTCTGATGTTTTCCACGGATTCATTGACTTGCATGGTCGAGTGCGATACGAATATCAGATCAAAATTGGGCATGCTGTGATTTTTCCTCTGACCAGCTCGGTCTGGAGAAAATACTGACATGTGCACAGCTGCATAGAATATCATTGGTCCGGGTGCGATCCAATGTTTTGTCGGATCACACTCGGACTGGAAATACCTGTGTCTGCACCTGCTCTTATGCAGAGAGAAGGGCAGCAGAGTGACAGTGACACTTGTCTCAATAAAGTAAAGTTATGGCCGCCACAATAAAGCCATGTTTCACCCTCATTCCACAGCACTCAACATGATCTGCTCTAAGCAGATAGATCTCGTGATAGTTTACGATATCACAGTGTTCAGCAGAGAAAGATTATGCCATGGGGTCAATTAGCGCTGTTAGACTTGCTGGGATCTTCAAGTACAACAGACTGATGGAAACTTTCAATAGGAAGTTGCCAATATGAATACCATGCTTGTGCAAACTTCATGATATGCAAATTATTTTTCCTAATGATAATTAATTAAACTATCTTTAGAAAGGTTTTTTCATCACTGTCAAGATAAAAATGGAAGGGTGAAAATTGATAAAAGGTCCAGTCCATCCACGTAATAAGCCTGCAGCTGTTGTATGCTCCAACAGTATTGTAATGCTTCAATGCCATAACCAAATACAGCACAATTATAGATCACTATGAGCATATTATATAGGTATAATGCAAATTAGAATTCACATGAACAAAGAAAAACAGCAGCTGTGTTTAAAAAATGCATATCCGTAGAGTCTGCCAAGTATTACAATATGTGCATAGTATCTGTGGCTACTCAGTAGATGTGTTGTGTAGCCAAAGTAGGTATGTTGTGTGTAGCCAAAGTAGGTATGTTGTGTGTAGCCAAAGTAGGTATGTTGTGTGTAGCCAAAGTAGATATGTTGTGTGTAGCCAAAGTAGATATGTTGTGTGTAGCCAAAGTAGGTATGTTGTGTGTAGCCAAAGTAGGTAAGTTGTGTGTAGCCAAAGTAGGTAAGTTGTGTGTAACCAAAGTAGGTAAGTTGTGTGTAGCCAAAGTAGATATGTTGTGTGTAGCCAAAGTAGATATGTTGTGTGCAGCCAAAGTAGGTATGTTGTGTGTAGCCAAAGTAGGTATGTTGTGTGTAGTCAAAGTAGATATGCTGTGTGTAGTCAAAGTAGATATGTTGTGTGCAGCCAAAGTAGATATGTTGTATGTAGCCAAAGTAGGTAAGTTGTGTGTAGCCAAAGTAGGTAAGTTGTGTGTAGCCAAAGTAGGCATGTTGTGTGTAGCCATGTTGAAAAAACCTGAAGAAATGAACTGGAATGTAAATTGGTGTGCATGCAGCATGTAAGATCATGTTCACACATGGCCACAGGAGACAGAAACACAATACAGAAATACCCTGCAATAAATAAATCGCAATAGTGCATGAAAATAATATAGGGTACTTAGTTAACATAATTTTGATCAAAATAATGCAAAAGCCATCCCACCTCGTCATGGTGACCCTATTTGGGACAGTCCTAACTCCAATATTTAAAACCTTACCATTTGTCAAGTGACATGCATGTGGATAAGGGCTGAGAGACTGAACCCAGCTAGTGGACACACAGACCTGGGAAGCAAGATGAATAAACTTTCCAGCTGAAGGAAAGGGCAGGCCACACCCTTATATGCACTTGTGCACATTAGGGCAGGGACACACGTCCGTATAAGTCATGCGATGGTCGCATCGCACTGAATGGACTGGCCGGCACCTCTCCTGACCTGAGAATCACAGCATGATGGATTTCTATTCAGCTGTCAAGCTCAGGTCAGGAGAGGTGCCGGCCAGTACGAGGTTAAACATCCGATCCTCGGACGAGAAATATGGCAGTGTGTCCCTGCCCTTACACTAAAAAAACCTGAAGAAATGAACTGGAATGTAAATTGGTGTGCATGCAGCATGTAAGAGCATGTTCACTAATGGTCATTAAACAGAAAAAGAACAAAGACAGAAACACAACACACAAATACCCTGCAATAAATAATTAAACCTCAATAGTGCATGAAAATAATATAGAGTACTTAGTTAACATAATTTTGATCAAAATAATGCAAAAGCCATCCCACCTCATCACGGTGACCCTATAGTAGTTCTGTTGTGTGTAGCCATTGTAGATATGTTGTGTGTACTCATAGTAGATATGTTGTGTGCAGCCATTGTAGATATATTATAACATCTTGTCCAGCACAGTTTCTGATGTGATTATAGCCACAGACCTTGCCCTGGCGACTCTTGGTTAGGTTTATGCCATGCTCACACGTTCAGTATTTGGTCAGTATTTTACATCAGTATTTGTAAGCCAAAGCCAGGAGTGGGTGATAAATACAGAAGTCGTGACGTGTTTCTATTATACTTTTCCTCTGATTGTTCCACTCCTGGTTTTGGCTTACAAATACTGAGGTAAAATACTGACCAAATACTGAATGTGTGATCATGGCTTTACTGGATGACCTTCCAAGTAAAAAATGTGAGAAAGTGAAGCTCCAGTCATACAGTTGCAGCAGTTACATAGTGTGAATGTAAACTCATTTATAGCTATTAATTACAGGCTGAATCAATTAGTTGCATGGCTGGCTGCATGACCTTTTATGCTTCTGTGCATCTAGTCTACACTGAATTAGCCCTTGCTGACAAAATAAAAGTAATGGATTTGAGGAAATCATCAGAAGGTGAAGATGTCTGCGGGGTAGGTACATGATGCTATTGTGTATTTCTTTGAATTGGATATTATCTATAATAATCATTTCAGCTATTTAGGTTCTTGCAAATTAAGGTGATTTACATTTCTAAGTTATATATAGTTAGAAAAAAAAGTCTGTGCCCTCTCTCTTAATAGCAGGGCCATTTTGAGGCAGTTTTAGGTAACAGTTCATTCTCATTTAATTGCATTTTGTTTTTCCTCTAGAGTGAACGCTATCACTTCATATTGTGCTCTATTGCATTCAATCTGTACCCACCACTGTCTGGTGAAAAGTTGTAGAACCTTCATGGCCAAGTTCGACATGTCATCTTCTGTAACATATTGTTAAATGGGTAGTTTCTAGTAAGATACACTTGAGGTACATGCACATTTCAAGTATTTGCTGTAGAAACTTCTGCACCAAAACTGCTGCACCAAAACACTACAGTTTAATATACTAACAAAATAAACGAGACTTCTGAAATCTCATCCACTTGATGCTTATTTTTTTCTTGCAAATTTGAAGCAGTTTCCAGTCTGCAGCATTTTTTGCCCATTCAAATGAATAGGGGAAAAACAAACATGAAAAACGCATGCAAAACCATGTAAAAATGTATCAAAAATGCCCGTATTTTACACATTTCTGCTGCAAATATCTTAGCGTATGTGCACACATTGAGTATTTGCAGAGGAATTTTGTGCACCAAAAACAGAAAAAACACCATCCACGGTATTTGCGTTATTGAATTGATGCGTTCTTACGTTAGTTTTAACTGTGTTTTTACTTGCATTTTTCCCCATTCATTTGAATGGGTGAAAAACACTGCAAAAATGCTGAAAGAATTAACATCCTGCAGATTTGCAAAAACCCATTGATGGTTAACATCCACAAGGAAAAAATAAGCAGCGTTTGCATGAGATTTCAGAAATCTTTCACTTTGCTGGTACTGTAAATTGCCACTTTTTTTTACACTTGAAAAACATGGGGAAAAAAATGCAACATGTGAATAAGCCCTACACAATATATATGGTTTTCAGTGAAGGGAAAAGTCCATCCATCCATCCATATTCTGTATGGGATTAAAAAAATATAAAATATAACATATACAAGACAATAAACATATCAATTGATACAAATTACAATAGTTCCAAAATATTTTAGATCAAAACCTACAGTGTCACTTTGGTGATATTGTATCTCTATGGAAGCCTGATGTGCGAAAACAGCCTACTGCTTTATTGTAAGGGTTAAAGAGAGGACACAGAAAGGAACAAACGGAAGGAGCTAGCTTTGGAATGGAACAGAGAATACAAATCCCAAAGCCGTGCAGGTGTGATGTGAACGTACAGCAGGACACACCATCAGTCATTGGTTTCTCATCACCGTGTGTCTCTTGTGTTGTCTTAATTTATACACACTAGTTATTGACTCTTGCAGAGAGACCTGTATAAATTTTGTAGAAGGAAAATCAATATCTGTGTTATAGTCATAGGAAAAATGACAGGTCATGGAGTAACAATGGATGGCTGAGCTTGCCTACCAGGCCAGATGCTGCTTAGACATGATCGGAAGGTGTCTGCTTTTTGTGCGGCTCGGCAAGCGTGATGAGAACACCAGGACTACAGATGAGCACTCTTGCTGGAAATTGAACAAAGAGCCACATTAATTAAATGTAAATGGTACTTAAGGTCCTGATGTATGGCAAAGAAGACACTTATCTAGAATCAGGCAGTGCTTGAAAACTTCATTATTGCTAATACATACATAAATACGCAGAACCTACACATTTACTGCTGCTTGTGAAATATTCAAGAGGCGTATGTTATTGTGTATGCCTGTGACAACACCTAGAAGGGAACAGCGGTAGCTCGTATAGATCTGTATACAATCTGCTATTTTTAGATACAAATTTAAATAATTATTAAAAATAATATAATAATATAAATAATTACATATTTTGCCATAAACTGCATACATTCATATTTTTAAATTTGTTAGTGCTATATCTCTTATTTTAGTGTATATGTAAATACCAATTCTAGTCTTTGATTACTAAAAAAAGCTATAGAATGAGAGAGCTCATGAGCAGTGTTGAGCGAATTTGTTCGGCATTTCAAATTCGGGTTCGTGTTCAGGGTTCCGTCTTGTTCGCACCAAAAAAATCGGCTTCGCCCACGAACATCTCTGATTTGCCACACTGTCACGCAGATAACACGTCACACGCGTGACAGCGTGGCACATCAGGGATGTGCGTGGGCGGAGCCGATTTTTTGGCGTGAACAAGCCGGAACCTGGAACATGAACCGGAATTTGAAATGCCGAACAAACTCGCTCAACACTACTCATGAGTCCAAGTGTATTCAGTCTCCACCCAACCAGCCTGACTGACAGTTCCAGCTTGTACTGAGCAGTGTGAGATCAAAAGCAGCAGGAGGGACACTGAGGAGTTTATCAATCAGGTTAGATGGGTGGAGATTCAAAAAGGATTTTAAAGCCATTATGGCTTGGCTTTACCGTATTTTTCGGACTATAAGACGCACCGGACCATAAGACGCACCCCAAATTTTGGGGTGGAAAATAGGAAAAAAAATATTTTTTATAAGATGGGGGTCCATCTTACAGTCTGAATAGGTAGGGTATCTTAACTGGGGGGGCGGTGGAGCAAGGGTCACAAGAGGCAGGGTCCTTCAGGAAGTCAGTCCTCCATCAGCGGGGAGTTGCGATGGAGCAGGATCGCAGGTTCTCTCCCTCAGGGACCCGGCAGCTGCAGCAGAAGAGGTGACATGCTGCGGGGCCTGTGCCCAGCTGGGGCACTTAGCCTGGCTGGCGACTGTGCTGAGGCCCTTAGCCTGGCTGGATCCTGTTCCGAGTTGGGGGCCTGTGCAGGGCTGGGGGCCTGTGCTGCCTGTGCTGGGGCCTGTGCTGCCTGTACTGGAACCTGTGCTGCCTCCCCGGGACTGCGCATCTCTATGCTATACAGGCGATCAGACTGCAAAAAGTGAAAGTCCCATAATGGGACATAGTGTAAAAGTTCAAAAAGTGTCAGAAAGTGAAAAAAAATAAAAAAACAAAATTGTAAAAATAAAAAAAAAAATTAAATAAATAATCCCCCAAAAATAAAAATATATTGTACCCATAAATAAATATTATATTTTTCTGAAAAAAACAAAAACAAAACAATAAAAGTACACATATTTGGTATCACAGCCTCCAGAAGAACCTGACCTATAAAACTGTCCCACTAGTTAACCCCTTTAGTGAACACGGTAACAAAAATAAATAAAAAACGATGCTTTATCATCATACCGCCAAACAAAAAATAGAATAAAGCGTGATCAAAAACACGAATGTAAATAAAAATGGTACGGCTGAAAATGTCATCTTATCCTGCAAAAAACAAGCTACCATACAGCTTCATCAGCTGAAAAATGAAAAAGTTATAGTTCTCAGAATATAGCAATGCAAAAAAAAATTATTTTTGCTATAAAATAGTTTTTATTGTGTAAAAGCGCCAAAACGTAAAAAAAACTATATAAATATGGTACCACTGTAAACGTACTAATCCAAAGAATAAAGCTATCTTATCAATTTTACCACACACGGAACAGCATAAAAAAAACAAAGACAATTCCTGAATTGGTTTTTGGTTATTCTGCCTCCCAAAAATCGGAATAGAAAGTGATCAAAAAATGTCACGTGCCTGAAAATGGTACCAATAAAAACTTCAACTTGTCCCTCAAAAAACAAGTCATCACATGACTCTGTCAGTCAACATATGGAAAAATTATAGCTCTCAAAATATGGCAATGCAAAAACTAGTCTTTGCAAAAATAAAGCGTCTTTTAGTGTGACAGCTGTCAATCATAAAAACCCAATATGAATCTGTCATTGCTGTAATCGCACCAACCCGAAGAATAAAATTGTCTGATCACTTATACCGCATGAGGAAAGGCGTAAAAAATAAAATGTACTTTTAGGGTTGTGTTGAGGTTGGTATTTTTTCAAAAGTAAAGAAAAAAAATGATGCCGATATGGCGACTAGTGTTGAGCGCAAGTGCTCGCTACTTGAGTTTACATCAGGCTCTCGGTTGTGCACCGAGTATCGCGGGTGCTCGAGAGACATGCTCGAGTCTCCGCCCCATATGCTTTGATGCAAAAAAAACCTCGCCGGGATTGCCTACCTGCCATGCACGAGCGATCCCAACATTTTTTTTTTGGGTGTCTAACAACCATGAAACATGTGGGGCGGGGACTCGAGCATGTCACTCGAACACCCACGATACATGGGGCATACCTGTGTACCCGATGAAAACTCAAGTAGCAAGCACTTGCGCTCAAGACTAATGACAAGTTATTCAATATGATGACCTAATGTTATCAATTTCTGTATCCTACCTCTCGGTTCAAAATGTTCACTATACCCCTTGGTAAAATCCTAGAGGGGTCTAGTTTCCAAAATGCGGTCACTTGTGCGGGGTTTCCACTATTTAGGCGCATCAGGGGTTCTCCACATACAACATGGTGTCCACTCTCATTTCCAGCCAATTTTGCGTTCAAAAAGTCACACAGTGCTCCTTCCCTTCTGAAACCTACAGTGTTCCCAAACAGTGTATTTTCCCCACATATAGGGTATCGGCATACTCAGGAGAAATTGCACAAAATTTTTTGTGGTCCATTTTCTCCTCTTACCGTTGTGAAAGGGTCTAGTTTCCAAAATGGGGTCATTTGTATGGCGTTTCCACTGTTTAGGCACATCAGGGGCTCTCCCAACGCAATATGGCGTCTGCTAATTATTCAAGCAAATTTTACATTCAAAAAGTCAAATGGCGCTCCTTTCCTACAAAGCCCTGCTGTGCACCAATACAGTGGTTTTCTTTCACATATGGAGTATGGGCTTACTCAGGAGAAATTGCACAAGAAATGGTATGGCGCAATTTCTCCTGTTATCCTTATTAAAATGCAAAATTGGGGGCTGAAAAACATTTTTGTGGGAAAAATATGAAAAGTTTATTTTTATGGCTCAATGTTAAACTTCTGTGAAGCACCTTGAGATTCAAAGTGCTCACCACACATCTAGATAAGTTCCCTGAGGGGTTTACTTTCCAAAATGGTGTCACTTGTGGGGGGTTTCCATTGTTTAGGCTCATCAGGGGCTTTCCAAACGCAATATGGCGTCTGCTAATTATTCAAGAAAATTTTACATTCAAAAAGTCAAATGGCGCTCCTTCCCTTCCGAACCCTGCCGTGTGCCCAAACAGTGGTTTGCCCTCACATATGGGGTATTGATGTGGTCAGGAGAAATTGCACAACAAATTTTGAGGTCCATTTTTTCCTGTTACCCTTGCAAAAATAAAAAAATTGGGGTCTAAAGTAAAATTTTTGTGAAAAAAATTCAATGTTCATTTTTTTTCTTCCACATTCCAAAAATTCCTGTGAATCACCTGAAGGGTTAATAAACTTTTTGAATGTGGTTTTCAGCACCTTGAATGGTTCAGTTTTTAGAATGGTGTCACTTTTGGGTATTTTCTATCATAAAGGCCCCTCAAATTCACTTCAAATGTGATGTGGTCACTAAAAAAAAATGGTTTGTAAAATTTGGTGAAAAAAATTAGAAATCGCTAGTCAACTTTTAACCCATATAACTTCCTAACAAAAATATTTTGGTTCCAAAATTGTACTGATGTAAAGTAGACATGTGGGAAATGTTATTTATTAACTATTTTGTGTGACATATCTCTCTGATTTCAGTGCATAAAAATTCAAAATTTGAAAATTGCAAAATTTTCACCAAATTTCTGATTTTTTTCACAAATAAACACAAGTCATATCAAATAAATTTTACCACTATCATGAAGTACAATATGTCACGAGAAAACAGTCTCAGAATCAGTGGGATCCATTGAAGTGATTCAGAATTATTACCTCATAAAGTAATAGTGGTCAGAATTGTAAAAATTGGACAGGTCATTAACATGCAAACCTCCCTCTGGGGTAATGGAACATCATTTTTAATATGTGGGATTGCTGGAATAAGATGCACCTAATTAATTAAGAGATGCATGCCACTTAATCAGTTAGGCTCACCTTACATTTCTGTTGAAATTTATGTCACTAAAGTAGGATACATTTTAATCAAGTAGAGGGGCAGTCTCCCTGTTCCCCATCCAGCCCCAGCTCTACCTACATTGGCAAAACTGTCCGGGAGTAAGAAAAAAAAAAAACAAGACCAATCAATTACTCAAAAGTAATTTAAAGATATTTGAAGGTACATCACCCAGTAAACTGCTGACAAAAACACCTTCATGAATCAGGCCCATAGTCCCCTGCAAGTTTTTCAAAGTATGTTTTCTGACAAATGTTTCAGAATCTCAAAGAGAAACTGTACCTGGCTGCAGTCAGAGCCAGACTGTGATTCATGATGTCTGCAGTATGTATCCCACAGATAAAATAAAAATATAAGGTCTAATATCATATGATAGAAAATATGAGTCTGTCAAGGAACAGATATTAAAGGTGGGAGGAAACTGAAAAAAAATGTAGTATCTGGATTTTTGAATGCATAGATATGAATACTATTTTCAGTTTCAGTATTTTTGTCTAAAGAGTTATTGTATCCGCTATTTGGGTATGTGCATATGATGTCTGTTAAACTCAGGTAAAGCCACCTCGTTTTTTAATCAGAAAACACTTTAGTAAACTCTGGCATTTTTTCTCCTGAAGTTTTTTTTGTGTTTTATTGATCATTTCCTCAATGTTTTTTTCTACAATTTTTGCTGCCGGCATTTTTTGGAGGGTTTTTCCATTGTTTTTTGTAACTTCTTTTTATACTGTAATTTTTCAGTTGTTTTTTTACTCCATTGATTAATGAAGAAATCACTAGCCTTATTTTAAGCAAAAACGATGGCAAAACACTTCAAAAGACGTCCAGGCACCTGCCCGACGTCTTTTGAGCTTTATTATGTTAATTATCATTGTAAAGTACAGATCATTTTCTGAACTGAAAATGGAGAAAGAATTGGCATGTCATTTCTTTTAATAACTTGGCATTTTTAAAAACCTGAAGCGGTTAAGAGACATTCAGAAGCCTGAACATATGCACAGCAAGTCGTTATTACATTGCTATACTTATGTTGATTCTTTAGACAGTTTTCAAAATTTGTCTAAAAAAATTACGTTATATATACATATCCTTAGTAGATTTAAAACTATGGTACCAATGCTGAAAGTGCATAGTTTCATCTCGTGGTTCAGTTTTTAATTTGTACACCAAACATATAGGCCTTTATTCATCAAAGCTTTTATGACAGAATCCTGACATAAAAAGCTTTGAAGAGTCACAAAACAATAACAGAATAACAGAATAACAGAATCAGAACTTTATTTTTTGAAAAATTGCTTATATTCACACTTTCTCTATATAAATATAAATAACATACAAATTATATGTGCCAAATTGCTCATTATAAATTAAAAGTATTCCAAAATATTTCCATAGGGATTAAAATACTCCAATCTCTCATAATTGCCAAAGTCCAACAGTATTTGTCTTCAATATATATGAGCGTGGTAAAGATACATTATAGTCCATGCTTTCCCTTGACTCTTTACTCTGCTGCTCTGTCCGTGCGCTCAGGCACGAACTGTATGTCTTAGCACCTGAGTTGTGCACTTCTCGAGGGACTTTTAAGCAATTAGGGTAGGTCTTAGGATCTGGACCCTCAAAAATTAGTATGCAATTAAGGTTTAGTTACTCTTTAATACAGTTTATCCATTGTACTAAAAATTTTATTTTAAACTTAATTTAGTGACTGCTTAGATTAAGAACATACAGTTTTTTAATAGTATGAATATTTTTTATCTTATTTTCCTCATTATCATCTTTGCTAAAAAAAAAACAATTGACTTGACTAATTACCTTACAAAACATCTGCAGCATAACATGTATAATGAATACCTCTACAAGACTAACCAACTAGTTAACTAACCTGACCGATAATTAGATCTAAAAGATTTCACATGTATACATATGTAGTTTTTTTTGTTGCATTTCTGGTATGGATTTTTAAAATATTAATTTGCACAAATTTCACTATTTTTTTTTATAAATTGTACACAAAAATGGCAAAAACCATTGTTTGCTCTGGAAACATACCAAAATGAGATCACTAATTAATAATGACATTCAGATTCATAACTATTTGTCTGGATACGTCATAAGTGTTCAAATATTTACAGAGGTCCATGCACAATGGAATATCTGGACAATTTGGCCACAATGAAGACATTATGCCCTATATGCATATGGTAAATGGTAGCATCATGGGGTTAGGCATTTAGTGGATCATGAGAAAAGTTAAATGCATGAATTATTGATCATTTATTATTATTACAGGGATTTCTTTTTTCATTTTTCAGAACACCCCAATTCTAGTTAGTACAGTTTTCTTATGGACAAAACAGTTTATTTGATTATAGTCACCTTCTCTTTCTATGGCCATCAATAATTTATTTTGTGATATTTTAACAAGAAAATGTGTGGAGATGCATATCTCATTTCCCACACACGACACAGAGCCACATGTCAGCATATGCTGTCAACTTATAAATAAGTAACAACAATAAGTGATAAGATTGGAGGCTGCTGCAATAACTCAAGAATTGCAAATGGGTTTCATACATTTTAAATGAAATGACCTCAAATTGTCACTTTTCCATCCAACAAAATCAGTGTCTTTATAGCAACACCACAGATTACCCAAAAGTTTCCTCACAGCAAGAAAAGTTCTCATTTTAGTATAAAGTATTCAATGCCCTGATGCAAAGTTCAAAGGAAAACCTACATAAATTTTAAAACACACAAACTATAATCTTGGGCTTCTAATGATAAAAAAATGTGTTTTAGAAGCTGTAATAGAAACTTCTTTAGTGTTAGGATAAAAATCGCAACTTTTTGATGTGAAAAATAAAAGAAATCAGCTTATGTAAGCACTCCGACATGTAAGTAGATTAAATTGAAACGTAATTGGTGTGAGAGATCTAAAGCTGCCCATACTTGCTGTATGTTGTGGCTTCCTTTCCTTCTCCGAATCCATCTCATGATGGATAACTCATTGAACTCAATTGGGGTCTGTAGTGGTCCTTGCCATTTTGTTGGGAAGAATATTAAGGCATGAAGAGCTATTCCTCCCATCAAATCTGAAAGAACCAGCAATGTAGTCGTAAATGTAGATGGAAATGTGATTGAACCAAATTTTGTGACTTTTTGCCCTTTTGTAGCCAAAGATAAAGAAATGGGGCCTGGCCGATGGCTGTAGGAAAAATTTACTATTCCTTTATTGGAAAACAGGCGTAAATTATATAGCAATCTAGGAAAGTTTCCAAATTTATTTGCCCATATTACTCCAGTCGGCTTTTGCACAAGACATGGCATATGAAATATCAGTATTGCTAAATTCCATCCATAGTTAACAAACATATAGTAAAGATGTATGAATCAATGTAGCAATAAAACAAGTCACATCAGTATTAATGGTAATAAGTAACAGTAAATATGTCAATGAATGTAGAGCAACACAGTGAATAGGGGATGATTTTAGAGATGTCGAGTCACATATCTGTCTGTCTTAAAGCACCACTCCAGTATTTTTGATGCCACTAATGTAAGTTCACTGCCCCTAATAATATACTTACCAGCTGCTGTCTTCAGCTCTTACCAGTGCCACTCCGGTTCCACGGCACCATCTTGTGATTGAAACTTCTGACTGATTGGATTTCAGAGATAATGGTCACAAGCTCTCAGTGTAAGTCTATGAGAGTCTCATTCTGGCCTCGTTCTGTCTCTCATAGACTTACATTTAATTGTGACTTTTGGATTATCCAGCAAACACTATAGCGATCTGGCAGGTCACAAACTGCAGAAGACTGACCTGAGCGGCGCCAATAAAACCTGAAGATGACGGCTGGTAAGTAAACAACTAGGGGTAGGAAACTTAGATTAGTAGCACCACTTCAGTGCTGCAATATAAAAAACCCCCTGGAGAGGTGCTTTAGCCCCTTCACGCCATTGCCATTTTACTTTTTTCGCGTTTGCTTATACCTCCCCGTCTTCCAAAAGCCATAACCTTTTTATTATTTCATCGATATAACCATATGAGGGCTTGTTTTTTGCAAGATGAGCTGTACTTTTGAATGAAACCATTCATTTTACCATACATTGTACTAGAAAATGGGAAAAAAAATTGAGGTGCGTTGAAATTGCAAAATAAGTGCAATTTCTCACTTTTTTTGTTTTTTTATTTACCATGTTCACTATATGGTAAAACTGACTTGGCAATATTATTCTCCAGGTCAGAACAATTATGCAGATATCAACCATGCATTATTTTTTTATTTAAGTGGTGAAAAAAAAATTAGGAAATTTGTAAGAATTTTTTTTTTGCTTTTGTCGCCATTTTCCGAGACCGGTAACATTTTAATTTTTTAAGATATGGGTTTGTGAGGGCTTATTTCTTGCACCCTGAGCTGATGTTTTTACTGATAACTTGTTTTTATCCCCCTTGTTATTTTTTTTTGTTACACTTTTTACCGATTGAGTTAATTTATTTTATATTTTGATAGATTAGACTTTTACAAACGCAGTAATACCAAATATGTGCATTTTTTTTAAATTGTTTATTTAATTTTTAATGGTGCAAAAGGGGTGTGATTTGAACTTGTGTTTTTTTTTTTCAAAACTTTTTTTTAACTTTTTTACTAGATTTAATAGTTCCCTTAGGGGAGTCGAAGCTCTGATCATCTGATTGCTTGTGCTATACATAGCAGTGCATCAGCATCAGACCCAGGTGTCTACGATCATGTCAAGGGCGCACCAATGAGAGCGTGGAACAATGCGCTCCCCTGTCGGATCGTGTTAAATGCCGCTGTCATAGATTAAACACGTTAACAGCTGCGGGCTCCACTCCACCCTAAGCTGTTAGAGGCACATGATGGCTGATTAAATAAGCAATTATGTGTGGGGAAAGATGCAGGCTCAATGTGCGAGCCCCCATCAAAGCAGGGATACAACATATGACGTAGGTTTATGTCATTTATCGTGAAGGTGTAATGCATGTGCCGGAATGCAATGCACAGAGACACAAGGCGAGAACAGTAAGAGTTGAATATAAACAGTTTATATATATATATATATATAACAGGTACGCTGAACAAGGGATTGCAACAAGGGTAATAAACAGTATTTTGAAGTATTATCAAAATGCGAAGTCTCTCAAGGTAATGTGGTGCCCTCGATAATGGGAGACACCACGTGAGTTCCTTAACTGTGAATGTGGCCCTAGCGGGGGTCACCGGTTATTCCCGCTAGGCCGAAAGTCTTTTCCGGACAAATTCAATTAGATCACGTTGAAGTTCTTTAACCCCAACCGTTCCCCTCCCAACCTGAGTACCTAAACCCAATTGGCCCCGGTACCGTGAGTGAACAGTAGAAGTGACGGCCCTGTTCACGTATGCAGCTCCTCTGCTTTTGCTGGCGTGACTTTCCTGGGGCAGCCGTCTCTCAAGTCCTCTCTGCTTGGCCGTTGGAGGCAATCTCTCGAGCCTTGGGTAGGGGGGTCCAGACCTCGTCTGTCGGCGGGCGACGTCTGGTTCCGCGAACTCACTCAGCACCACAAGCAGGTTCCGAGTCTCCTCAGCAGGCACAGCACTCGGGTCACATCTGTGAGGGATCCGGAGCTCTTCTACCGGTGCCCAGCTGTGGCACCTCACAGGCCTCTGGCTTAGGCCTGTCACGCGGGGCTTCTCCGCACGCAGGGAACACGTCTGCTCCTTTCTGCTGCTTGGCGCCAAAGACTCCTCAGGTTTGGCGCGCTGGCCTCTTATCTTCTTCCTGGAAGTCACCTGATCGGGTCTAAATCTGCTCTCCCTTCAACTTCCCTTGCATATCTTTGTTCCGCTTGACTGTGTTTGCCCAGCAGATGGTAGTCTCTCTCCATCTTTGAGACATCATGTAAGAGTTCCCTTACAAGCTCTATCGTCTCTGCTACATTCCTCCCTCCTTTTTGCTCGCCAGTCCTTGGGCGAGTGGACTTCTCGCAGAATTGATGCCTCTTTCCAGGCAGTGCAAGTTCGGACAGGAGTTGGGCACACTCCTGCGTTTTCTGTTGGATTTGAGACCAGATAAACTCTTTCTGAGCATACCGGTTAGGAGGAATTCCGGCATTAGCCCGCTCAGTTCTGTGGGGCTCCTCTTGCTGAGGTGACTCCGGGAGATCCGAGGAATCAACTACTGGGGATTGCAAGTCATTTCTTGACTCATTCTGGGTTCCACTCGGGGTTGGCATCAACGGCTCTGACGGGCCCAACTGCATTGTGGCCCATCCTTCATCCCCCAAGGTTACTGCATGTGGTACTTCAGCATGTGGCACTTCAGCCAATACGTTTGAGGGTCCAACCCCGTTACAAACTTCTGCTTCAGAGGAGCAAGGTCGCAGCAAATTGCGTTGCAACACCCTGGGTGTCGCGGCGTCATCCCCTTCGGGCCTAACCTCGTAGACAGGGTTGTCTGGGTGAACCTTCTTCACCACCCGATATGGTATCGCCTCCCAATGATGGTCCAGTTTACTCCCAAATCGTTTGGCCCTTACCAGTACTCGGTCTCCTGGCTGAAGTGATCCACCTGCGGTCGGGGGCCGATCTGCATGCTCTACTTCCTGAAACTTCTGAGCAACCAGTCTTCTCACTGTATGGAGCCGACGCTGGTGTTCTCGAATCCAGGTACTTGGGCAACTGCCCGGGCCGGAGTCTTCTGAGCCTAGCTCCAGTTCAGTAATTTCTCGCTCACTTCTTCCAAACAGCAACATGTAAGGGGTGTAGCCGGTAGTCGCATGAACTCGATTATTATACACCCACACCAGCTCGGACACAAATTCGGGCCACTTCATCTTTTTGTCCGCTTCCAGCATTTGCAACATTTGCAACAGGGTTCGGTTGAAGCGCTCGCATGCGCCGTTCCCTTGCGGGTGGTAGGGCGTTGTTCGGGATCGGTCGATCCCATAGATGCGGTATAGCTCATCCATCACTCGTCCTTAGAAGCAGGCCCCCTGGTCAGAATGTATTCGCTTCGGGCACCCATAAATCCAGATGAAATCCCGACAGATGGCCTTAGCTGCGGCTTCTGCTGTCTGGTCTTTAGTAGGCGTCACTACTGCGAACTTGGTGAAGTGATCAGTCATGACTAGACAGTGTCCATAACCATTGTATTAAGTTCCTATCATCAGGTAGTCAATCATCAAGACTTCCAAGGGGGCAGAAGTTCGGATAGTCTGAATGGGAGCTCTTTGTTCCGGGGGCTTGTTCAACTCACACTGGCGACATGTTCGGCAGACCCCCTCGACTTCTTGCCGCAGTTGAGGTCAATACACCAGCCGTTGCAACCACCGAAAGGTCTTTTCTACTCCGAAGTGAGCACCTCTTCTATGAGCTTCTTGGGCTAGCTGCGTTACTAGCGCTCCTGGAACTACCACCTGCCAGGTAACATCAAACTCTCGAGGCAGCTGGATTCTTCGGCATAGCAAGCCGTCCTTCAGGAGGAGCCTCTCCCACAGGCCTAGGATTTGTAGGGTAGTTGGAAGTGAAGCGGCTCTGGTTTCCTGGTCGGGTCTTTGACTAAGGGCGACCCATTCTCTCAGCTTTGCTAACTCTGGGTCGGATTGTTGCAGATGTATCCATTCATCTCTTGAATGGCGCAGAATTTGAGTGGGCCTCGGCTCCTCTCTGGTCTCCTGGGCATCGACCACAGCAGCGGCAAACTGGCTGAAATCCGGGATCTCATCGCCTTCGAGCTCCTCATCTCTGTCCTTCTTCGGCCCCGCCTGAGTGACCCGGGACAGGGCATCTGCATGAGTGTTCAGGGCCTTGGACCGATAGGCGATTTTATACTGGTATTTGGACATCCTCGCGACCCACTGCTGTTCTAATGCGCCCAGTTTGGCGTTCTCCAAGTGGGCCAAAGGGTTGTTATCTGTCCACACTTGCACTTCTGACCCTGACAAGTACTCAGCAAATTTCTCGGTCATGGCCCACACCAGTGCCAGTAGTTCCAGCTTAAAGGAACTGTAGTTGTCCGGATTCTTCTCTGTGTCTCCGAGTGACCTGCTGGCATACGCGATCACTCGCTCTTTTTCTCCTTGTACTTGAGCCAGCACTGCTCCCTGTCCATGCAAGCTTCCATCAGTGTACAACAGAAAAGGCTGCGAAAAGTCAGCGTAGGCCAGAATTGGGGCATCCGTTAGCGCCATTTTCAATGCTCGGAATTCCTCTTCTTGCTGTGGGCCCCACTGAAAGGGCTGCCGCTTGGCTCCCCCGGCCGTTCCTCTCAGCAATTCATTGAGCGGGATCGCAATCTTAGCGAAGTCTTTAATGAATCTGCGGTAGTATCCAGCAAGCCCCAGGAACGCCCTCAGTTCCCTTAGATTAGCGGGCGTGGGCCACTTCTGCACAGCAGCTACTTTCTCCGCAGTGGGGTGCACTCCTGCACTGGACACAGTGTGCCCCAGATATTAAATTTCTCGTTTGAAGAGACGACACTTACGAGGCTTAATTTTCAGGTCGTGCCTTTGAAGCCGTTCTAACACTTGTTCCAATCGGCGGAGATGATCTTCAAATGTAGCGGAATAGATAATTATATCGTCCAGATATATTAAAGTGGCTTCAAAGTTGAGGTCCCCGAAGCATCTCTCCATCAGCCGTTGGAAGGTTCCTGGCGCATTTGTTATCCCGAACGGCATCCGATTGAACTCAAACAGGCCCATAGGGAGAACAAAAGCTGTCTTCGGATGATCCTTCTCAGCTACTGGGACCTGCCAGTAGCCACTGGCCAGGTCGAGGGAAGAGAAGAATTTGGCGCTCCCTATTGCAGATAGAGACTCTTCGATTCGGGGGAGTGGATAGGAGTCCCGTACTGTACAGGCATTCAGCTTTCGATAGTCTACGCAGAATCTCAGGGTACCATCCTTCTTCCGGACCAGCACGATCGGAGCCGCCCAGGGACTCTGACTTTCACGGATCACACCGTTCCGCAACATGTGGGCTAACAGCTCTTTCACCTCCTGGTACATTTGAGGCGGGATCTGCCGATATCTCTCTCTGATGGGAGCAGTATTTCCAGTGGGTATTTCATGCTGAATGTCCCGAGTGCCCCCGAAATCATCTTCATGCTGTGCAAACACTCCCTGATATTGCTGTAGAAGTTGTTCGATCTGCCTTACTTGTTCAGCAGAAAACTCAGTTAGATTAGCCTCCATTTCCTCCAGGAGGTGGCGCCCAGCCAACCGTTCTCTTTCATTCTCTTCACTATTGAGGTACACCTCCAGGGTCCATGGCTTTCCTTCCACAGGTGCAAGCCCTATAGCGTCAGCTCTAGTAAGGGCCTCTGGCATTATACACACTCGCGCCACCTCTTGTCGGGGCAACAACTGTAAACTGGTGCCACTTAAATTGATGCAACGCACGGGTACCCGACCGTGCCGCACGGTGGCCAGGGTTCGAGTAACCAGGAGTCCAGAGGGTGCTTCTTCTCCCTCCATTGGTTCAATTTGAATGTCCACGCCTTCTAAGGACACATGTGCCAGCATCGGTAAAGTGAGTACAGTCTGTCCCACTGGCAGTGTCATTGTGGCTTCGGGCGGTATCGATACCTTACCAAGGTACTGAGAGGTAGCGGGCAATTTTTGAATCTGACTGACCCACACGAGATGCTGGAATACTCTCTTGTTAGCTGTGTCTCGAGTGGCGCAGGTCAAGTTGTTTTTTCTACAGCCCTCAGCCAGGAACTGTCCGACCTCTTTCAGCACATTCATGCCCAGGGTTACAAAGGGCCCATCGCCTCCAGGCCCTGTGGTCAGTACAATCCCTTTCCGACCGAGGTCCTTTCCACATGCCCGAACAGACATCCATGCTACTCCCGCTACTGGGATAGGTAGTTGATTAGCTGCCACCAGTATGACAGTGGGTTCCCGGCAGGAACGAGCGACTTCAGGAAAGTGACTGTTGAAATACGTCTCAGGCATAGTGGTCACTTGAGACCCGGTGTCCATTAAACAGCGGATCCACTGCCCATTGAATTCAGCCCAGATAATGGGCCTCTCTGAGACAATGTCTTCAGAGCTCCCTCTTCCACTCTCTGAAGCTCGGGACCCCACGGTATGCTCCACAACCGTGGGGCATTTAAGTTTAACGGCTGTCCCCTCCTCTTTCTTTCTTGGTTGGGACAGTCTTTGGAGATATGCCCCCTACCTCCACAGGTCCAGCTCTCTGGTCCTTGTTCTACCGATAGTTCGGGTACATGCCTTGCTGGGCCCGGGTAGGAATGTGTTTCTCGTTCTGGTCTCCGTCCGCGTTGAGCGGTACGGTCCGTCGGCAAGGGGGCAGTAGGGGTCTTTCTAATAGCATTCAACTCGCCCCGAATGTCTCGAATTTCCTGACGTATTTCCCGTACCCAATCAGGCTCTTTGTTGGTGAATTCAGGGGCAATTGCCTCATGACTTCTAACTGTGGCTTTTGGAACTGGAACTTCTTTCTCCAGGACTCTAGCTTCAGCCCCTACCTCCAGGAGGCCCAGATCAGGGCTCAATCGCAGCCGCTCCTTCAGGATCAGCCTCAGGGAAGGGTCTTTCAAGCCAGCAATCAGTTGGTCACGCAACACCTCATCCAATGGTCCCAGTCCTCGGTTCCCATCTCGAGCTTTCTTGGTGATATGGGCCGTCACTTCCTGTAATGCATTAACATACTGATTTACTGTCTCATTTTCCCCTTGGACCCGCTGAAACAACCGTAAGCGCAAGTGTCCCAAATCTGTAGTGTCACCGTGCATGTCCTCTAGAATTTTTATCACTTTGTCCATGGTGTCACGGTCCCCAGGTGGGCGGTACATCACAGTCTGCCGGGCCTCTCCATCAAGGGTTAGGAGGGCCAGCTCCGCCTGGGCTAGGGAATCGAGGGGATACATACGTAGCATACTTCTCAGTCTTTCTACCCAGTCCCACAGTGACGTGCCATCCCCCGTAAACTTGGGTAGATGGCTGCGCATAGCCCCCAAAGGTATATGGCTCCGGCCAGACCCAGTCACAGGCTGCTCCGCCATCTCTGTGTCTGAATGTTGCATCCTGCCGACTACGCCAAATGTAATGCAGGTGCCGGAATGCAGCGCACAGAGACACAAGGCGAGAACAGTAAGAGTTGAATATAAACAGTTTATATATATATATATATATATATATATATATATATATATATATATAACAGGTACGCTGAACAAGGGATTGCAACAAGGGTAATAAACAGTAATTTGAAGTATTATCAAAATGCGAAGTCTCTCAAGGTAATGTGGTGCCCTCGATAATGGGAGACACCATGTGACTTCCTTAACTGTGAATATGGCCCTAGCGGGGGTCACCGGTTATTCCCGCTAGGCCGAAAGTCTTTTCCGGACAAATTCAATTAGATCACGTTGAAGTTCTTTAACCCCAACCGTTCCCCTCCCAACCTGAGTACCTAAACCCAATTGGCCCCGATACCGTGAGTAAACAGTAGAAGTGACGGCCCTGTTCACATATGCAGCTCCTCTGCTTTTGCTGGCGTGACTTTCCTGGGGCAGCCGTCTCTCAAGTCCTCTCTGCTTGGCCGTTGGAGGCAATCTCTCGAGCCTTGGGTAGGGGGGTCCAGACCTCGTCTGTCGGCGGGCGACGTCTGGTTCCGCGAACTCACTCAGCACCACAAGCAGGTTCTGAGTCTCCTCAGCAGGCACAGCACTCGGGTCACATCTGTGAGGGATCCGGAGCTCTTCTACCGGTGCCCAGCTGTGGCACCTCACAGGCCTCTGGCATAGGCCTGTCACGCAGGGCTTCTCCGCACGCAGGAAACACTTCTGCTCCTTTCTGCTGCTTGGCGCCAAAGACTCCTCAGGTTTGGCGCGCTGGCCTCTTATCTCCTTCCTGGAAGTCACCTGATCGGGTCCAGCATCTAAATCTGCTCTCCCTTCAACTTCCCTTGCATATCTTTGTTCCGCTTAACTGTGTTTGCCAAGCAGATGGCAGTCTCTCTCCATCTTTGAGACATCATGTAAGAGTTCCCTTACAAGCTCTCTAGTCTCTGCTACAAAGGGGTTAAGGAGCTTATCCTGCAGGGCTAACATTAAGGGCTCGCTCACACTGGCATATAATATGGAGGAATGCAATGAGGCAGAGCATATCTGCGATTTTTCTCTAATGCCAATTCGGCATAAGAAAAATAATCGCAGCATGCTACGAATGCCAGCTTATCTCGCACGGCGCGCACCCATTCAAGTCAATGGGTGAGTGCAAAACATCGTACAGCACTCTGATGTCATCCTAGTTCAGTCCGATGTAAGCCGAGACAGACAGTGGAGAAGATGCAGAGATTAATCTATCCTTCTTCTCCTCACCTGTCATCCGATTCTCACATGCGAAAGGATCAGATCACAGTATCATGACACTAGGCTCACGCTCGCAGCAGAGCAGAAGACGAGTGTCATTAGTATATTGCATCAGATTCTCTCACATTGGATGCTATACGCTAATGTGACCCTGCCTTAAGAATGAGTGTTTGGAGCATGTGGCCTCCTAAATAGCAGGGCATTCATTAAGCAATTGAGGGGCATACTCTCTATACTTCTGTAATTATCTATTTACAGTATGTAAGAACAATACTTTGTGGTATATTTATAATTGTATGTACAGTGCTTGCCAAAAGTATTGGCACCCCTGTAATTCTGTCAGATAATACTCAGTTTCTTTCTGAAAATGATTGCAATCACAAATTCTTTGGTATTATTATCTTCATTTAATTTGCTTGCAAGTAAAAAACACAAAAAAGAATGAAGCAAAAATCAAATCATTGATCATTTCACACAAAACTCCAAAAATGGGCCAGACAAAAGTATTGGCACCCTCAGCCTAATACTTGGTTGCACAACCTTTAGCCAAAATAACTGCGAACAACCGCTTCCGGTAACCATCAATGAGTTTCTTACAATGCTCTGCTGGAATTGTAGACTATTCTTCTTTGGCAAACTGCTCCAGGTCCCTGATATTTGAAGGGTGCCTTCTCCAAACTGCCATTTTGAGATCTCTCCACAGGTGTTCTATGGGATTCAGGTCTGGACTCATTGCTGGCCACCTTAGAAGTCTCCAGTGCTTTCTCTCAAACCATTTTATAGTGCTTTTGGAAGTGTGTTTTCGGTCATTGTCCTGCTGGAAGACCCATGACCTCTGAGGGAGACCCAGCTTTCTCACACTGGGCCCTACATTATGCTGCAAAATTTGTTGGTAGTCTTCAGACTTCATAATGCCATGCACACGGTCAAGCAGTCCAGTGCCAGAGGCAGCAAAGCAACCCCAAAACATCAGGGAACCTCTGCCATGTTTGACTGTGGGGACCGTGTTCTTTTCTTTGAATGCCTCTTTTTTTTTCCTGCATACTCTATGTTGATGCTTTTTCCCAAAAAGCTCTACTTTTGTCTCATCTGACCAGAGAACATTCTTCCAAAACATTTTAGGCTTTCTCAGGTAAGTTTTGGCAAACTCCAGGCTGGCTGGGGTGAGAAGTGGGGTCTTCCTGGGTATCCTACCATACAGTCCCTTTTCATTCAGACGCCGACAGATAGTACGGGTTGACACTATTGTACCCTCGGACTGCAGGGCAGCTTGAACTTGTTTGGATGTTAGTCGAGGTTCTTTGTCCACCATCCGCACAATCTTGCGTTGAAATCTCTTGTCAATTTTTCTTTTCCATCCACACCTAGGTAGGTTAGCCACAGTGCCATGGGCTTTAAACTTCTTGATGACACTGCGCACGGAAGACACAGGAACATTCAGGTCTTTGGAGATGGACTTGTAGCCTTGAGATTACTCATGCTTCCTCACAATTTGGTTTCTCAAGTCCTCAGACAGTTCTTTGGTCTTCTTTCTTTTCTCCATACTCAATGTGGTACACACAAGGACACAGGACAGAGGTTGAGTCAACTTTAATCCATGTTAACTGGCTGCAAGTGTGATTTAGTTATTGCCAACACCTGTTAGGTGCCACAGGTAAGTTACAGGTGCTGTTAATTACACGAATTAGAGAAGCATCACATGATTTTTCAAAGGGTGCCAATACTTTTGTCCACCCCCTTTTTTAGGTTTGGTGTGGAATTATATCCAATTTGGCTTTAGGACAATTCTTTTTGTGCTTTTTTCATTGAAGACAAATTAAATGAAGCGAATAATACCAAAGAATTTGTGATTGCAATCATTTTCAGGAAGAAACTGAGTATTATCTGACAGAATTGCAGGGGTGCCAATACTTTTGGCCAGCACTGTATATATCTTTTAGAAATAATGAAGCTAAATTAAATTTTCTGATTGTATCTCTTAGAGTGCCATAGTTATTTTCAGCTCATTCCATATAGTGACATAAAAACGTCTAAATCTTATTATGTTACACTACTGCACTAGTGCTGAGGCGTATTGAAAATGGGAGTCATAGTCAGTCTGTAAATAATAATCCAAAGATTCAAGTGATATAGGGAGGTGCTGTATCTCCATAGTCATGTGACTGCAACTTTAGTGATCTGTGACACACTGCAGTAACAGCACAGCACCTTAATAACAGCATTTTTGTAATCTTTATGTTATACCCATTTTCAGGGTAATTAGAAGCTTTGTAAGGCCCACATAACACGTACGTTTTGTATTTCTGTATAGAGTCCGTTTTTTAAGGACCGCAAATATGGACATACGCACCCATTGTATTCAAACCTGCAGACGTGTCAGTTTTTTTGCACAGCATGCACAAAATGCTGCACACGTGCACAATGATAACACATGGATGACATCCGTGTGTCATTAGCGTAGCATGTACCAGCGCCTGGGAATCAGCAGTACAGTTTGTGCTGTTCCCCGGCACCGACTGTTGAAGCCAGCTCTCATCATTGTTGGCTGCTCGCGCTTAGATCAGTGCGAGCAGGAGACAATAATGGGAGTTATATTCAGCACCTGCTGAATGCATGCTGTGTAAAATGAAGAATTAAATTAAATAAATGGCGTGGGCTCCTACCGATTATTCATACACAGCAGAGGAAAAACAACTCGCTGGGGGCTGATATTACTAGCCAGGGAAAGGGACATTAAGGAAAAATGTTCCCTGGCTATTAATAACAGCCCACAGCTGTTTGATTAGCATTTACTGGCTAGTTTATGTGGGACAACAGAAAAAAATTGACGTAGAGCCCCCTATAAAATCTACACAGCAAAGGCTAAACAGACAGCTGCGGGCTTATATTAATAGACAGGGAGGGGCCATGGATCCTGGCCCCCTCTGAGGCTAATAACATCAGTCCTCAGCGGCCCCAGAAATGGCGCATCAAAGAGTTGCGCCAATTCTTGCGCTTAGCCTCGGTTCTTCCCACTTGCCCTCATGCGGTGGCAAGTGGGGTAATAGGGTTAGGGTTCATGTCAGCTTTGTATTGGCAGCTGACATGAAGCCCAGTGGTTATTAATGCAGAGGCGTCTATAAGACGACCCATTACTAGCCCCACAGTAAAAGTTTGTAAATAAACACACAGCCTGACAAAAATCCTTTATTTAAAATAAAAGTCCACACCCTGTTTTACATATTTATTTAAAAATAAAAAACAGTTATCCTCGCCTAACACCTAATCCTCTAATGCCATTGTCCCCTGTAAAAAAACAAAAATAAAAAAAAACAATATCCATCAACTGTCCGAAATGGAAAGAATCCATAGTGTCCCATGCCATAATCCATGTGTGCGACATGGGCTCTTCAGAAGAAACGATGGCATGATGCAACAGCTCATGCTGAAGAGCAGAGGAGAATGACTCGCTGCAGGGAGCGGGCCCCTGAATTGGGGTGACCTCAGTGAGATCATTGCAGTTCGCCATGAGAAATTTCTCACGGTATTGCACTGAGTTCAATGAGTTCAACACAGTTCACCATGAAAAATTGGTGATCTGTGGTGAACTGCAAATTGAGATTCTGGTTTGGCTTTTATCTTTAGTCATATGGCAAGGTTCGTTAAAGGGTCGGCATTGTTTTTAAGAATTGCTACTTCCAACAGGTGGCATGAGAATTGAAGTCCTCTTACTTTCTGAAGAGGTAATTTGCATATTTAATTTCCCAGAGCAGCATTGTATGGCCTGTTAGTCTCGTTACATTAGCATGCCAGACATGTCACTCTCTTAGATCCCAAGACCTACAACATTTTACAGAATTATGAATGTTTTCAATGTTTACAAATCATGAATTTGATTTGATCAGATCGATCACCTCTCACATATAGCACAACTCCAGTTATATGTTAAACGTCTAGATTTTCATGATAGAAGTGATACTGCTGGATGCTGCACGAATACAACTTTATCCAGCAATTTTTAATACATCAGATTTAATGTACTCATCTTTATTCACTTACTCAGTCACTCATTGTGGCTTATTACTCACTTATACACCCACTAACACTTTTACACTTATCTCTCACACTATTCGCTCCCTCACTCACTGTGTTACACTATTGACTCACACTCACTAATACACTCATTCTCTCAGTTATAAATGTTATTATAAATTGTTTTTGTTGAGCTACAAAAAAGTGTACAAAATGAGGGGTCGCTCACTGTAAATTTGGGTGCTCAGAGGTAATATAAAGTCTAATAATATGAAAGAAAACCTCGGCACACCATAAGAAAAAAAGAATATGGACAATGCAGATAGTGCAAAAAGGAATATTGTTTATTAAGCCATCCTTTTCATAATCATAGTCCCAAAAAAAATATTTTTATGTACATAGACATATACCATCCTTATCTTGTTTATGGTCCAGTAATATTGCGGTTAAACATTCACCGACATTTCGACCTGAGTAGGTCTTTATCAAGGTAATTGGATATTGAATCAACAAGAACTGACGATTCGACCTATGTAGGTCTGTATAAGATAATTTGGTATATGCTGTTGAGACAATAGGAACTAATGGGAAAAGCCCTTATGGTACTAGGAGAAACCTGTAGGGGAAGAGAGTGCAGGCAAAGGGATTCGTCCCAAATCAGAAGCGGTCTGATTTGGGACGAATCCCTTTGCCAGCACTCTCTTCCCCTACAGGTTTCTCCTAGTACCATAAGGGCTTTTCCCATTAGTTCCTATTGTCTCAACAGCATATACCAAATTATCTTATACAGACCTACATAGGTCGAATCGTCAGTTCTTGTTGATTCAATATCCAATTACCTTGATAAAGACCTACTCAGGTCGAAACGTCGGTGAATGTTTAACCGCAATATTACTGGACCATAAACAAGATAAGGATGGTATATGTCTATGTACATAAAAATATTTTTTTTGGGACTATGATTATGAAAAGGATGGCTTAATAAACAATATTCCTTTTTGCACTATCTTCATTGTCCATATTCTTTTTTTCTTATGGTGTGCCGAGGTTTTCTTTCATATTATTGAGCTACAAAAAAGAATATTGTCAAAGAAAACTGAAAAGTAGATGAGCACCAAAAATGTATAGGATTAGTCAGTCAACAGCATAGAAACTCATTCAGCATCACACAGACTACTGTAGATTAACTGACATATCCAGCACAACATGTATATGCAACGATAATATCCAATCTTTATTGAAAAGTCACAACTATTTCTTTAAGGACTAAAGAATTAAAAAGACTGTTTTAGGCTGTGAGCCCACGATGCGTTTTTGAAGCGTTTCCGCAAAAACGCTGCAGAAATGCTTAAAAATCGCATGATAGAAGGCCTGCCATGTTCCCCAATGATAATCTGCATGTGCTGTGCACATGCTGCGGAAATTTCCGCTGCGGGTTATCATTGCGGAAAAAACACAGCACTACCAATTATTTTGCGGAAGAGCTGTGTTTTCGCCGCTATTGACTTGAATTGAATCGCTTGGATTCCGCATCACTGCATCTGTACATGCGCATTCCATGCATTTCAATGTGCAGATGGTACCCGGATCTGGAGCACAGGAGACTCTCCTTCGGACCCGGGTACCATAGAACCTGTAAAAAAAATAATAAAATAAAAAAAAATATTATATTTACCTTCTGATGGCCCCCGGTCTCCTTGTCTTCACTTGCCGGCAGTTCACGGTGGACTGAAGGACCTCCGCTGATGTCATAGTGATGTGACGGCAGGTCCTTCAGTGTAGTGTACCGCGAGCTGCCGGCAAGCTTGGACGGAGCGAAGCAAGACTCCGGGGGCCATCAGAAGGTAAGGATAGATTTATTTTTTTATTTTTTACCATTCTTTCGGTCACACTATATAAATCCATGGTGTTTGCATGGATTTATATAGTGTGACCAAGTTGACAAGCACTTTCCAAGTGATGCTAAAATCGCTTGGAAAGCGCTTGTCAACCCGCATGCGGAATTGCATGTGAAGAACGCTTCACTTCCGCATGTCCCTGGCAGGAAAAATGCATGTACAATCCGCATGCTCTTTTTCTGCCAGGGAGATGCAGAAACGCTCAGGAAAATATCCGGAACATTTGTGCATCGTGGGCTCATAGCCTAACTCCTGGAATCTGATCCTGATACAATCAAGATTCTTCCACCTGGAGCCATCAGGTTATATATTATGCATAGCAACAGTAATATGCACAATAGTACTGACAAGACTTTATAAAGAGTAATGGTATAAGTGTATAAAAAATAATGCAACATCAGGTGAATAATAGAACATAGAACACAGAAGGTGAATGTTAGCCATTTTTCCGTTTTATTTGTAAAAATTAACTCATGTAGAAATCGATGGCAGCAACACATCTCATTCATCTGATTTATAGGAATATTCTTTACAAAGCGACCCAAATTTTTTGGAATTGGGATTATACCATTCAACATTCCAGCTACCTATGTTATAGTAGAGAGCCTAACCCGTGCACAGCTGAAGCAACTTGCTTGCGTTGGCACACATAACATTGGTTGTAAACTGACATATACAAGCATTCCTTTTGAACTCCACACAAGCGCATATAACCCAACTTTTATAACACAGAAACAGGGACAAACCATGCGGTGGGCAATGCTTGCTGCGGAAAAATGTGACCACGCCCCTAGCCACACCCCAAGCCATACCCATTAACCATTTCTTTCTACCTAGTAGGAGGAGATGTCAGAGGGGGCAGTGATTATTGCATTTTTGCTGCATTTGTTATTCCTTTCCTCTCATTTAATATATTTTTGGTGCAGATGTGAAGCTGCATTTTTAATGTGGTTTTTATAGTACAGTCAAGCTTTGATTCGGCACTTAAAAATTCATCAATGTTTTTCACATACTTTTTAGGCTCCACATAGAAGTCTCTAGAGAAAAAAATCACCAAAACTGCACAGTTCAGCAGTGTCTTAGATGCATAGTAGGCACAGTTTTCATGAAATCAAATCCACTTTGCTTAGACAGTTAAACACAGTAGAATTTCTGTGCAAAAAATGCAGTATATATGCTAGATATGAACACAGCCTAAATGTCCGAGTAACGTGGATGTGGTTTCATGGAAACGCCAGCCTCGGTGCATCAGAAGGTGCTGTTGTACTGTGTAGTTTTGGTACATTTTTTCTCCATGGGCTTCTATTATATGCTATATGTGAACACGGCCTCAGCGTCACATTTTTATTACATTTTTTATGGGTTTAATGGAGGAAAAAGAAATCAATCATGACATTTTTTTTACACCTTTGTTGCTGTGTTGTGCGGGTCGTTACAATTGCAGAGACACCAAATATGTCTGATTTTCTGCTGATTTGTGATATTTATTTATTTTTTTTGAAAAAACACAATAAAAATTACATTATTGTTATTGTTTTTCATTCTTTTTTAGTAATTTTAAAGGATGAAAAAAATCCGAGTTTCTCTTCACCTCTAGAATACAGGAACATAGAAATACACTGCTCTATACAATGTATCTACATGTATCAGTATCATCTGCCTGTTGGGACAGAGCCTGCACTGCAGCTTCAAGTATATCAAATCCTCCCAGAGACATCACTGGAGTGTGTGGCTCATAGCTTTACAATGTTGCTTAAACTGAAGTAGGTAGTGGGTTTCCCGGGAGAGTCTTATAAAAGAGAAAATGACATTATTGTTATTGTTTTTCATTAATTTTTAATAATTTTATAGGACGAAAAAAAATTGAGTTTTTCTTCACCTCTAGAATACAGGTACGCAGAAATACACTGCTATGTACAGATGTATCTCTATGTACCAGTATAATCTTTCTGTGCTGTCAGAGTCTGCAATGCAGCTCAAGATGACCAAATTCTCCTATGCAGAACAGTGCAGCCTGTGGCTCATATATTTAGCTGCAGACTGCAATACAAGAGGTTGTGGGTTTGAGTCCCAGGGGAGAACAGAGAAGAAAAAGAAAATTGTGTTTATTTAATCAATGTAAGTGTGCACAGCCAGATTTTAGCTTTGCCCCCTAGGAGTAGCTACAGAGCAAAGAAGATACTGAAGAGAAGTAAGTGGAAGTTGGGACAAAGCGTTGACGTGAAGGGACATTGGAACTGACCTCTCAAATCTGGACAGTCCCGCTAAATCTGGGATGGTTGGGAGCTATCTAAGCGCACAGTGTTTTAAGCATTGGAAACACTAGTGTGCCTGAGCGGGTATTGATGAAATCAACATTACATACAGTTAGGTCCATATATATTTGGACAGAGACAATATTTTTCTAATTTTGGTTCTAGACATTACCACAATGAATTTTAAACAAAACAATTCAGATGCAGTTGAAGTTCAGACTTTCAGTTTTCATTTGAGGGTATCCACATTAAAATTGGATGAAGGGTTTAGGAGTTTCAGCTTCTTAACATGTGCCACCCTGTTTTTAAAGGGACCAAAAGTAATTGGACAATTGACTCCAAGGCTATTTCATGGACAGGTGTGGGCAATCCCTTCGTTATGTCATTCTCAATTAAGCAGATAAAAGGCCTGGAGTTGATTTGAGGTGTGGTTCTTGCATTTGGAAGGTTTTGCTGTGAAGTAAACATGCGGTCAAAGAAGCTCTCCATGCAGGTGAAACAAGCCATCCTTAAGCTGCAAAAACAGAAAAAAACCATCCGAGAAATTACTACAATATTAGGAGTGGCAAAATCTACAGTTTGGTACATCCTGAGAAAGAAAGAAAGCACTGGTGAACTCATCAATGCAAAAAGACCTGGGTGCCCACGGAAGACAACAGTGGTGGATGATCGCAGAATAATCTCCATGGTGAAGAAAAACCCCTTCACAACAGCCAACCAAGTGAACAACACTCTCCAGGAGGTAGGCGTATCAATATCCAAATCTACCATAAAGAGAAGACTGCATGAAAGTAAATACAGAGGGTTCACTGCACGGTGCAAGCCACTCATAAGCATCAAGAATAAAAAAGGCTAGACTGGACTTTGCTAAAAAACATCTAAAAAAGCCATCACAGTTCTGGAAGAACATTCTTTGGACAGATGAAACCAAGATCAACCTCTACCAGAATGATGGAAAGAGAAAAGTATGGCGAAGGCGTGGTACAGCTCATGATCCAAAGCATACCACATCATCTGTAAAACACGGCGGAGGCAGTGTGATGGCTTGGGCATGCATGGCTGGCACTGGGTCACTAGTGTTTATTGATGATGTGACACAGGACAGAAGCAGCCGAATGAATTCTGATGTATTCAGAGCCATACTGTGTGCTCAGATCCAGCCAAATGCAGCCAAACTGATTGGTCGTCATTTCATACTACAGATAGACAATGACCCAAAACATAAAGCCAAAGCAACCCAGGAGTTTATTAAAGCAAAGAAGTGGAATATTCTTGAATGGCCAAGTCAGTCACCTGATTTCAACCCAATTGAGCATGCATTTCACTTGTTAAAGACTAAACTTCAGACAGAAAGGCCCACAAACAAACAGCAACTGAAAACCACCGCAGTGAAGGCCTGGCAGAGCATCAAAAAGGAGGAAACACAGCGTCTGGTGATGTCCATGAGTTCAAGACTTCAGGCAGTCATTGTCAACAAAGGGTTTTCAACCAAGTACTAGAAATTAACATTTTATTTACAATTATTTAATCTGTCCAATTACTTTTTGTCCCTTTAAAAACAGGGTGGCACATGTTAAGGAGCTGAAACTCCTAAACCCTTCATCCAATTTTAATGTGGATATCCTCAAATGAAAGCTGAAAGTCTGAACTTCAACTGCATCTGAATTGTTTTGTTTAAAATTCATTGTGGTAATGTCTAGAACCAAAATTAGAAAAATGTTTTCTCTGTCCAAATATATATGGACCTAACTGTATGTGATTTCTTGTCTGATTGTATCAGGGTCAAGCACCAAGAGTTAAATACTGATGTGTATTTTTAAGTGAAATAGTTAAGATTTTTCAGTAAAGATTGTATATATTTTTAACATACATGTGCTGTATCGGATGTACCAAAATATAGTGTCACTCACTGCCGTACAAAATTCTGTTAAACTAAGTACCAGTTAATGTTTCTATGCCAGTGAAAAAAAATGTGCTCAGCAATGTGTAAGACTTATGGATCCAATGCAGTTGCTCTTGTATAACCCAAGACTTTTTCAAAAGCAAATCAAAATCCTTGAAATTACAAATTACGCATACAAATGGAATTGATACCTATAAGCAAACAAACCAGCGGGTCTTTCTTTACCTCTTTAGCTACAATGATCACATTACTATGGGCTCATCAGGAGAACATGTCCTGTACTGCCAACTTGTATGCCACTGTGTAGTAGTGCTCCAAAAACATTATACAGTTGAAAGCATTTATGGTAGATGGAAAAACAGATGATTCCCAGAACTCAAAGGAGAATATCTCTTTATAAGATCTATTTATAATTCTCAGTAAAAGCTCAGAAAACTAAAATTTACTCCAAATCTCATCTCATCAACCCACCTCACACCTCAGTTTTGCCAGGATTTGGAAGTAACTACAATTAGTCAAATATACCTTCCTACTTGTATAATTCTACTTTAGAGGGTTTGTTACAAAAAACAAATGCTTCCAAAAGGAATGGCCTAACAGCTTGAGATGCCAAAGACTTTTGTACTTAGGGACTATTCACACCGTGCCTTGCAGTCTGTTTATAACTCCATCAGTAGCTTCCATCTCAACTCCTGAAAACTGGTTTTCCAATGTGCTCCTTATATAGCAGACTACTCTATGGTGTCCTGCTTAAAATCAGGAAAGAAAATCAAATGGATTTGAAAATGTTTGCTTCTGTTAGCCTAATGAATGATCAGCATAACATGGTGTGAACACTGCCTTTCTTCATTTACACTGTCCACTTTTAATCTCTGCACCATTTTGTTATGGACTCCAATTTCTCACTATACCAGTTTAGTCCTTTAAGAACTTTTTCTTACCAAAGTAGATGTATGATGGATTGTACTTTACTGGATGAATTGTATTTGTCAGTGGTAGCATTTTGGGGTACATATATCTTATTATCAAACTTTTGTTAGAAAGAGAAATTGAAAAAAAAGCAATTTTGCTACTTGTTTTTGACATTATTAAGATAACCTGTTGTATCCATAAATACTATTTAGCTGCAGATATACACTGTGTGCTGTAAGGCAGCGCTAGACATCATAATGGGGGATACTCGCTTCGCTGCGATAATCAATGCACACGTGCAATGTCTTTCCGTTTTTAAACCATGCTCAGCAGTTTATTACTTCATAAACCGCATATGACCGGGTCCAACTCAGTGGCACGCCGACACACTTATATATAATATTCTTGAGCCAAGTGACACACAGGCCCACTTGCTCCTGGTACAGCCTTCAGCAAGGTAATCATATAGCAATGTCCATAGCAATGTCCATATAACGAAGTGTATTACCTTTGCCGGGTTTAGCTGTCTAAGTCCATTACTCCGCCACCACTGGGGCTTTGCGGCTTCCCAGGTGGGGGTCTCTAGCCGTTGTTCCCTCAAAGGCCACTGACATCCACACAGGATCCAGACTCGACCTTTCAGGCACCAGGCTTCACTCTCGGCCTCACACGGTCGGTGTCCCACACACACGGGAACAGTCCTTACGCCTCTCTCACAGAACACACCTGTCTCCCATCAAGCAGGGTTTATATATGCATCCCGTGCACACACACATACAAACTGACAGGACCTTGCTGATGTCACAGTCATGTGATCAGACAGACATTCTGTGCGCGCAGGACCTGTGCTATGTCAGTCATGTGACCAGTCACCTGAGGGGGAAGGTACATGGTCAGGTAAAACACATCCTGGACCATTACCGTAATGCCAGCAAGTCGCTGCATTACAGTGCATAATTATTAGCAAATTTATGTTCATGATGATTCATTTTATAATTGAACAACTGAAGTGCTGTCACTCATTCCAAAATGTTAATAAACCTGAAACTTGAATATTTAAGAAAGTAAAAGTGATGTTTTGTCTCTCGTAGAATATCTATGTGTTCAGAATTATTTTTCCTATCTCAATTGTTTATTTTCATCTGTTAGAGTGAGAATGATAAGCAAGCAACTCAAAATATACAAAAATACATTTGAAAAAAATATCAGTAACCAATATAGCCTCCCTTTTTTTCAATAACAGTCATAAGCAGAGCGAAGCCGAACTGTAAATCTTGGGGTTCGTACCAGACACCTAGTGTCTGGTGATGAACTCTGAACACAGCCTATTAAAATCATCTCCCGTCTGCCAGCTTTGCCTTTGCTGGTTATTAAAAATGTGGTGACCCTAAAAAAAGTTGTGGGGTCACTCTATTTTAATAACCAGCTAAGGCAAAGCTGACAGTTGGTGGCTGATATTAATAGGCTGGGAAGGTCCATGGGTATTGGCCCCTTTATTCTGTGGGTCATCCTGATTATGGAACTACCAATTTTTGTAGTTTTATTTAAATTGCATGACTTTTGCACAATTTGTACACTTTGAAAACATATCACTCGTTTTTTGCTATATTTTGAATGTTATACATTTTACAATTTTCTGTCGCAAGAGATTTTGGTAGACTTACTTTTTGAGAGACAAGATGTAGCTTTCAATTGTACCATTTTCTGGTACCTATGACTTTGTGATCACTTTTTATTAAACTTTTTTGGAGGTGTAATGTATAAAGAAACTAATACGATTAAGTATTCAGTTTAATTCACAAATTCACATGTTAAATTTATTCTGCAGGGCAGTATGGTAATGACCATACCCTTTATATGTAGTTGTAGTTATATTTATTGTTGTGTTTTACTACCTTAACACAAAAAAATATATATACAAATATATATATATATATATATACATATATTTTTAAAATCATGCTTTTTTTCCATACACAGAGTTGCATTAGCGCTATTTTTTTCAGGATAAAGCTGCATTTTTCACTTGGGCCATTTTTGGTTACATATGACTTTTTGATAATTTTTCATTTGATTTTTATTGTAAGGCTGGATGAGCAGTAATCAGCAATTCTGGTATTGCTTTTGGTATTTTTTTTTCTGCCATCGTTCATCATGTGGGAAAGATAATGGTACATTTTTATATTGGTTGATATATTTACCCAGAATTTATTGTTTTGTTTTTTTTTTCACAAGAAAATCACTTTCTAAAGAAAATATCATTTGTTTTACATCATGGTCTGATAGCAAGATCTTTTCTTATATTTTGATATACAAAATTAATAAGGGCTTATTTTTTTGCACATCAAGCTGTAGCTTTTATTTTGATATGCACAGTTTTTTGATATATTTGTACTTTTTTTTACATAATTCATAATAATTTTTAGTCCCACAATGGGACTTTAATGTGCGATCCTATAATTGAATGGTAATGCATTGCTCTACTTACAATCATATGAAAAAGTTTGGGCACCCCAATTAATCTTAAGCTTAATGTTTTATAAAAATTGGTGTTTTTGCAACAGCTATTTCAGTTTGATATATGCAATAACTGTTGGACACAGTAATGTTTCTGCCTTGAAATGAGGTTTATTGTACTAACAGAAAATGTGCAATCTGCATTCAAACAAAATTTGACAGGTGCATAAGTATGGGCACCTCACCAGAAAAGTGACATTAATATTTAGTAGATCCTCCTTTTGCAAAAATAACAGCCTCTAGTCGCTTCCTGTAGCTTTTAATGAGTTCCTGGATCCTGGATGAAGGTATTTTTGACCATTCCTCTTTACAAAACAATTCCAGTTCAGTTAAATTTGATGGTCGCCGAGCATGGACAGCCCTCTTCAAATGATCCCACAGATGTTCAATGATATTCAGGTCTGGGGACTGGGATGGCCATTCCAGAACATTGTAATTGTTCCTCTGCATGAATGCCTGAGTAGATTTGGAGCGGTGTTTTGGATCATTGTCTTGCTGAAAGATCCATCCCCTGTGTAACTTCAACTTTATCACTGATTCTTGAACATTATTGTCAAGAATCAGCTGATACTGAGTGGAATCCATGCGTCCCTCAACTTTAACAAGATTCCCAGTGCCGGCATTGGCCACACAGCCCCAAAGCATGATGGAACCTCCACCAAATTTTACTGTGGGTAGCAAGTGTTTTTCTTGGAATGCTGTGTTTTTTGCCGCCATGCATAACGCCTTTTTGTATGACCAAACAACTCAGTCTTGGTTTCATCAGTCCACAGGACCTTCTTCCAAAAAGAAATTGGCTTCTCCAAATGTGCTTTTGCATACCTCAGCCGACTCTGTTTGTGGTGTGCTTGAAGAAACGGCTTCTTTCGCATCACTCTCCCATACAGCTTCTCCTTGTGCAAAGTGCGTTGTATAGTTGACCGATGCACAGTGACACCATCTGCAGCAAGTTGATGCTGCAGCTCTCTGGAGGTGGTCTGAGGATTGTCCTTGACTGATCTCACCATTCTTCTTCTCTGCCTTTCTGATGTTTTTCTTTGCCTGCCACTTCTGGCCTTAACAAGAACTGTCCCTGTGTTCTTCCATTTCCTTACTATGTTCCTCACAGTGGAAACTGATAGGTTAAATCTCTGAGACAGCTTTTTGTATCCTTTCCCTGAACAACTATGTTGAATAATCTTTGTTTTCAGATCATTTGACAGTTGTTTTGAGGAGCCCATGATGCCACTCTTCAGAGGAGATTCAAACAGGAGAACAACTTGCAAGTAGCCACTATAAGTAGCTTTTCTTGTTATGCACACGCCCGGGCTAAGCGGCGTGTGCGTGTGATTGGTAGTGATTCCACTGGACCGTGCCGGAGAGTGTATGCCTGGAGGGGCGTGACTAAGTATTCACCCGATCCGACCAGGGTCGCACGACGGCATACGACGCCAGTGCACCAAGGAGGAACCGAGCAGAGGGACCAGGTGCTACTCCAGGACAGACCCCGGACACGGCTGTTGACCCACACAGGGAATACAGGAACAGGCTGGTAGGCTGGCACACAGACTGGAGGGTATAGGCAGGCACGACTGGTATGCAGGCAGGCGGGTATGCAGGCAGGGGGGTAAAGGCAAGCACAGCTAGAGTGCAGACAGGAGGCACTAGCAGGTAGGAACACAGGCAGGATAGAACCCAGTACACACCGGGACTCAGGAACAATACAGGCAGGATAGGGCCCAGTACACACTGGGACTCAGGAACAATACAGGCAGGATAGGGCCCAGTACACACTGGGACTCAGGAACATTACAGGCAGAGGGGTACAGGCAGGGCAGGACAGGACTGCCGGAGCAGCGGGCAGAAGCAGGGCAGGACAGGACTGCCGGAGCAGCGGGCAGAAGCAGGGCAGGACAGGACTCTGTTCACACGGAACAGACAGGAAGGGAAAGACAGAGCCAGACACCCACAGGGTACTTGCAGTGAAGTAGCGAGTGGACCACAAACTCACAAACGGAAGTACAGAGACAACTGGCAGGAGTTAGGTACGAGTTCAGACTCTGCAGGAAAAGGAAGGGAATGGACATAGACAAAACAGGTAAAGGATAGGAGAGAGTTCAGACTGGAACTGAGTGTACGGAGGAGACCGACACTGCAGCGGGATACAGGAGCGGGTCTAGGTAATCGGCCCCTAGAAGGCGGGAAGAACAGGCTAGGAGCGTGTTCAGACAGGACAGACAAGAGAACACAGAAAAGACTAAGTTCAGACACGGGAACTAATACCGCAAAGCAGGAGACATACAGGACACAGTTCAGACACGGGAGCTGACACCGCAAGGCAGGAGAAATACAGGACTTAGTTCAGACACGGGAACTAATACCGTAAAGCAGGAGACATACAGGACTAGTTCAGACACGGGAACTAATACCGTAAAGCAGGAGACAAACAGGACACAGTTCAGACACGGGAGCTGACACCGCAAGGCAGGAGAAATACAGGACACAGTTCAGACAGGCCTGGAAATACAGCCTCCAGGAAAGGCGGACAGGGAAACAGGAACGGGACCTGGCAACTTCAGAGTGCAAGCACACACTGAAAGAAACACATATGCTCAGGCAGGGATAGAAGGGAGCTGCTGAGCTATATACCAAGTGTCAGACAGCAATAGGCTGAGGACGCACAAGGGGTGTGACCCACAGCAGGTACAAAAGACAGGAAGTGATCGGGCGCCGCCCTTAAGCAGCAGAGACAGACACAAACAGACAGCATGGAGGGAAGCCAGAGAGACATTCTGGACAGGAGATCAAGTGCGCCCTCTTGCACAGTGGGAGATGGACCACCATGCAAGGACGCCGCCAGGTATGTTACATTTCTCATGATTACATACACCTGGCTATGAAGTTCAAATCTCAATGAGGTTACAAAACCAAAAAAAGTGCTTTAGTAAGTCAGTAAAATGTAGGTAGGAGTATTTAAAACAAGAAAATGATAAGGGTGCCCATACTTATGCACCTGTCAAATTTTGTTTGAATGCAGATTGCACATTTTCTGTTAGTACAATAAACCTCATTTCAAGGCAGAAACATTACTGTGTCCAACAGTTATTACATATATCAAACTGAAATAGCTGTTGCAAAAACACCAATTTTTATAAAACATTAAGCTTAAGATTAATAGGGGTGCCCAAACTTTTTCATATGACTGTATTTAGTGCAGTGAATTAAACTATCCTTTCAGTTTTTGATTGGAAGGTTGCTTATCAGACCCCTGCTCTGGTGCACTTTGATTGGCTGTAGTTTATAGCAGACCAGGAGGCTTTTGTCACACCTCTGGTTGCCGTAACAACCCATGAAGACCCTGTGATCAAAATGTGAGGGTACTAATGATGTGCCAAGCTCCTCAAGTGCCACTGTAACATTTGTCAGTAGCATATGGGGGATTAAACTGCTAAGATCAGTGATCCTAGCAGTTATAGCAGGAGCCTGATTTAGTATATCAGTCAGGATCCTGCAGCTGATCACACCAATGCAGAGGCTGTACGTGTGATAAGCATGATGTACATATCCATCGTGAAGCAAAAAAATGACACTTGGTCACGATGGATAAGTAGAAAGTACGTCATATAGCATTATGGGGTAAACTTCAACAGAACTTCTAGCAAAATACACCTGAATGAGAGATAAATAGCAGTACTCAACAGTGGCCACTAAGAGATATGCAGGGTTGATGTGACCCTCCTCATCAAAGTGGGTGCTGAGTGTCTGACCCCCACCAATCTCAAATTGATGACTCACCCCATGGATAGGTTATACATTTTTAAGTCCAAAGCAATAGAGTTCTGTATATAATACCTGAGTGTGTTGGATAAATACCTGTTTTTAATACCTATTGAATTTTCATTTTTGTTTGTGAGTTGTTCTAGGATTCTATGCAAAGTACTATTATATGGTGATTGAGTCCTCCATTGGACAATCCCTACTTATTACATGGATCCATTAACAATTACCTCATCACAAAGTGTCCCCCTGCTGCAATATGTGAAAGTCAACTACAATTTGGGAGAAAATCTAGAAAGTTTAATTTCTGTGCACCGTGAACACAGGGAAAATGAGCATTACTTTATGCTCACTTGTAGCAGTGGCATACCTGTCTACTGTAGGATAAGTCCTTCTGAACAAAAGATGCACTTTGATTGCTTTTCCCTATACCCAAGAGTTTAGGATCCTACCATGGGGGTCACGGGGATACCGCAACAGAGAGGGGCCAGAAGATTGCGGTGCCTGGTTTCAAAGTTCAGTTGATCTCCTGCAGTGCTCCAGCTGTTTTGTGTTTGACACTCCCCTCTGGTATATATGCTTGCCTCTAGCATTTGGGAATTGACAGTGATAGTTCATTCTGCCTGGTATGGAGTTGGAGGAATTGTTCGGTGTTTGGAGTTGGCAGTAGAATTGTTGTTCTGGAGATTTCTGCGTGGAGTTTGTTTGTGTGTTCATCCTCATCCTCTCCTATTTGATTTCACCTACCTTGCCCTTCCCTATGTTTTACTCTGTTGTTTGGTGAATGTATTTTGTATAATTACAGTTTTCATTTATCCCTTTCTGTCTTCCCTTTCTGTCTGGTTAGTGTAATCCTATACACTTCGGCCTTACACCTTCCTGGGTGGAGGAGGGAACAAATAACGATAAGTCAGGAGAATAGCAAGGCACGTGACCCCAGCATTTCCACCTTCTAGGGTAATCTGAGGGAAAGGGATAGTGCCCCCTAGCATAAGGTATATGAAAGGTGCCCCTTGCCCCTAGAAATTCTGCAACAATACGATGACAGTGTGTCTATGAATGACACATACAGTACATAATAATGATTGCGGATTTAAAATGCAATTTATTCCTGAAGTACATGCAAAAAATGCAATATATTCCTTAAATAAATGTAAATATATACTTTAAAGAGAACATGTAGTTTAGCTGACTTTTTTGAATATGCTTTCATGTTTGTACACAAGGAATACCACTATCTCTGGCCATTATATAACTTATGTCCTTCATTTTTCATCAATGTTTCCATTCTGCATGCTTCATCTCTAATTTTCAGTTGTCTGTGAGCTACTGGTTGGGGACTAGCTTCTATTATGTCTCAGTACACAGAAAAATGAGTGACTAACCCTCTCCTGTCTTTTTGTAGCAGCAACACAACTTTGCCTGTCTTTCACTTTGCTCTTCTCTCCTCATAAACTTTAATAGGCAGCTGTAATCTGATTCCTCACTGAACTGGCAGTCTTGAGCAAGGCATTTTTAATTGTATTGCTGAATGATGCGATCATAAGGCAGAGGACAGAATAAGAAAGAAGCAGAATTCTCTGATAAGATATAGTACAGGGTCTCTTATATTTATTGTACTACTGATTTATGCAAAGTTTGCTGACAAAAGACGAGTGGATTGAGTTATGGGACTTCAGTCCAATGTCCAGGTCAGTGGTGGGAATATAATCGAGGCCCGCAAATGTATTCTCTTCTGGTGTTCCTGGCACGGCTTTTCATTAGTCAGGGCTGGTGCGACACCATCTGTGCTATATGATGCATAGATGATGTCACACCAGCCCTGTTAAATTCAATGCGCATCAGGCACACCGGAAGGTAAGAGACTTGGGGCCTCCCATGTAGTTGTCAGGTAACACAGACCTGGATGTTGCACCAGAGACCTGCAAATTTATCCGCTCATCTCTATTTTTGAACATTTAAAATATCCAATAACAAATTTAAATCTATCTTTTCCAGAATCAAATATCAGAAGAGCTGTGAACCGAGGTTATGTTTGTGTATTGTTGCAGTTTTATCAAGACTGGCACAGCTGTGACTTTGCCAACCACTACGTCCCAATTCGTAGAGGCTTACTGCGGTGTCTTAAACATATCACCAATGTTCGTTCTGGACGGGAAGCATTTCATCAAGCCAATGGGATGGAAATACTGTACACTACAGCACAGGTAGACTGATATTGTAAATCAGCATTGGATGTCTGCTGTATTGTTTTACTGTGAAATAATTTCACCCAATGCCCTCTCCAATGTTTGCAGCTGTTTTTGCCAATTGTGATCCGAAATGACCTACATGACCAAAGTTTTACTGCATTTTCAGTTTTCTAAAATAGTGACTACAATTGTAGTAGCCCTAAAGCCATTTCTAAATTTGATTTTCTACATTTGCAGGTTTTTATATATAGCAAAGAAAATGTGTACATTACAGAGAGAAGACCAACACAGAAATCCAGTAAATGATGTGTTCTTTGTAATATAGATATCATTACTGTGCAGCAATGTCCTGCAGAGTTTGGTATCTATTACAGTAGATTACAATCTGTTGTGGTGTGGTGCAATATATTGAAGATAAAACTGATTGTGCCTTGATGATTCCTGGTATATATTACATTTTACAGCATTAAGAACATTAATATACTTCTGAAAAAAAAGTAATTTAGATTTTGTTTGATATTCTGGGAAATGACTAGTTACAATAAAAGATATTCTAAATTGTAACGCTTATTTAAAAAAAAAAAAAAAAAAACGCTTTAGAAGAGTTTCATCCAAGAAAGTTATAGTATGATAAAGTGAACAGTTGGAGTCCAAAAATGAAGAAACAAGGGGTATTTGGGCTTTAGTGAGGCTTTTGACCATGATCGTAGGCGCCATGGGCAGCACCAACCAGCCACTTTGCCTTGGACAATGTACAGTAGCTTGAGAAAGTATTCATCCCCTTGGCTTTTTACTAGGGATGAGTGAACATGCTTGGTGATACTCCGATATCACTCAAGTATCTGGATGCTCGGATGTTCTTGGTAATCGGCAAAAATTAGCCGGCTCTCAAATTTGAAGCTCGAATCTCTACCCTGCATGTTTGGCACCTGTTATACAGCCAATAAACATGCAGGGATGTCCTGCCAGTCACTGTAATGTTGTAGCCATCTTGGTAGTGGCATTACTGGGATTGGCTGAACGTATTACATCATGAGGGGTTACAAAAGAACAGGCGCTGCCACGCTCGCACACTGATGCCATTGCACAGCTCGATGACTGTTCTTATTGGAGGGAAAGAGTGCTTGTCCATGCTTGTGTGTCCACAGTTTAATGAGTCAGAGTCTTCTAGTGTTGATACTGATGCTGATTCTGAACCATCATACTAACAGTTCTTCTAGGGGCTAATCCTATGCTTTGCTGTTTGTATCAGATACATTCTGCATTTAGCCTAGATAGGGGCAGTTGCAGGAGCAGGGAGAGTTGCAGAATACAGCCTATAGGCAAGGCTTAGGGCTATGCAGTCCATTGTTAAATATATATCTGCTGCACGTGACCACATTTTTTTGGGGGGGATGAAAAAATGTACTATATTGTCATCCATAAGAGTATTATATGCTTTCTGTTACATTTGAGTGGTATATAACACTCCAAAAAAGCATTCAAAAAAAATTCTGGATTGAATTAGTAATCCATAGAATGTAACGTGCTTAGTGGGTGACAAGGTGACAAAGATGGCACAATCCCGCGAGACTCCTGAGGGAGTGACTGGAGGAATATCGGAGCCGGACCGAGCTGGTGCGACAGTGGAGGTGGCAGGAGCCTGTGGTCCGGAACCTGCCACTTTCCCGGAACCACCAAGGCCTGAACCCAGGCCGTAGCCTTCACTGCTGTGGTTCTTGTGGACTGTAGACGGGAGCCAGGATCCAGGAACTGGTGAGCGGACTGCAGGGTCTAGGCTGGTCGGAGAAGAGAAGGAAGCAATTTAGAACCAGGGCCGGGGAAATGCTAGCGGGCATGCTAGCCGCAAGGTACCGACAGTTGATATCCCGGGGGGAGGTCATTACGTACGTCCGGCAGTGGAGATGGGGGTCCACAGAGCAGTTTTGGACCCGTCATCACATCTCCTTCAACCAGCGAGCAGTAGAGATGGAACACTTGCCTCGAAAGCTTCAAGAGATAAATGTCTGGAACACGAGTCACGTTCATAAAATTGGGGGGCAACATCACTGGCATGTGGTGGGTGTGATCATAGAAGGAAGGGAGCAGGATGAACCATTCTTGAGAAATGAATGGGCCTCGGAGAGGCTCCTTGAGGCAGCTCAAGACGGGGCTACCACCCCCTAGAGATTGGACTGTCCTTGGGGTTCTCCACCTCCTATGCGGGAGCAGGCGATGGTGCAGGTGACACAAGGGGTTGACGCCATTTCTACATGTCGGGCGCTCTAGCACTACCCGAAGCTGGGTCACTTGCAGCCCAGACACCTGGGAATCAGGCACCAGGAAGCAAGTGGAGGCAGTCCCCCCAGCCTTGCGAGGAAGGAGAAGACAAGGATACTTGAAGAGCATCATTGTATTACCCTCCTTATAATTTTTTCCTGGCTTTGCACTTTTGGTTTGAAATAAAAACAAAAGTTGGCCTGCTGCAGATGTACACATTTGGTTGTTCAAAAATTGACTATTGTCATATATACTGTAGAATCTGCTTTCTGTGAAATTTCATTGGCTTGAAATAAAAAACAAATTTTGGCATGTTACAGGTGTACAAATTTGGTCCCTCGGTACTGTATCTGAGTCCATTTTCCATCAAATTTTTTGGCAGTTCTTGCTTTCTTCTTAAATTATACTGAAATTTCCAATGTTTTAATAAAAATTTCAATTTTGGTTTACTTAAAAATTTTTTTTTAAATCCTTTTTAAATGTTGCCTTATATACAAGTCATTATACAGGAAAGAATGTTTCTTAACAGTTTTTTCCTGTAAACTCCAATTTCTTGTCAATTTTTGAAAGTTTCATTTCTTTTTACTTATATTGTTACATTACAACCTGTGTTTAAATATTTTTGTAATCTGATTTGTGTGTGATACATCAGCACTAAATAGTCTAAGTTGGTGAAGGGAGAAAAATATAGGCATAAATTAAATTTATTTCATCAAATAATTAAAAATTGGCATGGGCATATGTATTCACCCCTTTCCCTATGAAGCCCCTAAAAATTTCTGGTGCAAGCAATTACTTTCATAAGTCACATCCTAAGTGAAAGGAAGTCCACATGTGTGCAATCTAAGTGTCACATGGTCTGTCAGTATATACACACATTTTATGAAAGGCCACAGAGGCTGCAACACCATTAAGCAAGACACACCACTAACCAAACAATACCACGAAGACCAAGGAGATCTCCAAACAAGTCAAGGACAAAGTTGTTGAGAAGAAAAATATCCCAATCTCTGATGATCCCCCGGAGCACCATCAAATCCATTATCATCAAATGGAAAGAACATGGTACCACAACAAACCTGCCAAGAGAGGGCCGCCCATCAAAACTTTCAGTCTGGGCAATGAGGGCATTAATCAGAGAGGCAGCACAGAGACCATAGGTAACCCTGAAGAAGCTCTATTGAGTTTATGACCACAATAAGCCATACACTCCATATAGTTAGTCTTTATGGATGAGTGGGCAGAAAAAATGTTTACTTAAACCAAAAATTGTAAGGCTCATTTTGAGTTTGGTTAAGGTACTGTGGTCAGATGAGACCAAAATTAAACTTTTTGGCCACCAAGGTGAATGCAATGTCTGGCGCCAAACCAATACAGCTCATCACCTCAAGAACACCATCCCCACAGTGAAACATCGTGGTGAGAGCATCATACTGTGGGGATGTTTTTCGGCAGGAGTGACAGAGAAAAATGGACAAGTGCAATTTGATAAAAAAATCAGATTGCACTTTTTTTTTCAGCTAAAATTGGACTGAGAAAAAATCTCAGCATGCTGCGTATTGCCGTGTATCTCGAACGAGACTCGCCAATGTAAGTGCAGTCCGATTTTCACGCACCCATCTCCTTGAAAGCCGACAATTCATCAGTTGCAAACTGTAATATCACAGCGGTACCCGACATAGAATAGAAAGAATAGCTATACATACATAAAATGGTTAGATAGAAAGATGTAAGTGACATATATAATTAGTACAGTGACTGTGTTGCTTGCTGTACATGTCATTTATTGTTACATTAAAGAATTTAGGAAAAAAATGGAGTGGGATCCCGCGTAATTTTATTCACTAGTAAGTGGACAGGTGTGAGCAGATGTTTCTGCCCTGGGAAGGGGGTAATACCCATGGAGCTTCTCTGGCTTTTTATATCAGCCCACAGCTGTATACTTGGCCTTTACTGGCTATTAAAATGGGGGACCCGCCAAAAAAATTGATGTGGGGTCCTCCTATTTTAACAGCCAGCAAAGGCTAGGCAGACAGCTGGGGGCTGATATTAATAGCCTAGGAAGGGGCCATCAATATTGGCCCCCTCTCAGACTACAAACAACACCTCTCAGCCATCCCCGAAACGGCGTATCCATAAGATGCACCAATTCTGGCACTTAGCCTCTGCTCTGCCCACTGGCCTGTGGTGGGGTTATAGGGTTGGGGTTGATGTCAGATTATATTGGCAGCTGACATCAAGCCCACGTTAGTAATGGAGAGGTGTCTATAAGACGACCCCATTACTAACCCCATAGTGAAAGTCAAATAACACCCACACGCAGAATAAAATATTTTATTTGAAATAACCACACAGACTCCTTTAATAGTTCTAAATTAAACCCAACTTACCATTATGCCCATTCCACTGAATCCAGATCTGCACTGTCCCCATAGTATAACATTGGGCCGAGTGCTATCCGATAAAACATCGGATAGCACTCGGCCATGTTATATGCTCATGTGACTGAGCCCTTAAGAAGAGGCTCAGTATAATTCAAATCACTGCAGCATGTTCAGTCGAAGCATTAAAATATTAAGGTATACTAGGAGATTTCATTTCTATAGTCTACAAAATTGTGAACGTAGCTCTTGACTATAATTCTAGTGTTAAATATAGCTTTATCAGAGAGGTGAAATTTATGGTAACTGTGGGATACAACAGCCTCTACGTTCCCAATTAGAATTAAGTGGTCGTGTGCATGTGTGAGCACTGCTCAATTTACTTCTCTGAGGCATATGGAACAGCTTGCTCCATCAGTTTCATATAAATGAATTGAGTGGTGGTCATGCATTTAACTTCCACTGTACTTGCACAGGTGACTTTATGATCCTGTGTGGGGATTGCTTTGGGTCCCAGAAATCAAGGGCGTGCCATGCCTCATAAGGGCATGATAATATAATTAGTGGAATGACTAGTAACCCACTAAATAGCATTAGCAAAAAATAGTTGTTTTTTTTTTAATATGCAGAAATCAATTAAAGAGGTTGTCCAGGACTATATATATTTTTTTACTATGGCCTAAGAACTAGCAGGCAGGTAGTTGCAAACTGCCTATCTGTTGTGTCTGATTCCGATCTCTGCCAGCGCAGGTCGGTCACAGACTGCTCCTTCCAGCGATTCAGCAGCTTCTGGTGATGTCACATCGACAGAGCAGCGGCTTCTCATCAGCTCTGCTCTGTTGACGGGGCATGAATGCAGATGTCTTGCTGATTGCCAACTGGCTTCCCTGTGCCTAGCTGGGAAACCCGGCTGTCAATCAGCATGACGTCGGCAGTCACGCCTGGTTGACAGAGCAGCCCGGTAGAATAAGAGCTGCTCTGTTGAATCACTGGTAGATACGGTCGGGAGCACTCTGAGCCGGCGCCAGGTAAAACGGGAGGTAGTTGCCTCTGTTAACAACTACCTTCCTGTTAGTTTTGAGTTTTTGGGCCCATAGTAAAAAAATATATAATAGTTCTGGACAACTCTTTTAAATAATAAAAAGGGATTGTTAGGAAAGGTATTAACAGAGCAATAAATACATGAATGTGGCTTTGGGGACCTGGGCAAGCTGTCACGTTCGCTTTAAGTGATGACTAAGAAAATAAGTGTTTGAAAGTTTGATGAAATTTGCTGTAAATTCATATAATATATGCGCCAGTTGTTTTGTCTAACCACCATCTTTACTGGCTTATTGAAACATTTGACCTAATCAATCTTTTCTTAATAGGTTATTTTTATCCCAAGTGAAGATATTTTTTTATTGATTCTACTGCTATATTTTAATCAATTAAGAGTATGTATGAAGAGCTAGAGGATATAAATGACACTTAATTGCTCGATGTGATGTTTAGAGTTATCTTTGCTACTACTAAATAAGTTACTATATTATTTTTCCCATTCTTTTTATCCATAGGAAAGTCTGCAGTGCAAAAACCTAGACTACTTAGTCACTGCAGCAATTCAGGTTTTGAGAAAGTGTTTTCCAAAATGCATCCTCCCGCTGTCCAGTATATCTAGCTCCTATACGTATCTTGTCCCTGGAATGGATAAACCAGTATCTGCGAAAATCTGCTCCCAAGAAGGTATGTAGAGTGCCATCAAATATTAAGAGATTTTTTTTAGGAAAGTAAAATATTCCATTATCTCCTTAGTGCTTAATTTGAAAATAGTTTTTTTAGCGTTAACCTGTTCCTCCAGTTCAGTCAGGGTAGATGGGGTTTTCACTTTTCAGTATTCTGTATGCTATCGGCATGCCTGAACTAAAAAACAAGTAGCCGACAGTTTCTACTCTCTTGGGTCTAGTACTATCTCTCAGATGCTGTTTCAGTGACTGTTTACTGGCTGTGACTGTAATGTCATGTCAATAGCACTGCAGCCAGTCACTGGGCTTAGCAGATCTCCTGATTTAGGGGGCATCAGTCGCTGAGCCCAGTAATTGGCTGCAGCGCTATTGATCTGATGTCACCGCAGCAGCTGGTGAACAATACTTGGAGCATCGATGAATACGCATTACTAGCCCCATGAAGGTACCAGCTGTTTTTATTATTATTAACACATGCATGATGATTATGTGCAGAATTCAAAAAAGAGAAAGCCCTTTTAAATAAACTATGTATTTTAAAGTTTTTCAAATCCTTTAGCATTTTCTGAATTTCTTCATAAATGTCATAAAAAATTGGAATTTAGAGATATTTCTCTTTCTGTCTTATACTTGCGAATTTATAAAAGTCACCAATTAATGAGTGAATCTGCTGATATAGACCTTTAGTAAAGTGATAGTCAAAGTATATTCTTCTAAAAAGAAGCAGTACTTAATTACCAGACTTAATTCATAAGAACATTTCCTCCCATTCTCTCAGGGCAATAGTCTAGAGAGATAACTCTTTTTTTATTTTTTTATATATTGTATATTCATCTTAATCACAATTATTAATAAAGGCTATCCAAAATAGAAAATAACAAAACTAATGCTACAATTTAAACCTACTATTTTATTTATTGATATAGAGTAAATGATTCAGTATTAAATGGGTTGTCTTATGTAGTTAGCACCTTTCCACATGACTTGTTAGGACCCTTTCAATAGGGCAATGTACAGAGCCCATATTAGTGCAGAGCCACAGCTGGGAGAATCAAGCCATATATGTATATTTCACACTTGGAATGAGTCAGACCATTATTGGTACATTTGTGAGAATTGTGCAATTGTTTTCCTGTAAAACTTTTTGCATTTGTACACTTGACATAGAAATTGATGGTACAACCCAAAGTACCATCGCTGATAGAAATCTGTCATGGTTCTGTTTAGCAAAGCATGGTTATAATTCAGCTCTTATGTTAGTTTATCATCAAATCTAACTTTTCTCGTGTAAGTCAAAAAGTTGCATTATTGGATCCTTTATCCATAGAACAATCTTCAAGCTGTATATTGGCCACAAAATAAATGAAAGTGTCCCCAAGTGCAGTTGCAAAAACCATCAAGCGCTACAAAGAAACTGGCTCACATGAGGACCGCCCCAGGAAAGGAAGACCAAGAGTCACCTCTGCTTCTGAGGATAAGTTTATCCGAGTCACCAGTCTCAGAAATCGCAGGTTAACAGCAGCTCAGATTAGAGACCAGGTCAATGCCACACAGAGTTCTAGCAGCAGACACATCTCTACAACAACTGTTAAGAGGAGACTTTGTGCAGCAGGCCTTCATGGTAAAATAGCTGCTAGGAAACCACTACTAAGGACAGGCAACAAGCAGGAGAGACTTGTTTGGGCTAAAGAACACAAGGAATGGACATTAGACCAGTGGAAATCTGTGCTTTGGTCTGATGAGTCCAAATTTGAGATCTTTGGTTCCAACCACCGTGTCTTTGTGCGACGAAGAAAAGGTGAAAGGATGGACTCTACATGCCTGATTCCCACCGTGAAGCATGGAGGAGGAGGTGTGATGGTGTGGGGGTGCTTTGCTGGTGACACTGTTGGAGATTTATTCAAAATTGAAGGCATACTGAACCAGCATGGCTACCACAGCATCTTGCAGCGGCATGCTATTCCTTCCGGTTTGCGTTTAGTTGGACCATCATTTATTTTTCAACAGGACAATGACCCCAAACACACCTCCAGCCTGTGTAAGGGCTATTTGACCAAGAAGGAGAGTGATGGGGTGCTACGCCAGATGACCTGGCCTCCACAGTCACCAGACCTGAACCCAATCAAGATGGTTTGGGGTGAGCTGGACTGCAGAGTGAAGGCAAAAGGGCCATCAAGTCCTAAGCATCTCTGGGAACTCCTTCGAGATTGTTGGAAGACCATTTCCGGTGACTACCTCTTGAAGCTCATCAAGAGAATGCCGAGAGTGTGCAAAGCAGACATCAAAGCAAAAAGTGGCTACTTTGAAGAACCTAGAATATAAGACATATTTTCAGTTGTTTCACACTTTTTTGTTAAGTATACAATTCCACATGTGTTAATTCATAGTTTTGATGCCTTCAGTGTGAATATACAATTTTCATAGTAATGAAAATACAGAAAAATCTTTAAATGACAAGGTGTGTCCAAACTTTTGGTCTGTACTGTACATCTAAAAAATCGTAATGTAAATAGTTTCATTATCCCATTATCTGCACTGGTAATGTATGAGGTTCATTTGCTAAGAATACACTTTTAATATAAAGTCATTAAAAATATTCCACTTAAGTGATTTTTTTCTGTTCTTTATAGCTTAGAGATCTGAGCACAAATTTTGGGAAAAAAAATTATGTAATTTGCATGCAATTTAAGAAAGTCAAATTACTTTTAGCGGCATAACCTGTATCATCTTATCTCTTCTGCATTATCTTTGAATGTATTGGACACATTTGCAGATTATGTGGTAGCAATGATGAAACAGAGCATTTAGCTATTGTCTTATTCTTATCAGTTTCTATCATTTTATCTGATAGATGAATCTGAGGATGAAGATGAAGACATGGATAAAAATCTCACAAATGATGAAAACAAGGATGAAGTTTGTATTTTTCGTTATTCATCAAATTTCTGAATTACTGCTAAATTCTAATAATTAGAGATTCCTCGTGAATGCATAGGGGCATATTTACCAATCCTCTCCAACATAGAGAAAGCTTAAACTTACATGAAACAGTATAAAACCGTGCTACATTTATCACAGTAGCTCATGCAAGATTATTCAACTTTGGATATTTTGTTTACCTCTTGGTTGGCTTATTTTTACACTATTTTTAGTGGCAAAATTTTGGTGCATGTCAAGAAATCCATCATTGAACTTCTGTATATTTCCTCGCCATCTTCTTCTAAGAGCCATAATTTTAAAAAGCTTGGAGATTTGAATTTTTTTCTACATTTTCTAATATTATTTTTACTTCTTTTTAATCCACTTAGGGAATGTGAACCTGCAAATGTCCATATGCGAATATTCTAGATTGTAATACCACACTATTGCAGCATATAGTAAAAGGCTTCTATAGCAACCCCACAGCATCCTGTGATAGCATCATGGGTAATGATCATCCAGTTCACGCTCAACTTCACCCACTGCTGTTAGAGGCAGATGCTGGCTGTGTGACAGAGCCATTGTTTGCCAGGAATTATCCAAGCTCAGCGCCTGCATGAAAGGAAGGGACCTGACATATGATGTACTAGTACGTCATATGATGGGAAGGGGTTAAAACATAAAATATAGTTCTAAAAATTGATGTGACAATTGGTGTCATTGATTTAAACTGTGGTTGTAATTTGAATTTGCCATGATAAGATAAGAGGATAAGAGTGCAGGAAGACCTCTCCAAGACAAACTTGAGATGCTAGGCCCTATTCAATGACAAGCCGCGAGGCTGTGTAATCAAGAGGTCCAAGGTCAAAAGCTAGGAGGGTACGTCATAGACAGAGGGGTGAAACAAAGGAGCAGTCAGGTCCGGAGTCAAAATTCCAAGAAGGTAGTGGATCACAACAAAAAGGCTTTTTAAATTCAAGGTCAAAGGCAAATCCAAGACTGAGCAACAAAGATCAGAATACAAGACTAGGAGCACAGAGTACACACACACACCTCTTGAGAAAAAGCTACAATTGGCAGTGATCTAAGGCCCAAAGCTGGACCAAATAGCCAGTTAATAACTCCGAACAGGAGACATATGGATGAAGCCCCGACACACCCTGGTCCTGATTGGACGGCTATACTGTCACTCAAGACACTGACAGCTCAGCATACCCCAGCATCCGATTGGATGGCTTAGCTGTCCATCACCATATTGACTGCTTAAAATGTCCCTGTCCTAGATTAGATGGCAGAACTGTCATTCACTGTTTTCAGAGACACTAATGAGAAGAATCATGACAAAACTCTTTGGAAAGCACAATTATTGTTTATATTACATTTATCTGTAAAAAAAGTAAAAGAAACAATGAGCGAAGAGAAAAAGATCATCCTTCTACAAAGACATATTTAAAGGAGTTTCCCACTAACAAAAGTCCATTTTAATCAATAGATCTCGGAATGATAATAAGTTGGATGTGTTTAAATAAGATATTCCTGTGCTGACATAATCTTATACATGTGCCCCTGCTGTGTACTGTGTAATGGCTTTGTCTCACCGTGTACAGAACATGGTCTGATCATACCACAGCTCCTGGGCAGGGGAGGAAGGAAAAAAGTATACAGATATTACAGCACAGGATCACAGCTGATTCTTTCTTTGAAGTATTTTTTATTTTTTTTAAAACAGGCAGTGAAATGTTTTATCTCACAAAAAGAATCAGCCGTGATCCCATGCTGTCCTGTCTGTATACTCTTTTGCTTCCTCCCCTACCCAGGAGCTGTGGTATGAACAGACCATTTTCCGTACACGGTCAGACACAGCCATTACACAGGAGAACATTTATAAAATTATCACAGCACAGGAACATTTTATTTAAACACATTTATTTGTGGAAGTTATTATTCCAAGATCTAGTGATTAAAATTAGCTTTCGTTCATGGGAAAACCCCTTTAACCCCTTTCTGGCCCAGGGTGTACTAACACATATCTGTGCCCTGGGCCTTAGGGGCCAGATACGTATTAGTACGCCTTGGCGATTTCACCTGCACACAAGCGGTACGGGCGAGATCGCCGCCGGGTGTCAGCTGATTGTTACAGCTGACACCCAGTGCTATGTGCCAGGAGTGGAACCACACTGCTCCCGACACATTAACCCCCGAAATGCTGAGATCGAAATTGATCGCAGTATTCCGGGGGCAAGAGGAGGTAAGCAAAATACTTATCTTCTCTGCCGGCGTCTGAGTCCGGTCCCGCATGTTGCCATGGTGACCTGATGTCATCATGACAACATCCGGGTCACCAGGAGGCAGAAAGTTGCTTTGGTCATGCGCAGTGCGCGACCAAAGTAACTTCTCCCTGTGCAGCGCTGACAGGCTGCATAGCACAGGGATGGTTCTGCATTCCTGGGCTATACAGCCGATAAGGCTGCAAAAAGTGAAAGTCCCATAGTAGGACAAAGTGTAAAAGTAAGAATGTCAGAAAGTGAAAAAAAAAAATTCAAAAAATATAAAAAAAAATGAAAAAAATAATAAAAAAAACTAAAACTATATTGTACCCATAAATAAATAATCTTATGGAAAGAAAAATAAACCAATAAAAGTACACATATTTGGTATCGCCGCGTCCAGAACGATCTGACCTATAAAACTGTCTGACTAGTTAACTCCTTTAGTGAACACGGTAATAAAAAAAAAACAAAAAAAAAAACGGAACATAAAACGATGTTTTATCATCATACCGCCAAACAAAAAATGGAATAAAACGCGATCAAAAAGACGAATGTAAATAAAAATGGTGCTGCTGAAAACGTCATCTTGTCCTGCAAAAAACAAACTGCCATACAGCTCCAATGGCCGAAAAATAAAAATGTTATAGCTCTCAGAATAAAGCGATGCAAAAACAATTCTTTTTTCTAGAAAATAGTTTTTATTGTGTAAAGGCGCCAAAATATAAAAAAATATATAAATGTGGTACCGCTGTAAACATACTGACCCGAAGAATAATGCTACCTTATCACTTTTACCACACGCAGAACGGCATAAAAAAAAACAAACAAACAATTCCTGAATTGTTGTTTTTTGTTTATTCTGCCTTCTAAAAATCAGAATAAAAAGCGATCAAAAAATGTCACATGTAGAGATGAGCGGTGTTCGTCTAGAACTGTTTGCCAATCTCAAATTCGAGCTGTTTTGGGCGGTGTTCGAGTTGTTCGACGAACCCGAACGATTTGCCAAAAATTTGGCTGTTTGAGGTTATGTTCGATAACTGTTTGTGCACCAAAAGCGTGTCCTGCATGTCTGGCGCTATTTAGAGCACCAATCATGCAGGGATTGTCTGCCACTCACTGTAATGCCACAGCCATGGTGGTTGTGGCATTACAGTGGTTGCCCAAATCGATGGGAACAGTGCTCACAGTGAAACATGAAAAGCCGGCAATTCAGCAGCGGCGTACACCGGTACCCGACAATTTAGAACCGAAAGAATAGAGCATCACACATAGATTAGATAGATAGAAGTATGTCAGTCACATATATAATACGTACAGTGACAGTGTTGATTACTGTACTTGTCATTTAGTGTTAAAGGATTTAATAAAAAAAAAAATAGTGATTTCATGCACCGTCTCTTTAAAAAAGCCCATTCCAGCTGAAGCCAATGATCCCCTGCAATAAAAGTAAAATAATAAAGCAACATCATCCTTACCTTTCCATGGTTCCCACCACAGCTTCAGCTCTGCTACATTCACATGACAGGCTGGACCGCAGCAGAACGCTGCCATCCAGCTTGCCATGCGGCAGACACTGAGAAGCGGAGGCATGCTTGCGCTCCTCAGTGTCTCGCTTTATTGCAGGGGATCGTTGGCTTCAGCTGGAATGGGCGTGATGGTAAGTATGGTTTAAGTTAGAACAATAAAGAATTGTGTGTTTATTTCAATTAAAGGACTTTATTCTGGGTGTTTGTGTTTTTTTTTTAACTTTGACTATGGGGTTAGTAATGGGGGTGTCTTATAGACGCCTCTCCATTACTAACCTGGGCTTGATGTCAGCTGGCATTATAAGCTGACATCAACCCCAACCCTATTACCCCACTGCCACCGCTACAGGGCAGTGGGAAGAGCGAGGCTAAGTGCCAGAATTGACACATCCTATGGATGTGCCATTTCTGGGGTGGCTGACGGCTGGTGTTTCTAGCCTGGGAGGGGGCCAATATTCATAGCACCCTTCCTGGGCTATTAATATCAGCTCCCAGCTGTCTGCCTAGCCTTTGCTAGCTATTAAAATAGGTGGGACCCCACATCATTTTTTGGGGGGTCCCCCATTTTAATAGCTAGTAAAGGCTAGGTATTCAGATGGGGGCTGATATTAGTAGCCTGGGAAGCTCGGTGGGTATTACCCCCTTCCCAGGCTTCAAACATCTGCCCAGCCGTCTGCTTAACCTCCGCTAGAGACTAAAATTACGGGGAACCCCACTCCAATTTTTTTTTTAATAAATCCTTTATTTTAACACTAAATGACAAGTACAGTAATCAACACTATCACTGTACTTATTATATATGTGACTGACATGTTTCTATCTATCTAATCTATGTGTGATGCTCTATTCTTTCTGTTATAAATTGTCGGGTACCGATGCTGAATTGCCGGCCGGCTTTTTTAAAGAGACGGTGCATGAAAACACTATTATTTTTTTTAATAAATCCTTTAACACTAAATGACAAGTACAGTAAGCAACACTGTCACTGTGCTTCTTATATATGTGACTGACATGTTTCTATCTATCTAATCTATGTGTGATGCTCTATTCCTTCTTGTCTAAATTGTCGGGTACCGGTGTATGCCGCTGCTGAATTGCCGGCCGGCTTTTTTAAAGAGAGTGTCTTCTGAGCAGTTTGTCAGCTTTTGGACACCTTTGAAGGTGTTTTCTATGTGTTTCTATGTGTTTTTGTTTGCCTGCCATTGGTTTTAACGGTGTTCGACGGTGTTCTAAGGTGTTCGACGAACAGTTCCACGAACATCCTGGTGTTCGACGAACCGAACCGATCCCGAACACTACGGCGGTGGCTCAACGCTAGTCACGTGCCCAAAAATGGTACCAAATTGTCCTGCAAAAAACAAGCGTCACGTGACTCTGTCGGCCGAAATATGGAAAAATTATAGCTCTCAAAATATAGCGATGCAAAAACTAGTCTTTGCAAAAAAAAATGTTTTTTTTGTGTGTGACGGCTGTCAATCATAAAAACCCAATATGAATCTGGCATCGCTGTAATTGCACCGACCCGAAGAATAAAGACATTTAATCACTTATACCACACGAGGAACGGCGTAAAAAATAAACTTTAGGGTTATGGTTGTGCTAGGGTTAGGGTTGTGCTAGGGTTAGGTTTAGGGTTGGGCTAGGGTTAGGGTTGGGCTAGGGTTAGGGTTGGGCTAGCATTAGGGTTGTGCTAGGGTTAGACTAGGGCTAGGGTTAGGCTAGGGTTAGAGTTGGGCAAGGGTTATGCTAGGGTTAGGGTTGGCCTAAGGTTAGGGTTGGGGTTGGGATTTTTTCAGAAGTAAAGAAAAAAAAATGACGACGATATGGCGACTAATGTTGAGCACAAGTGCTCGCTACTTGAGCTTGCATCGGGTGCTCGGGTATGCACCGAGTATAGCAGGTGCTTGAGTGACATGCTCGAGTCTCTGCCCCAAATGTTTTGTAGCTGTTATACAGCCCAAAAAAAATCGTGGGGATTGCCTGCCATGCTTGAGCGATCCCCGCGTGTTTTTTTTTGGGTGTCTAATAACCGTGAAACATGCGGGGCGGGGACTCGAGCATGTCACTTGAGAACCCACGATACTTGGTGCATACCCGAGTACCCGATGCAAATTCAAATAGCGAGCACGGGCACTCAAGACTAATGACAACTTATTCAATATGATGACCTAATGTTATCAAATTCTGTGTCGTACCTCTGGGTTCAAAATGTTCACTATACTCCTTGATAAAATTCTGGAGGGGTGTAGTTTCCAAAATGAAATTGACGCGCCCCCTGTGCCGTGGGGTACCCGGAGCTGGGCCTGTAGATGCTGGGGGTTGTAGTCACCGTGGCGGCAGCTCGGGCCTTGTGGATGCCTCGCTCCTCCATGGCGGTGCTGGTCCCTCGGTGCTGCTGAGCCTCCGGGCGTCTGATGGGGCTAGGAGACCTGCAATCTTCTGCCCTGCGGTATCTTCTCCTGGGCCTGAAGTGTCCCACAGCCTCGGACTCCGGTGTCCGGTTCTCTGTGTGCTCCAGCTAGGAAGAGCTATCTCCAGCTCCAGTCCCTAGCTCCTCTCTCCTTGATGTCCTAAACTTGACTCCTGACACTAGGCTAAACTAACCCCACCTCCAGATCCAGTTACCAAGGGGAGGAGCTCCCCTTGCTGGCCTGGAGCCAGGAAAGTGTTGCATGTATAGTGTTCCTGACCAGGAAACCCCTGCTTGCTTCCAGACATGGCATTACCTCTTTTGAGGGATGCAATACCACTGTGGCAACCAGACTCTTGGGGTGCCACAGAGTCACTGAAGGGGGGGTGGTTTCCACTATTTAGGCACATCATGGATTCCCCAAGCACAACATGGCGTCCGCTAATTATTCAAGCACATTTTACATTTAAAAGGTCAAATGGCGCTCCTTCCCTTCCGAACCTTGCCGTGCGCCCAAACAGTGGTTTTACCCCACTTATGGGGTATCGGCTTACTTAGGAGAAATTGCACAACAAATTGCAGGATGAAATTTCTCCTGTTACCCTTGTGAAAATGCATAATAGGTGGCTGAAAAACATTTTGTTGGAAAAATGTGAAAATTTTATTTTTACCGCTCAATGTTATAAATTTCTGTGAAGCACCTGGGGGTTCAAGGTGCTCACCACACACCTATATAAGTTCCCTGAGGGGTCTAGCTTCCAAAATGGTGTCACTTGTGGGGGGGTTTCTACTGTTTAGGCACAACAGGAGCTCCCCAAACGCAACATGGTGTCCGCTAATTATTCAAGCAAATTTTATATTCAAAAAGTCAAATGGCGCTCCTTCCCTTCTGAACCCTGCCGTGCGTCCAAACAGTGTTTTTTTCTCACATATGGGATATCTGCGTGCTCAGAGGAAATTGCACAACAAATTTTGGGATCCATTTTTTCCTGTTACCACTGCGAAAATAAAAAAAATTGGGTCTAAAGTAAAATTTTTGTGAAAAAGGTTAAATGTTAATTTTTTTCTTCTACATTCCAAAAATTCCTGTGAAGCACCTGAAGGGTTAATAAACTTCTTGAAGGTGGTTTTGAGCACCTTGAGGGGTGTAGTTTTTAGAATGATGTCACTTTTGGGTATTTTCTGTCATAAAGGCCCCTCCAAGTCACGTCCAATGTGATGTGGTCTCTAAAAAAATGGTTTTGAAAATTTTGTTGGAAAAATGAGAAATCGCTGGTCAACTTTTAACCCTTATAGCTCCCTACTAAAAAATAATTTTGGTTCCAAAATTGTGCTGTTGTAAAGTAGACATGTGGGAAATGTTATTTATTAACTATTTTGTGCAACATATCTCTCTGATTTAAGGGCATAAAAACTAAAATGTTGAAAATTGCAAAATTTTCAAGATTTTCGCCAAATTTCCGATTTTTTCACAAATAAACTCAAGTGATATCAAAGAAATTTTACCACTATCATGAAGTACTGTATGTTATGAAAAAACATTCTCAGAATCAATGGGATCCATTGAAGCGTTCCAGAGTAATTACCTCATAAAGTGACAGTGGTCAGAACTGTAAAAATTGACCCGGTCATTAACGTATCATCCACCCTCGGAGGTAAAGGGGTTAAGTCAACAGGAAATCTTACTTTTCTGAACCAGCAGGATGCCACAACATCCATGGGGCTGTTTATGCCAGAATTCTGCTACAAAAAACTTTAAAAAGTCACACAATTTTTTGTGCAACTCAGAAGTTGAGCAAAAAATATTGTGCTTATTGACGTCGCCAGTCTTGGCCAACCATGCCAATATGGGTGGAGCATGGATAGGACAGAATGTGGCTATGCCCTCCAGACAAAGTCATGAAAAGTACATCTCTGTCTGTGACGCATGCAAGTTAACTGATGCACCTAATTCATTAAGTGACATACGCCTCACAGCGATCAAGAGTCTTAATGAATAAGCCCCTGTATTTTTGCTAAATTCAAGACAATATTACATAGTAAAGGATAGTAAAGAATAAACACAGTGAGTGAAAAATCAGATGTAGATACGGGGGCTGGGGGGAGAGGTGTATTCTCCTTTAAGTGATCTCTTAAAATGAACACTTATTTTGGAATACCACCAGTATCTTGGTCAGATTTTTCTATGTTAGAATTTCAAAAATGTAAATATGCTTTAAATCTAAAAATGAAGGAGCATTGTTAGAACCCTCCTGTTTGTTTTTTCCATCTTGTGTTTCGCGGTCACGTGACCATCTGCCTATATATTCCAGCTCTGCCATTTTGGCTGTGCTGGACTTCAGTGTTGCTTGACTGTTTTGCTAGCGAGGTGCTTCTGTGCCTATCTCTGTCAGTTTGCTTTCTCCTTCTGTGACCTCTAGTACCTTTTTGTCAGTTTATCTTTTTGTGTTCTGCAACAACCTTCTCTGTTCAGGAGGTGTCCCATTTTTGTTCCAGTCCTTAGTTCTTTTAGGGACCCCTTCCTTTATGCTATAGGTCTTTGTTCAGACTAGCCGAGGACTAAGGCGGGTCTGTTCGCTAGGAACAGGCAGCCCGCTACATCGTAGGGATTAAGTTTAGTCTTACTATAGGGATAGCTTTTCCCTTTCTTTCCTTAGTACTTGTTGCAGATCATAAGAGTAAGTCCAGCCCAAAAAAACTAAAAGGAAGAAATTCGGGGATCAGTATGGCTTCCGTCCAGGATTTGGCTCAACGGTTGCAGGGATTGTCTCTGGAGGTGGCCGAGCTCCAGCAACACGTAAGTAGCTGTTCTGGAGCGCATTTTGTGGAACCCAAGGTAGGACTGCCTGATGTTTTTTATGGTAAACAGCAAGATTTTTTTTCCTTTAAAAATGCTTGTTTCTTATATTTTCGTTTGAGACCAAGGTCCTCTGGGAACGAATTACAGCGCATTGGTTTTATTATGTCACTTTTGCGCAAGTGAGCCTTTTCTCTCCAATCTAATGATCCATGCTTAAGGTCGGTAGAAGAATTTTTTTCTGCTATGGGTCAATTATATGACAATCCTGATCGAATCTCATCTGCTGGGGCAGAACTCAGGCATTTGAATCAGGGGTCAGATGATGTTGAAAATTATTGCACACACTTTAGAAGATGGGCTTCAGAAGTCAGGTGGAATGATCCTGCTCTGAAATATCTATTTCTTGCTGGTCTGAGTGAAAGGGTAAAGGATTTGCTAGTTGCATTCCCTGCACCTGAGACTCTGCAGGATGCCATGCAATTAGCTGTTCGTGTGGATAGGAGGCTGAGATCTAGGCAGAATGAGGTAAAGACTCCGGTAATGCCAGGTCCTAGTCCCCAGAAAATCTGCTCAGATGGCGGAGAACCGATAGAGGTTGGGCCGATGTCGCTCCACTCTCAGGAAAGAGACCGGAGGTTCGCCGAGGGATTGTGTCTTTATTGTGGTAAAGCTGACCATTTGATTAAGTATTGTGAGCTTCGATTAAGTAAAGAAGAAAAAAAAGGTCAGGTATGCCCATATAGCTTGTTTATGCTCTGTAGGAGCATTTCTTTCAGGGAGTACTACTTTGCAGGAAAATTTGATTGAATTTCAGGTATTTGTGGATTGTGGTTCAACACTTAATGTGATTGATAAAGGGTTTTTGGAAAAACTTAAATTGAAATCCAAACATTTGTCATCACCTATTTCTGTGATTGCAATTGATAACACTCCCTTGAAATGTATTACTCACAAGGTTGCTGCATTTCCCCTCACTATCAATGAACTTCACCAAGAAATTTTGGACTTGGTTGCATTAGATAATTTACCCTCTCCGGTCGTTCTAGGATTGCCTTGGTTAAAACTGCACAATTCTGCTGGACTGGTCTACTAATAAAGTCTTGGAGTCCGAAGTGCTATGATAAATGTTGTAATGGTCGCATTGTGGCTGCGGAAAAAGGGGAATTACCTGTACCTATTCAAGATTTTTGGAGGTTTTATTCGGAGGAGGAGTCACAAGTTTTACCTCCTCATTGGGATTTCGATTGCGCCATTGAGTTTGTTCCGGGAGCTACTCTTCCCCAGAGTCGCTTGTTTAATCTGACTATTCCTGAAAGAAAGGCCTTGGAGGAGTACATACAGACTAGCCTGGCTTCTGGTTGCATTAGACCTTCTAAGTCGCCTGTGGCAGTTGGATTTTTCTTTGTTAAAAAAAAGGACTGGGCTTTACGTCCATGCCTGGTTTTCGTGAAATTAATATGATTACCGTATGCAATTCCTACCCATTGCCGTTAATTCTTGACTTGTTTAACCAGTTAGTGGGGGCCAAGTGGTTCTCTAAGATTGATCTCCGGGGGCCATACAATTTGTTATGAGTGAAGGAGGGTGATGAATCAAAAACTGCTTTTGACACTCCGGTAGGTCATTTTGAGAATCTAGTGATGCCTTTTGGTCTTACCAATGCACCTGCATTTTTTCAGAACCTTATTAATGACATCCTGAGACCTTTGATTGGTAAGAATGTGGTTGTGTATTTAGATGACATTTTGATTTATTCGCCTGATCTGGATTCCCATTGGCAGAGTGAACGTGAAGTTTTGCAGTTATTGAGTGATAATTCACTCTTTGCTAAGCTGGAGAAATGTGAGTTCGCTGTGCAGAAAATTAGTTTTTTGGGCTACATTGTCTCCAGCGAGGGCTTTGAGATGGACCCGGTGAAGGTTCAGGCAGTGCAGGAATGGCCTGGCCTATTGGTTTGAAATCTATACAGAGATTTTTAGGTTTTGCCAATTATTTCAGGAAATTCATTAAGAATTTTTCTGTAATTTTTAAGCCTCTAACCGATCTCACCAGGAAAGGTGCGAATATGGTCCAGTGGACTACTGAGGCCATTGAAGCATTTAAGTATCTCAAAGAGTGGTTCAGTTCTGCCCCTATCCTTATGCTGCCTGATGAGACCAAGCCTTTTTTGGTCGAGGTCGATGCTTCATCGGTGGGGGTCGGAGCAGTTTTGTCTCAGGAGAACAAGGATGGAGTACATCCTTGTGCCTTCTTTTCGAAAAAAATTTCGGAAACAGAACTGAATTATGATGTTGGAAATCGGGAGTTGCTGGCTATTAAACTCGCGTTTGAACATTGGCGTCATATTTTGGAAGGCGCTAGATTTCCTGTTCAGGTTTTCACAGATCATAAGAATTTGATCTATCTGGATACTGCCAAGCACTTGAATGTCCGTCAAGCTAGGTGGGCACTTTTTTTTTCTCGGTTTAATTTTTCTGTTACCTATATCCCTGGTACTAAGAATGTTAAAGCCGATGCTTTATCTCGCAGCTTCTCTCCTACGGTCGGTGCCGAGGAGGAGGAGATCATTTTACAGAAAGGAGTTGTGGTGGCGGCTTTGGACTCCGTTTTGGAGAATGGGATTCTGAAAGCTCAAGATGATGCTCCATCTAACACTCCTTCGCTAGGAACAGGCGGCCCGCTACATCGTAGGGATTCAGTTTAGTCTTACTGTAGGGATAGCTTTTCCCTTTCTTTCCTTAGTACTTGTTGCAGATCATAACAAGCACCAGTCTTCAAAATTAGATCTTATTAAAGAAATTCTTTAGTTAGGGTTAAAATGTAATGTGTACTGTAAACAAAGGAATGTTTTTTTTTGTAATTTAGAGGATTGCTCAACTTTAATATTTAAACTATTTGAATTATTTGATAGGACTAAATGATTGAGGTCCTTGAAGTGTGAATTCTCTAGTCAAACATTTTTGACACAATGCTAATTCTACTTTGCTAGATCCTACTGATGTTGCAAGCATTACCTTGTATGTACAGTATTTGGCCTTCATCTTACTAGAAGTTCATAAAGGTTTTGTTTTTACTTGGTTTCTGTCTCGATATCCCTTTAGCTGCTGACCTCAATACTTTTATAATGTAACAGTATTGTGTTGCATTTCCAGGATGATGATTTAGAAACAGACTTGAAAAAATTGAGATCACAGCCACAACCTGATCGACCAGTCGAAGAAGTTAAGCAATATAAAGCATTCTGTTCTGAACTTTTTGACTTCAAGGTAAGAGACATAATTTGTGTGCCTGGAAATAGCTTGATAACTATAATTATTATGTTTAGTACAGACCCATCTCTCCATGGTCCTTACTGGAAAACATCCTAAGAAAAAAGTAATTCACTTTACTAGTTTATAGAGCTCCAATTATAATAAGTGCCATTGGTAGCTCAAACATTAACTCCAGTCTTGTCTGACGGTGCCAACTAGTGTTGAGCCACTCCCGTAGTGTTCGAGTTCGGTTCGGTTCGTCGAACACCCGTGTGTTCGCCGAACTGTTCGTCGAACTGTTCGTCGAACACCTTCGAACACCGTTAAAACCAATGGCAGGCAAACAAAAACACATAGAAACACATAGAAAACACCTTCAAAGGTGTCCAAAAGCTGACAAACTGCTCAGAAGACACAACTAACACATGGAAAAGTGACAAGTACATATAGTCATGCGAAAAGAAAAGAGGTGGAGGAGTAAAAGGAGGGGGAGACACAGATATAGGCATGTCATGCCCTTCTAAAATCCAAAAAGTGAGAAGCCGACACGTTCAGTCCGCTCCTGCCCGTGCCACCTCCGTGTCGCCGGGTTTGTGCCAGAGCCGCGGTGAACCCTGACGGTCAGCCCCCCTCTCCCAATACTGGTGCCTGTCCGCTGGTGGGTCGAGCGAGCCCCCCTGTGGTGGAGGCAGCTCTAAGCTTTTTAATTTAAATTGTCTCTATAATTTGAATAAATACACTTTAAATCCATTTACAAGGATCTATTGGAGGGCAAGTCTCATGCCAGCAGCCGCGTAATTCCAGCTCCAGTAGCGTCCACTAAAGCTGCTGCAGTTAAAAAACTTTTATAAGGATCGAGCTCGGCTGTCCACCGCAAGGCATCCTACTGCCAGTCCGAGCCCCTATGCCTTGGGGTGCCTCCTGATGCTCTTCACTGAGTATCCCGTGATCCTGAAGCATTTCCTTTGAAAAAATTAAGTGTCCAAACTACAGGTGGTGTAGCTTGCTTAACAGCCGGGATAATCCGCTGACTAGCAGACCCTGCTACTAGGCACAAAGTATTTCCTGGGCTAGATGCAGTTAAAAATTTGTAATTAGATACTCTCGTTGGATGCTGAGAAAGCATTCCATAGAGTCTCCTGGCACGCCATATATGATTCTCTTAAAAAGCTTGGGGTAGGGGTCTAGGGGACCCTTTTATAGCCAAAATCACAGCCCTGTATCGCAGTACGTCACCTAGGCTGAAGATAAATGGAACTGTAGCACCCTGAGGGCTCGGTTGCTACAGAGGTATTGCACCTCACCCAGAGGTGTGATATCTCACTCTCAGGTAAGGATGTAGTGTGGATCAGGACCCGACACCTGCATGAATTACACCACATTGCCGTGGGGCAGGGCGACCAATATGCCCCTGAGATGGGCACGACAGTCCCTGTCCCTGACTGGAGTGGGGGGAGGGAACACTGAGGAAGGGGAACCCTGTAGTGCAGGAGCAGGGAGGAAGCAGTTCCTGGGTGCATTGAGAAGGGAGTATAAAAGGTGGGCACCATCTTAGTTCAGTGCAGAGAAGTCTGAGCAGAAGTGGCAGGGAGCAGGGGCTCTGCATGAGCTCTGCTCCGGAGGCGGGCCTAGTAACAGAGGCCCAGGCCTGGAAGAGGGAGAAGGAAGGAAGAGGAGCGGAGAAGGCTCCAGGAACGAGGAACGAAGGAATCTCAGGGGTGCGGACGGGCGAGTCGCCACCGCACGCCCGAATCCACCTGCGTGGAGGGGTCAGGCCAAAGGGGGAGACCGGTCCCCGAAACTAGTGGAGGCAGGAAACGACCCTCAGCTAGTAACAGGAGGCTGTGACATTTTATGTGGCGCAGCCCCTCGCTACACCCGCTAGGAAGGCACCACATAGGGTCAGGGAAACTGGCGCCAAGTTTACCAAGAGGAGGCCCGAGGCAGCCGGACAGAAGGGTTGGTAAGAAAGGCCAGACAAAGGACACACAAAGGGGGTCCTGTGAAGCACTCCAAAGTTATCTGGGAGTTGTCTGAGCCCCTCACCTGGTGAGCACAGTACGACGTGGGCAGCCGTTACCTGCAGACGTGGTCTGGATAATAAGAACTGTGAGTAAAGGCCCTGGACTGCATCACTGACTCCGTGTCATTACTGCTGCTGCCCTGCACCATCACCCCCATCCTCCGAATACACTGCCCTGAGGCTATACTCCTCCCGTGGGGAGTTATGCTACGCTCTGCTGCACCCACAACACCAGCCTCAGCGGTCTGCCCTGGAGCGGCGGTTCACTCTGACCGCAATCCACGGGTGGCGTAGTCGGACATTTAAACATCAAAACCACATAAATAGTTCCGCCACTGGTTTGACCGCCCTGAGCCACGGAACCGGGTTGCCGCCACGGAGACTACAACCACCAGCATCCACCAAAAAGGGTCCGGCTCCGGGTGTCCCAAGGCCCAGGGGGCGCGTCAGAACATTTTCATCACCTTTCACAATCACCAATGGGACAAGGCAGGGATGATCTCTGTCCCCTCTCTTATACATCCTAGTGACGGAGCACCTGCTCTCATCAATTCGCCATAACCCCAATATTAGGTGGATTGAGGTGGGAGGCACCGAGTACAAGTGCTCTCTATTTGCTGATGATGTCCTAGTATATATCACTCAATCACATATATCCATCCATGCTGTTATGGCTGAAATAGATCACTTTGTTACATGGTCAAATTTTAAAATCAATGCAGCGAAGTCTGAGGCCCTCGATGTCTCCCTCCCCAAATCCATATAGGATTCCATCCAGTCCAACTTTCCCTTTGCCTGGCCCTCACAGGGTATCAAATACTTAGGAATTCCTATTCATAGAGACCTCTCCCCTCTATGTTATCTTAATTTTGGGCCCTTTATTGAACAACTCCATACAGACCACGGTTGGCAAGTTAGAACTGTAAGATTCACTACGTGAACCACTGGTGTTTTGTGGAAAAGCACATGTACACTGTGTTCCAAATTATTATGCAAAAAGTGTTTAGGAGTGATAAGGGAAGAATTTGTTTGTTTGTCAGTTAAACTCATTGATGGTGATGTGTGTCAGGGCTCTTTATATCACTGTAAGCAATTGCAGACACCTGTGCTAATTAGTTTGGCAGGTGTGTCCAATGAAAGGCAAGACTACTTAAGAAGGCTGTCTCACATTATTAAGCAGCCTACATTTTCTGCCAAAATGGGAAAGAAAAAGGATGTGTCGGCTGCTGAGAAGCAACAAATTGTGGAGTGTTTAGGTCAAGGCATGACAACAATCAACATTGTGCGATGATCAGGATGAAGTGTCTTGGCAATCAAGAAGTATGTAGCTGATTCACAGTACACACATGTGCGTGCTGATAAGGGCAAATTGAGGACTCTTTCCTACAGGCAATTACGTCAGGTTGAAAGAGCAGCGGCAAAAAAGCCTTGTCATAGCAGCAGACAAGTTTTTGAAGCTGCTTGTGCCTCCAACGTCCCCCGAGCATCAAGATGCGGGGTCCTTCAGAGGTTTGCAGCTGTGCATACGCCATCCTGTCGACCTCCTCTATCCACTTCACACAAGCAGAAACGGCTCCAGTGGGCCAAACATTACATGAAGACTGATTTCAAAACTGTTTTGTTCACGGATGAGTGCCGTGCAGCGCTCGATGGTCCAGATGGATGGAGTGGAGGATGGCTGGTTGATGGACACCCCACGCAAACACGGCTACAGCGCCAACAAGGAGGAGGTGGAGTAATGTTTTGGGCTGGAATCATGGGGAGAGAGATTGTCGCCCCTTTAGGATCCCTGAAGGCGCTAAAGATGAACTCCATAATGTATGTGGATTTTCTCAAACAGCACTTCCTGCCATGGTTCAAGAAGAAGAACCGTGTATTTCACAGCAAGATCATTTTTCTGCATGATAATGCACCATCTCATGCTGCACATAAAACATCTGCATCTCTGGCTGATATGGACATAAAAGGGGACAAACTTATGGTGTGACCCCCATGCTCCCCTGACCTCTACCCCATTCAGAACCTTTGGAGCATCATTAAAAGGAGTGTCTATGATGGCGGGAGGCAGTTCACATCTAAGCAACAGCTCTGGGAGGGTATTCTGTCCTCATGCAAAACAATTGAAGCAGAAACCATCCAAAACCTGACAAATTCAATGGACGAGAGAGTTCAGAAGCTCCTTTCGAACAAGGGGTCCTATGTGAAAATGTAACATCACCTAGAATAAAGTTTTGAGTTGAAAACTGTTTGATTTCAGTTTCTAACAACCTGCTAATGCTTATAATTTCAAAAATGACCATTTTTTTGGTCTTTATTAAAATGAAAAGGTTGATCGAAAAGTTTGGGGGATCTAAGAGTGTGGCAACCCAGTAGTCATGATTACTTCGAATTATGACAATATGAGGGTCATGCTGCAGGTAGTGGAGCAAGAAGGCACTTATGTGTCTTGCGCATCTCGGAGCCCCAAAATTATTTTCCGGGCTAGATGCAGCTAAAAATTATTATTAATTTTAAATCTGGTGAAGCTTTAGTATAGATGGCTTAATAGGATCAGTGCTGCACACTGCTACAAAGCCCAAATTATTTTCCAGTCAAGATACAGATAAACATGATTAGTAATTTTAAATCTGGTGGAGCTTATTATAGATGGCCTAATAGAATCAGTGCTGCACACTGCTACAAAGCCCAAATTATTTTCCAGCCAAGATACAGATAAACATGATTAGTAATTTGAAAGCTTAAAACGGTTGGTAGGGTGATTTTATCCAATCATCAAGCTTTTACTCTCCCCAGGATGACACAGGGGTAGAAAAGTCGTTTCGGATCCATGATTTGTTCATCTTTATGAACGTGAGTCTGTCTACATTATCAGTGGAGAGCCGCGTGCGCTTATCTGTCAGCACACCACCAGCAGCGCTGAACACACGTTCAGACAGAACGCTGGCTGCGGGGCATGACAAGATCTCCAAGGCGTAAGTGGCTAACTCCGGCCATTTATCCAGATTGGAAGCCCAAAAAGAGCAAGGGTCCAGTGACACAGTCGTGGCTTCAATGTTTACTTGGAGATACTCCTGTACCATCGTCTCTAGGCGTTGACTATGTGTCAGACTTCTTGTCTCCTGTGGCCTTGCAAAGGATGGGCTAAAAAAGTGGTGAAATGATTCCGCAAAATTGATGTTACCAGCAGATACTGTGGTTCTGTTACGGTTTGAGTGCTGAACACTTGACGGTCCCACGGTTGGCAACTTGAGATTCACTACGTGCACCACTGGTATTTTGTGGAAAAGCACATGCAAGATTCTGCAACAGTCTCTGCTGATACTCCTGCATGCGTGCATCCCTTTCTATGGCAGGAATAATTTCTGCAAATTTACTTTTGTACCGGGGATCTAACAGTGTGGCAACCCAGTAGTCAGGATTATTTCTAATTCTCACAATTCGAGGGTCATGTTGCAGGTAGTGCAGCAAGAAGGCACTCATGTGTGTTGCGCATCCAGGAGCACCAAGTCCCTGTTGTGTTGGTGGCGAGGTAACAATCATACTTCCTTCCTCTGTCCTCTCCCCCCAACCTCGCACAACAGAAATGTGATCAAGGTCTCCCTCATCTGATGAGTCTTCCATCAGTTCGTCCTCCACTTCTTCCTGGGCTCCTGCACCTTCCTCACTAGCTTGGCTGCTACCATGCACCCTGGTAAAACCATCTCCCCCACCCTCACATGCCTGCCGCCTTGGTGCTGCCGACCGTCTGGACCTTGCAGATGTTAGCCCTTCCGCATACAACTCCTCCTCCTCTACTTCCTCCACCTCCTCTTGTGCCACCACCTGACTCCGAATTCTGTTTAACATGTGCTCCAGCATGTAAATCACCGGAATAGTCATGCTGATAATGGCATCGTCAGCACTAAACATCTTCGTCGCCATTTCAAAACTGTGCAGAAGGGTGCATAGGTCCCTGATCTGAGACCACTCCTCCAGCGTGATTTGCCCCACCTCTGAATCTCGTTGGCCCAGGCTATACGTCAGAACGTATTGCACCAGGGCTTGTCGGTGCTGCCACAGTCGCTGCAACATGTGCAGAGTTGAATTCCACCGGGTAGGCACATCGCATTTTAGCCGGTGAAGTGGCAGGCCCAACGACTTCTGTAGAGATGTAAGTCGCTGAGCTGCGGGATGCGAACGGCGGAAGTGAGCACACAGCGACCGTGCCCTCTGCAGAAGGCCATCTAGTCTGGGATAGTGGGCTAAAAATTGCTGGACAACCAGGTTCAACACGTGAGCCATACAAGGCACGTGTGTGATATTGCCCCGGCGAAGGGCCGCACCCAGGTTTGCAGCATTGTCGCACACGGCCTTCCCTGGTTTCAGGTCCAGTGGAGACAACCATTCATGAAATTGGTTCTCCAGAGCTGACCACAACTCCTCAGCTGTGTGACTCACATTTCCCAGACATTTCAATGTAAAAACCGCCTGATGACGTTGAGCCCTACTGCCAGCATAGTAAGGAGGTGTGCAGGATCCCTTCTGCACAGTTAGAAAGCTTGTGGCATGACCAGACAGGCTTTGGGTGCAGGTGGAAGACCGAGAGGAGGTTGAGGAGGCAGAAGCAGTGGAGGAACTTTGACATAAAGAGGATTGACGCACAACTCGTGGGGACGGCAAGACTTGGACAGCAGCCCCTTGTCCTGCTGTCACCATAGTTACCCAGTGCCCAGTCAGCGACATGTAACGCCCCTGTCCATGCCTACTCGTCCAAGTGTCTGTGGTGAAATGCACCCTGTCACACACAGAGTTTCTCAAAGAAGCGGTGATGTTGTGTGCGACATGCTGGTGGAGCGCAGGCACACCTTTCTTTGAGAAGTAGTGCCGACTGGGCATCTGGTACTGGGGCACTGCGACGGACATAAGGTCTCGAAAATCCTCTGTGTCCACCAGGCGGAAAGGCAGCATTTCTGTAGCCAAGAGCTTGCAGATGGTGAAATTCAACCTCTTAGCTTTCTCATGGCTAGGAGGAAATGGTCTTTTACTTGTCCACATCTGAGGGACCGAGGGCTGGCTATTGTGCTTAGACGGGGTTGATAAGGGTGTCCCCGGCAAACTGCCGGTCTGTGAGGAAGATGCAGGCGGACATGTTAGGTTGCCTTGATCCAAAGGTGGTGCTATCGATGTCGGACAGCGCTCAACACCAGCTGGTGTTACCACCTCCAAAGAAAATGATGACCTGCCAATCACGCTGGCTGTTGCGGGTAAAGAGGTGGCAGGTCTGCGCCCCAAAACAGGTGTGACTGCTGTCCCCCCAGTCACAGAGGATGAAGAGGCCGCGGATGCACAAGATATGGCAGACGGTGGTTGGCCCGGCCGGCTAGGCCGCATTGTAGCACACTGAGCTTCCCACTGCAACTTATGCTTCATGTCCATGTGCCGGTTCATGCATGAAGTACTCTATGTATTTTTTGGCCTCTACTTAGCTTTTGCTGACAAATGTTACAGATAACACGAGTTGGGTCATCTTTATCGATCTGAAAAAATGCCCAGGCTATGCAAGGCTTAGCACCCATGCGACCTGAAGAGCCACCACGACTTGTGGTGAGAGGCAGAGTTGTGTTTGAGGATGCAGTTGTTGACGTGCTTCCAGTACTACGTCTCTGTCCAGGAAGGCGCAACCTGACCTCGTCGTCACTAGCATCTTCCTCCACCTCCTCTGCTGACCTCATCTCTTGGCTGACTGTGGGTTGACAGTAAGTGGGATCTCCAACCTCATCATCATCACCCTGTGCGTTATCACACCCGTCGTCCTCAGAGCCAACCTGTTCCTGCCCTGACAAAAAACTAAAGTTGTCGCTCCAATCAGGTATTTGAGTCTTATCATCGTCTTCCTCATTGTCTCCACCAACAGGAGTTACAGTTTGGGAATGAGGGTCTACATTATGGTCAGAACCTTCTGCGTCTGGTCCTGGATCCGACTCATAAAGATTCTGGGCATCAGTGCAGATCATTTCCTCGTCTGGATTCACAGAAGCGCTGGAGTCGACCTCTGATTCCCAGGCTATAGTATGAGTAAACAGCTCTGCAGACTCAACCATCTGTTCTACCTCATACTCAGACGGACAGCTGGAGATTTTTTATTAATGTCATGTTTATTACAAGTGTCAGGTCCTCTTTATAGGAAGTCACATATACGTGTCCTTTCTTACCTTTTCTCTTGGTTCTATATATTCCGGGATGGGTATCCTGGAATGATCACTTTTGAAAAATAACGTCTTTGCAATACTTTGAGAAGTTTATTCTACACTTGCTTAGGTGTTGGATCTCAGCGGTTGTGATGGGAATAACAGCCTGCTGAGGGTTTTGTTAGCATGTCATGATACTGTATTGAATTTGTATCATGCGAGTCCTTAACAAAATTTGTGGAAAGGTAAGGGTGGACACATCTGTTCGTATTGCTGAGTACATCTCTGGAAGAAACAACATATATTTCTGACTTCTAACCCACATTTATAAAAGTATAGTGATAATTTTAGTGTTAAAGGGATTGTACAGTCTAAATTGATAAGTCTGCAGTTACTCCGTGTGACTGCAGACTTTTGAATCCCCCCCAGCGTATGCACTATGCACTGCAAGGATTCGATGGTTTTAGAGCCAGGAACGGCGGTGCTGCGACTGGGGGGACTCAAAGGTCTGCAGTAACACAGAGTGATTGCAGACTTTTCATTTTAGACTAGACAACCCCTTTAATCTTACACAGACTATAGCGTACCAAAATATCAGTCTTTGCTCAAGCAGCTGTACTTGCAGATTAGTACAGATAGAAATAGTATGTGGAACCTGAATATTTGGTTCTTTTGACTTCCCCTCTGACGGTTTTGTTAGTGTATTTTTTCTTGTTTGCTGGTTGTGTGGGTTTTTTTCTGGTGGGATTTAGGCTAAGTGCCCACGATGCAGAAATGCTCCGGATTTTTCCTGAGTGTTTCTGCATCTCCCAGTCAGAAAAAAGGCATGCGGATTGTACATGCATTTTTCCTGCCAGGGACAAGCGGATGTGAAGCGTTCTTCACATGCATTTCCGCATGCTGGTTGTCAAGCACTTTCCAAGCGATTTTAGCATCACTTGGAAAGTGCTTGACAACTTGGTCACACTATATAAATCTATGCAACCAGCATACCGGTACCATCCGCACATTGAAATGCATGGAATCCGCATCTGCAGATGCAGTGATGCGGATTCCATGCCGTCCAATGCAGGTCAATGGCGGCGAAAACGCCGCTATTCCGCAAAATAATTGGTAGTGCTGCAGATTTTTCCGCAATGATAATCCGCAGCGGAAATTTCCGCAGCATGTGCACAGCACATATGGATTATCATTGGGGAACATGGCAGACCTTCTACCCAGCGTTTTTTAGGCATTTCTGCAGTGGAATTGCCGCTGCGGAAACGCTTAAAAAGCACATAGTGGGCACACGGCCTAAAAGGGAACCTGACAGCAGAATTTACCCCTGTTAACTAATTACAGTATTGCATTTGTCATTAAACACTGATTTCTAGCAACCCCAATGTTAAGGGAAAATTGCTAGCATAAACATAAAATTTGCATTTTAATGTTTTGTTCCTGCATATGCTAATTAGCTTGAATAGTCAGAATGGTGTGCACTTAGTGCTGAATAATCCAGCCCAGCCAGCCGATATAACGCCCACAGAGGCACGGATATAATCTCTGTAGCGCCCCTCTGCCTGCTCCCTGCTTCCTAAATAACACAAATGCCTGGTGGTCGCTGTGACTTCTGGTGTGTACAGTGATCTGCCTATGTGCCACTGCCCTGGGGTCACTCTGTGCAGACCCGAAGTCTGGCCAACCTAGCACATCCCTCTGAAATCTATTACAATGCTGAGCCGAGAGGTAGTGGCATGTACATTGAGCTTCTGCCTATGTGTCACTAGTTGCGGGCTCATCATTTAACACAGCTGCGCACCAAACTGCTGTGAGATCGTAGATGTAAGAGCTGAGTCCAGGTCTGCTCTGTGATGTTCTCCCCATGTTCCAATTTTGTTGCTCTGGCAAGTAGTGGCACACAGGGAGAAGTTCAAGTTCTTCAAAAGTGTTCTTAAGGCTGAAGTTCTCAAGGCTCTTTGTATTAAAATCTGTACAACCTCCCCCCTCTTTTGAATGATGGCTGCTTTGAATGATGCCTACTACAGTAGATATCTATGAGCATGGGAAGAGTGAGGTAAGTCGTGGAGCTTTTTCTGCAGACAGCCGAGAGTATTTAATTGTTAGGTACTGTGCACAATGTCATGTTTAAACACTTCTTCACTTCGTATCACTCACCAATCTTGTATGGTCAAAATTGCCGACAAAATTCCTTTAGGAGGTTTTTGAATATTTATGTAGAGCCTACAGGAAGGAAAGTGCACTGCATGCTGCTGGAAGCTGCAACTTCATGTATTAACTTTCAATATAATACAAATATTTTTTACATCATTATTAGTATAAAAATTGGTATATTTTAGGTGATTTAGTCTTTTTCCTCAATGTATGCTACAAATCACAAAGTATCGATACAGGATTTTACATCTTAAATGTACTTCTAATTTTAATCTGTATCACTTCTTTATTCAGTGACTCATTAAATGAGCTGCACAGGTATGATGTATTGCACTATATTTTTAATTTAAAAGATGTTTTTCTTTGTAGATTATTCTTTTGGCATTGAATAATGTGCCTGTACAAATCATTTATTATTGCGATCCTTACCTTCCACAACACTTATAGTGAAATATCCCTACCCTCCTTCAGACCAGTAGAACAAATCTAAATTATCAGGCAAAGCACGCTACTCTATCCTTACAGACCAAAACAAAACTTCTAGAGATATGGTTTATATCAGCATGTATTCCATCGGGCTAAAGTGTATTGTTTTGCTTCGATTCTTGATAGCCTCATAAATTAATATGATTGTGATGAATATTTTAAGTACTCATCTTTGCTGTTGTGATTGATGAAATACAGGATGGATCCTCTTGTCAGCCGCTCGTTGATGTATGTTTTTGTCTATTGATCGGCCTGTCTTTTTGGTTCATTAATTATATCATATCTATTAACCAATCTATCTTCAGCCTCTTCATCTGTAGAACATGCACACAAGTTCCCTTTGAGAGTTGTCTTGGTCACTTGCCTGTTCTGTTTGTGGAATTTTATGCAGTAGAAAACTTCCTCAAGTATGGTGTTTTCTGAAAAGAGCAATGATGATTCACATAATGGGATGCTTCATATATTATATTTATGGCGTTTGTCTTTATGTGATGCTTTAGTATGTCTTCAAAATCTTTTAAAATTATGACTGTTAGATAAAAAGTCTGAGGTATGTAATATGATTTAATGAGTGGCCATTTTCTCATACTAAATTTCCTACAATTTCACCTTGTTGACTTCTTAAAGGACAATGCATCCGATCTGGAGGAAGTGCTGAATGCCAAAGAGAGTATCTCCAGTGTTTGCACACATAACATTCCATCCACTGGGAGATGTATGGATGATTGCTATACCACAGTGAACAGACCCACGTCTGGAGACACATTCTTTCCCAAGACACAAATGGAACAAAATATCTTGAACATCATTTCCAAAAGACCACCACTCTTGGAGGATGCATCAACAAACAAACAAGAGCAAATGAACATGGAAAAAAATCTGAGAAATCCATCAAGTTTATGTTCTTCAAATATGGTTTGTGGGAAACCAAGCTCCTTCCCAACTAAATGCATTAAGACCTTCAAACTGAAACACGGTGATGGTTTTGATGATTCTGAAAGTCACAAGGTTGTAAAACAGCTTCTGGAACAGCACAAAGGAAATATACCTTTTCACGACCCTCATGTTTACATGTCTATAGCTGGAAACACTAAATCTGTTCCTGATTTTAAAGTTTTGGCATTTCCTGAGTTTTGGGGCCACTGCTCACCCCAATTTTCCCAAAAACTTGCAGAAAAGAAGCTTGGATCACAAAGGTGATTCTTTTAAATTAATTTTATACTTCTTAATTTTCACTTTTTTTTCAAAAGACCTAAAATTAAACGAGTTCTGAGATTGACAAAGGGCACTTAGTTTTATCCCAATCGAACAGAGCAGATCAGAAATTAAACGGGCATAATGCTTAGCTGAGCACTAATGCCCCTTGATGTCAGCAAACCGTATGGGACTTATCACTTAGACCAAATCAAAAGTTCTAACCTATCAGGCTATGTGCCCACGATGCAGAAATGCTCAGGATTTTTTCCTGAGCGTTTCTGCATCTCCCTGGCAGAAAAAAACGCATGCGGATTGTACATGCGGATTGTACATGCGTTTTCCTGCCAGGGACATGCGGAAGTGAAGCGTTCTTCACATGCATTTCCACATGCGGGTTGACAAGCGCTTTCCAAGCGATTTTAGCATCACTTGGAAAGTGCTTGTCACTTGGTCACACTATATAAATCCATGCAAACAGCATGGATTTATATTGTGTGACCCGAGAGAATGTCAAAAAATAAAAAATAAATCTATACTTACACTCCGATGGCCCGCGCTGTCTTGCTTCACCGTCCCGGCTGCCAGCAGCGGTGGATTGAAGGACCTGCCGACGTCAGCGTCGCGTGACCCGTCACATGACTCTGACGTCAGCGCAGGTCCTTCATTCCATCGTGAAGTGCCGGGAAGCAAGGAGCGCACCGCGGGCCGCCGGAAGGTAAGTATACATTTATTTTTTATTTTATTCTTTTTTTACTGCTTTTTTAATGGTACCTGGGTGTGGATGAGACTCTCCTCTCCTCTACACCCGGGTACCATCCGCACATTAGAACGCGCCAATTATGCAAGTACAGATGCAGTCTTGCGAAATTGGCGCGTTCTAATGCAAGTCAATGGCGGCGAAAACGCAGGACTTCCGCAAAATAATTGGTAGTGCTGCGTTTTTTTCCGCAGTGATAATCCGCAGCGGAAATTTCCGTAGCATGTGCACAGCACATGCAGATTATCATTGGGGGACATGGCAGGCCTTCTACCATGTGTTTTTTAAGTGTTTCTGCAGCGTTTTTGCCGCTGCGGAAACGCTTAAAAAACGCATCGTGGGCACACAGCCTCACTAACAAGTCAGAAATGTTTTAAAATTACAGATTTTTCTGTTTCAAAAACCAGAGCATTGACACTAAAAATGCTGGGTAAAATACAAGCGTTTTTGATGCATTTTTTCCTTTTTTGTTGCTGTGTTTTTTATGCATTTTTCCCTATTAATTTGATTGTGTGAAAAACACTGCAAAAACGCTGAAAGAATTGACATGCTGCAGATCTGAAAAAAATGCTTTGAAGGTTTAAATCTGCAAGGAAAAAAATAAGTAGCATGTACAGCTTCAGATTTCAGAAATCTCATTCACTTTGCTGTTACTGTAAAATGTTTCATTTTTTTCATTTCAAAAACACATGGAAAAAATGCATCGAAAATGCAATACATGAACAAGCCTTAAGGGCGGTAGTACAACCGACCCTAGGGTAGCTCTCAAAGTAACAGAGTATTCAGCAGGAGCGAATAATATGCATATAGATGCAATGAAATTTAACTTTTAATGATATATATTAAAAGACGATGCCTAGGAATCAAAGCCAAAAAACGAGCATAAAGTGTATCTAGAGATTAATCAGTGCTCACTAAAAAATGGTTTGATCTCACCACTTGTTGTATACTTCAGGAAATGGGAAAGCAGAAATCCAGGATCGAAGGGTAATCGTAATGTGTAGAGGGAAGGAAGAATGTTAATCAAGTAATATACTTCCCTGACATGTCCCTGCAATGCTCCTGCCCTAACAAGGGCAGTCCCCAAGTGTAGAACTATAATCTTGTACCCCCCCAAGACGAGAAAGTCTATCCCGTATGTGGGTATAATCCCCCGTGTGGAGGATTTATCAGATCTCACGACCACATTAACTAACAGTGACTACGCTAGTCAGACCTTATTCTTGGTTACCTGCCATTGTAGGAACCAGCACCTATGATTTTCTACATCCCCTGATGAATCCTCCACACAGGGGAAGAAACACGTAGGAATTATACCCACATATGTGATAGACTTTCTCATCTTGGGGGGGCTACAAGATTATAGTTCTACCCTTGGGGACTGCCCTTGCTAGGGCAGGAACAATGCAGGGGCACATCAGGGAAGTATAGTACTTGATTAACATTTTTCCTTCCCTGTACACATTACTGTTACCCTTGGCTCCTGGATTTCCAGTCTCCCGTTTCCTGATGTATGCTATAAGTGATGAGACCAAACCATTTTTTATTGAGCACTGGTTGATTACTTGAACTCTTGCACTTTATGGTCATTTTTTGGCTTTGATTCCTAGGCATCGTCTTTTGATATACAGGGCGGGCCATTTATATGGATACACCTAAATTAAATGGGAATGGTTGGTGAAATCAACTTCCTGTTTGTGGCACATTAGCATATGGGAGGGGGAAAACTTTTCCAGATGGGTGGTGACCATGGCGGCCATTTTGAAGTTGGCCATTTTGGATCCAACTTTATTTTTTTCAATGGGAAGAGAATCATGTGACACATCAAACTTATTGAGAATTTCATAAGAAAAACAATGGTGTGCTTGGTTTTATTTCAAGAGGTATTTACAAGTTTATGACCACTTATAAAATGTGTTCAAAGTGCTGCCCATTATGTTGGATTGTCAATGCAACCCTCTTCTCCCACTCTTGACACACTGATAGCAACACCGCAGAAGAAATTCTAGCACAGGCTTCCAGTATCCGTTGTTTCATATGCTCCACATCTCGTAACTTTACAGCATAGACAATTGCCTTCAGGTGACCCCAAAGATAAAAGTCTAAGGGGGTCAGATAGGGAGACCTTGGTGGCCATTCAACTGGCCCACGACGACCAATCAACTGTCCAGGAAACTGTTCATGTAGGAATGCTCGGACCTGATACCCATAATGTGATGGTACACCATCTTGTTGGAAAAACTCAGAGAACGTGCCATCTTCAGTGCATAAAGAGGGCAACACATCATCATGTAGCAATTTCATGGCCACCAAGGTCTCCCGATCTGACCCCCTTAGACTTTTATCTTTGGGGTCATCTGAAGGCAATTGTCTATGCTGTGAAGATGCGAGATGTGCAGCATCTGAAACAACAGATACTGGAAGCCTGTGATAGCATTTCTTCTGCGGTGTTGCTGTCAGTGTGTCAAGAGTGGGAGAAGAGGGTTGCATTGACAATCCAACACAATGGGCAGCACTTTGAACACATTTTTTAAGTGGTAATAAACTTGTAGAAAAGTCATGAAAAAATAAAGTTACATTAAAACCAAGCACACCATTGTTTTTCTTATGAAATTCTCAATAAGTTTGATGTGTCACATGACCCTCTTCCCATTGAAAAAAATAAAGTTGGATCCAAAATGGCCGACTTCAAAATGGCCACCATGGTCACCACCCATCTGGAAAAGTTTTCCCCCCTCCCATATACTAATGTGGCACAAACAGGAAGTTGATATCACCAACCATTCTCATTTTATTTAAGTGTATCCATATAAATGGCCCACCCTGTATATCATTAAAAATTTTATTTTATTGTATCTCTATGCATAATATTCTCTCCTGCTGAATACGCAGATTTATCAATACCATCTAATTCTTAGACAGAGAAAACTTCTATTAGACAGTCTTGAAATGCGACAGATTTACCGTATTTTTCGGACTATAAGACGCACTTTTTTCCTCCAAAATTTTGGAGTAAAGTGGGGGTTGCATCTTATAGTCTGAACTGTGCCCCACACTCTATACGTATGCCGTGGCTGGTGGTTGATGTGGGGGAGCGGCAGAGGGGGATCAGCGTGGCACAGGAGGCAGCAGCCGCCTGCTGCAGCCTACGCTGTGCCCGCTACTAAAGAAAATGAATATTCCCTGCTCCCAACGCCCATGGGCGTGGAGAGCAATGAATATTCATTTTTCTTAATAGCCGGCACACTGGAGCCGCAGCACGGCTCCTGCTGCCGCTCCGTGGTCTGTGTGCCCGCTATTAAAGCTCATGAATATTCCCTACGACCCACTCCCATGGATTGTAGTGAATATCCATGGTCTTTAATAGTGGGCACACAGACCGCAGAGCGGCAGCAGGAGCCACGCTGCGGTACAGTGTGCCGGCTATTGAACAGACTCAATGGTCACTGCTCCCCACACACACAGTCCCGGCGTGGGGAGCAGTGACTATTCCAGCACAGCGTCTCACACTGTGTGAGGGTGCATGGCAGGTACGCCATACGCGCCCTGCCATGCCCGTCTCACACAGAGTGTCAGTAGCAGAGCGGGACAGCGCTGGAGGAGAGAGGAGGTTAGTATGAGTGTTTATTTTTTTTTTGTAGGCAGCGTGATGGGGGCTCAGAGGGTGCCATGCATACCAGGATGGGGGCTCAGATGGTACCATGCATACCAGGATGGGGGCTCAGGGGGTACCATGCATACTAGGATGGGGAATCAAGGGGTGTCATGAATACCATGATGAGGGATCAAGGGGTACCATGCATACCAGGATGGGATTGGGGCCACTTATACCAGGAAGGAGGGGCCATACATACCAGGATAGAGGATATTAACAGAATTGGGTGACATTACCCCAATACCAGTGTCAGCAGCAGACCCCCTCTCCCATAACAGGGCATCATGACCCCATTTTTTGCTTACATTTTTTTCCTATTTTCCTCCTTTAAAACCTAGGTGCGTCTTATGGTCAGGTGCGTCTTATAGTCCGAAAAATACGGTAGTTGTTCATGCTGTTTTAGGGTATGTGCACATGTTAAGTATTTGGTGCAGAAATTTCTGCATCATTTCTACATCTCTTGGCAGCTTGCGTTTGTGCTGTGTTTTTTCTGCATTCTTTACTGCCATTTTGGTTTAGATTTTTCCTTACTCATTAGTATGGATGACATCTGCAGAAAAGACGCTGAAAGAATTGACATGCTGCAGATTTAAATCTGCATCAAATCTGCAAGTCACAAACTAGCAACGTGCGCATGAGACTTTGGTATTCTCATTCACTTTGCTGACATAAGGAAACCCTTCAGGTTTTGTGACAAATCTGCACTGAAAAAAATGCAGCAAAAACAGTTTGCACACAGCCTTAAAAATTTGGTGCATTTTAAGACTGTTTCTTAAGTTCACACCAACTTTGAGTTGGCTTACTTTGCACCAGAAATGTGAACCATAGTGGCACATTTATTGGGACAGATATCTCACATTAGGACACACTCCTTGCCAAACAAACCTTGCCCTTTTAAGAGCGGTCAAAAAAGGGTCTAAAGCACAAACCAAATATAGAACAAGTCATAACAAACTTCAAATTATGCCCGAATTCTGGCCTATTTAGCTTGCCAAATCTCCCTTTTTGAAGTATTAAAGGGAGCTACAATATTTTCAAGATTCAAGATTAACTATTCGTCAATGTAAACCTACATAAATTGCTAATTTTTTTTACTTTAAGTAACTTGTCCTTTGTTTTATTGGTCTAATCATTTATTCTACAGGCAGAATTATACATTCAAAATCATGAGGGATTCCTCTTACTAAAAAGTCATGCGTCATTTCGTTGTAAAGGTCTCACAATGGCTAATTAATCACAGGGTGTCGTTGCTGGGATAGCGGTGGCACCTTAAAGCAAATATTCAATTCCCCTGCAGCACCACCATAAGGGAAGAGTCAGATGGCCGTATAACTGGAATGACGATCGCAATGTAACACAGGTACTTTAGATGCAGTGACACAGAAACACAGAGCAGCCAGTACAGGGTTAATAAACAAGGGGGATTTACTGTAACAGTGTCAATCTCCACACAGGGAGCAACAGGGGAAATATGGGGAAATATGGGGACAACAAGGGGAGTAGCAGGTAACAGACTATAAACGACAATTCAGTTTGGCTAGATGTAGCAGAGTCGACACGGTTGTAATCGGCAGTTTTACACTTAGCTGACTCTTGTTCCCAACAAGGCATATGCCGGCTGATGCCGGTGTTGTTTTCTTCTGTCTTTCCCGCGTAAACAATGCTCCGTCTTCTGGTGACAGCGGGCGGTCTCCGGTTTGACCCGCTGAGCCCCTAGTCCATAACATTGCACCTAACTTGCTCGGCTCCACGTCTTCTGGCAGCAGCGGGCGGTCTCCGGTTTGACACGCTGAGCCCCTAGTCCATAACACTGCACCTCACTTGCTCGGCTCCACGGACCCTGCGTCTCTTCTCCCTCTAGTGGGGCTTGACTCCCACTGTCAACTGCCTCACAAAACTCCTTTTTCTCTCTCTTCCTAGACACTCTTCCAGCTCCCCGGTCACCTGACCGCTGAGCTCTCGCTCTGAACACGCCCCCAGCTTCCCGGTCACCTGACTCCTGTGCTCGCAGTCAGTCTTCCCCCTGCAACCAGAGGCACGGCCCCGGCAGTTCCGGATCCCTTGTTCTGAAAGTACTTACACCCCGGTCTTCCCCCTTACACTCCCGCTCTCCTTTAACTCGCTATTCCACGGGCGAGAGTTCCTTCACCAAACGTTCACATTCTTGGACTTCCTGAACGATATGTTGCCATATAAATTGATCTTGTTTGTAACGGTGAGGAGGCACTTCTGCTGTTGTCCGTTCTGACCGGAATAACTCAGTTTGACCGATGGGGGGTGCAGGGACACTTGGATTCTCAATCTCTGCCTGCCCGGTGGCTTCAACCGATGGTGTTCCCTCGCCGCCTGCACTGGGGACTGTAGGTAATCGAGAGCTGGGGCTCAGAGGTAGAATCAACAATTCTTCTTCATCCACATCGTGGCTTGGGGCAACTGTGACAGGACCCTCTCTAGAAGCAGGTGATCCTTCTTCATCTTCATCATCTTTAGACAGACAGGGCCACAGCATACTACGGTGAACCACTCTGACAGGGGCTCCTTCAGCCCCCTCTGGTTAAACTTCATGCACAAGTCCTTCAGCGCCAACCCTGCGCTTCACTCGGTGCAGGGTCCGTTCCCACCGCCTACTCAATTTGCCTCGGGGCCGCCTGTCTCGAACCAACACCCGCTCCCCGGGCCTCAGAGCTGTCCCTCGAAGAGGCAATGTCTCATGATGCTTGAGCTCCCGAAACTTTTGTTCTACCAACCGTCGGAGGGTCTGCAGTCGATGCCGGTGTTCCCAGACCCAGGAAGACATCCCCTCTTCCGTCGGTAGTCCTCCTCGGGGTCCAGCTCTAACTCTGTAATCTCTCACCCCTTTCGCCCAAACACTAAGGTATAAGGAGTGAACCCCGTCATAATATTCACTCGGTTGTTGTAGACCCACACCAGCTCGGCCACAAACTCAGGCCACGGTACCTTCCGATCTTCCTCCAACGTGTAGAGCATTTGGATCAGTGTCTGATTAAAGCGTTCACAGGCCCCATTTCCTTGAGGGTGGTAAGGAGTAGTCCGTGACTTCTCAATCCTGTACAACCAGTGCAGCTCTTCCATCACCCAGCCCTGGAAGCAGGCGCCTTGATTGGAGTGGATCCTCTTTGGGCAACCGTACACCCGAATGAAGTCTCGGCAGATGGCCTGCGCAGCAGATTCGTCGGTCTGGTCTCGGGTCGGGGTCACCACTGCAAACTTTGTGAAGTGGTCTGTCATCACTAGGCAATGTTCATATCCGAGATGCGCCAGTCCAACAGTCAAATAGTCGATCATCAGCACCTCCAAGGGGGCAGAAGTCACAATGGTTTGTATGGGGACCCGCTGCTCCGGGGGCTTAACCAGCTCACAGCTCCGACATCTTTGACAAGTGTCTTCTATTGTTGTCGGGGGTGATACACCAGCCTCTGCAACCACTGAAATGTCTTCTCTGGTCCGAAGTGAGCCCCTCATTCATAATCCTCCTTAGCCACTAGTCCGACCAACTTCTCTGGGATCACCACTTGCCAAGTGATCCCGAACTCTCGCAGTAGCTGTACCAGTCGGTACAACAGCCCATCTCGCAAACAAAGTCTCACCCATTGTCCCAGCATTTTCAGGGCCCCCGGGGACAGGGTACTCCTCTCCTTTCGACTGGGGACCTGTCTCAACGCCACCCATTGATGTAATTGGGAGACTTCTTTGTTAGTCTGTTGAAGTTGGACCCAGTCGTCTCTTGGCTGCCCTAACACTTGTTCTTCTAGAGTCTCTCTGATCTGTCTCTGCGCCGCGACCAGCGATCCCACGAAACTTCGGAAGCTAGGGACCTCATCCGCCTCCAAATCTTCATCGCGGTCATGATCAGGCCATTCATATGTCACTCTGGAGAGGGTGTCGGCGTGACTATTCTCTGCCTTAGACAGGTAGGCAATCTAGACAGGCTTCCAGCTCCCCGGTCACCTGACCGCTGAGCTCTCGCTCTGAACACGCCCCCAGCTTCCCGTTCACCTGACTCCTGTGCTCGCAGTCTGTCTTCCCCCTGCAACCAATGGCACGGCCCCGGCAGTTCCAGATCCCTTGTTTTGAAACTACTTACACCCCGGTCTTCCCCCTTACAGCAACGCAGTGCTCGGACTAGCCATCAGCTCTGCCGACCCAAGCCTGACAGCATGTATTTCTATGCTCGAGGTGTTGTAATCCTTGTCCAAGTTTTACAATTATCTAACACTTCCCTGTGGGAAAGCCATACAGTTTTTATTAACAAAAATTTGTCAAGTCCTTTGGAGCAACAGACGCACACTGTCTTCTGTTCCCTGTATATGGTAGAGTAAAAAAGCATATTATCTGCTACAAGTGTTTGACCATTGGGAACCAAACTATTACAATCCCTACAGATGGTAGAAATAGACATTGACTGTTTTGGTATCTCAGAGAATAACAGTGGCGTGGGCTCTCTTGTGTACACGGGTAACCCAATTTTTAGGGTAAGTGTGAGAACCCATCAGTTGGACCCCACCATTGACATATCTTAACAATATACCATAAATCATTTGAAAAATGTGTTTTAGGAAAAAAAATTGGCAAATAGGTCACATATTGCCACATGCATTTCCAAATCTCTCCAATGAAGTGTTAACTAACGTCAAAACCAATAAGTAATTTGGTTTTTAATGATAATCCTAGAGGATTGTAAATTAGCCCCATAGGTAGCAGAATATATTAGGACACGTGCATTGTTGTATCTTCGAGCCATTACTGTGCAGTGATATCGATCAGTTTTCCACATGTCTATCATTACAGTAATATAAATGTGAAGTGCTTAGTGAGTGGGAAGTGCTAAAATGCTTGTTACTCAGTGTTTAAAGTAACATGCATACTCTTGGCCTTAGACCAGTGTGTTCCCCTGCTGTATGACACTTTACCAGCTGCTGGTGAAGAAAAAAAGTATAGAGAAAAGCAATTTTATATTTCAAATAGTCTTTTTTTCCGTTTCATTTGTGCATCACAGCTTCTCCTTAGAATTTGTCTTTCTCTATCACATCAAACTCCCTGTAACATCTGTACATGCCGCGTCTGCATATCAACGGAGAAGGGTTCACTGCTCTCTTCTCTACACTTTAATTCATCATATTTGGTTTAGCAGAGGCTGTAATGAAAAGTGCATTATGTTGTCACAAAGCAGGATGCCTAAGCTGTTAAACCTGCTTGAGAAGAACATAAATCCAAGATGGTTATCCTAAGGAAGCGCCAATCCATATCTTACGTAAATGTCTGTAAAATTTATATGAACTGTATTTTCCATCTTAATACGGTATCAGGAAAAAATATATACAGGCCCTCTGTAGAGGAGTCTCAAATTAACCAAATTGTAAATGACAACCTTTTTTTCATTTTATGAATAATGGAAGACTCTGTTGGGCCTTGGGCATCCATATTCTTCAGTGAACCCTATTATCTCTCAACTTTTATTGCTGCTGATGCTTTTTCTGATTAATCCCCTTATGATTTTCTGATTGCAGGGGGGGTCTTTCTACCTAACATCTACCATTGCAGAAGTAATTGTTGGGCTATATGTAAGATATGACTAAACAAAAAAGAGGGAAATAATGGTTACTTTTTGGTTATTATTGACAATGACTCTTTTTTTTTAATACTTTCTAAGGCCTCATTAATGTGTTCAGTTTTCTTGTACATGTGCCATCCGTTTCTTGAACGGATAGCACATGGATACATTATAGCCGATGGCTGTTTTCACATAGCAGGAAAAACATTTTGTTTTTAGCTCACCATCATAGTATGTCCACCACTGCATATTCGTTAAGAGATCCAGCAAGCCTGTAGGCCAGGGCAGACAAACAAACACAAATAAAAAAAATGAGCTGGCATCTCCGGTAAAATAATTGCTTACTTTATTAGAATTCCATTAAAAAATAGTCATAAAAGGACAGTATTCAGATGTTGATGAATTCTGACTTTAGCAGTCTTAATTGTAAACCAATATCTAAGGCGTAACATTTCTCCTTGCGGAGAGCGACATGTTAAGCATGTCACGGTGAGGAGACTTTTAAAGCCGCAATGCTCCTCTGGGAAATATGCAAATTGTCTCTTCAGAGAGGAAGAGGACAATAACTGTAGGTGGCACTAGAGTTCTTGTCCTCTTCCTCTTTGAAGAGACAATTTGCAATTGTAAACCAAAACGCACCAACATCTGAATACTGTCCTGTTATGACAATCTTTTAATGGAATTCTAATAAAGTAAGAAATTCTTTTACCGGAAACGGCAGCTAATTTTTTTTTATTCGAATTTGGCTGTTTTCATATGTCCTTTAAGATGCAAAAAAAAAGTGGCGACATGTCTGAGTTTGATCTTAATCTATGATGTGAGCACAAGGGTGTCTTCTATGTTTCATCTGTGTGTTCTCCAAAATGTGTAGATTCGGTCTTAGAATTTAGTTTAAAAAGAAAATATTCAATTACGGATGGAGCCCTGAAGGTAGCAGGTAAGTAATTGTTATTATCCCTTCCATTTCTGTCCTGTTCACCAGAGTATATGAGGCTTGTATGTGTAATTAACAAACAAGATCAAATGCAATGGAATTATGTTATGAATTCTGAAAATCTGTGCACATATTCTCCATATTGCATTTCTAGGGACAAAATATTCGAAGACATTCGGAGGTATTTACGGCCAAGCGATCTCCTTAATCGGGTTGTGTTTGACTTGGATAACCCAAGGTAATATATACTCTCTCAATGCATTGTGTTACTATTGCTTTATATATTGTGGAATAGTAATTAGGAAATGGTTACCCTATCGGAAACACTTGAATTGTCAAAGAAAAACTATACACATATACAGTAGTCTTATTTATTATATTTCAAAGAATTAATGTACAATTACAAGAATGTACAATGTACAAGAATTAATGTGCAAAATGAGTTGATACCTCAGACATCCTATCAAAAGTTGTATAAGGGTTAAATATAAAGGTGAGAAATGCAATTAGGTATTTGAAAAAAAATGGGCTGTTTCCTATATTCTTACTGCTGGGAACTAAAGTAACACACTATGCTGTTTCATTAAACTGAAGCACTGCTCAACCAGAATGACAGTCTTCATATGTAACTCAGTATAAATTTATGGTGACAAACTAATTCTGACCAATGACACACTGTGTATGGTGAACCTAAGATACCTATTGGAGCCAATTTATCAAGACTAGCAGCACACGTCACTTAATAAACTTGACACCTCTACTGAGTCGTGTCGGTGTGCACCTCCGAAAAGCTACTTCACTCAGGGGACTGGAGTAGCATTTCTGGTGAACAAGTAGCATTTCTGGTAGCCATGCCCCCATCCCGTCATGACTCCTCCCCTGCTTCACCCATTTCTGCAGAGCTGATGAAACTGATGTAAAAACTCAAAATGTCACAAATTGTACACAACTTACGTTGTGCAAAATTTTTGTGACTTTTTAAAGCTTTTACCCCATTTTACTGGAGTAAAAGTTTTTATGAGTTTGCTACATCATGCTCGGAATGTTTTTTTTATGTTGGTTTCAATGGAAGGCTGACTCTTGGGCCAGAATGGACCAAAATCTAAAGAAAATGCATGGTTTGTAAAAGTTGGTTATAATATTAAGAACTGGATGTTTCATATGGAATGATAAGGAAATAAAGAGGCAAGTCAATAAAGAGATGAATATTTTATTAATTGGGACCATTACTGAAAAAGTGCGGAGCAGGAAAAATTCTAATTTGCCTGTTCACGTGGATTTTTGATTTGCACCAAAGGTATTCCCTGTGAATTTAATGTCCTTTATTATGATCTGGGGTTTCTCTAGGCCCCAGAGGATAATAAATGTAAGATATGAACAATAAAGGAAATACTAATACTCACCCTCTGCTCACCTCTTTGACTGCTCCTCAACGTCACCTTGTCACAACTTCTTACCATCCCTATTTCTGTGCAAGCGCATGTAAGGTCACAACATTATGACATGTGCTGTGACCTTGAGTGTGCATGTGCAGAAAGTTCCCAGGCCTTTCGGCTTCCTTGAAGGAGAGTTTCAGTGTTTACAGTGGTGATAAGGACATGTGACAAAGATGGACGGGTGATTGTGAGGAGTGGAGGGGCTACAGAGGTATAAGGTAAGGTGAGTATAAGGATTTTCTATAACCTTTGCGGTTCAGAAACATTGCAGCTGACAGGTTACTATTTTGCTGAGTTTGCATGGAAGCGAAAAAAAAATCTGCATTCTCGCATATGCAGATTTTTGTAATACTCAAATAGAATTAACTTCCATTCAAATATATTTGCTCATCTTTATTCATTTCTTTTGTTATGATGCTCATCAAGAGTGTCCTCATTTTTCATTTTTCAGTGTTGCAGAAAGTTCAGAAGAGATGAATTGTCTTAAATTCTTTTCCAAATTTGAATCTGGAAACCTTAGAAAAGTAATACAAGTGCGTGAGTAAGTAACCAAACCATAAATGAAAATGAGGATATATGGTCAAGCTAGATAAAATATGTTTATTATCCAACAAGTATGACACTATGAGAGAAATGACTGACTTGTCAGATACAGTGCCTTGTGAAAGTATTTGGCCCCCTTGAACTTTTCTACCTTTTGCCACATTTCTGGCTTCAAACATAAACATATAAAATTCTAATTTTTTTGGGAAGAATCAACAACAAGTGGGACACAATTGTGAAGTGGAGCGAAATTTATTGGATATTTTAAACTTTTTAAAAAAATTAAAAACTGAAAAGTGGGGCGTGCAATATTATTCGGCCCCCTTGAGTTAATACTTTGTAGCGCCACCTTTTGCTGCGAATACAGCTGCAAGTCACTTGGGGTATGTCTCTATCAGTTTTGCACATCGAGAGGCTGAAATTCTTGCCCATTCTTCCTTGCAAAACAGCTCTAGCTCAGTGAGGTTGGCTGGAGAGTGTTTGTGAACAGCAGTTTTCAGCTCTTTCCACAGATTCTCGATTGGATTCAGGTCTGGACTTTGACTTAGCCATTCTAACACCTGGGTACATTTATTTTTGAACCATTCCATTGTAAATTTTGCTTTATGTTTGGGATTATTGTCTTGTTGGAAGATAAATCTCCGTCCCATTCTCAGGTCTTTTGCAGACTCCAACAGGTTTTCTTCCAGAATGGTCCTGTATTTGGCTCCGTCCATCTTCCCATCAATTTTAACCATCTTCCCTGTCCCTGCTGAAGAAAAGCAGGCCCAAACCATGATGCTGCCACCACCATGTTTGACAGTGGGGATGGTGTTTTGAGGGTGATGAGCTGTGTTGCTTTTACACCAAACATATAGTTTTGCATTGTGGCAAAAAAGTTCGATTTTGGCTTCATCTGACCAGAGCACTTTATTCCACATGTTTGGTGTGTCACTCAGGTGGCTTGTGGCAAACTTCAAACGAGACTTTTTATGGATATCTTTGAGAAATGGCTTTCCTCTTGCCACTTTTCCATAAAGGCCAGATTTGTGCAGTGTACGACTGATTGTTGTCTTATGGACAGACTCTCCCACTTCAGCTGTAGATCTCTGTAGTTCATCCAGAGTGATCATGGGTCTTTTGGCTGATCAGTCTTCTTGTTCGAGATCAAAGTTTAGAGGGATGGCTGGGTCTTGGTAGATTTGCAGCGGTCTGATTACTCCTCCCATTTCAATATGATCGCTTGCACAGTGTTCCTTGAGATGTTTAAAACTTGGGAAATCTTTTTGTATCCAAATCCAACTTTAAACTTCGCCACAACAGTATCTCGGACCTGCCTGGTGTGTTCCTTGGTCTTCATGATGCACTTGAAACAGAACCCTGAGACTATCACAGAGCAGGTGCATTTATACGGAGACTTGATTGCACACAGGTGGATTCTATTTATCATTACCAGTCATTTAGGACAACATTGGATCATTCAGAGATCCTCACTGAACTTCTGGAGTGAGTTTGCTGCACTGAAAGTAAAGTGGTCGTATAATATTGCACGCCACACTTTTCAGTTTTTAATTTTTTTAAAAAGTTTAAAATATCCAATAAATTTCGTTCCACTTCACAATTGTGTCCCACTTGTTGATTCTTCCCCAAAAAATTAGAATTTTATATGTTTATGTTTGAAGCCAGAAATGTGGCAAAAGGTAGAAAAGTTCAAGTGGGCCGAATTTTCACAAGGCACTGTATCTTGTATGATTGAGAAATGTATTACCATCATGCACAATAATGGCTTACTCACAGGATGTGACATAAATGCCTGATAGAAGAACTTCCTTCTCTCTCTGTGGGTGCTTTGATTTTTCAGTATCTCCCACAGAAACATGCAAAGTGACCACCTGTCCATTCAATTCCTGCCTGGAGACCATGTTTGTCTGATGTTTTATGGGACAGAATTCAGGGAAGTTCTATTCAGGAGATAGATTATGGTTTTGGGATAAGACAGTGATAAGATTTATGCCAGGATCCTATCGATAAATTAATTGTCTATGATAGGAATCCCCTTTAAACAATGACCAGGCCAAATTTTTGAAATTTTTGAAATCTGACAATCTGTCACTTTATGTAGTAATAACTCTGGAATGCTTCAACATTTCCCATTGATTTTGAGAATGTTTTTTCGTGACAAATTATACTTTATGATAGTGGAAAATTTAGGTTATTAGGATATATTTTGTGTTCATTTTTAAAAATATCAGTAATGTGACAAATTTCAAAAAATTAGTACATTTCCAAACTTTGAATGACTTTCCCTTTAAGGCCACGGTCCCACTATCAGTATTTGGTCAGTATTCGGTCAGTATTTTTTCTCAGGAGTGGGAACCAAAATCAGTTGAGGAACAATCAAAGAAAATGTATAATAGAAACAAGTCACCAATTCTGCATTTATCACCCACTTCTAGCTTTGGCTCCCACTCCTAAGAAAAAATGCTGACCGAATACTGACCAAATACTGATAGTGGGGCCGTGGCCTAATCCAGCTAGTCATACCACACAAAAACATTAATAAAAAACATTTCTCTCATGTCTGCTTTACATCAGCACCATTTGTAAAATGTTGCTTTATTTTGTTAACATTTTAGAAGGTTTAAAAATGTAGCAGTAATTTTACATTTTTTCAAGGAAATTTACAAAACATATTTTTTAGTTCAGTTTTGAAATACCTTTAGGCGTCTTATATATTGGAAAACCCCAAAAGTGATACCATTTTAAAAACAGCTCGCCTGAACGTAGTCAAAATTGCTTTCAGGTGGTTTATTAACCCTTCAGGTGCTTTTCTGGAATTCATGTAAAGTGACATGACAAGAATGAAAAAAATTATTTTTACCATCTAAATGTTTCAAATTTCTGAACAGTCCACTATAGCTGGAAGACTTTAAGGCTGTTAGTTGGTTATGAATTGCCATGGCAAACATCAAGACCGCATGATCAAGATCTCAGGGTGCCGATGAGGTTAAAGCGGAAGCCTCCATACTCTTAACCATCTACATGCTGTAGTCACTATTGCCAGCAGCATTTAAGGGATTAAAGGCTATGGTCGGTGCCAACACTGATCGTGGTTGATGTAGCAAGTTGTCAGCTACAGTGTACGGATAATACCTTATGACCCGTCAGAGGATGCTAGTCTCTTATATTGCTGGTCAGTTTTAAGTCGTATTGGCGGTCATTAAGGTTAACAGGGTTTTAGTCTGGCCTTCTGCAACATAGGCCATCAATGTCAGATTGGTAGGGATACCGTCTTTGGCACCCACCAGTCAGCTGGCTGAAGGAGTGCTATGGTAATTCCCTTGAGGAACAGTGCTATACCATGAGCAGTAACTTATACAGCTGGTCTCTATAGCTCAGTCTCATTCAAGTGAATTGGGTTGAGCTGCAATAACAGGCAAAGCGACTTCCAAATCTATTGTACTGTGCCTGGCAAACAAAGTAGAGTGGTGCGAGTCTGACCCTCCCATCCATCTGAATAGCTTACTCTATGAACAGGCTATCGATATCAAAGTCCTGGAAGACACCTGTAAAAATAGTTTTTGAAAATATTTTTCTCCTCTGTCCAAGGAAAAAATCAGACATGTGCACGAACCCATAGAATAACATTGGTCCGAGTGGGATCTGATGTTTTGTCAGATAGCACTCGGACCGAAAATACTCTCGTCTGCACGAGCCCTTACGGTACATAGTAAACTGGAATGAGTCTAAAGGTTCTCTCACACTGCCATATAACACGGCCAAGTGCTATCCAATATTTTATCGGATAGCACTCGACCTAATGTTATATTTTGGGGAAGTGCAGATCTGCGTTTATTTTCTCATGCCTATAAGGCATCAGAAAAAGATCGCAGCATGCTACAAGTGGCTCCGATATTTGGATCACACTCACCTGTACAAGTCTATGGATGCGAGTGATCGGACTGCCCTCGGATGTCATCTGAATACAGTCTGATGTACGCTCACAGAGAGAGAATAGGATCACACCAAGGTCAAATCCTGTCCAAACTCTGACAGAGTTTGAGCTGAGTGTCATTAGCATAATCAGCCCGATTCTCTCGCATGAGAGGATATACGCTAGTGTGAGTGAACCCTAATTGTAATAGGCTTCTCCCACAGATAATTGAACCCTTGATATTATATGAGTTATTGGAAATACTGCAGGAGATTTCAAAGGAGCACAGAAGAGTTACCCTACAAATAAATTAATGTATGATTGTTAGAAAGTGGTCAGGAAATTACTCTGTCAACTGCTTTTTATCAGTGACATTTCTGTTGGCAAAGCGTAACTAGTTCTATGCATTTATACTATGACAATTCATTAGATGGAAATAAAGCTGGATTATGAGGGTAATGAAAAGGATTTTCTGACAAAATTTAATTTGACAAACACAGTAGTTGTCTGTATCAGATCTATCAGTTGAGTACGGAATAGAATGACACCAATGGAATTAGAAAAATTAGTGGGACTTAACATCAAATCCTAGTCACAGAAAAGACTTCATATGAAGACTAAGTAATCAGTTTCTCAAAAAATGGATAGAAATAATGGATAGAGAACATTTAATAAGTAAAAATAGTAAGATGTAAGGACTATTTTTGATCATCTCTTTTAAAAATATGTTTGAGATTTATTATGTGATTATAATAAATATACAAAAAATATACTTCATATGACCATAAATTGTTAATATAGATTATTAACTTTAATCTTTTTCCACTTCAGGTTTGAATATGACCTAATCATGAATGCAGATATTAACACTGACCAACATCACCAGTGGTTCTACTATGAAGTTAGTGCAATGAGAGCTAATGTCCCTTACCGCTTCAATGTCATTAACTGCGAAAAGGTGAACAGCCAATTTAATTATGGTAAGCACCAATGGGAAAGGAAGAGTTCCTATGCAGGCTCCATGTGTAAAGTCGTATATTGAAGGTTTATAGGGCAATTGAAAAGATTAATGTTTTTCTGTCATTTGTGCTGTAAGTGGTACACAGCAGGCCATCATAGCTATAAGAGGTACACAGCAGGGCAAAACAGCGTTTCCTACTAGACCAAGTATTCAACAGCAATTGGAAAAACCTTGACAGTAGGATGCCTCATGAGCAAAAATGTATGTCATTGTTTTTAAGTCTAAACAGTTCATATATTGTATCGTCGTAGCAAGTACGCAGCTTGCACTTCGATGCACTTACATTAGTCTTTGTTTATAGTATAATGGCTTCCATCTTAAATTGCTAAAATACGTGTAATTATTACCAGTTTCCCTTCAGAGAAAATATGTCCAACACACATCTATTCATAGTGCAAAAACAATGAACAGATTACATAATGTCTGCATAAAGTTAATTTATGCAAATAAACTGCATAGTTTCTTTAACCACTTCGCACCAGAGCCTGTTTTTGCCTTCGTGACCGGGCCAATTTTTTCAATTCTGACCACTGTCACTTTATGAAGTAATTACTCTGGAACGCTTCAACGGATTCCCCTGATTCTGAGAATGTTTTTTCGTGACATATTGTACTTCATGATAGTGGTAAAATTTCTTCGATATCACTTGCGTTTATTTGTAAAAAAATCAGAAATTTGGCGAAAATTTTGAAAATTTTGCAATTTTCAAACTTTGAATTTTCATGCCCTTAAATCAGAGAGATATGCTACACAAAATAGTTAATAAATAACATTTCCCACATGTCTACTTTTCATCAGCACAATTATGGAACCAAAATTTTTTTTTGTTAGGGAGCTATAAGGGTTAAAAGTTGACCAGTGATTTCTCATTTTTCCAACAAAATTTACAAAAACATTTTTTTAGGGACCACATCATATTTGAAGTCACTTTGAGGGGCCTTTATGACAGAAAATACCCAAAAGTGACACCATTCTAAAAACTGCACCCCTCAAGGTGCTCAAAACCACATTCAAGAACTTTATTAACCCTTCAGGTGCTTCACAGGAATTTTTGGATTGTAGAAGAAAAAAATTAACATTTAACTTTTTTCACAAAAATTTTACTTTAGACCCAATTTTTTTTATTTTCACAGGGGTAACAGGAAAAAATGGACCTCAATTTTTTTTTGTGCAATTTCTCTTGAGCGTGCTGATACCCCATATGTGAGGGAAAACCACTGTTTGGGCGCACTGCAGGGTTCGGAAGGGAAGGAGCGCCATTAGACTTTTTGAATGTAAAATTTGTTTGAATAATTAGCAGACGCCATGTTGGGTTTGGAGAGCCCCTGATGTGCCTAAACAGTGGAAACCCCCCACAAGTGACACCATTTTGGAAACTAGACCCCTTAGGGAACTTATCTAGATGTGTGGTGAGCACCTTGAACCCCAAGGTGCTTCACAGAAGTTTATAATATTGAGCTGTAAAAATAAAATTTTCACATTTTTCCCACAAAAACGTTTTTCATCCCTTAATTTTGCATTATCATAAGGGTAATAGGATAAATTGCACCATGAAATTTGTTGTGCAATTTCTCCTGAACACGCCGATACCCCATATGTAGAGGCAAACCACTGTTTGGGCGCACGGTAGGGTTTGAAATGGAAGGAGCGCCATTTGACTTTTTGAATGTAAAATTTGTTTGAATAATTAGCAGGCGCCATGTCGCATTTGGAGAGTCCCTAATGTGCCTAAACAGTGGAAACCCCCCACAAGTGCCACCATTTTGGAAACTAGACCCCTTAGGGAACTTATCTAGATGTGTGGTGAGCACCTTGCACCCCCAGCTGCTTCACAGAAGTTTATAATATTGAGCCATAAAAATAAAATTTTCACATTTTTCCCACAAAAAATGTTTTTCATTCCCTAATTTTGCATTATCATAATGGTAACAGAATGAATTGCACCATGAAATTTGTTGTGCAATTTCTCCTGAGTATGCCGATACCCCATATGTGGGGGAAAACCACTGCTTTGGTGTATGGCAGGGTTCGGAAGAGAAAGGAGCACTATGTTGGCTGGGATAGGTTGCAGACACCATGTCACATTTGAAGAGTTGCTGACATGCCGAAACAGCAGAAACCCCTACAAGTCACCCCATTTTGTAAACTACACCTCTCAAGGAATTCATCTAGGGAAGTAGTGAGTATTTTTTAATTTTTTAATTTATACCATTGGGCAGTGAAAAAGCATAATTATATTTTTACCACAAAAAAATGTTTTACCCTCAGATTTTACATTTTCACACAGGGCAATGGGTAAAAATGGTGCCGAAATGTGTCACACAATTTCTTCTAAAAGTGGCAATACCCCATATGTGGCTGTATCGTACTGCTCAGCCATACGGCGAGATCTGGGGGCGACAGAGCGCTATTTGACAATTGGAGAACAAATTATTGTAGAATAGGCATTTGGATTTGGGAGCACAAAATTTTCTGAATTTCTTTTGGGGGGCAAGGGCCATTTCGCTTTTCCAGAGCCTTTCTGCTGCCAGTAACTTGGAAATCCCTTATATTTTTAACAGATGACGGACCTGAGTGGGGACTAGCTTTTTTTGAGGACTGAGTTGAAGCTTTTATTGGGAACATTTTACGTAACATTTATCCGGCGATCTAGGCTGAACACTTACATCGGGGTTTCCATCTAAATTTCCAAGTGATGTAATTCAGATGAAACCCCTGCGGGATCCATTCACTGTAATGAGGCAGCAGAGTTACTCTGCACTCCGTCTGGCCTCTGTTTAGCGGTGTCCTTTTTTTCTGAAGTGCACAAAACTGTGGCCAACGGCACTTATATGCACGCCTAAAACAAATGACACCGTGGGATCACAGGCCAGACGGCATCCACAGTGGCCTATATCTGCCTCATTACAGGGAATCTTCCGTCATGGGTTCCGTCTGAATCACGTATTTCAGAGATTTACACGGAAACACTGGTGTAAGCGCTCAGCGCAGAGCGCAGGATAAATGTGGGTAGAGCCTTACTGCGATCTTTGGGAGACATAATAAACAAATCAGTAGCAGGTGAAGAATTGGTTTTATTTATTTTTTACGCCGTTCCCCATGCAGTATAAGTGATGAGATTACTTTATTCTTCGGGTTGGTGCGATTACAGAGATACCAGATTTATATCGGGTTTTTATGACTGACAGCTGTCACACACTAAGAGACGCTTTTTTTTGCAAAATCTAGTTTTTGCATCGCCATATTTTGAGAGCTATAATTTTTCCATATTTCGGCCGACAGAGTCATGTGATGGCTTGTTTTTTGCGGGACGAGTTGACATTTTTATTGGTTCCATTTTTGGGTACGTGACATTTTTTGATCGCTTTCTATTTCGTTTTTTGGGAGGTAAAATTAACAAAAACCAACAATTCCGGAATTGTTTTTTTAGTTTTTTTTTTATGCCGTTATGCATGTGGTAATAGTGATCAGGCAGCGTTATTCTTCAGGTCAGTACGTTTACAGCGATACTACACTTACTGTATATTTTTTTTATGTTTTGGCGCTTTTACACAATAAAACAATTTTATAGAAAAAATATTTTTTTTGCATTGCTTTATTCTGAGCGCTATAACTTTTTTATTTTTCGGCTGATGGAGCTGTATGGCAGCTTTTTTTTTGCAGAACAAGATGACGTTTTCAGCGGTACCATTTTTATTTCCATTTTGCTTTTGATCGCATTTTTTTCAACTTTTTGTTTGGCGATATGATGAAAAAGCATATTTTTTTGCTCCGTTTTTTAGTTATTTTTATTACGGTGTGCACAGAAGGAGTTAATTAGTGTGACAGTTTTATAGATCGGGTTGTTTCGGACGCGGCGATACCAAATATGTGTACTTTTTATGGTTTTGCATAAATATACGGATTTATTGGTTTAATATTTTATTTATTTATTTTTATTTATTTTGTGATTTTTTTTTTTAACAGTTTAAAAACATTTTTTTTTACATTTTTACTTAGTCCCTGTATGGGACATTAATTTTTATTTTTCTGATCACTGATCTCATGTAATGTAATAGACATGTATTACATTACATGAGATTTTTGCTGACTGTTTCACAGTCAGTGTGTCCTGCCAGGCTTCAGCTGCAGGCTGAGCCAGGCAGGACACCATATATGGCAGATCTGGAGGCGGTCATGTGACCTCCAGCTGTCATAGCAACGCCAGGTCCTGGAAGGTATAAGGGGGCCGTCAGAGAGGTAAGTGGACGCCCCCCTCTCCTCCTGCTGTCTTCTATATGCCGCGATCACTATAGATCGCGGCATATAGAAGACAGCAAAGGGTTAACATCACTGGGACCTGATCCAATCAGGTCCTGATGATGTTCCCTGTCAGAGCTAACGCTCTGCACTGGAATCGCAGCGCTTGCAGGACCCTGGGGGTCCTGAGCGCTGCGAGACCACCCACCATTTTTAAACGTCGGCGCTGCACAGAGCCCAGCAAGCGCCGACGTTTATCTACAGTGGGCCGTCGCGAAGCGGTTAAAGGAAGGTTAACATTAGTGTATTTTCAGTCCAAAAGCTTGCGGACAGCACTCAAAATAATGTAGATGAGCATTTTATTTTCATGAAGCAAATCTGCACATGAAAACAAAAAATCGCAGCGCGCACTTGTTTCTTTCATGTATCAGATGAGACTCATCAATTCAAGTCTATGGGTGCGCGAAATAAATTGTATTTCCCAAAGCCACCATATGTCATTCGATTTTCCAAATACATTGCAATTATTTAACGTAGGAAACTGTATTTAGTCCTGTAAATTTTTATTAAGTTCTACCGTATAAAAACATTGAATACGTATGGGGAATGAGAAAAAAAAATGTATATACTGTACTTGTGTGAACAAAGCCAAAAGGGGAGACATTAGCAATATGTTACAATGGATGAGATGTTCTTTTAGGGGCTACAATATCTGCCATAATGGTTAAGATTTCCTGACATTTTTTCCTCTGCATATACAGTATGTATTTGCAGGCTCTTTTGGTTACATGTAGTGAAACCGTTTATATATTTGTCCACATATCTATCAATACAGAACAAAGCTGTGTTCACCCGTCATCCATGTTTCTAATGAATTCATAATGGATTCCATAGACATAGGACATAACACATCAGACTAACTGTTCTGTCCACAAAATCGGACAGGATGGCAATTAAAGAAGCATTCCCATCAATTTTTTTTTATCCTTTTAATATATTGCAGTCATCAATCATATTATATAGCAGTGTGTACTAACAATTGCTCATTTTTCCCTTCTACCTTGTTAATTCTTCTCTTTTTCATTAGGTCTGTGACATCACGTGATTAAAAACAGACTAGCTGAATCGTTCTATGCTCTATTTAGAATCAGGAGGTCAATTTTCCCTTTATTAGTCATAAGTCATTGCAAAAGTCCCTGGCTGGGGGAGGAGAGGAGCAGCTGGGTCAGGAATTGAAGAAGCGGATGACTCATGCAGGGAAGATAGACTTCATATTTCTACATAATGCTTAGAAGGAATCAGCTAGTCTGTTTTACTCACGTTATGCCATTGGCTAAATGGAAAAGAGAATAATTACCATATTTTTCAGACTATAAGACAAACTTTTTTCCTCAAAACTTTGCGAAAAGTGAGGGGTGCTTCTTATAGTCCTGATGTTCCTTATAGTGTGCCTGTGGCTGTGGGGGAGAGCAGCAGCATTGGAAGAGCGGGTCACAGGAGGCAAGCTGCTGCAGCTAACACTGTGCCCGCAGTAGAAGAAAATGAACTATGGGAGTGACGAGCAGTGAATATTCATTCTCTTTAATAGCGGGTAATAGTGATCGCCCAGCCGCTGCAGAAGCTGGCGGCTGCGGCTAACAGTGTGCCCACTAATAAAGAGAATGAATATTCACTGGTCCACATGCCCATAGTCCTGAGTGTGGGGAACAGTGAATATTCTGGCAGCTGATAGCAGCATGTGGCAGCCATATATACCAAGAAGGGTGGCCATGTAAACCAGGATGGGGTGCCATGTATACCAGGATGGGGATAGGATGAGGTGTCATGTATACCAGGATAGGTATGGGATGGAGGCCATGTATCCCAGGATATGGATGGGATGGAGGCCATGTGTACCAGGATAAGGATGGAATGGAAGCCATGTGTACAAGTGTAATGACCGGAACGCCGGTTGAATATGTATGAGGGATACGGCGCTGCTATGAATGACTCCGATCTCGGTATAGTGGCAAATAACTTTCTTTATACTGTTCAAACAAATAGCAGGGTTAAACGTTTCTACAAAATATGGGCAACAACAGCCACGAACACAAAATACAAGTTATGCAGCCCGAGAGAGCCCAAGTGCCAATCTCGTGGAAATGAGCAAAACTACCCATGGGCTATGCCGCTCCCACCTTTATTTAGTGCAGGACCTACCCAGGATGTTACCGCGGACATGGCACGTGGTCCTCCCAGGAATATAACCTTATACCCCCCTCCCACACTAATACATTGGGATCCAGGTACCCTTGTTTTCCCCTTGAAGAACACTCATATATATTTAGCCAACGCGTTACCTATACAGTGTATAGTTTCTCTTCCTACAAGAGCAAAGAGAAATCTCTCAGACTTTATACATATACAGACTTAATACATATACAAACAGTTAACAAACTAAACCTTTTATTAGACCCTGATCTCCGGCCACAGGGTTTGATCAGCTTCTCCTTCTCACCAAGCTCTCCAGCACATCCAGGTGTAAGCAGGAATTAGAATGAATCTCAGTCTCAAAGTGTAGTTCACATCAGGGCTCCTTTGTATTATCAAGCCTGATCAGTCCATCAGCAGTGATATAGGCAGTTCTCAGCACTACTGAAATCACTAACTAGCTTTCCCTAACTGACTACATGGTTGATGACGGTCACATATCTCAGTTACTCACAAGGCACAGCTTCTTCTTGGACACACCGTCCTGCTCAAGTCTCTACAAGCTCCAAGCGTTTCTGGGCATCAGACATGTCTCGTCTCCTCAGAGGACTTCCAGGTTCTGTGTTTCCCGGGCTTTTTACAGATCCCCAGGCTTTTTCTTTACTTGTCTCTTGCTGACCCCTAATGGCCGGATTAAGTCATTGTAGGAGAAATTTATACTGTCAGTAATATGAACTCGTTATTAGAAAGGCATGTTAACATGTTACAACAGGATGGGGATGGGATGGAGGCCATGTATACCAGGATGGGGATGGGATGGAGGCCATGTATACCAGGATGTGGATGGGATGGAGGCCATGTATACGAGAATGGGGATGGGATGGGGACCATGTATACTAGGATGGGGATGGGGTACCATGTATACCAGGATGTGGATGCCATGTATACCAGGATGGGGTGCAATTTACTCAAGGACGGCGTACCATGTATACCTAGATGGGGTCCATGTATTCTTGAATTGGGAGCCATATATACCAGGATGGGGATCATATATACCAGTATTGGGACATACATATACAAAAATGGGGGATATTAGTACAGAATTGTGGGACATTACCACTATAACTGTGACGCAGCAGTTCCCACCCCCCCCAACAGTGGGTCACGACTAGAGTTGAGCCACCCCCGTAGTGTTCGAGTTCGGTTCGGTTCGTCGAACACCCGTATGTTCGCTGAACTGTTCATCGAACTGTTCGTCGAACAACTTCGAACACCGTTAAAACCAATGGCAGGCAAACAAAAACACATAGCAATACATAGAAAACACATAGAAAACACTTCAAAGGTGTCCAAAAGCTGACAAACTGCTCCGAAGACACAACTAACACATGGAAAAGTGACAAGTACATATAGTCATGCGAAAAGAAAAGAGGTGGAGGAGTAAAAGGAGGGGGAGATACAGATATAGGCATGTCATGCCCTTCTAAAACCAAAAAAGTGCGAAGCCGACACGGCCAGTCCGTTCCTGCCCGTGCGACCTCTGTGTCGCCGGGCTTGTGCCAGAGCTGCGGTGGACCCTGATGGCCAGCCCCCCTCTCCCAATACTGGTGCCTGTCCGCTGGTGGGTCGAGCGAGCCCCCCTGCGGTGGAGGCAGGTCTAAGCTTTTTAATTTAAACTGTCTCTGTAATTTGAATGAGTACACTTTAAATCCTTTTACATGGATCTATTGGAGGGCAAGTCTGATGCCAGCAGCCGCGGTAATTCCAGCTCCAGTAGCGTCCACTAAAGCTGCTGCAGTTAAAAAGCCTTTATAAGGATTGAGCTTGGCGGTCCACCGCAAGGCGTTCTACCGCCAGTCCCAGCCCCTGTGCCTTGGGGTGCCTCCCGATGCTCTTCACTGAGTGTCCCGGGGGCCCGAAGCATTTCCTTTGAAAAAATTAAGTGTCCAAACTACAGGTGGTGTAGCTTGCTTAACAGCTGGGATAATCCGCTGACTAGCAGACACTGCTACTAGGCACAAAGTATTTCCTGGGATAGATGCAGTTAAAAATTTGTAATTAGATACACTCGTTGGATGCTGAGAAAGCATTCCATAGAGTCTCCTGGCACGCCATATATTATTCTCTTAAAAAGCTTGGGGTAGGGGTCTAGGGGACCCTTTTACAGCCAAAATCACGGCCCTGTATCGCAATAGGTCACCTAGGCTGAAGATAAATGGAACATTTTCATCACCTTTCATAATCACCAATGGGACAAGGCAGGGATGTCCTCTGTCCCCTCTCTTATACATCCTAGTGACGGAGCACCTGCTCTCATCAATTCGCCATAACCCCAATATTAGGAGGATTGAGGTGGGAGGCACCGAGTACAAGTGCTCTGCATTTGCTGATGATGTCCTAGTATATATCACTCAATCACATATATCCATCCCTGCTGTTATGGCTGAAATAGATCACTTTGTTACATGGTCAAATTTTAAAATCAATGCAGCGAAGTCTGAGGCCCTCGATGTCTCCCTCCCCAAATCCATACAGGATTCCATCCAGTCCAACTTTCCCTTTGCCTTGCTCTCACAGGGTATCAAATACTTAGGAATTCCTATTCATAGAGATCTCTCCCGTCTATGTTATCTTAATTTTGGGCCCTTTATTGAACAACTCCATACAAACCACGGTTGGCAAGTTAGAACTGTAAAATTCACTACGTGAACCACTGGTGTTTTGTGGAAAAGCACATGTACACTTTGTTCCAAATTATTATGCAAAAAGTGTTTAGGAGTGATAAGGTAAGAATTTGTTTGTTTGTCAGTTAAACTCATTGATGGTGATGTGTGTCAGGGCTCTTTATATCACTGTAAGCAATTGCAGACACCTGTGCTAATTAGTTTGGCAGGTGTGTCCAATGAAAGGCAAGACTACTTAAGAAGCCTGTCCCACATTATTAAGCAGCCTACATTTTCTGCCAAAATGGGAAAGAAAAAGGATATGTCGGCTGCTGAGAAGCAACAAATTGTGGAGTGTTTAGGTCAAGGCATGACTACAATCAACATTGCCAAGACACTTCATCCTGATCATCGCACAATCAAGAAGTATGTAGCTGATTCACAGTACACACGTGTGCTTGCTGATAAGGGAAAATTGAGGACTCTTTCCCACAGGCAATTATGTCAGGTTAAAAGAGCAGCGGCAAAAAGCCTTGTCATAGCAGCAGACAAGTTTTTGAAGCTGCTGGTGCCTCCAACGTCCCCCAAACAACAAGATGCAGGGTCCTTCAGAGGTTTGCAGCTGTGCGTAAGCCATCCTGTTGACCTCCTCTATCCACTGTACACAAGCAGAAACGGCTCCAGTGGGCCAAACATTACATGAAGACTGACTTCAAAACTGTTTTGTTCACCGATGAGTGCTGTGCACTCTCGATGGTCCAGATGGATGGAGTGGAGGATGGCTGGTTGATGGACACCCCATGCAAACACGGCTACGGCGCCAACAAGGAGGAGTTGGAGTAATGTTTTGGGCTGGAATCATGGGGAGAGAGATTGTCGGCCCCTTTAGGATCCCTGAAGGGGTAAAGATGAACTCCATAATGTATGTGGAGTTTCTCAAACAGCACTTCCTGCCATGGTTCAAGAAGAAGAACCGTTTATTCCGCAGCAAGATCATTTTCATGCATGATAATGCACCGTCTCATGCTGCACATAACACATCTGCATCTCTGGCTGATATGGGCATAAAAGGGGACAAACTTATGGTGTGACCCCCATGCTCCCCTGACCTCAACCCCATTGAGAACCTCTGGAGCATCATGAAAAGTAGTGTCTATGATGGCGGGAGTCAGGTCACATCTAAACAACAGCTCTGGGAGGGTATTCTGTCCTCATGCAAAACAATTGAAGCAGAAACCATCCAAAACCTGACAAATTCAATGGACGAGAGAGTTCAGAAGCTCCTTTCGAACAAAGGGTCCTATGTGCAAATGTAACATCACCTAGAATAAAGTTTTGAGTTGAAAACTGTTTGATTTCAGTTTCTAATAACCTGCTAATGCTTAGAATTTCAAAAATGACCATTTTTTTTGTTCTTTATTAAAATGAAAAGGTTGATCGAAGAGTGTGGGGGATCTAAGAGTGTGGCAACCCAGTAGTCAGGATTATTTTGAATTCGGACAATCTGAGGGTCATGTTGCAGGTAGTGCAGCAAGAAGGCACTCATGTGTCTTGCACATCTAGGAGCCCCAAAATTATTTTCCGGGCTAGATGCAGCTAAAAGTTATTATTAATTTGAAAGCTGGTGGCGCTTAGTATAGATGGCCTAATAGAATCAGTACTGCAAACTGCTACAAGGCCAAAATTATTTTACAGGCAAGATAGAGATAAACATGATTAGTAATAATTTGAAATCTGGTGGAGCTTAGTATAGATGGCCTAATAAAATCAGTACTGCACACTGCTACTATGCCCAAAATTATTTTCCAGGCAAGATACACATAAAAATGATAATTAATTTGAAAGCTTAAAACGGTTGGTGAGGTGATTTTACCAAATCCTCAAGCTTTTACTCTTCCCAGGATGACACAGGGGTAGAAAAATCCATGTGGATCCATGATGTGTTCATCTTTATGAACGTGAGTCTGTCTACATTGTCAGTGGACAGCCGCGTGCGCTTATCTGTCAGCACACCACCAGCAGCGCTGAACACACGTTCAGAGAGAGCAAAAATTATTATTAATTTGAAATCTGGTGGAGCTTAGTATAGATGGGCTAATAGAATCAGTACTGCAAACTGCTACAAGGCCAAAATTATTTTACAGGCAAGATACAGATAAACATGATTAGTAATAATTTGAAATCTGGTGGAGCTTAGTATAGATGGCCTATTAGAATCAGTACTGCAAACTGCTACAAGGCCAAAATTATTTTACAGGCAAGATACAGATAAATATGATTATTAATAACACTGGTGTACAAAAAAAAAAAAATTCTGGCATGGACTTTAAGAACAGTTTTAGACTAATTTGAGGGTGCTGAATTCAAATCTGATCTTATAATTTCTCTCACATCACGTTTTTGCACTATAGGTATATAGTCAATTTTCAATAATTCCAAGAAAAATATAAGTAGTGTATGAAAAGTGCCCGTTTATACGGTTCACTAAGGTAAATTTAGTTTTCATTTAGTCTCCCAATAAATGTGAGAATATCTTTGTTTTCTTTGAACATGCATAATTCCCATTTGTTATGATAAGTAAGTAAAAAAACAGTTTTCTAACACCCTTGTTTTCTGTGCTACTGGGACAGTAGAGCTACAGCAGAGCATTGGGTGAAAACTGAATGGCCTCAGCGACTGAGTTTGGCATCTGGCGATAAGAATGTCATCCATGATCCTCTAGTGGATAGGAAGAACATTGTCTTTCCTCCCTTGCACATAAAACTTGGATTGATGAAGCAGTTCGTCAAAGCTCTCAATCACAGTGGAGAATGCTTTAACTATATATGTTCAACTTTTCCTGGTCTTAGTGAAGAGAAGCAAAAGGCTGGAATATTTGATGTACCTCAAATAAGAACACTTATGAGAGACCCAAACTTTATCACATCAATGAATGAGAAAGAAGAAAGAGCTTGGAATGCATTTTGTAATGTGGTGCAGAATTTTCTAGGGATTAAGAGAGCAGACAACTATGAAGAGATTGTGGAAGAGCTACTAATGAGTCTGCAAAATCTTGGATGTAGAATGAGTATCAAGATTCACTTTTTACACAGCCATTTGGACTTTTTTCCAGAGAACCTTGGGGATGTGAGCGAGGAACAAGGGGAGCGTTTTCATCAGGACATTAAAACAATGGAAGAACGGTATCAAGGCCGGTGGGACTCACATATGATGGCTGACTATTGCTGGAGCTTGATGAGAGACAACCCAGAAGCTGTACATCACAGATCAGCCAAGAAAAGAAAGTTCAAATAACTGCCATTTGCCTTTCATCTGTGTGCCATATATATGTGTTTTTATATTTTGTAGTTTAATTTTGTAAGTATATTTGATTTGCTGTACACAGACTTTGTAATTTTTGTTATTCCTTGATTAAAAATATACAAAATGTAGTAACGAAAATCATGAGGTTTTTATCAAAAAACATTCGATAGGAGTAATTTACATAAAAAATATCTCGAAATCCTGATGTGATAGCCAAAAATGGAGTTCGTACGAGTAATTAGTATTAGTAATCAGCAGCCAAAATTGACTTAAATATGTCTTAAAACCTTTTGACAGAAAAATTGCGTTGACCAGTGTAATTTTAAATCTGGTGGAGCTTAGTATAGATTGCCTAATAGAATCAGTACTGCAAACTGCTACAAGGCCCAAATTATTTTCCAGCCAAGATACAGATAAACATGATTAGTAATTTGAAAGTTTAAAACGGTTGGTGAGGTGATTTTAACAAATCATCAAGCTTTTACTCTCCCCAGGATGACACAGGGGTAGAAAAGTCCTTTCGGTTCCATGATTTGTTCATCTTTATGAACGTGAGTCTGTCTACATTATCAGTGGAGAGCCACGTGCGCTTATCTGTCAGCACACCACCAGCAGCGCTGAACACAAGTTCAGACAGAACGCTGGCTGCGGGGCATGACTAGATCTCCAAGGCGTAAGTGGCAAGCTCCGGACATTTATCCAGATTGGAAGCCCAAAAAGAGCAAGGGTCCAGTGACACAGTCATGGCTTCAATGTTTACTTGGAGATACTCCTGTACCATCGTCTCTAGGCGTTGACTATGTGTCAGACTTCTTGTCTCCTGTGGCCTTGCAAAGGATGGGCTAAAAAAGTGGTGAAATGATTCCGCAAAATTGATGTTACCAGCAGATACAGTGTTTCTGTTACGTTTTGAGTGCTGAACACTCGACGGTCCAATGGTTGGCAAGTTGGAACTGTGAGGTTCACTACGTGCACCACTGGTGTTTTGTGGAAAAGCACATGTAAGATTCTGCAACAGTCTCTGCTGATACTCCTGCATGCATGCATCCCTTTCTATGGCAGGAATAATTTCTGCAAATTTACTTTTGTACTGGGGATCTAACAGTGTGGCAACCCAGTAGTCGGGATTATTTCTAATTCTCACAATTCGAGGGTCATGTTGCAGGTAGTGCAGCAAGAAGGCACTCATGTGTCTTGCGCATCCAGGAGCACCAAGTCCCTGTTGTGTTGGTGGCGAGGTAACAATCATGCTTCCTTCCTCTGCCCTCTCCCCCCAACCTCGCACAACAGAAATGTGATCAAGGTCTCCCTCATCTGATGAGTCTTCCATCAGTTCGTCCTCCACTTCTTCCTGGGCTCCGGCACCTTCCTCACTAGTTTGGCTGCTACCATGCGCCCTGGTAAAACCATCTTTCCCACCCTCACATGGCTGCCGCCTTGGTGCTGCCGACCATCTTGACCTTGCATATGTTAGCCCTTCTGCATACAACTCCTCCTCCTCTACTTCCTCCACCTCCTCTTGTGCCACCACCTGACTCCGAATTCTGTTTAACATGTGCTCCAGCATGTAAATCACCGGAATAGTCATGCTGATAATGGCATCGTCAGCACTAAACATCTTCGTCGCCATTTCAAAACTGTGCAGAAGGGTGCATAGGTCCCTGATCTGAGACCACTCCTCCAGCGTGATTTGCCCCACCTCTGGATCTCGTTGGCCCAGGCTGTACGTCAGAACATATTGCACCAGGGCTTGTCGGTGCTGCCACAGTCGCTGCAACATGTGCAGAGTTGAATTCCACCGGGTAGGCACATTGCGTTTTAGCCGGTGAAGTGGCAGGCCCAACGACTTCTGTAGAGATGTAAGTCCCTGAGCTGCGGGATGTGAACGGCGGAAGTGAGCACACAGCGACCGTGCCCTCTGCAGAAGGCCATCTAGTCCAGGATAGTGGGCTAAAAATTGCTGGACAACCAGGTTCAACACGTGAGCCATACAAGGCACGTGTGTGACATTGCCCTGGCGAAGGGCCGCACCGAGGTTTGCAGCATTGTCGCACACAGGTCCAGTGGAGACAACCATTCATGAAACTGGTTCTCCAGAGCTGACCACAACTCCTCAGCTGTGTGACTCACATTTCCCAGACATTTCAAAGTAAAAAACGCCTGATGACGTTGAGCCCTGTTGCCAGCATAGTAAGGAGGTGTGCAGGATCCCTTCTGCGCAGTTAGAAAGCTTGTGGCATGACCAGACAGGCTTTGGGTGCAGGTGGAGGACCGAGAGGAGGTTGAGGAGGCAGAAGCAGTGGAGGAACTTCGAGATAAAGAGGATTGACGCACAACTCGTGGGGATGGCAAGACTTGGACAGCAGCCCCTTGTCCTGCTGTCACCATAGTTACCCAGTGCCCAGTCAGCGACATGTAACGCCCCTGTCGATGCCTACTCATCCAAGTGTCGGTGGTGAAATGCACCCTGTCACACACAGAGTTTCTCAAAGAAGCGATGATGTTGTGTGTGACATGCTGGTGGAGCGCAGGCACACCTTTCTTTGAGAAGTAGTGCCGACTTGGCATCTGGTACTGGGGCACTGCGACGGACATAAGGTCTCTAAAATCCTCTGTGTCCACCAGGCGGAAAGGCAGCATTTCTGTAGCCAAGAGCTTGCAGATGGTGAAATTCAACCTCTTAGCTTTCTCATGGCTAGGAGGAAATGGTCTTTTACTTGTCCACATCTGAGGGACCGATGGCTGGCTGTTGTGCTTAGACGGGGTTGAGAAGGGTGTCCCCGGCAAACTGCCGGTCTGTGAGGAAGATGCAGGCGGACATGTTAGGTTGCCTTGATCCAAAGGTGGTGCTATCGATGTCGGACAGCGCTCAACACCAGCTGGTGTTTCCACCTCCAAAGAAAATGATGACCTGCCAATCACGCTGGCTGTTGCGGGTAAAGAGGTGGCAGGTCTGCGTCCCAAAAAAGGTGTGACTGCTGTCCCCCCAGACACAGAGGATGAAGAAGCCGCGGATGCACAAGATGTGGCAGACGGTGGTTGGCCCGGCCGATTAGGCCGCATTGTAGCACAGTGAGCTTCCCACTGCAAGTTATGCTTCATATCCATGTGCCGGTTCATGCATGAAGTACTCAAGCTATGTATACTTTGGCCTCTACTTAGCTTTTGCTGACAAATTTTACAGATAACACGAGTTGGGTCATCCTTATCGATCTGAAAAAATGCCCAGGCTATGCAAGGCTTAGCACCCATGCGACCTGAAAAGCCACCACGACTTGTGGTCAGAGGCAGAGTTGTGTTTGTGGATTCAGTTGTTGACGTGCTTCCAGTACTAAGTCTCTGTCCAGGAAGGCGCAACCTGACCTCGTCGTCACTAGCATCCTCCTCCACCTCCTCTGCTGACCTCATCGACTGGCTGACTGTGGGTTGACAGTAAATGGGATCTCCAACCTCGTCATCATCACCCATCAGCTCTGCAGACTCAACCATCTGTTCTACCCCATACTCAGATGGGCAGCTGGAGACTTGGGAGCTGTGAGTAAGCAAGTGCAATTTGGGTGACACCTCTGAGGACTGGAGTATTTGTGATGTTGAAGTTGAGGTGGAGGAGAGCCCACTTAAAGGAGCACTTGATATCCATTGAAGCACCTGCTGTTTTTGTGCCTCATCTGGAATTTGTAGCGATTGGCGTGGCCGTAAGAAAGGGATCTTATCACATTATCCGCTAAAAGAAGTAGACATCTTAGTTTGGCTGGAAGATGGTATTTCTTCTGCAGATGTTACTGTTGCTTTAACACCTACCCCACGGACACAACCTTTTTTTCCCTTCCCAACATGCCTATTCCCCTTTCCACCATCAGGAGGCCTTTTTCCAGTCATTTTGGTGGTTAACTAATTGACAACTCTGGAGTTGTTTGCGCAAAAAACAATGGATGGGAACCGAGCAGAGCTGAGTGGCCAAACTGTTGTATTAGCCCAAAAGTATTGGCTGGGTTAGATGCAGTAAAATATTTTTATTACATATACAGGTGGTGGAGGTTAGTATAGATGGACTAATAGAACAAGTCCCACACACTGCTACAAGCCCAATTTTTTTTTCAGAGCTAGATGCAGATGAAAATTATTTTTAATTTGCAACCTGGTGGAGGTTAGTATAGATGGACTAATAGAACAAGTCCCACACACTGCTACAAGCCCAAAAATTTTTTCAGAGCTAGATGCAGATAAAAATAATTTTTAATTTGCAACCTGGTGGAGGTTAGTATAGATGGACTAATAGAACAAGTCCCACACACTGCTTCAAGCCCAAATTTTTTTTCAGAGCTTGATGCAGATAAAAATTATTTTTAATTTGCAACCTGGTGGAGGTTAGTATAGATGGACTAATAGAACAAGTCCCACATACTGCTACAAGCCCAAATTTTTTTTCAGAGCTACATGCAGATAAAAATTATTTTTCATTTGCAACCTGGTGGAGGTTAGTATAGATGGACTAATAGAATGATGCTATGCCCAAAAGGTTCTACTTGGCTAGGTGCAGTAAAAAATTTGTATTCTATACACATGTGGTGTAGCTTGCAACACAGATAGGTTACTCCACTGACTTACACACACTGCAAGAGGCCAAAAAGGATTTGCTTAGCTAGATTTAGCCAAATCCTGTGAAAAAAACTTGCACAGCACTGGCACAGACTTGCCTGGCAAAAAGAGATAGGAACTGATGTAACCTAGCCCTCAAAAGGACTGCAATTACAATTAGTCCCTACTCCCAACCTATCTATTTAAGAGCACAAACCTGCCTGATAAAAGTCGTAGGAAATGATGTAGCCTAGTCCTCAAAAGGACTGCAATCACAACTATTCCCTACTCCCAAGCTATCTGTATATTTCAGAGAAAATTGGCTTGAAATGAACACTCAAAGTATAGCGCACACAGCAACAGCGGTGCCGTCTAACAAGCAGCTGCAGCAGTGAGAAAATGGTGGCTACGTGGAAAATGGCAGGGTCTTATAGGGCAAGGACATGTGACATACACTGCCAATGACACATGCCCTTGCTTGTGTGAAAAAAAGCAGTTCGCTCCGTGTGTGCACTGCTGATAGGCTGACAGATTGCACCTCCCCACTGTAAATGCGGGAAAGAGAAAAAAAAAGGAGATCTTCATTATTTCTGCAGAGATCCATCCCCTGCCCCTCCCCCCGCCCCGCTGTACACTCAAACTGCGTATTAACATTAATTTTCAGCATTACTGAGAAAAAATCCAGTTATGATTTTGGTGCACGAACCGTTATCGAACATAACCTCGAACAGCCGGATTTTTTTCAAATCGTTCGTGTTCGCCAAACGGCTCGAACACCGCCCAAAACAGCTCGAGTTTGAGATTGGCGAACAGTTCGAGTCGAACACCGCTCATCTCTAGTCACAACTACATTTTTTACTTCAATTTTTTTCTATTTTCATCCTCTAAAACCTAGGTGCATCTTATGGTTCGAAAAATACGGTAACTGGGTAGAAGGGCAAAATGAGCAATTGTAAGTGCACAGTGCTATATAATATGATTACTGCAATATATTAAGAGGATAAAAAACTTTGATGGGAGTCTTTTTTGCTAGCAAACATGTGTGTGTTGTATACTATGTAGTATTTGTTATGTTGACTGAAATTTCATATACAGTCATGGCCGAAACTGTTGACACCCTTCAAATTGTTAGAGAAAATGAAGTATTTCTCCAAGAAAATTATTGCAATTACACATGTTTTGTTATGCACGTTTATTTCCTTTGTGTGTATTGGAATAAGAGGAAAAGCTGAGGAAAAAAGGCAAATTGGACTTAATTTAACATAAAACCCCTAAAATGGGCAGGACCAAATTGTTTACACCCTAAGCTTAATATTTATTTTCACGCCCTTTGGAATAAATAACTGCAATCATTTCCTATAACCATCAACAAGCTTCTCGCACCTCTCAACTGGAATTCTGGACCACTCTTCATTTGCAAACTGCTCCTGGTCTCTCATATTTGAAGGGTGCTTTCTTCCAACAGTAATTTTAAGATCTCTCCATGGGTGTTAAATGGGATTTAGATCCAGACTCATTGCTGGGAACTTCAGAACTCTCCAGGACTTTGTTTCCATCCATTTCTGAGAGATTCTTGAAGTATGTTTGGGGTCATTGTCCTGCTTGAAGATCCATTACTTAGGACAGAAATCCAGCTTTCTGTGACTGGGCACTACATTGTGACCCAAAATCCTTTGGTAATCTTCAGATTTCATGATGCCTTGCACACAGTCAAGGCACCCAGTGCCAGAGGCAGAAACACAACCACAAAACATCTTTGAACCTCCACCATATTTGACTGTAGGTACTGTGTTCTTTTGTTTAATTCAATTTCCAGTAAACAGTAGAATGATGTGCTTTATTAGAAAGCTTTGTTTTGGTCTCATCTATCCACAAGACGCTTTCCCAGAAGAATTTTGGCTTACTCATGTAAATTTTGGCTAACTGCAGAATATCTTTTTTATGTTTCTGTGTTAACAGTCGGGTCCTCCTGGGTCTCCGGCCATAGCGTTTCATTTCATTCAAATGTTGATGGATAGTTAGCGCTGACACAGATGCACTCTGGACCTGCAGAACAGATTGCATTTCTTTGGAACTTGATTGGGGCTGCTTATCCACCCTCTGGAATATCCTGCATTACAACCTTTCATCAATTTTTTTCTGCCGTCCACAGCCAGAGAGATTAGCTACAGTACAATGGGTTCTAAACAGAGATGAGCGAACTTTTTGATGTTCGGGTTCATCGACTTTATTGACCAAACATCAAAAGAGGATTGTGTTCAAGCACACAAACCTTAATGGGGCCCTGAACAACCATGGTTTCCCACGCTGTCCTCTGTAAAAATTTGAAAATAAAAAAAACACCATAATACTCACCTTAACGCCTAATCCCAATCCCCTATGCTTATGTCACCTGCAATAAAGAAAAAATAAACAACCATATTCCTCACCTATCTGCCGAAATCCCGGTAATCCAGAGTGTCCCATAGCAATCTAACTTATAGAACAGTCACATCGGGAGATGTGACTGCTCTGTCTGGCAGACGGCGATACACTGACAGGAGTGTGATTGCTCCTGCAATGTATAGAGCTGAGCTGCCGTGAGAGAGGTCCCTTGACTTTATCAGCTGATGCGCTCCAGTGATCTCACTTAAGGCACCACCGCTGCTTGAGAAAATTCTGTGTAGCCAGCTGTCCTGTAGAGCAGTCACATCTGCTGATGTGACTGTTCTACAAGTCAGATCTGCTTGGGACACTGTGGATTATTTCAACACATTGGACGGGTGAAGGATATGGTTGCTTTTGATTTTTAACTGGAGACCAGGGCTTTAATAGAATGAGCATTAGGTGAGTATTTTTGTTATTTATTATTTTCTGTATTTTACAGGAGACGATGCAAAAGTGTTTTTCTTTTATTTCAAATAAATGATTTTTCTCTGGCTGTCTTTTTTTATTTTACTATGGCTAAGAAAACAACTGTGGGCTATTATTAATAGCCAGAGAGCATCTTTAGGTAATGGCCCCTTTCCAAGGCTAGTGGTCAGCTTTCCCTCTGCTGGTTATGAAAATGACACAGGAGCCCACACTGTTTTTTCATTTATTTTTTTATTTATTAACAAGTACAGTAAAATACACACTCAAGGCAACCTTAGTTCTCAGCCTCCAGGTATTCCAGTAGCTGGAAACCAGTGAACTTTAAATATCCCTCAAATTTTCCCATGAATTTTCTGGGCCTCGCAGCTGCTGGGAGAATCAGTGATCTTAAATTCTGGTAACCTGAAAAGCACCAGGTCTCACAGTAGCTCTAGTGCTGGATTGTTGAATGCCAAGTACTGAGTATAGCTCACATCATTGTCGCCTGGTCTCCCTGAGATCAGCACGATCAGGCGACAAGGATGGGATTTGTAGTCAGCACCCACAGAGTACATTAGGTGTAAAATAAAGAATAAAAAAAACATCATGGGCTCCCACGTAATTTTCATAACCAGGAGAGGGAAAGTCTACCACTGGTGACTGATATTACTAGCCAGGGAAGAGGCATTTAACCCAAAATGTTCCCTGGCTATTAATAAAAGCTCACAGCTGTTTGATTAGCCTTTACTGGCTAAATTACAGGGGGGCCCCAGAATTTTTTTTTACATAGGGTCCCCCTATAAAATCTAACCAGCAAAGGCTAAACAGACAGCTGTGAGCTGATACTAATAGCCAGGGAAGGGGCCATGGATACTGGCCCCCTCAAAGGCTAATAGTTTCAGGCCTCAGCGGCCCCAGAAATGGTGCATCAATAAGATGCGCCTATTCTGGCGCTTAGCCTTGCTCTTCCAACTTGCCCTGATGCGGTGGCAAGTGTGGTAATAGGGTTGGGGTTCATGTCAGCCTTGTATTGGCAGCTGACACGAAACCCAGATTAGTACTGGAGAGGCATCTATAAAACACCCCCATTACTAACCCCATCGTAAAATTTGTGAAATAAAGACACAGCCAGAAAAAAAACCTTTATTTGAAATAAATGAAAACACATTTTTACTTTTTTATTCAAAAATAACAAACATAGTTATAACTGTTACCACCGATCAGAGTCTCTGATTCTCGCACTGTAATGCAGATGACAGCATGGAAAACCACTGAGGTTCGGGATTGGGCTTGGCCGAATTTTGCCGATTTTGAGCACAATGCTAGGGTATCCTAACACGAATCCAAATGTGAAATGTTCTTGCTGACTTTTAGATTGTTGAACATTTTCCGAACATGTTTGCTTATCTTTAGTTGTAAACTTCTTCATTATGCTGTGCACCATGGACAAAGAAACATCAAGATCTCTGGAGATGGACTTATAACATTGAGATTGTTGATGCTCTTCAACAATTTTGGTTCTCAAGTCCTCAAACTTAGTCTATTCTCCGCTTTCTGTTCTCCATGCTTAGTGTGGCACACTGTTAGGAATTGTGGTTCTGTGCAGGCGCCACCATTGTCCTGACCATGGAGGTGGAGCTACTACGCACGCAGGAAAACCGTCCCAATCTTAAGGAGCATTGCGTTCTGCAGTAATTCTGGAGTAGTAGGATTTGTGGTGACATGGGATGCCGTATATCCCATGAATTTTACTGCCCGGGGAACATGGAATGCAGTGTTCCTGGTTGCCAGGCAATGCAGGATGCTGCTGTGTCTGGAACTAGGAAGTAGTTGGATTGTGTCTTTTCTGCTGAGCAAGTTAGCAGGGAGTGGTTGTCTGGGGATGATTGGGAGGTATTCAACACCTGATCATTTTTTTCAGCAGACAAGCTATTTAACCCTGTTGCCTGCTTAGTCCTTTACTATTTATTGCAGTTCCTATGTGCTGTGGTGATGAGTGATGCTAACAGTATTAGTAACTATCTTTTCAGGGTTTTTCTTATGGGTCTTCTCCTTCTCTCTTCATTTTACACTCCAAGGGGTTCTTTCAGTAGTATCCACATGGTTCTTGACTAGGCACCGGCCACATCACCAGACACCAGCTGACCGGCGACTGTGGTGCTGGTAAAGGCTATGCAAAAGTCCCCCTTCACTGGAAGCTGGGTGAAGAGTATTCTCGGCTCCCCTAACTGGGCAGCTTGCGCCAAGCTGCGCCTTTACTGGTTTGGTGCCAGTCTTGCTGGGTCTTTCTGCATTAGCGCATCACACACACACAGACACACAATGCAAAGATTTGAGTCAACTTCTTCCCTTTTTATCTGGTTTCAGGTGTGATTTTCATATTGCCCACATCTGTTACTTGCCACAGGTGAGTTTGAACGAGCATCACATGCTTGAAAGAAAGTTGTTTAACCACATTTTTGGAAAGGTTCCAACAATTTTGTCAGGCCCATTTTTGGGGTTTTGTGTGAAATTATGTTCAATTTGCCATTTTTTCAGGTTTTTTTGTGTTGTTCTAATGCACACAAAGGAAATAAATGTGTGTATAACAAAACCTGAGTAATTGCCATAATTTTCTGGGAGAAATATTTAATTTTCTGTAACAATTTCAAGGGTGTCAACACTTTCAGCCATCACTATACATATGGCTTCTCACTTATTATTTTTATATCCTTAAATCTGAAAATATCATATCATATTATAACTTTGAGTTTCAATGTTCTATTGTTAAATCTCAAAGCTCAGTTTGTTTCATTTAGTATCTTACTGACCTTGATTTCCAATCCATTATCTGTGAGAAACTTCTAGGTTTTAGCCATCTGTTGTTTTTGTCTTAAGAATTTAGTTTATTTTTTCTATTTTTCATAAATGTCTAGGCTAAGATCAAATTGTAGTGTAAGCTTATTAATTACATCTGTGACTATAAATAGGTAATGATATGTGCCTATAATATAACATGTATTTCTTCATTATGATCGGAGATAGACATCTGAGCATGGCCTGAACATGAACATCACGTTATGCTGTATTAGACTGCTTCGCATTATATCCTATATGTAAATGAGGCTGTCTGTTCAGGATCTGACCTCACCATACCAGCTCAGAAAGATAGGCAAATTTTTGAACAAGTATGGCTAGTGTGAATATGTAACCTTTTAATTACACAAGTGTTGTGCACAGCCATCCAAAAATTCACCCCATAGGTTTTTGGTGGCATAAGTCATGCCATAAATTCTATGGGTGGTATCTTATTTAGAAAATGTTTAGGTGTTTTTCAAGTAAAAAAAAATCCATGCTGCATTATGGAGAGGCCATGGACCCAAAAAAGGCACCAAAAATAAAAAAGAAAATTAATTTTACTTTTATCCAATGAACACTGTAGGCTGAATTTTCCCTTGCATGAGTGGATGTATATAAGAAAAGCATCAGTTTTTCCCTTTTTTTTAAATTTTAAAGCTACACACGAAACTGCTTGTCTCATATTAGTCTAAGACCAGGTCCACACACTGCAGATTTTTCCAGTGCACATCTGTAGCACATGTATATTGTGGATTCTGCTGCTGAATGTTATACATTTCCATGTGAGGAAATTCCACAGAATGTTGATTTATTAAAATGTCATACACATGCCTGGTATTGTAATCTATTGTAGATTTTAATTGCAAAAATGGTAAAACCTTCAAAATTGTTGTGAGGACCCACCCAAGGAGTTATTTTACAAAGAAAAATAAATTAATGTAATGAAGGAAAAGGCTGATTTGAAAATGATTCCAGTTTTTCAGGGAATAGACTTTCTTATCTGCACATTCTTTATCTCATCCAAATAAGAAGAAGCACTTTCAAATAACAACGAGCAAACTAATTAAAAGCAACAACAGAGCGAGATGAGAGCGTACAGATGAAATACATATGAGACAATATTTCTTGAAGAAACTCAAAAGAAAAACAACAAGTCACTGTTCTGCCTATTTGTAATGCAAAAAACAATGTTCCGCCTCTCATTAATTAGACAAATCATCAAAGTACATTCCGTGTTTACAAAAATTTGTAGAATTATGATCGGATCTAATTATTTATAATTAGGAGTGACTTGTGAATATGAGGAAAAGTAACATTCCCTAGAGAATCAACATCTAAGCTGATAAGAAAAAAGAACAATATAAAGGAAAGTTCATGCAAAAACGCGCTATGGAGAGATATTGTGTTGCATTCTGTACATGTGTTGGCCACAATCTATACAATTACTACTTTACATGGATAAAAATAGCAATTGTTTGAGCTGTGGGTATACAAACCCTGTGATCCCTTTGTCAGTGAAATGAAGGGTCCAGCCACTAAGGGCATTGTACTATTGCTGGGCCAAGTTCTGCAACGTGGACCATCCACGTAAAGGGGCTGAACTGCAAAACCAGCCACAGCCACATTGATATGTACATCAACACCTAGATGATGACAAAATGGGGCTGTGTGATTGCGATTTTTACTGATCCTGATGGTGCGTGATGTAAAACCCTGACCGAATGAGAATTGATAACCTATACCACAAATAGGTTAGTCTATTAGCATCTATGAAAAATTTCCCCAAACACCCTTCAGTATCCATAGCACAAGATGCTGTTGGTATTAAAGTGAATCCGTCATGAGGTTCTTATTTAATGTGAGAGCAGCATAATGTAAAGGCTTAGACCCTGATTCCAGGGATGTGTCACTTATTAGGCTGTGGCTGCAGTTTCAATACAATCAGTGTTTTATTAGCAGATTATCAGTACAGGACTGAGTGTCACATGCAGGCAAGTCAGGCTAATCTGCATAACCTTGCCCCCCACCACTGATTGGCAGCTTGCTGACAGCAGTTTCCTGTGTACACTGTACAATCAGTGGTGTTGGCGGGGTTATAAAGAGTTCAGCATTTTGACCACTGCTACATCTACAAAATAGAAAACAGGGATTCTATCAAAACTGCACCAAGCAGCCTAGTAAGTGACACATCGCTATAATCAGTCTCTCTGCCCCTACATCATACAGCTCTCAGATTCCATAGCAAAAACCTGTTGATAAAGTCTCAAAGAATACTTATATGTATTAATATTTTATATGCGGTAAATAATAGTAATTAATAAAAAGTAAGGATTAAAAAGAAACCACTAAATAGCGTGATTATGAGAAAAATGTTGGGAAATTGTAGAAAACCTTAGACAGTCAGTGTAAATAATTTACTCTCTCAAGCATCTGGGAAGGTGAGATCTGAATTACCATTTACATGGTCTGTGGTCATAGCGTGCACTGGAGAAATATTGTAAAAAATATATTTTTTTGCTATCTTTGGTTTAAAATTTTTCCCAGTAAAGAGAATGGGACACTTTGTATTTATCAAGCTAAATGCGCCAGAATTCTTGTGTAATTTGGAACAAAAAACTGTGTTTCATGACCTGATCTGTTTTAAGACAATTTTTCCGACAGGCGTTATGGCCTCGTTGAAGAAGTGAGTGGCTTATTGGAAATGGGCATGGCTTAACATGCAACACAGTATGCCAAAAATGCGCTAAAATTGTGCTGCACATTTATGGCACAAAGTAATCCAAGAGATGGTGTAGAGTCATAATAAACGGTCGAAAATGCACCAGATTTATCATAGATTTATCATAGCGGTTCATGCTTTTTGACAAATCTGTCTAATTTTAAGAATATGACAAATGTGGCTAATTTTAAAACTGTCTAGTCTGAGTTCAGTGTCCAAGAATTAGGCTATGTTTAAAGATAATGCATCGAAATTGCAACAAAAATGTTGCAAAAATGCAGCAAGAAAAGCAGCAAAAAACGCCAATATATAAGATTTTGGCTGCAAAAACACAATATTTGAATATTAGACAGTAGCAAATTTGCCCCACTATGATCCATTTTCTTATTAGTTCCTTAGCCCTGTGAAGCCTCTATTTCTTTCACAGAGTTTTCATGGTAACTAACTCTACTTTTTCTTCTTTACAAAAGGCCCATACTACAGTATGAACTAACTTCAATGCTTTCGGATTTCTGCTTTCCTGTAAGAGTATTGAGCATGATAATAATTTTTCTTTTGTTCGCACAGGTATGCAACCTGTTATATATTCAGTGAAGGAAGCTCTTCAAGGAAAGACATATTGGATGAGAACTGGCTCCAACATCTCCTATTATAAGTAAGTCTCAACCAATCTCACTCTCCTATTCACATATGCAGCTTTTCATAAAACAGCAGAAAAAGAACTACTCTTTTTAAAAGATGTGGAACTGCTGCTCTCCTATGGGGTCATTATACTGAACATGTCTTGGTTGACAACTTTGCAGCACAGTTTGTCATTTGTACACAGCTCAGCTTTCCATCTGTTTCTGCTTGCAGACAGGAATAGATTAAATTCTGCCATACTGTAATTTTAGATAGGGTATGCCAATATTTGAAGCTTAAACATTGAGTACATGCTAGACAAGAACAATGTTTTACTTTTGTGTTTCTAATGTCTTTTAATCCTTGTTTAAGTGTTCTAATGATCAGCACTTTATAAATGCAGGTTTCTGGAATCACTCCATATTATGTAGTGAGGTTTGTTGTAGCTATTAGCATCTATGTAATCATTTATTGGTCTAACAGTTGCATTAGCTGGAGGAGTTCTTAAAGGGTTATTCTCCATTTGTCTCTTGAGCAGCTCACAGCTCTACAGTCTCCTTACTTCCTGGTTTCTGGAAGGACGGTCTCTTCTCCTTGAGTGACAGTTCTAGTGAGTAGTAGAGCTGTAGTATTAGTGAAACTATGAAGCTCAGCTCATGTCCTGCTGTAACACATTTAACTATTAGTGATTTACACAGAGATAACAGGGACATTTTAACAAGCACATGGCTCTGTGAGAGCTGTGATTCGGAAACCTGCACTGGAAATAGCCAATGATAGGGGCTGGTAATTTTGCAAGATTTGTAACAGCGGCATGTCAGGAGCTGAGAGGGAGAGGAAGGGATGTGAGCAGATAACTTCTGTACAAAAATGAATGGGCTGGAGAGAACTGACTGGTATTTTAAGAGTTAACCTCTCTCCTGGAATGTAAAAACTGCTCAAATTTGGGCAGGGTCTGAGCAGACACGAGTGGCTGAGATCCATGAAAACCAGCTGTACACTATATAAGATGAATTGCTCTCATTGCAGGAGAAAAACAGCAAATAGAAAAAGCAAGTCAATAGCAAACTTGCTTATTTTTATGTGGTCTAACTAAAGCAATTTAATATCTTGAGAGTACCCCTTTAGGACTGCGGTAAAGAATACTTCAAGGTAAGATTACAGCCTCCACAGTCCACCACAGTTCATTTTGTGCTCGGGTACAAAAGGGATAATACTGAACAATGTGTCTGAAAACTTCTATTCAACACTCTTAAAACTAGGAAGGTTAGACCGAAGAATAATTGGTGCTGTGTGAGAAAATTGGTTTGAAATACACTAGTGGGTACAATATAGTTTAATGGTTATTTGTAATGTGAATATAATGGCTGGTCTCATATTCAAAGAAAATTGGGCCTCCTGACAGATCAAATGTCAGCATTCACCACCTTTTAAGAGCTGCGATTTCAATAAAGGCTCCTTGATGTTGTCACACTATTCAAATGTGACTTAGTAATGACCAAAGAGTTTATCCAAAACTGTGCTGCTGTTTTTATGCGTTCTAAAAAATGCAATCAATTTTTAACTCTACTACTTATGTTGGCTGGAAAAAATGCTTTGGTGTGCCATGTATTAGTTTAAATCAGTGTCCTCATCAATTTGCCCTACATTCAAGGTTGTTAGAATGTGGACACTTGATTGACCCCTTCTCGCAAAACGACATTGGATTCACATCCTAGGAAGGGGTCCTCACGTGTGGAGTCAGTTCAGAGTTGCACGTCACTGAATTACTTTTTTAAACTGAATTAATAACTACAATTATAAAGTCGCATTATAAAAAGTCTATGGGCCAATTAATTAAGATTGGTATCTTACACACCATATGGCACTTAAAGAATTAGGTGCAACTTACAACGTGAGTGCAACAAAAGTAGTAAAATCATATTTTATTGTGCTTCTTTTAAAAACTTCAGTACTGGAGTACATTTTTGGCAATATTTTTGCCACAACATTGCCATAAATTTTGATGAATTAGAGGGGCGGGCTTTGCAACGCTTCTTCTCTAACAAGCTTTCCCCACTTTGATGAAGTTGGCCAAGACTGGTATAAAAACACCAAACGTCACACTTGAAGGTGTTTTATGGCAGAATTCTGACCAAAATACTTCATATATATTTTTGATTATTAATTTGTTGTCGGTCAATTCAAAAGGTTAATAAACCTAAAATCTGAATATTTAAGAAAGGAAACATTAGATTTTATGATTTTATCTTTCTTGGCAGAATATCTCTGTGTTCAAAATTATTGGGCAACTATTAGTGTGCAGAATTATTGTAGCATCGGCGTCCCTGCCTCCAGCCGGGCAGAGACGCCGTTCCTCTCACCGCCTCAATCCGGGTCCTGCATCCTTCCGCTCCCCTGCTGCTGTGGCATGCTCTGTGCGCAGCTTCCTGGGCTCTGTACTTAGGGCGCACATGCGCTCCCTCCCTCTTATAGGGGCCGTGCGCGCCGTCCTATAGAGTCCCCGGCCAATGGCCGGAGGACTTCCCCTATATAAGGCACCTCCTCCAATATGGAGGTGCCTGTGCAAGGTTGTTGTTCTGTGTGCTGAACACTGGCTCCAGCCCTCAGGTCCCGCTGCCTGTCAGTCCTGCCTGCCAGTCTTCTGTCAGTCCAGCCCGCCAGCCTTTCTAACAGTTATGTTCTCCAGTCTGTCTACAGTTGTGCCCGCCAGCCTGCTTACCTGGAGCACCTGTCTGTAACTTGCCATGCCCGCCAGCCTGCCCACCTGGAGCACCTGCCTGTTACCTGTCGGGACCGCCAGCCAGTCTACCAGAAGCACCTGCCAGTTACCTGCCGTGCCCGCCTGCTCGCCTACCCGGAGAACCCATCTGGCTATCTGCTGAACCTGCCTGCTTATCTATCCGGTCCACCCGTCAGCCTTCCTGCCATGCTCATCCGCTGTACCGGTCTGTTCCTGCCATCTGACCCGTGGGAGTCGCCTGCTCTCACACAAGGTCGGTCCCAGAGTGGCACCTGGTCCACCTGCCCGGTCCCTCTCTGGTTCACGGAGTCGATTGAGCCGCCGTGCAACCTTGGTCAGGCCGTGTAGGCACTTAGTCACGCCCCTCTGGTCCCTCCTTGCACCGAAGCACAGAGGTTCCACCACCTGGACTCATAACAGTTTGCACAGGCCATGGAACCTGGTGGCCCCCAGGCTCCTTCACTCTCTGAACTGTACCGGGAGGTCTCACGTCAGAGATCCCAACAGGAGACAATCCTGTCCTATCTGTGGACTGTCAACTCCCGCCTGGACACGCTGTCCACCCCGTCCATGTCCGTCTCTGGCCAAGTGGCACCCGCTCCGGTGGCACCTCAACCTACTGGTGCTATTGCACCCGGCTCTGGACCCTGGCTCTCTGCGCCTCCACATTTTGGTGGTGACCCCATCTTATGTCAGGGCTTCTTAAATCAGTGCACTCTGCACTTTGAACTCCAGGCACATCAGTTCCCCTCCGACTGGGCCAAGGTGTCGTTCATCATGTCCCACCTCACCGGGGAGGCATTGGCATGGCTAAACCCTCTGTGGGAAATAGGGGATCCCCTGGTGTCCGATCTTCTGGCTTTCCTCACTGCCTTCCGGAAGGTCTTTGAGGAGCCCAGACGAAAATCTTCTACTGCCTCCTCTCTTCTCAGTGTCCGCCAAGGGAATCTCACCGTGGGCCAGTATGCCATACAGTTCCGTATTCCCGCATCTGAGCTTGCCTGGAACAACGAGGCCCTGGTGCCCACCTTCTGGGAGGGTCTTTCCGGTCTGATCAAGGATGAGCTAGCCGGTCGTGACATCCCTTCCACTCTGGATGACCTGGTGTCATTAGCTACCCGGATTGACATCTGTTTTCTGCAATGTGCTAAGGAGACTACCCGGGAGAGATTTCCGCGTCTCGCTCCTGTATTCCAAAAGCCAGCCTCACAACCAGCAATTCCCTGGGCATGCTCATCTGAGCCCATGCAAATTGACCAAATCAGGATGGTCAAGTCTCGCCAGGAGACGCGCCGAGCTGAGGGGAATTGCTCCTACTGTGGCAGTAATGACCATCTGATCCGTTCCTGCCCGGTGAGGCCGGGAAACTCCAGTGTCTAGGACCACTCGGAGAGGTCGTCCTAGGCAAGAGTAATTCCTCTCCGTCCTTGACTCTGTCTGTTTCTACTTCCAGTGGTGAGACCCGCTTCTTCGAGATTGCCCTTCTGGATTCCGGAGATGCTGGGAATCTCATTCAACAGGCTGTTGTGGAGCGGTATCAGATTCCTACTGTACGTGGGGCTGAACCGTTGGCGGTTGCCTCCATGGATGGGAGGCTTCTTCCAGAGACCATCTTACTCGTCACAGAGTGGGAATGCTGGTGGGAATGCTGCACTCGGAGAAGATCTCCTTTCATGTGCAGTCCGGTCTCTCTCACTCCCTCTTGCTTGCTGTACCCTGGTTACAAAGACATGAGCCCTTCCTGAATTGGAGATCTGGTGAAGTGCTACGTTGCGGTCAGAAATACCATGAGTCTGGTCTGGTCCTGGTTCGTCCAGCTCGACCCACGTCTACTCTGGCTAATCTACCTGGTCTGCCAGCACCCTACTGGTCCTATGCCGACGTCTTCGACAAATAGGTGGCAGAGACACAACCACCTCATAGGCCGTATGATTGCCCCATCGACCTGGTATCTGGTGCTTCTACCCCTGACGGGCGTATCTACCCCCTGTCGCTGGCTGAGATCCGGGCCATGTCTGAGTACATAGAGGAGAATTTTGCTAGAGGACTTATCCAGAAATCCACCTTTCCGGCTGGTGCAGGATTCTTCTTCGTCAAGAAGAAAGACGGCTCCCTACGTCCCTGTATCGATTACAGGTGTCTTAACCAGATTACCATCAAAAATAAGTACCCCCTGCCTCTCATCTCGGAGCTGTTCGACTGCCTTAAAGGCGCAAAGATCTTCACTAAGCTCGATCTTCGTGGGGCGTATAATTTGATCCGGATCAGCCAGGGAGACGAGTGGAAGATGGCATTCAACACCCTGGATGGTCACTACGAGTACCGCGTGATGCTCTTTGGTCTCTGTAATGCTCCAGCCATCTTCCAGGAGCTGGTTAACGACATATTCCGTGATCTTCTATATTCTTGTGTAGTAGTATACCTGGACAATATCTTGGTCTTCTCTCCAGATCAGCCCTCACACCGGAGGGATGTTCGTCAGGGTCTGCTAAGGCTCCGGCAGAATCGCCTATACGCTAAGTTCGAGAAATGCCTATTTGAGCAGACCTCTCTACCATTCCTGGACTATATTATCTCTGAGACTGATCTGCGGGTGGATCCTGAGAAGGTCTCTGCCGTCTTAAAGTGGCCCCGTCCAGAGGGGTTGAAGGCGATTTAGCGATTCCTGGGCTTCGCAAATTATTACCGCCTCTTCATTCCTCATTTCTCCTCCCGGACTGCTCCCATCTCCGCGCTCACCCGTAAAGGAGCAAATCCCAGGTAATGGACTTCCGAAGGGGAGGAGGCCTTCATCTCCCTGAAACTTGCCTTCTCTTCCGCCCTTGTGCTACACCATCTGGATTGCAAACAACAGTTCTTCCTGGAGGTTGATGCATCCTCCTCCAGAGCTGGAGCGGTGCTCACCCAGAAGTCCTCATCCGGGAGAATGGTAACCTGCGGCTTCTTCTCCAAGCTCTTCCCCTCGTCTGAGCGCAATTACTCTACTGGAGATCGTGAGCTACTGGCCATCAAATTAGCGCTGAAGGAGTGGTGCTACTTGCTGGAAGGGGCTCTGCGCCCGGTGGTCATCTACACTGACCACAAAAACCTTGCTTATTTGCAGAACGCCCAAAGATTAAATCCGCGTCAGGCCAGGTGGTCTCTTTTCTTTGACCTATTCCGCTTCACTCTGCAGTACCGCCCGGCAGACAAAAACATTAAAGCTGACGCTCTATCCCGCTCATTCCTGTCTTCCGACCAAGAGGAGGATCCTCTACATATCATCGACCCCTCCAGAGCAATGACTGTGGCCCCGTTTGACCTGTCTCACCTTCCACCTGGTAAAACCTTTGTAGTGGTTCCGGATCGTAAGAAGGTTCTACTCTGGGGCCATTCATCCAAACTAGCCAGTCATGCTGGCCAGAAGAAGACCTTTTTGCTCATCGCCTGACATTACTGGTAGCCTTCCCTGGGCAAGGATGTTGCGGACTTCATTGCAGCTTGTTCCTCCTGTGCCCGTAACAAGGTATACAGGCACCTTCCATTTGGCCGTCTTTTTCCTCTTCCCGTGCCTTCCACTCCGTGGCAACACATTGCAATGGGCTTTATTACGGATCTCCCTGTTTCTGCCGTTTGTACTATTATTTGGGTGGTCGCTGGCCGCTTTTCTAAAATGGCCCACTTCATCCCTCTGCCTGGTCTTCCGTCTGCATCTGTGCTGGCTAAGGATTTCATTCATCACATTTTTCGTCTGCACGGCCTACCCCTCCACATTGTGTCTGATCGCAGGGTTCAGTTCACTTCGTGCTTCTGGAGAGCTACGTGTAAACTGCTGGATGTCTCCTTGGATTTCTCCTCTGCTTATCATCCTCAGTCCAATGGTCAAGTGGAACGTAT